>NC_090312.1:59919644-61145581 GCF_039906515.1 Pseudorca crassidens | reverse complement strand
ATCTGGGGAACATTTAAAATACTGATGGCTCCTCCTCCCCCAAGAGATGTGCAGGCAGTTGATCTGTATTGGGGCTCCCATACTGGTATTTACTCCCCATGTAAATCTGCTGTGGAGCTAAGGATAACGCTCCTCTGTACTAAAGAAAAGAATGTTCAAAGAACTACATAAATCTATCTATGGTCAATGTGTGTGTTGATTAGTAAGAACAGAACCTGAGACTTAAAAAAATTGTTAGAGGTCATCTCATATAACCTTTGTCATCATTTTTACCTGCCAACTACAAAAGGTCTCCAATGACCTCAGCTTGAGTTGTTGACATGTTTTAGTCCAAGTTACCATGGATTCTTGAAAACAAAATGCTTAGCTATCTACAAATATTCTACAATTGACTGGGAATGTGCTTTGCTTTTAAAACTTAGATTTGCTTTTCTCCTCGTGTGTCTAAATTAATGAGGTTTACCCATACTTTTTTTTTTTTTTATCATTTTTAGGTGTTGTTATTTCTAAAATAACAAATGAGTTGTATCATTTCTAAATTCTTGAATCTGAACCTGAAGTACCTGTAGATGAGTCTTTATAGTTCAAAGATCACCCAAACATTAACTCTGATTTTATTCTTAGCCATTCTTATCCATTTGTATTGCAAAGAAAAGAGAATATTTTAAAAATAATATAACCATTTTCTCTATTTAAATGGCTATATTTATGTATTTAAAGTAAAATTACTCTTACCACTACCATTTTTCCATCCACCAACTTTCTCTTTATTGTTGTCTCTTTGCCATTCCATTTCTGTACTTGATTCAACGAGCCTCTTGCCAAAGTTACAACGCTCTGCAAAGATAGGTTTACATAATTGACTTGCTTGGACTTTGGTTGAGTAAAGAAGCAGTTCATTCAGTATTGAATCATTTTCATAACAGATGTTTTATGAGGCACGTTCATTTTTCAACAGAAGGGAGTGGTCTACCCTTTTGAATACTAGCAGGAGTAATCTTCTCTCTCAAAGTAGTAGATTGGACCAAATTTGAAGAGAAACAATTAAGTTTACCTTTGTCTTTCTATTGTCAGCTGTGGTTTCTTCAAATTCCTGGCCTAGCTTGAAGGAGATCTCTGTATCTTTAAAGGTACTTTCAGTTCTTATAGTTATAATATCCCCTTTTTTGCTGATGATCACTCTTGGTTTGGCCAAATCTCCCAGTTTTCTGGTGGCTAATCCCACACCTGAAAATCAAGATACTGTTAGAATTTTGTTGACCAAGAGAACCTCTACCTAAAGGGACTATGGGTGGCCATATTTTATGCTCAGCTGTGCCTCAGCTGTGTAGATGGCAGGTAATAGCACTTACTGCTAAGGACCTTCTCCCATGTTTCATCACCTAATGGAAACACATGTCCACGGGCTTGAATATTTTACGTTTTGTTACTACAAAAGTAATGCCTGCAGATTTTAAAGCTAAAAGTGTTTAGCTTAAATAGTGCAAGTCATCTATTTTTACCACATCCAAACCCATGCTCCATTAAAAACTACTATTTATAGTTTTGTATGGATCATTTCAGACATTTTAGTTTGTATGCATAAATATTGTAGATATATTTTTTAAATGAGACTATGACTTATGCATGCTATTCTATGATTTTTTCCCTCAGTAGTATATTATGGATATAGAAAAGAATTCCTCCCATATCCTTGATAGAAGCTCATTTCTGAAATTTTGTTGTAGCCCCTAAAATGATCTGTACCATTACAAATGATCATTAGATAAATAAAATAATTTTTAAAAAATTTTCTGCATTTGAAAACAAAACAAAATTAGACTCTTAAGTATTATTACTATATTACCCAAGATTACAGAAATATATGGAAAAATAGAAATGTCAAATGAGAGAGATACATGAAGAAAAAACTAGTTATATATAAATATACATATATTTACATTTATATATACATAAAGAAGTGTGAAGAGTTAGAGCCAATAAAGGATTGTGAATGATACTCTTTCTTCTAATTTTGATTAATCATTTTTTATTTGATATGATTTAGGACAATGTTTTTCAAACTAAACCTCTACAATAGAGACTAAGAATCTACAACACCCCCAGGTGTCCTTATGGACTCTAAAATTTGAAAATGACACAATTAGGAAGTTTTTCATTGAGACTTTCTTATATTGTATTTTGCTTCTTCCTTGGCTATAAAGTGAAGTCCATAAATTTAACCAACCTTATGGTATGGATCTATTCCCATAAGTTCCCATAGTTTTCCAGGCAACACAACATGATTTTGCTCATTTTATCTAAAAATAGAATACCTTATATGCTTTCTGAACAGGTAAAATTACAAGTACTTTGATGAGCATAGCAATCTGAGGTCATTGGCCTCACTCTCTACTTATTTATACAGCTCTGGACATTTCCAAAGACTCCTCACACTTTTGTGCTCATATCTATGGAAAATTCCCTAGAGATAGTAGCAAATAAAGTTGCTATACTAATGACTAGACTTTCCGTCTCCATCCACTGTTCCATCTCCAGGAAAGCCTGATGTTAGTGTAAATGAGCTTGAGTTCATTGCCACAACACACTTCTTTTTCTCTCAGTAACTTTCCTAGACTGTGAATATCCTGCTTTATGAAGTATTCACTTTTTACAAAATCTTTATCCACATAGTTATGTAATAACAGACAACCTAGAGGTAGAGACAGAAAACTTCTGGTATAGCTAAGCATCAAAATTTTAAATTGAGGTTTTCCATTAACTTTAGTATATTCAACTCTTTATTTCATGAGCACTTTAGTTGTTGTAGATCTAACTTTCAGGAAAGCCAGAAAATAGGTTGACTAAGCTTCTAAGATTTCTTTCCTCCAGGTTTGGAACGAAAACCTTATTGATATGAAACTGCCTTTGAAATCAGTGGGCACTCTAGTGCATTTAAGCAGCTCTTATCTGAGTTAAAATCTATTAAAATTGCCACAAATAAAATGCAAATACATTATCTGATTGACACAACAGAAGATTAATCCCAGAAGAGGATCGTACTTCAACCTGTGCAAACTCCCAGACTCCTGGAAAAGGAGTTAGAAGGAAATAGTCATGCATCTTTCTCAAAAAGGATCCTCTCAATTAGAACAACAGAGAACATTTCTTACCCAGAGCTTTCATGTAATCATCAAAGTTCTCACTGGAGACAAGTTTCCAGGTGCCTAAGAATTTGTTGCTCATTGTGATGGATGAGAATTCAACACAGTGGTAGGTGAGATTCAGGAGACTCAAATGAGATGCTGAAGTCTCAGAAGATTCTTTTCAAAGATGTCCACAGCATGTGACTCTCACAGAGACCCAATGGGGAAAAGCAGTGTCAGGACTGGGCAATGAATGGCTCTTCAATCATCCACTGGGACAAAAGAGAACCTCACATAATGTCTCCTTCAGTTTCCAAAAATGTTTATAAAAATCAATGACAGTACTATTTGAACCTTCAAAAAAATGTTGGTTGCTCTTACATTTTTAAGAAGTGCTTAGGTCCTTAATGCTTTGGAAAAGAGTCTATCAGTTGAGTTCTATACCAAATTAAATTATATGAGCATTAATGAATGAATGTGTGTGTGTGTGTGTGTGTGTGTGTGTGTGTGTGTATTTAGGCATCTTGTTCACTCCCAATCCTGAGTCTGCACAATTAAGAATTCTTATTGAAAGAGAATAAAGAGAGGAAAAATGTCCATGAGTATTGTGATAACTGCCTCAAATATGTTGTGGGAGAGAAATGCAAGGGAGCAGTGTGAGGAAGTATTCATAGGTAAGGGAGGCTTGGCATAGTTGGCATATCCAAGGCAGTCAGAGTAGGCAGACAATACGGTCAGTCTATTACAGCAGAACACAGAAATTGCTTTCATGGGTGAACAAAAAGTAGCACTATAACACGCTCTTTGACCACAGAAAAGATTTTCATCTTAAAAAACCTTAGTTCCAAATTAAGCAGGTTCTTGGTTAATACAACAACATTGAGTTTAAGTCCTTTAAAATAAATCTACAATTTTAGAAAGGATTTTCTACAAAAATAATATTAATATATATTGAGAGCTCAGTAGTCACTGTGCTAAGTGCTTAATACAGATTATTTCATTTGATTCTCTCAACAACTCCAAGAGTAAGGCATTATTATTATCTCCATTTTACCAGTGAGAATACTGGAGCTTGGGGAGGTTAGGTAACTTCTGTCCAAAACTTGAATAAGGTGAGGTAGGATTTGAACCTGGTATTTTTTTCAGTGCATAGATGTTAGACCATTATCTTACACTGCTCCTGCTATAACATGTGTGCTGGAGGCCCTGGCCAAAGATCAGGCAATACTGACATCACCACGGATAGAGACACTCATTCTCTGCTCAAAAAGCAAGAGAAGCGAAAACCAAGAGATGAGGCATCCAGATTATATGATACATCAAAGTCCCAGTCTTTGACCAAGGGGAGAAATATGAAACCACTTTGAACATAAGTGTTACTCTTGGGAATACCAAGTTGATGCCATACCATTTCCTAGCAGTTTTTCTACATTGACATTAATCCTGGCCTTGAGACAACTGATATCACCAGGTTTTATATATTTAGTACACAGTTTGGCACTCTTCACAATAATGAAAATAACCCATTATCAATTTACCCGTAGCAGGTAGAATCACTGACCTCTAGGGCTCAGGTTACCAATGCCATAGTTGCAGCATAACAATTGCAATTATGTGGTTAGGGTCCAAGTTGGGTTAAAAAAATGGAGAATTATACACAGTGAGTCCAAGTGTCATCTTAAATTACTTGTGCCTGTATAACTCAAGATGGGAATGAAATAATGACTAGAAAAATTCCTCAGTTAACTAGCTAACCCAATCCTAGACCCAGGAGAATGTAACTGGAGAGAGTACATTGTACTGGGATATAAGATACAGCTATGAAAGAAAGGGCTTTTGATTAGTAAATATGTTATTTTCCAAAACACTTAATAAAAATGAATAATGCTATGACTGTGTCTTCAAAAATTTAGGCATTCTGCCTAAATTCTGAAGGTCCTATGAAGGACCTTCAAACTTTCCCAATTGAGCTGAGCCCTTGTATCTGGAGGGATTCATTCAGGAAAACTGTGTGAATTTTCAGCAGACCTTGTTTTGCACATAAGAACAGCAGTGGAGCTTAAAATATAAACATTGAACTATATATTGGCAAGGCTTATAACTTTGAAGCAATTTTAGACAAAGAAAAAATTTTATATTTTAGGATTGTCAGCAATGTACCTGACTTCTGGAATTGGCCAAGATGAGATTCTGAGGCCCATGTATGAGTCAAAGGCACAGATCAAAGCAATGAGAGAAGATACTGGCTTGAGACTTTTAAGGCACTCCTAGATAAGAACGTCATCAATATCCTACTGAGAAAGGATTGATAATAAACATCAGAGTCACATTATAATTAGACATATACATTTACATTTGAACTAAATGTTTGTAAAATGGACATTGTCTCTCTACAGTGTGAGTTCATCTTTCAGGGATTTATTGCCTATATAAATTCTCAAGATAAAATAAAAATAAGCTACTAGAATGATACACTGAAAAGAAAATCCAGAAGTCCAAACAAAATGGATAAGTAAAGCTTGCTGTATATAAAATGTCCTTACATATTGTCATCAAGCTATATCCAATTGTATATTTGAAAAGTGATAATCATCCTGTAGCACAAGAACAAAGAATTCATGATCCTCCACTTAATACAAAAGATGTGACTCCATTCCTTCCATTCATTTAACTGCAAAAGCATTGAGAGCCTACTAAGGGCTAGACACACTTCAGGGTGCTGGTTAAACATCATTGAACAAGATTCCATACCCTCACGGAACTTATATTCTATTCATGACTTGATAAAGACTTGAAGAAAGAAATTTTAATTCCAGTGAGTCTGAAATTATCTGTAAAATAGAAATATTGTGATAATAATTGGTGCAAGGAAATCACATAATATAATACTAGAAAAAATAACCCAAAAATGATCATTTAAAAAAATTGAGAAAATAGAAATAAATCTTAGAATTTTCACTTCCTCATGATAGATGAGGAAAGTAAGGTAACTTTCCAACTGTGACATCTAAAACATGGACAAAATTATAAAAAAAATTCTTCAAGAGATCAGAGAGATAAAAAAGGCAGAGAAAAATTAAGAGTCTAAGATTTGGGCAAAAAAAGAAGACCAGAGAAACAGGCCCAACAATTAAGGCTGCTGCCCTTATGGCGATCCATGAATTCTGCAAGAGGCAGATGAGAGGCAAAATCTGAAGGACATTTATGACATTGTTTCAGGGTTAGGGGAACAATGAGGGAGAATCCTGGTTAATCATATTTTAGTTTGAGACTTTGAAAGGCTGCAATACAGGAGGAAAGGTGAACTAGAAATAGACCTGGCTAATACCAATTCAACTCTTAAAATTAGTTTACTGTGATCTGGGTCAGCTAGTGAACTTGGCTACCAGTAAGAGACAAACATAAACTCTCTGCATAAGAAGATAATGTCACTCTAGTTCTAAATTTATTTCTACAAATTTTCATACACATCACTAATCAAAAATAAATAGAACAAAGAGACAGAAAAATATGCTCGAAAAGAAACAATAAATGACAGAAATAGATAATAAACAAGACAGATGTTAATAAAATAAAAACAAACATATTATAGAAAATATCATCAAAACTAAAGTTTTTAAAAGGCTAATAAAATTGACAAACTCTTATCAAGATGGATTTAAAAATAGAGAAGGCAAAAGTTATTGATTGCAAGTATATAAAAGGGTATATCAATATATCCTAGAGTTATTAAAAAGATCATAATATAATGAACTACTTCATGCCAATAAATTTGAAAAATTTTTAAAAAGTTATAAATTTCTTAGTACACAATTTACCAAAAAAGATACAAGACAAAATAAAAGTGTGAATACTCCCAAATCTATTAATATTTAATTTATAAATAAATTTTCTCCCACAGAGATACTCCAGGCCTGTAGGCTTCACCCATGAATTCATACAAATATTTAAGGAAAAAGTAACACCAATCTTACACAAAATCTTCTGGAGAATAGAAAAGGAGATACTAATTTCCTCCTTGCTTTTAGCAAGGTCTTTACAAATACTGTTCACTTTTCCTGGAAGGTCTAACCACTCCTATATGATTAATCCTTAACTCTCAGCTCAATCATGCTTTCCTACCTTTGTGTTGACCTTTAGATTCAACTCAATCATCTGTACTAAACTTTTCTAATATACCCTCGTTTTATAATTACTGCAATCAGCAGATATAGAAAGAGAAATTGACAATAATACAGTAATAGTAGGGGACTTTAACACTCCACTTACATCAATGGACATATCATCCAAACAGAAAATCAATAAGGTGACAGTGGTCTTAAATGATACATTAGATCAGGTGGACTTAATAAATATCCACAGGACATCACATCCAAAAACAGCAGAATACACGTTTTTTTCAAGTGCACATGGAACATTCTCTAGAATAGATCACATGCTAGGCCACAACACAAGTCTCAATAAATTAAAAAGGACAAAAATTATACTAAGCATTTTTTTCTGACCACCATAGTATGAAACTAGAAATCAATTCCAGAGAGAAGAATGGGAAAAAACAAACACATGGAGACTAAACAACATGTTACTAAAAAAAAAAAAAAAACCCAATAAATCAATGAAGAAATCAAAGACAAAATCAGAAAATACCTTGAGACAGATGAAAATGGAAACACAATGCTCCAAAATCTATGGGATGCAGCAAAAGCATTCTGAGAGGGAATTTTATAGTGATACAGGCTTTCCTCAAGAAACAAGAAAAATCTCAAATAAACAACCTAAACTCCACCAAAAGGAATTAGAAGAAAAGAATAAACAAAGCCCAAAGTCAGAAGAAGGAAGAAAATAATAAAGATCAGAGATGAAACAAATAAAATAGAGATCAAAAAACAATAGAAAAGATCAAGAAAACCAAGAACTAAAATATACACCGCAAAACTAGTAGAGCTAATAAATGAATTCAGCTAAGTTGCAGGATACAAGACTAATACAAAGAAACCTATTGCATTTCTATAAACTAATAATGAACTATCAGAAAAAGAAAGTTCAAAAATCCCATTTAAAACTGCATCAAAAAGAATAAAATACCTAGGAATAAACTTAACCAAGGAGCTGAAAGCTGTATACTCTGAAAACTATAAAACATTGGTGAAGGAAATTGAAGATGATACAAAGAAATGGAAAGGTATCCCTTGCTCTTGACTGGAAGAAATAATATTGTTAAAATGGCCATACTACCCAAAGCAATCTATAGATTTAATGCAATCCCTATCAAAATGCCCATGAAATTTTTCACAGAACTAGAACAAATAATCCTAAATTCATATGGGACCACAAAAGACCCTAAGTTGTCAAAGCAATCTTAAGAAAAAAAGAACAAAGCTGGAGGTATCACCCTCCCAGACTTCAGACTATACTACAAAGTTATGGAAATCAAAACAGCATAGTACTGGCACAAAAAGACACATAGATCAATGGAACAGAAGAGAGAGCCCAGCAACAAACCCACACACCTATAGTCATTATCTATGACAAAGGAGGCAAGAATATACAATGGAAAAAGGCAATCTCTTCAATAAGTGGTGCTGGGAAAACTGGATAGCTACATGTAAAGTGGTGAGATTAGAACATTTCCTCACATATACAAAAATAAACTCAAAAGGAATAAAAACCTAAATGTAAGACCTGAAACTATAAAACTCCTAAAAGAGAACATAGGCAGAACACTCTCTGACGTAAATTGTAGAAATATTTTTTTTGGATCTGTCTCCTAAGGCAAAAGAAATAAAAGCAAAAATAAACTAATGGGAGCTAATTAAACTTAAAAGCTTTTGCACAGAAAAGGAAACCATCAACAACACAAAAAGGTAACATACAGAATTGGAGAAAATGTTTGCAAATGATATGACTGACATGGGGTTAATACTAAAAATATATAAACAATTCATACAACTCAAAAAACAAACAACCCAATCAAAAAATGGGCAGAAGGCCTGAAAAACATTTTTCCAAAGAAGTCATACAGATGGCCACCAAGAATATGAAAATATTCTCGGCATTGCTAATTATCAGAGAAATGCAAATTAAAACAACAATGAGATATCACCTCACACCTGTCAGAATGGCTATTATCAAAAAGAACACAAATAACAAATGTTGGAGAGGATGTGGAGAAAAGGGAACCCCTGTACACTGTTGGTGAGTATGTAAACTGGTACAGCCACTGTGGAAAACAGTATGGAGATTCCTCAAAAAACTAAAAACAAAACTACCATATGATCCAGTAATTCAATTCCTGTATATATATATCTGAAAAAAAACAGAAAACACTAATTTAAAAAGGCAAATGCACCCCAAGGTTCATAGAAGCATTTTTTGCAATAGCCAAGATATGGAAGCAACCCAAGTTTCCATCAACAGACAAATGGATAAAGAAGATATGGTATACATATACACAATGGAATATTACTCAGCCATAAAAAAGAATTAGATTCTGCCATTTGCAGCAATGCAGATGGACCTAGAGAAAATTATGCTAAGTGAAATAAGTCAGACAGGAAAAAAATACTGTATGATATAACTTATATGTAAAATCTAAAAAATAATACAAATGAATGCATATAGAAAAACAGAAACAGACTCACAGGTATAGAAAACAAACTAGTGGTTACAAATGGGGAGGGGGAATAGGGGAGGTGCATGTTAGGGGTATGGATTAAGAGATACAAACTACTTTTTACAAAATAGATAAGCAACAAGGGTATATTATTTAGCACAGGGAAGTATAGCAATTATCTTGTAATAACTTTTAATGGAGTATAATCTGTAAAAATACTGAATCATATGCTGTATACCTGAAACTAATATAATGTTGTAAATCAACTATACTTCTATAAAAACAAAATAACCACTCCCATTGGGTAAATCCTTAATTTTCAGCTCATTCTTATCTACCTTTGGAGAGACATCCTTTAGATTTCAATTCAGCCATCTTTCTTATCCTTTTCTAGTATATCCTCATTTAACAGTTACTGCAATTAATTAATTCATTCATTAACATGTTAATTTTTATTGATTTTGGACATTATTTCATTAATATATATGTCATGCACTGAAGTTTTGATTCCATGTGCATGGGGACAATAAGTGATTTTATTCACATAATATTCCAAGTACTTAACACCATGCATGTATACAGTAGGTAACCATTTGTTTACTGACTGAATGAAGAAAATATATATTTTCTACTTATGAGGGACTTTCTTTGCATTAAATCATATAACAAATGTGAAAGCATCTAAAATTCATGCTTATAATCAATAATATAATTTTCCTAAACTTCCTTTCTCCTCCTCTCCCCTTCCTTCTCTTCCTTCCCTTTTTTATATGCTCTGGAGGCGTGGAAAGAGCAAGGCTGTGAGTTATACCTAAGTGTAAAACTTAGTTGTAGCGCCCATTGCTTCATTTAGTCATTGTTTTAGTCAGTGGTAAAAGCAGGTTGTTCTTTCCATATTCAGGATGACATGATCTTATCACAACACTAGGAAAGTGCATGTAAAATAATTCCAAGGTTCGTTGTACATATTCTCACCTGCATGCATGCAGATAATTTCTCAACATGAATTTATTGAACTGTAGTTGCACTAGAGATAACATGGTGAGTGAAACAGCAACAGTTCCTGCCCTCATGGGCCTTATACTCCAGTAAGGAAGACATATGTTAAACAGACATTTAGAGACATCTTAGAATATCCAATTATTATTTTTTATCATTTACAGATGGAGGCAATGAATGACGTTAAAGAGCCAATGAACCGTTTCTATGTAGGACGATACCTTCTGTAATTTCTTAGACACCAGATGCCCTGAGACCAATGGTCTTATTTATCTTCAGAACTCAGCCACTAGGGCATCTGGGCCCCTCCAGACATATATTTGACAGAAGGTGACAATGGCAATTCAGGCTTGATAGCTTCCTCTTTCATGCTTCAAATAACTGCTTTTCTCTCGTCTTAAAAATGCTGAGACTAAAGTTGCTTTCTTAATGAAAACCATTTCTTGGAGCTTTCTCAGCCACCAGTGGGTATTTGATCTTTTAGTTACTATGGTGACAGTTGCATTATGCTGCCCAAAGGAAGTTAATAGCTTTTCTTTTTTTGAATGGCAATAAATAGAGGGAAGAAGTAGTTTGTGATTCCTCCAAACAATGCAATTAGCTTTGTTTTTCCTAGACTTGAACATCCACGGCCTCTTTTCCAAAGACTGGTCTAAGCTTTCACATCATTATTCCTAACATCCGAGAACTGGTTACTCATTCACTGGGGAGGGAACCAGAGACAGAATTTCTGCATTTCAGTGTTTTCCTCTAGTCATTACAAGGTATGATGAGCTGGTCACAGTTTTTTCTACCTCATTTGCATTTCCTCTTGAGAGAAAGTGATATTAATAGCATTAAAATAGGTCGTATTTTCAGGCATTAGCACAAAGAGCTGTAGGAAACACTTCTTAGGACTCAGCCATCTGCTCCCTTTTAGCCTATGGGAGAAAGGAATCCCTTAAAAATAATTCACTTGCAAAGCATAGTGAAAAGTGTGTGAGTGTGTCTGTATGTATGTGTGTAGCTTTATTTCATAAGGAACAAATATAAACTCACAAAAATTCAGATGATTTTCTAATCGTGTGTTATCCAGGTTGCCAACTTAATTTCCTACTTTATTTCCTTGATTGTTTTACAAAATTTTTCAATAATTGAGATGGTATAAAGGCTTTGATAGAAAATGTGGTTTGCACACATATATATGTGTATATATACATATATACACACACACACGTGTAAACACATATTTTTTAAAATTTATTTTTGGCTGCACTGGGTCTACGTTGCTGTACACGGGCTTTCTCTAGTTGTGGCGAGTGGGGGCTACTCTTCATTGCGGTGCACAGGCTTCTCATTGCGGTGGCTTCTCTTGTTGAGGAGCACGGGCTCAAGGCTCTCAGGCTTCAGTAGTTGTAGCATGTGGGCTCAGTAGTTGTGGCGCATGGGCTCAGTTGCTCCACAGCATGTGGGATCTTCCAAGACCGGGGCTTGTACCCGTGTCCCCTGCATTGCCAGGTGGATTCTTAACCACAGCACCACCAGGGAAGCCCTAAACACATATTTTTGATTAAAGTTAGATCAGAGAATCAATTCATGTTTAAACTGTACTTTCATTTATTCATGCCAACCCATTCCTTCCTTCAAACAATTGAAAACTAATTTTGTAGTTAAATTCTAGCCTATAACGTGCTCATGATGGAATACACAGTGCAAATGCAATCTCTTAAGTGGCACACTGACTCAGAGTAATGTTAGCTGCTGTCATGAACTCCAGGATTTCAGAGCCTTAACCCAGAAGTTTATTTCTTGCTCCCTGTCGTGTCCACTGCAGGTGCTCCTGGTCTATGGGTAGGCTTTTCTCCATGAGGTGACTCAGAGGCTTTGGATCCGTTCATTTCATGCCTACGCCACCCTTCAGGTTTCAGAGTCCAGTCCGCCAAGCGGACGGGGGTTGGGAGAGACGAAAAAGGTTGCACTTGCCTCTTTACTCTCTTGACCCAGAATTGGCACACTTCACTTCCACTCACACTCCAATGCAGGAAGTAGTCACATGACCCCACGGAGACAGGTTGGGTACTGAGCAGTGCCTGGCTTGCAGACTCTTCTCGGTACCAATGCTATACTATGGAAGGACAAGTCCAGATTTCTAGTGGGCAATTAACTTTCCCTGATGCATGCAAATTTTGGCACACTGAGTCCTGACATTATGTCTGAATATCTATCTTAACATCTATCTTTTGAGAGAATGTTATAATGAACTTGGAATAAGTTCTGGTCTAGCTTTACCATCTACCAGATTAATGACATTTGGGCTGCAGTTTTATCACCTGTACAATATTGATTGTTCTGAGGATCAAAAAAAGAAAACTTTTGTGAAATTGTTTCGTAACTTATGTATTGACACCTGAACTCTATTTTACAAAGTAAACAGGAATCCATTTTCCCCAAATCCCATTTCTAACCGATTAGTTGCTTCTAGACCCTGCCTACCTCTGCTGTGACACTCTTCTGATCCGACTTCTTCTGCCCACTGTTTTAGTGCACACACCTTCAGTTCCGTGGTTCCTATTCTTTGCATTCTAGTTGCCTTATTATCTGGGAGGGGGATGTGGGGAAAATGAGAAGACGTGAGGGATTCCCTGTGCTGGTCCATTGCAGAATGTCTCATTTACCCTCATCACAACCCTGTGAAGAAGATGATTTCCATTTTACAAAGGAAAAAACTAAAGTGGGTGAGCAGCTCACGCAAGCTCACAAAGCTGTCAGTGGCAGAAGCAGGATTCAAGCCCTGCTCTGCCTGGTTCTCAAACCCCATTCATCTCACTTCCCTGCAATGTGTCTCTGGCATAACAGGCACCTCCGCTTGTCATGGGGCTGGTGGTTGGATGGTCCCTCCCCACCCTGTCCCTCTCCAAAAATTACACAGGATCTAGATACCAAACTTCAAAGTGGAAAGACTATATTTCCCCGTAAATGTTTAAAATAGAAATCTTAAGACCCATAACATGAGGATTTGGTTATGTCCCGATTTCTTCATCCTGTTTCCATCTATTTTCTGTTACTATCTTTGGAGTAATCAGTTGTCTTTTCATGACTCTCAAAGCATGTCCTTTTACGTTTATTGCACTTTTGTGCAAAAATATGAAAATTAAATACACTAAGAGTGTTCAAAACAAGTTATTTTTGTCAGTGGTTTACTTAGTAGTATTTGGTAGCTAAAGAAGAAAGCTGGTGAGTTAGTCTTTGATAATAGTATTCATCTTGGTTTTAGTATGGTTGATCTTTGGATAATTAATACTCTCCTGTAAACTTCAGTGTGGATTTAAAATATAATAGTTTACTAGTAAGTTATTCAGTCTAAAAATATTCAAAAATAAATATATATTTTCCTTTGTGGTTTATCAAATCTTCTCTCACTTCCTCTACTTCAAAGTGAATAAATAATGGCTTTTTATTGCATAATGAAAAGTGTCATTATTATCCTTTTTTCTATAAATCCAGTACAACTTGACCAATATGACATGCGATTTACTTCTAGATAGATAATGACTATTTTTGAAGGAAAGTCAGATATACCAAGAGACTGATCATGTGAATGTCCTTAGTAAAGACTAATACTTCTCAGTATAAACTTTAATGAATTTTTTTCTTACAGGAATTTTGACACGATTTGACTGAGAATAAAAATAAAAGCAATAGGGTTTCAACATGCCTCTGCTACTTGTAACATAAAAAGGCAGTTATGATTGCTGTTTGCCATCACCTAATACAGTACTGAACAAACAGTGGTCACTGAATAAGATCTTGCTGGATCAGTGATTTCCTCAGGAGTAGCATGTTTGATTCTACCTACTAAAGACATCACAGCAGGATTTTATTTCTCATTTAGCCTGTGTGTACTTTGAGCTGTGACATTTATGAGAAGAGAAATGTCTTGAAAATTCAGAACTATATTATTCTTTTATAAATTTTGTCTCTGTAAAGACTAAGATTTAAATAAGTGCCTAGTGCTTTTTAGAAGAATACCCTCTTCCTAATGGTTGTGGAAAACATTTTGACCCTTGATCTGAGTTGTTGCTTAAGTGCTGTCATCTGCAGCCCCATTGCAGAGACCTGATGAAGGAGACATTGGCCTCTGCTCCCCTTTGTACACAGGACGCTACCTTGGGGGCTGAAACCCTCTTTGACTTCTGGCAAACAAGCACAGGTACATTTTGTACACACTTGAGTCCTTTAGGAAGGACAGAGACAAGTCATGGGGGGATGACTGTCATTGGCCACATCTGGCAGTTGTGTGGCTACTACCAAGCCCATCACTTCAAGTGCACAGCTGTATCCTCAGAGGTCTTCAGGGTTTAATATGACAGCCTAGTTCCTTTCCTTGGACAAGAATTCAGCTATTGTCCCAACACTATGCTCAGTCCTTTTGTACATTACTCTTTAATTTTATCCTTACTGAGGTGACCATACCTCGCAGTTTGCCTAGGACAATCCCAGTTTATGCTTGTTGCTCAGATGTAATTATTGAAAGTGCCCCTTTCCACTTTTCACTTCTCACCCAGTTTAGATGACAAATTAGCATGTATTTAACACTATCCTCAGGAGTTACGTTTCACCAACTACTCTCTGGTTTTAAGTTTAAGTTGCTACATGAGATTTACATAATTCTTCCTCTTTTTCCTTTTCCTCCTCCCACTGCTACAAATACCCTCGATTTTTAAATTTTACCTATATTACTCTGTTTTGCTCTAAGCCCTGAGAGTACTTCCTAGCAAAAGTACTTGGTGAAACAATTGAGGGACATTGTGTAGCTCTAACAATTATATTCCTACTAGGCATTTAGAAATTCTGGACTGACATTTAATAAAATATCATTCTGCAAAGACTAAGTTGTAAGAAATGGTGACCGATGCACTAGACTGATTATTTTAAATAAGTTTATGGAAAAGTAAGATAATGATTGTTTTAAATGTTCTATAATAATTCATGCACAGTGTATAATGTCCAGGCTGTATTTTGTAATCTCTCTCTCTCATCTATCTATCTATCTATCTACATATCTATATCTATCTCTCTATCTCTCTATCTATCTATCTATCTATCTATCTATCTATCTATCTATCTATCATCTATCTATCTATCCATCTATCTATCTATCCTATCTACTTTATGCATGGTCAGCCTTCTGCAAAAATAAAAAATAAAAAGCAACATTGATTTTCAAAATCTGTGATGTCCAAAGTGGGTTCCAATGATTATAATGTATCCCCCTTTGAGGTCACATGAATTTCAACAGAGCACCCTTTGACAGAAAGCATTAACCTAAATGGAATGGGTTCACTAGAGGAAAATCAGTGACTGCAGAATTCAGGTGTACAAAGAATAAAGGGCACTTTGGTGATCTTACAATTACATGAGAGACAAGAAGTTTCTTAACTCACCAATTTATCAGATTGCCCCTAACCCTCAAGATTACACAGCTCCAAAACTGCACTTAATTTGGTTTTATTGGGCAAATTTATGTTGAGCAATTTTTTAAAAAATCACTGGCCCTGAGGCACATCTTCTTCAAGTCCCAGTTTCCTGTTAGTGAACAAGTTTTCACAGACGCATACAATTTCTTCATACCTTTTTGTAGATTCCAATGCTGACAATATTATTCATGATATATTCCTAAAAACAAAGAGGGCTCTATTAGAGTTGGTACATGACATGTTAAGTTTGATCTCTCCCTCTTTTCCCAGACCCTCTATTTGAGATACAAGACAATTGAGTAATTTGAAAGGCATGCCTCAAATAGGAGCATCTAAAAATATTAAATTTAGAGAAAACTCACCACTAGCATTTTTCCATCTACAATTTGTCTTTTGATTGTTATCTCTTTGCCAAGCCATTTTTGGAAATGAATCATTGAGCCACCATCTAATGTTATGATTCTCTATAAATGCAGAAAGGAATCAGTCAGAAATAGCAATTCACTACATTCTAATCTACACAAGACTAGACATCTACTTTTTTTTTTTTGCTGTACGCGGGCCTCTCACTGTTGTAGCCTCTCCCGTTGCAGAGCACAGGCTCTGAACATGCAGGCTCAGTGGCCATGGCTCACGGGCCCAGCCGCTCCGCGGCATGTGGGATCTTCCCGGACCAGGGCACGAACCCGTGTCCCCTGCATCGGCAGGCGGACTCCCAACCACTGCACCACCAGGGAAGCCCGATCTCAGTATTTCTGAAAGAACTTTCTGTTTTGATGTTAACCTTATTCCTGTCGGCGCTAATAGTGATTCTTGGCTTTGTCAACCCAGCAAGATTCTGGACTGCAGCACTCACTCCTGTAGGAATGAGTGAGAAGAGAATTCAATGAGTAGAGAAAACAAAACACCTTCTTAAGAAGTTTAGGAAGAAGTGCTAACAATCATTTTGGAAAGCAATTTAAAAAGAATGCATCCTTCCCCCATTGAAGTTTTGGATAATACGCCATATTTTCTTCAATGCTCTCTGTGACAGCTGGATTGAGCCAAACCTCCCAATCAGAAGATATGTCTAGTAATTATACTTGACATTTTGAAAGCTAAATTCACTTTCTGAGACTCTTGCACTTCATCTAAAATATATATTTTTATGATGCCTTTCGGTCATATGCTTGGGCTTTACCTCATGAAATATTGCAACAACAGCACAGCGGATGCTATTATCCTCATTTTAGAGATGACTACACTGAGTCCCAGAGAGGTAGAGAGGCATGTTCTAGGTGATGTGTCTGGTAATTAGCAGAGCTGAAATTTAAGCACAGGTTTTCTAATCGTCCAAGAATTTTTGCTTACTTTTCTTCTTAAAAAAAAAAAAAGAAATGCAATTTTCAAAGTATCTAATCTACTCTAAAAGAATATGACTTATAAAGTCCAAACTTCTCTCTTATTTGCATATAAATTTCAGATCTGGCTGAGTAAAGAGGAGGTAGGCAAATTGGACAATTTGGCTGAGAGCCTGGCCCTGTTGTTCAGGTTGGGGACTGTCCACTGTTTAACTTGACTCCTGCAATAAGTGGGCAGAAGGGCTGACTCCCGACTCTTAGTATCAATATAGAACTCGATTTCACATTCATATTGCGGGTGGACAGGATGCCTCTGACCACAGAAAAGCAGTGTCAGACATGGATCACAAAAGAGTGAGGAGTGAGGAGGTTAAAACCCGAGTTCCAACTTTGCCACTTGTTAGCTTGGCCACATTATTTCCCTTTTCCCTAAACTTCAGCTTTCTCAGTAGTAAAATGTAAGTATAGCACTCACCTCATAGGTGTGTTGGAGATTAAATGATAGGACTTAACATGGTATTGGCACATAGTATGTACTCAGTTGGTTATTCTCTCTTGCACTCTGCTTGAGACCAGCTCCCAGTCAAAACATGGCAATTTTTGCCATCAGCCCCAAGTTTCTTAGATGCCCCAAAATTTATTTAATTATTTATTATTAAAACAAAATTTTTTAACTCAAAACAGGTGAGTCCATGAATCCATGAAGAGAGAGAGAAACATGTTTTTATTACTTTCTGAGAGAGTTTATACTAACGAAAAAGGAACAATGAGCACATTGACTTATTGTGTATTGATCATTTCAACCAGGTTTTAAAAAAAAGTAAGATTAAAAAATTTTTTGATTTTATATGCAGTTTATTATTATAAGAGAGGTTTCTCTTAATTAAATGTTTAAAATTAATTAAATATTAAATAATTACTATTCTTCTAGCATTAGTAAATAATAGTTTAGTTATTATAGATCTGAGCCATTGTAAATGATGTTTATTCAACTTGAGTAAGAACTAAAGTATGCATAGAGTTTACACTTCTGAGGAAATACCCAATGGTAGGAAATGCCATGAGTAAAAATGTTCTATTTCCCCAATAAAACATTTGGAACTCTTCAAAATAATGTTATTAAAAACCTCCCACATGCATCAGAACTCTTAAAACTAACCAACTAGAAATTTTTTTTGTTGCTATTGCTCTTTTGAAGTTATAACTTAAAGCAAACCTTGAAACAAATTTACTTGATAAATTTAATTATAGATAGGTAGTACTGTCTGTAATGGGGAGCAGAGAAAAGTTATTTAATGAAATGACCAAGCTAAAAATAAACTCTATCATGAGGGTAAGATGAAGTATTTTCTAAAAGGATAAATTGTTTAAATATATGGATAATAACTAGAAGGAAGCATCTGTGAGCCTAGTATTCCAAAAAGAGACAATTATTACTGGTAATAAAGTAAAAGTAGATACACAAACTTTGTTAACCTCATTTGAATATACCCTAGGATCACAAATGAATGAGAGAATTGTTGGAAAATTCATTGTAAAGTGCAAACCTAACCATATCACAAAATGCATTGCCAGTTTCCAAATCTTGTGATGGTATTTCCCAGTTGTTTCATGTATTCATCAAAGTTTTCACTGGAGACCAGTTTCCAGGTTCCCAAGAAGGGCTCAGTCATGATGGAAAGCTTGCTGAGAAGAGGCGCTCACAATCAAAAGCCAAAGAAACTTAGGCAATCGTGTGACTCTTCTGAAATGGCCAATGGGCAGCAGCAAGACAAAAGATTCTAGGCACCAGCATTGACTCATTTTATTTACCTCCAAATAAAGAAACAGAAAATTAACAGGTTAAGTTGAATTTAAGTCAATGATTATAGCTTCTAGCAAACAGATTTGTAAACTGAGTCACCTGATAAATATTACTTGTGGAATGAAGACAATTTTCAATAGAGATCAGCATTTTGAACTATGAATGCTGAGTCAACTCTGAAGGAATAGCCCCACAAATGTCTAATGAACAACTGACTGAGGTATTTTCCCACCTGATACAAGGACATCCTTGACTGATCTACCCCAGCTGTTTTTTATTTGGACAAGTCACAGTGCCAGAGTACCCTCTTCATTAAAATAATATCTGCCCCTCCCTTCCTTGCAGGGTTGATGAATTGATATTACTTAGTGTAACTGAAATGTCTACAGTTGGCTGGAATGAGTTGCAGGGTATTTTTAATATTATCATTGTTGTTAATTAAGAGTAATTGCGGACTGGGAAGAAAAGTAACAATTATCATTGATGATGTTTTGTAATTTAAATCCTAAAAAGGTGGTGGAGCTATGCTTGGAAAATTCATCTGTTAGGCTTACAAAGAAATCCTGATATTAAAATATACCACTTGAAATTGTGAGAGGAAGTTTTAGGGAGAAATATGATATTTTGATATCTGCATTCTAAAAGAAAGACAAAGGCAGCAGATAATTTAAATATCTGTGAAATTACTTCTGAAATCATCTTCTGTAACCCCAGTAATGGAAGTGAACTTTGCAGGTAAGGTCTTTACTAGGAAGGATTGGATTCAGAGGCTATAGATTTATATCACAGCTTTGAACTCCAGTTGTTTTAAAGAAGGCTGGAATATTAGAGTGCCAGGCACCAGAAGAAGAATATTCATACTATTATCTGCCTGGGTCAAATATTCCTTCATGTCAAAGAAATCTTCATTCAAACCATCTCTTTGTTGAGAAAGCATTTTAAAAAAAAAAAAAAAAAGGTTGATGTTTTGGCACCCCAAAGTTATATCTTAAGTGGGATAAAGAATTTCTTTTGATGAAAACATGTAAAGAAGATATTTATAATGCAATATCTTTATAGGTGAAATAGTTATTAAACTATCTGGAGGGCAAAACAGGGGAAGCGAAAACCTTAGAGTCAGTTTCAGGAAACTGAGACCTGGGCTAAAAATAAGTGCCTTAGCAGTTGAAAGCGAACTCAGAGGTGATGCTCAAATAAAGAGCCAGTGACTAGATCTTGCTTTACTGCTTCTAGATAGGTATGTACTCTGCCTGAAAGAAGGGGGGCATACAAATCTGGGCATGTTTGCCAGTGCGGTGGTGTGACAAATGTCTCCCCTTAGTCTAACCATTTTCGTTCCAATTATTCTGCCTTTCATTGATTCAGAAATCCATCCTGTGGCCCATGAGACAAAAGAGAAAGTCAAATTTCTGGCTTCTATAAAATCCCCTCACCCTTAAGAGAGAGGCAGAGGGACAGTCCCCTCCTTGACAACTTTTGCTTTCTTGTATGACATTTAGAACTGCTGCATCCATTGTGTTACCAACTCAGAAATGAGGCCAAAACTGAGAATGGCAGAGAGGAAAAGTGGGAAGAACACAAGACACTTTATTTCTGGAATCTTTATTGGGAGAATTAATGAATTTCATTATTATTTAAATAATTTTATGTCTGAGTTTTTGTTCCTTGAAGCTTAAACCTTCATAATTGATATGCTCTCATAAATAGCTTCACCTAAATTTGGACTCTTAAAACCAGTTCTATGTATCATGTGATATTGGTCTCGTTCACAGCATCTCCCAGCTCTCTAGATCCAATTCAAACATCACCTCCTCTATGAAACTGGTTCAGAGCTGGTTGATCCCTATTATGTGATACAATTATACTTTAATAGAAGTATTAATATATTCAGGAAATTTTCTTATAGTATTGCAACGAGTCGTCCTCCAGCTGTCCCTCTAAGCTCTTTTATGAGTACATCAAGCAAAAAAATATTTCTGATTCACTTCTGAATCCCTAAGACCATGCCTGGTATATTGTAGGTGCTCAATAAATGTTTTATGAATGAATGACAAAAGGAATAAACCATGTTTATTTCTTTTTAACTGACAGTTTCCCTCATCGCTGATCTTAATCTCTAATAGCAACTAAAGACAAAGTTTTAATACATTATTCTCTCCTGATCTGCTCATATGACAGGCCTTTCATTATGGTCATCAGATGGTACAGGGACTCTCAGACTCCCTTCACCTTTGCTTAGTATTTCATTGTTACCATACATCTCTCTTCTCAACCAAGAAAGTTCTCTCCTAGTCCTGCCACTTCCAACACTAGCCTTTGGCACCTTTTTTGGATTTTTTTTTTAAAGCACCACTTCCTGCAGTAAAAAAATTTAAAATAAAATGTACTTAATTGTTAACCCTAGCAAAGGAACTAGAATACAGTAATCTGTTATAGAACAGTTACGCATCTTATTTTCATGACAGTTTAAATGCTTATTTCCCCATTATCTCATTTTTCCATGCTTCTCCAGTATCTCATTTTCTATATTAACTTTCCTTCTTGTGACATTTTAGGGATTAAATACTTTTAAATAAATTTCAATTTTAAGATGCTACATTATCCACTGGTGAGGGATACTGATGAAGTTAAATACGTACTAGAAGCTACGAAAGTATTCAGAAATATGTCTGCTAATTTACTGCTGTACATAAAATAGCTGGAGTCACACTAGATTTTTTTCTGACTTTTTATTGTGGTAGAATATACATCACATAGAATCAACTGTCTTAACCATTTCTAAGTGCACACTCTTAACCATTTCTAAGCGCACACTTCAGCGGCATTAAATACATTCATATTGTTGTGCAACCATCACCACCACCTCCAGAACTCTTTTCATCTTGCAAAACTGAAGCTCTACCCATTAAACAGTAACTCCTCATTGTCCCCTCCCCTACTTCCTGGCAACCACCATTCTACTTTGTGCCTCCATGACTTTTCCTACTCTAAGTACTTCATACAAGTGGAATCGTGCAGTATTTGTTTTTGTGTGTATGTGACTGGCTTAGTTCATCTGGCATAATGTCGTCAAGGTTTATCCATGTTGTAGCAAATCTCAGAATTTTCTTCCTTTTTAACATAATAATATTCTATTGGATAATCAAAAAGTGGTGTTTACATTTTGCTTATACATTCATCCTTTGATGGACATTTGGATTGCTTCTACAATTTAGCAATAAATGAATAATGCTGCTATGAACATGAGTATACATTTATCTATTTGAGACCCTGCTTTCAATTCTTCTGGGTATATACCCAGAAGTAGAATTGCTGGATCACATGGTAATTCTATTTTTAATTTTTTAAGGAAGTGTCTTACTGTTTTCCACAGCAGCTGTACCATTTTACCTTCCCATCAACATTCCAATTTCTCCACATCCTCGCCAACAAGTTGTTTTTTTATAGTCTCTGTCTTAATGGGTGTGAGGTGGTGTCCCATTGTAATTTTGATTCACATAATCACTAATAATTAACGATTTTCTACATCCTTTCTTGTGCTTCTTTACCATTTATGTATCTTCTTTGGAGAAATGTCTATTCAAGACATTTGCCCCTTTTTTTTTTTAGATATTTGGGGGTAGGAGTTTATTAATTTATTAATTTATTATTTTTGCTGCGTTGGGTCTTCGTTTCTGTGCGAGGGCTTTTTCTAGTTGTGGCAAGCAGGGGCCACTCTTCATCGCAGTGTGCAGGGCTCTCACTATCACGGCCTCTCTTGTTGCGGAGCACAGGCTTCAGATGCGCAGGCTCAGTAGTTGTGGCTCACGGAGACTAGTTGCTCCGTGGCATGTGGGATCCTCCCAGACCAGGGCTGGAACCCGTGTCCCCTGCATTAGCAGGCAGATTCTCAACCACTGCTCCACCAGGGAAGCCCCATTTATCCATTTTTGAATCAAATTTTTTGTTGTTGAGTTTTAGGAGCTCTCTATATATTCTGGATATTAATCCTTTATCAGAAGTATGATTTTCAAATATTTTCTCCCATTTTGTGAGTCACCTTTTTACTCTGTTGATAATGTCTTCTGTTGCACAGAGTTTTAATTTTCCTGGTATCAAATTTGTCTATTTTTTCTTTTGTTGCCTGTGCCTTTGCTGTTATTTTCAAGAAATCATTGCCAAGTCCAATGTTGTGAAGCTTCAACCTTACATTTTTTTCTAAGAGTTTTAAGATTTAGTTCTTACATTTGAGTCATGGATCCATTTGAGTTAACTTTTACATATGGTGTTAAACAAGGCTTCAGCTTCATTCTTTTGCATGTGGATACCCAGTTTTCCCAGCACTATTTGTTGAAAAGCCTGCATTTTATCCATTGAATGGTCTTGGTGCACTTGTCAAAAATCATTTGACTATATATGCAGGAGTTTATTTTTACACTCTCTAGTCTATTTCAATTGTCTATAGGTCAGAGTTTATGCCAGCAGCACACTGTTTTGATTATAGTAGCTTTGTAGTAAGATTTGAAATCAGGAAATGTGAGTTCTCCAAATTTGTTCTTCTTTCTCAGGATTGTTTTGGCTCTTCAGAGTCCCTTGATATTCCATATGAATTTTAGAATGGGCTTTCCTATTTCTTCAAGAAACATCATTGGACTTTTGATAGGGATTCCATTAAATCTGTAGATCGTTTTGAATAGTATTGACATCTTCCAATCTATGAATATGGGATGTCTTTCCATTTATTTATGTCTTTTAAAAATTTCTTTTATAGTTTTCATTGCACAAATCTTCCACTTTCTTGGTTAATTCTTAAGTATTTTATTCTTCTTGATGCTATTGTAAATGGAACTGTTTTCTTAATTAACTTTTTAAATTGCTCATTGTTAATGTATAGAAATGCAACTGATTTTTGTGTGTTGACTTTGTATCTTGCTACTTTGCTGAATTATTTATTGGTTCTAACAATTTTTTGTAGGGGGACCTTTTTTCATATAAGGTCATACTTTCTGTAAATAGAAATAATTTTATTTCTTTCTTTCCAATTTGGATGCCTTTTATTTCTTTGTCTTGTCTAATCACTCTGAATAGTACTTCCATTACTACATTGAATAGAAGTGGCAAGGGTGGACACATTTGCCTTGCTCATTATCATAAAGAAAAAACTTTCAGGTTTCACTATTGAGTATAATGTTCACTGAGGTTTCTCATATATGGCTTCTTTTATGTTGAAGAATTTTCCTCCTACGTCTAGTTTATTGAATGTTTCTACATGGAAGAATGTTGAGTTTTGTCAAATGCTTTCTCTGCATCAACTGAGATGATTGTGTGGTTTTTTCTCCCTTCATTCTGTTAATGTAGTATATTACACTGACCATTCATCTGTTGAATCATCCTTGCATTCCATGAATAAATTCCACTTGAGATACTGCTCGTGTCATTTTATTTCAACTTGTAGGACTCTCTTTAGCATTTCTTGTAGAGCAGGTATAGTGGTAACTCCTCATCTTTTGTTTAATTTGGAAATATCTTAATTTCTCCCTCATTTTTGAAGGAAAGTTTTACTGGATACAAGATCCTTGGTTGACCATATTTTCTTTTAGCAATTTGAATATATCAGCTCATTGCCTTCTGGCCTCCAAATATTCTGATAAGAAATCTTTGGGCAATCTTATTAAGGATCACTTGTATGGAATGAGTCACTTCTCTCTTGCTACTTTCAAGGTTTTCTCTTTGTCTTTGTCTTTTGAGAGATTGTCTTTCATTGTTTCAGGGTGGGTCTCTTTGGGTTCAGCCTACTTGGAGTTTGTGGAGTTTCTTGGATATAAACATTCATGTTTTTTATCAAATTTGGGAAAATTTTAGACATTATTTCTTCAAATATTCTCTTTGCCTCTTGGTCTCTCTCTTGTCCTTTTGGGACTCCCACAATGCATATGTTGGTCCTTTTGATGGTGCCTCTCATGTTCCTTAGGTTCTGATAACTTTTCTTCAGTCTTTTCTTCTTTCTGTTTGTCATTTGATAATTTCCATTGTCCTACCTTCAAGTTCACTTGTTCTTTCTTCTTGTTCAAATCTGCCTTTGAGTACCTCTAGTGAAATTTTCATTTCAGTTGTTCTTTTCAATTCCCGAATTTCCTTTTGGCTTCTTTTTTGGTTTTCTATCTACTGATATTTCCATTTTGTTCATACACTGTTTTCTTGCTTTCTCCATATTTTCCTTTAGTTAGTTCTTAGAGCATCTTTCAGACAGCTGTTTTAGTCTTTGACTACTAAATCCACCATCAGGTCTTTCTCAGGGACAGTTTCTGTTGGTTTAATTTTTTCTTTGAATGGGCTAAACTCTCCTGTTTCTTTCTATGTCTTATGATTGTTTTGCTGTTGAAAACTGGAAATTTGAATTTAATAATGTGGTAACTCTGGAAATTAGATTCTCCTCCTGCTCCTTTGCTGCTTTTTGCTTTTGTTTTCTGATTGCTGTAGTCTGACTCTGTGCCAGGGATCATGTTAAGGTATAAACTTAAGGTCTTCTCATGTCCTTTCTGAGCCTGTGGCTTTCCCTTGGCATGCACAGTGACTTTCTAATATCCTCTGTATATGAAATTGCTTTTGAATGTCCTAGTCTTTAATTATGGCTCCTCAAAGAGGAACAAGTGAAAAATGAAGGGAAGGAGAAGGTGCTGGCCATTTAAATTTCCTGGAAATCACTTCAGTGGGAGGGGGGAGGCTTGCAACAATGGGAGGAGGTACACAAAGGTGACGCCACCTCTTTATCTGCACTTCTGCAATCAGAAGCAGCAATCAGCAATTAGAATGCACATTCCTGATATTTGGAGGATAGGGTCTACATTGCCCACCCTCTCTCATGCAATACATGTGCAAGCTCCTCCAGTAATATATGCACAGCTGTCAGCAAAGGGGCTGAGGTGTGGAGGATAGGTAGTGGATACTGTGCTAACAGCCAAAATTGACTGGATTTAACCACATTTACCCTCTAACATCTTTCCCTGGAAGATGTAAGCCTTTGATAGACTCCTGAGTTCCAAAATACATGAGAGAGATTCTGCTAGTCCAATTGTTTCCTTGGTAGAAAGACAAATTCTTAGTGCTCATACTCCACCATCTTCCCAGAATCACAGTTTTTATAAAATATATGAAGGTTTTCATTTTCACATGAATTGATGCCCCATCTCTTTTACATTCCTTATTACTTATCAATAAATTTTTATTGTCAATCTTCATATAGATATAGTAGTTAACATTCATAATTTCTGGTTTCAGTTATTGGGGGGATGGTTACTTTTAATTTTTATATCATTTCAAAGTTACAGAAAAATTTGCAAGAACAGCACAAATATTTTCCATAAACTCTCAGATTCTCTAATTACCAACATTCTAACACATTTGCCTTCCTTTACATATATATATATATATATATATATATATATATATACTTTTTTAATAACTTGGGAGTAAGTTGCAGAAATGTTGCCCCACTACTCCCCAAATAAAAACCTTACCTATGTTACCACAGAACATCCATCAAAATCAGGAAATCAACACCAATAACAATATCATTATTAAATCCATACTCCACTCACACCTTAGCAATTGTCCCAACAGTGTTTCCTGTTGCTACAAGAAGAAAAGACTTATTTTTCCTTTTTTCTTTCTGGTCCATGAAACTGTCCATGATCTTGCATTGCATTCAACTGTCGTGTCTCTTTCATCTCCTTCAAATGGAAATATATCTTTATATAGACAAGCTCTTATAAAGACAAGCTCTTCCTTGTCTTTCATGATTTTGACATGTTTGAAGCATATAGTCTGACTACTTTATAGAATAATCCTCAGTTGGGGTAAAGTGATGTTTCTTCATGATTCATTTGAGGTTATACATTTTTGGTAAGAATATTCCAGCAATGATGCTGTGTTCTTCTCATTGTGTCATATCAGAACACACATGATGTTAATTTTCACAATTACTGATGATGATGTTAACTTTTATTACTTAGGTAAGATGGTATTTGCCAAGTCATTCCACTGTAAAATTTATTAATAAGCAATTAATTAATTTTATGGTTCTCTTTCATGACCCAGTTCAAATACATCCTCTATGTTGAAAACATTCCTGACTACTCCAGCACATACTGACTACTCTGCTTGCCCCTGGCTTCCTTCCAATCCATAGATTATACCACATAGTTTATCATATAATTCATGTCCTCCCCTATATTGTGTCTTTATTCATTCCACTAAAATTTATCAAGTGATTACCATATTCGTAGGCACAGTGCTAGATGTTAGATATATACATAAGTGTCCTGAGGCTGTGTCAACCTAGTGATGGAAAGATGAGAAATCAGAATGTGGTAATATCATGTTATAGTAAGAACACACACCTTTTTCCTGTGGTCAAGGGGAGGAAGGGTTTAACTCTTCTTAGATTTGGGGAATGAGGGGTGAGGGAGGAGGAGAAACTATCAGAACAATTTTCCCAGGTGATGTGATGATGTTCATGCTATTTCTCTACTACATTGAGGGCATGAACATGAGCCGTTACTCTTTCCGTGTTCCAGACCACACCTAGCACAGGGAAGAGCGTTCACTCACTTATTCAAGAATTGTTTACTGAGCTCTGAATCTCTTGTTTACTGTGCCAGGGTCTGGGTACACAGCTGCAAATATGACAGAGTCCTTGTCTTTGAGATCTCTTTCTGAGAAGTATCCATTTGATCCTGTCTCTCTTCCTTTAAGAATAGAATTTCCTGTATGCTTCTGCATGTATGTTGATAGAAGCAATGTCAGTGAAAAATTATGTGAGCTTCAAAGAGGTCCCAGGGAGGAAAAATCAGAGAACTGATATTGTAGATATGTCTTGTTGCTGCAGCCTTGGTTTTATGGTAAAAGTATAGAAAACAAGAAATTGACTTATCCAGCAAATTTACATTGGACTGAATCTTCTTACTCTATGCTTCCACATCAACAGAAAAATAAGAATTAAACTTGAATAGTACATTTTGAAAAATAAATAAATTCACAAATACACATACATAGAAGTGGCACCTGAAACAACTTTTTAAAGGATTAGCACAGAGGCACATTTAAGGTATAGGGAAGGCTTAGAAAGAAGTGAGAGGAGAGTTTTAGACAGGAAGGAGCAGACTAATTCACACACACCGAAAAAAATACCTAAAAACAAAATATCAGAGGCAAGAAAGAGTATGAAAAATTTTTGGTATGATTGAAGCAAAGAATGTGTAGAGAACAAGAGCAATGATAAAACTAGAAAGTTAGATAAGAAAAGGCAAGCATAAGACATATTTACATGCCATGCTAAGGAGATTGGAACTTCTGTGGATGAAATGGGAGCCATGTAAGGGTTTTAATCATTAAGTGTTCAGGTCAAATTTTCATTGTGTAACTATCATTCATGAAGTCTACAGGGCTTGGAAAAGAGAGGAGAGGACAGAGACTGAAAGAAGGAGATTTATTAGTAATTAAGGAAAAAAATGATAGTGCTGTTGGTGATGGGAATGAGAAAAGCAAGCATTAAAAATTTTTAAGTTAATACAATCAACATGTTTTTTTAAATTTAATTTACTTTTTATAGAAGTACAGTTGAATTACAGTGTTTTGTTAATTAATGCTGTGTACAGCAAAGTGACTCAGGTATACATATATATATTCTTTTCCATATTCTTTTCCATTATGGCTTATCTCAGGATATTGAATATAGTTCCCTGTGCTATACAGTAGGACCTTGCTGTTTCTCCATTCTATATATACCAGTTTGCATCTGCTAATCCCAAATTCACAATCCAACCCTCTCCCACCCTCCTCCCCACTTGCCAACTGCCGCTTCTGAGGTGCTGGAAGCAAAAGCAGACTACTGCACATGATCCCTGCACTCCAGCCCAACCCACTGATCCATCCCTACCCTCACCCCACGTAAAGGATCAACTGGCTGCCCCCACCCCGGGGAGCCAGCAAGAGCATCTGTTACTTGTTTTCATTCCCTCGTGCTGCATCATGAGTCCCAGTAAAGCCTGGCCTGAATTTCTCGTCTGGCCTCTTATTAATTTCTATTGATTAAGGAGTCCAGTAACTCAGTTTGGTAACAAGCAACAGCAGCTTGAACAAAATGGAAATTTATTTCTCATGTAAAAGTCCAAACAGGGTGTTGGTACTCTGTGGAGGGCAGCAGCAAGTGTGGCCCATCCGGTCTTTTTTTAAAAATTTATTTTATTTATTTATATTTTATTTATGGGTGTGTTGGGTCTTTGTTGCTGCACGCGGTCTTTCTCTAGTTGCAGCGAATGGGGGCTACTCTTCATTGCGGTGAGCGGGCTTCTCATTGTGGTGGCTTCTCTTGTTGTGGAGCACGGGCTCTAGGTGCACAGGCTTCAGTACTTCTGGCATGCGGGCTCAGCAGTTGTGGCTCGCAGGCTCTAGAGCGCAGGCTCAGTAGTTGCGGCACATGGGCTTAGTTGCTCTGCAGCCTGTGGGATCTTCCTGGACCAGGGCTCGAACCCGTGTCCCCTGCATTGGCAGGTGGATTCTTAACCACTGCGCCACCAGGGAAGTACCCCCATCTAGTCTTTATGGAGGTGCTCTGGGGCTTCTGTCCTTTTGTCGCTCAGTGCTGGTTTGCATTGTGGGTGGTAGCGAGGCTGGACAAAGTGCCCAGAGACAACTTCAATTCCAGCTGAAAATTAGTGGCAGGAGCTGCAGGAATTGAAGAACATGAATGGCAGTTGCCAGTCATGGCAGAGCATGGTGTGGCTTCTGGTCTCACACAATCACAGGGGCCTTGATTCCTTCGACTCCTCACCAGAGGCTCAGGGGCAGGCATTCAGCTCTCTTGGTACTACAGTCCCTCTTGAAAGATTTCCTTAGTGAACAATAGTCATTTCAGATTCTGATCATCTACCTGTTTAATGAGTCTGAAATGCTTTGCAAGCCAGTTGTTCTTCTAGTGGGCAGCAGTGGCTCTACTGCCCTGTCGAGACAAAGAGGAAAGGTCTGGACGAGTCTCAAGACTTCCCTCCCCCAACCCAAATTGCTTCCAGACATGACTTTTCTTATTGGTTCTCTCTCCTATGACCTTGAAATGAGAGAAGAAAGCAACTTTATTCCAGAAAATTCAGAGGCAAACGAAGGTTACAGGTGTCCCACCCAAGACCCTGACCTGGAAGGCCAGAGCAGATCCCATATTTATATAAGGAATTAGTAGAGTCCTGTCAGTCCCAAATTAGCTTAAGGCTTTGGCTTTGACATGAATGCCAGTCAACACAACCCATGTGATCTGAAGGGTTTTAAGAAGCAAGTTTGTTCCCACATTTGGAACAGAAACTAAAGTAGGACCAAACAGTCCTTGTGAAAGCTGGGCTAACCCAGTTTTCCTGTAGCTCCAGGCCTCTGGGGTTTTATCCAAGCTGCTCAAAAATGCATTCCAATATACAGTAGGTGCAGACAAATACTGTTTGATTCCACTTATATGAGGTACCTAGAATAGTCAAATTCATAGAATCAGAAAGTACATTGGTAGATGCCAGGGGCAGGGGGATGTGGTGAGGGGGTGGAAAGGGGGAATGGGGAGTTAGTGTTTAATGGGGACAGAGTTTCAGTTTAGGAAGGTGGAAAATTTGGGAGACGGATGATGGTGAGAGTTGGGGGGACAATGTGAATGTACTTAGTGTCACTGAGTTGTACAGTTAAATGTGGTTAAAATAGTATGTTTTATATTATATGACTTTTACTACAATAAAAAAAAACATTAAAAATAAAAAAGGAAATGCAGTTTGAAGGCACACTTTCCATTTCCTTCCAAATGTACATTGCAAGGGTTACAGAACCCAGATCAGAACTATAACATACACTGCACGATCTACAACAGGGCTGGTTTACTCAACCTGCAGAGGAATGCCAAGAAGGAGGCCCTGTACACGTGAGAAGGCTGCACAGGCAGTGCGATAGCAGCATTCCAGGGAGCCATCCACGAGAGCACCTTGGGACTAGCTCGTGCTTCACCCTGCCCCCGACTCATTTGCCCTATGAAGCTCTTGGGTCCCTGCCAGACAGAAGCTCAGACTGCTCTGCACCTCCCACCTTCCCCTGCTCAGCACTCCCTCTGAGTCCAAAGCAGTTCACCCCGAAGTGGAAATCCAGGGCCACCACATTGTTACATCCCCGCTCCCAATCTGTGTAGGATGTTCCATCACTGTCAAGGAGCTACCATGCCTTCCTCACTGCTTTGCTGCTGAAATTCTTGTCACCCAGTTCCTGTGCCTGCAACAGCCCTGCTTCTCCCCATTCAGCAGCCCATCCTCCTTGCTCTGCTAGTGCTTTGATGGAAGGTTAGGGAGGAGGGTGTCCCATTGCCCAAAGCTGTGGCTGCAGATACAAAGCTTCCTCTTTTCAGATCCTGGGATACTTTCTTCCTTCTTTTGTCTCCTGGGAGTTTTCTATAACCTTCAAAGCTGTGCTCTGACGCTGGCCTTTGGGTGTGGCCTGTGGTAGGTGGTGTCCCCGGCATCAGCAAAGGCCTTGACTCAACATGATTTTTTAAACAACATAAATGTTGTAAAGTGAGGAAGAAGCCATATTGGAGGATGATTTTAAGATTTGTGGAATAGGCAATTAGACAATACATCCTGATAATCACTGAGATATGGAAAGTAGAATAAATTTAGTTATTAGGAGTGGATGGAAGGGGGAAGTGAAAGTTTAGTGTGGAACATATTGCGTTGAGGTGCCTGGGACATCCTCTTGGACGTCTTCAACTATTTTCTTCTTTCTAACTTTCCTTTCTCCTTGAATGATCTCATCACCATTTATGAATATTGAATATTGATGGCTCCTAGATCTATATCCCAGCCAGGATCACCCTCTTGAATATCAAATTCCTATGTCTATTCCCTACTTAGTTTTATAGACTTAAACTTTGAACTCAGTTTTCTCATCTGTAAACAGCAATACCAAATCCTCATCATAGGATTATTTTGATAATAAATTAAATAGAACATGCAAAATGCATGGACCATAGTAAGTGCTTAATAAATATTGGTTTACCAAGAATTTTCCTAATCAGTTCCTACAAATCTTCTCTTTTTGAATTCTCCAATTCTTGAGTAAAGCCAAAGTGAGAGTCTAACTCTATGTTTTTGAAAAGGAAGTAAATAATTGTAATCAGGAACTTAATTTACCTCTTCTGGTTTCTCCGTATCTTGGTATTACACATACGATAGGTATTCAGAAAATAATAAACTTACTTTTAAAGGAAGCATCACAAACAGAATTATATCAACTACAGGACACACTTTAAAAGATTTTGGCTTACTATAAAAGGTAAGTATGTGGTTTGGAAATTTCAGTCTGTGTACATGGAACTCCAATGATCTGTAGAGGTGCTTTGAAGTTCCACAAAGTACAGAAGAAACAAATCTCACACACAGCCACCCACACTCACACACACACACACACACACAAATGAACACACACCCCTACCTGGGAGGCTTTATTATCATTTTTGTTTGTTTTATATATTGGAATTCCATGGAGATTTTATTTGAATAGAAAGTTCCAGAACATAGTCAATATCTTACTTGAATAAAAAGTTCCACTGATAAGAATAAAAGAAAAATTTGGAAATGACTACAGGAACATTTGCATCATTACAAGCCTGTCACTTCTTTTATGGAATAAACATTATGGGATTATTTGGACTTAATTCTTGAGAGATTCCAGGGATAGCTTGGTTTACTAATAATTTTTCAGATTAAAACTTATAGCCTAGAAATCTTTTTCTACCCTCTGCATTGCTACTACACTTGTCTCTGTCTTAATGCTCTAGGACAGATATATGTGAAATGACAGTACTTGGGCCAGCTGACTGTGGACAATTTCACTACATTTAAAACTACCTTAGGTCTCTGAGAAATTATTACTTGACTGTAGTTATGTTAAAGAAGGACTTCATATTCAGTAATAGCACATATTTATCATCATTTTCTTCCTAAGACAATGGAAAGTTCACTATTTTTTTTTCATCTTGGATTATTATTTTAAAAATCATGTACTAGAAACAAAGCAATAATACAATTTTCTATTTCCTTCACTAAATTATAAGTAAGAAATTATCTAGCACAATGAATAAATCATTACACAGCCTTATAAATCTAAAAAGTTTTATTTAACCAACACAACCATATCGAATAAAATCAGTCTGGGGGAAAATTAGTTGATTGCTAATTAGTGGGAAATAATATATGTTTGGACAACACACCCAACAGAATGTCATAGAGTTTGATGCAAACTTCAGTCCAGCTCAATATCCTTTGGCTTATGCTTTCTCATAAACTCTGGTAGCAGTGACACAATTCATGATACATTCCTAGGCACAAAAAAAATTATTGGTAAATCCCTGGGACTAAACCACTTATATTTTGTTTATTGTCTCCTTCAATGTTGGGAAGGAAACAATATTCATCAAAAGATATTTGCTCTGGGCTCTTATTATATACCTGATATTGTAATAAGCTAGGGAAATATAAAGATCAAGAAGATATAAGTCTTGCCCTCAAGGAATCTTACAATCTATGTGGTGAGTGAGAAACATAATTAGAAATGCACAATACAATATGGTTCATATTGAGAGGGATGAGGGAATGCTTCCTGGGGGACAGTATACCTACACTGAGCTTAAAAGTATGAAGGATAATTGCCAGAGTGAAACCATAATCCCAATAGAGTAACCTTTTGTTCTACAAGGACAATTATCTGTTTCTCTAGGTAGAATAACGATTATGGGATGACCTAGCAGTAGAATCTAGAATTAAGTAGCCAGAAGATACTCACCACCACCAGTTTGTCATCCACTCGTTTTCTCTTTATGGTGGTTGATTTTCCATCCCACTTCTGCACCTGCACCAGGGCACCTTCATCTAAGATTACGGTGCTCTGCGGGCATAATAAAAAAGTGATTATAATGATGGAGGAAAATAAAATTTAAAAATAGAGCACTTTTATTTGCAGGAATATTTTGAGGTAATTAGTAATTTTAAATTACAAGAAAATGTTGCAACAAGGAAACAATGAGTGCCAAAAACAACGTACAAAATTATATGTATATTATGATCAGAATATTATACAAACATGCACTTGAAAAAATACTGTGAAAGAATATAGATAATAAATTTATGTTGAGATAGTAGAATCATAGGTGATTTTTACCTTTTTTTCCCACTCTTTTATAAACGTTCTCTAACACTGTTACGTTATTTTAATTCACTTCAAATACTATATATATATACATATGGTATGACAAATAAATTATGTTAATCATTTTTTAAACTAATAAGGACCATTTTATAGAAAGGGAGAAAATTCACCAGCTAAATATTGAAGGCAACGTAGTTCAGATCTAGGAGTCAGGGATCTTTGGCTTACGGTGGAATGGGTTTCCTCCTTTTACAAAATGGCTTCTTGTAGGCAGCGGTCATTTAGAAACCAGCGTTTACTCTGCTCCAATTCCCTATTTCTCACCTTGACTTTCCTGTCATCTGCAGTGACTTCCTCAAATTCCTGGCTCAATTTGAAGGAAATCTCAGTATTTTTAAAGGTACTTTCTGATTTAATGGTGATCACATCCCCATTCACACTGATGATCACATTGGGTTTGGCCATGCCGGCCACTTTCCTGGTAGCAAAGCCCACTCCTATAGTTGGGAAAAGAAAAATGTCAAGTTTACAATTTTCTCTCACATCTTTATTTAAGAAAGAGCAGTAGTGTGTGTGTGTGTGTGTGTGTGTGTGTGTGTGTGTGTGTGTGTGTGTGTAGGTGGGTGCACGTGTGCATAAAATGTGAAAGACTCCAGTGAGTTTCTTAAAGGTCTTATGTAAACATCTCCTGCAGATAAGTAAAGTAGGCTAATACTTAAAGAATGCCTGAGGCACAATTAGATGTAAGTCTGTTCTTTAAATTTCCACTTCCGGGTTTCAGATACAAGTCTTTAGGAGACCCATTATTAATTTTCCACAAGAATATGTACAAAGATTAAGTCTTGTGAGACATACATATTTTAAAAGTCACTGCACTCTCGAAATAACTGGCCATCTTAACCATGAGGGCAGCCACTCTCATTTTAGTTCATGAAACACTTGGGAATCTCTACCTTTCCTTCTTAGATAACAAAAGTGATCTAATCCATAGTCAAAGACAATAGGATTTGGGGGACCACTATACAGTTACTCGATTAAAAATTAATCTGTTTGGGGGCTTCCTTGGTGGCGCAGTGGTTGAGAGTCCGCCTGCCGATGCAGGGGACGCGGGTTTGTGCACCGGTCCGGGAAGATCCCACATGCCGCGGAGCGGCTAGGCCCGTGAGCCATGGCCGCTGAGCCTGTGCGTCCGGAGCCTGTGCTCCGCAACGGGAGAGGCCACAACAGTGAGAGGCCCATGTATCGCAAAGAAAAAAAAAAAAAAAAAAAATTAATCTGTTTGGGTGTCCAAAATTCACATTTCATGGCATTTGCTGTCAAGTCTAGTTTTCTTGGCTTTTCCAAATTACTCCACCATGAAATGAAGATTTCGATTAATTTTTCCAAAAGTCAAAATGTTTCCTGCATGCATAACATTTTAGAATGGTGATGTTCCCAATAAACTATAGAAGGTGCTAAAGAGGGCTTAGGCATCAATTGTGAAAACTTCAAAGTTTAAGAAATCACTATTTTAGTAAGTTCAGAAATTAATACTTTGATTCCCAATCACTTAAGTGGCAAAATCCTCTTTTTGAAAAAGAGGAGTGTATTTTTTGGGATGTGTGGCAGTTATGGGACGAACAATTTACAACCTAATGTAGACAGCAAGCAGTAACTTACTGTCGCTGCATAAATTATAATTTACGACTGCTATAGATGTGTTGTATTTTTTAAATGCATGTGCATAAATCTACAATACTTTTTTGACTACTTATAGATACCAAAATTTAGGAATAGTGGGGATCAGGGAGGCAAATATCGTACAAAACAAGCAATACCGAAGCTCTGATTTAGCTCCCCGTCCGAAAGCAGCAACGAGTGGGAAGATAATATGCTGTTTCAGCAAGTCCTGTCTCTGTTACAAAATATAATAACCTCAAATACATGGAGTGAGTCAACATAGTGAATGGATGCAACCCCCGGTGTGGTTCCAGACTGGCCAAGCTTATGAAAATCATTCTCTCCACTGGCTTGATTCTGTCCTCATTTGACGGTTGAAAACAATACCTGCTGACTGAAGGTAATCAACTAGAGAAGCTAATTTCAGGAGGTATTTTATTGTCTTTCATTATCATCAATACCTTATCATTTTAAAACACAGTGGTATAAGAATTTAAATATAAATATTAAAAGTGTAAAATGTTTCTAAAAATAGTAAATAGCCTCAAATACAGACATATCTGTATCAGTGCATATTAATTAGTTTATTGAATTACAACCAGTTGATATTCTACAAAGCTAGGTTTCACTCATGTTGAAGTCCCTGATTTCCCTCTTGTCTGCAAACAAGGAAAACAGTAGTTATACACAAGCAAAAAATATACTATAAGATTTAGAAGAAGGTTAAGTCTTGAGATTTAGGGATTCAATCATAACCTCTAATAAAGATATTGTGAAAAAAAAATCCCTCCCCAATTTGCAACCCCTGGATACAACTTGATAATGCATGGCCGTGGCTGCCTGAGTGAAATACTGCCTCTCTACTCCTTTGCTTTAACTTTGTAATTATCTGGGGAACACACAGGCAATGTTACCAGAACCTAAAAACCTGAAAGCCTCTATTATCAATAATTCTATGGCATCCCATATAATTTTAAATCAAACAAATATTTAAGACTTTTAAGGAACATATTTTCTGAAATTGAGACTTTTTCTCCCATAAAACAACCACACATTTTAATGGATTGACCTTAAAACAATTGGCTAACATACATTACTCAAAAAATTACATTAAGATGAGAAATGCAGTGCTTTCAGTTTCAAATGGAAATTATTGCATGCTAGGAAATACAGTTTTATTTCCAAGTTATTGCTTATTTTATATGCAAAAGGAATCAATAAAAAGAGACAGAGAGTCAAGTAAACCAAAGATACTCAAGTTTATCAATCAAATAAAATCTTGGCATTTCTGTACAACATAACAATTCCATTTATACCCTTTTTCATATTAGTTCACCTTAAGGAAGCATTAGTTGTGACTTCCATCTAGAATGTTTCTAGAAACAAATGATTCACACATGTTACTTTTATCGCCTCTATATAGAAAGCAGAATTTCATGTCTGGCCAGTGCTTCCAGAGTGAAAAACAGCCATAAAGCACTCTTCCCCAGAGAAAAAGTTATAAACCCAGCCAATGTATTTCCTTACCCACTTCTTTCATGTAATCTTCAAAGTTTTCACTGGAGACAAGTTTCCAGGTACCTACAAATGCATCACACATTTTGGGAGCTTTCTAGAATTATTCTTCAAGGTGAGAAAGAAGCTGCAGCTTTCAGGAAGGTGCTATTACCCTCTGAGTCCAGAAAACTTCCTTTTAAAGATACCCAGGACAAGTGATTTTTAGGAATAACCAATTGGGAATGGTATCAGATCATTTCCTTCATTGCCAGACTCTGCGGTTTTTCCTTTGAGTCATGTTTTTCATAGAAATTTCTCAACTTTGGTTCTTCCTGGCAAATGGTCATTGAACTTAGAGTACAACTTATTTTTAACCATTACAGAATATTTTAAATATTTCTATTTTGACAGTTTAATATTCAGTGAATTGAATTTCCTCCTATTATTTTCATACATATTTATCACAGTGTAGAGTACAGCAGTGTAATTATCTTGGGATAAATTTTGACTCCCATTTCTGGAGTTTCTATTAAAATTGCAATTATGTGGTTCATTTGAATTGAGGAACATAAGAATTATCTTGTATATTCTTAAGTAATTGCAAAGGCTCTTTGGGGCAGTACTGTCTCAGGAATTACCTGGAAATTAAAACAAAATAAGTAATGGCATTTAAAAAATATTTATTTATTTATTTTTATACAGCAGGTTCTTATTAGTTACCTATTTTATACATATTAGTGTGTATATGTCAATCCCAGTTCCCAGTTCATCCCACCACCACCACCACCCCCCACCCCGCTTTCCCCGCTTGATATCCATACATTTGTTCTCTACATCTGTGTCTCTATTTCTGCCTTGCAAACTGGTTTATCTGTACCATTTTTCTAGATTCCACATATAGGTGTTAATATATGATATTTGTTTTTCTCTTTCTGACTTACTTCACTCTGTATGACAGTCTCTAGGTCCATCCACATCTCTACAAATGACCCAATTTCATTCCTTTTTATGGCTGAGTAATATTCCATTGTATATATGTACCATATCTTCTTTATCCACTCATTTGTCGATGGGCATTTAGGTTGATTTCATGACCTGGCGATTGTAAATAGTGCTGCATTGAACATTGGGGTGCATGTGTCTTTTTGAATTATGTATTTTTCTGGATATATGCCCAGTAGTGGTATTGCTGGGTCATATGGTAATTCTATTTTTGGTTTTTTAAGGAACCTCCATACTGTTGTCCATAGTGGCTGTATCAATTTACATTCCCACCAACAGTGCAAGAGGGTTCCCTTTTCTCCTCACCCTCTCCAGCATTTGTTGTTTGTAGATTTTCTGATGATGCCCATTCTAACTGGTGTGAGGTGATACCTCATTATAGTTTAATTTGCATTTCTCTAATAATTAGTGATGTTGAGCAGCTTTTCACATGCCTCTTGGCCAGCTGAAGGTCTTCTTTGGAGAAATGTTTATTTAGGTCTTCTGCCCATTTTTTGATTGGGTTGTTTCCATTTTGAATATTGAGCTGCATGAGCTGTTTATATATTTTGGAGATTAATCCTTTGTCCGTTGATTCATTTGCGAATATTCTCTCCCATTCTGAGGTTTGTCTTTTTGTCTTGTTTACAGTTTCCTTTACTGTGCAAAAGCTTTTAAGTTTCATTAGGTCCCATTTGTTTATTTTTGTTTTTATTGCCATTACTCTAGGAGGTGTATCAAAAAAGATCTTGGTGTGATTTATGTCAAAGAGTGTTCTTCCTATGTTTTCCTCTAAGAGTTTTATAGTGTCTGGTCTTACACTTAAGTCTTTAATCCATTTTGAGTTTATTTTTGTGTATGGTGTTAGGGAGTGTCCTAATTTCATTCTTTTTGTTTTCCAGCACCACTTATTGAGGCTGTCTTTTCTCCATTGTGTATTCTTGCCTCCTTTATCAAAGATAAGGTGACCATATGTGCATGGGTTTATCTCTGTGCTTCCGATCCTGTTCCATTGATCTATATTTCTGTTTTTGTGCCAGTACCATATTGTCTTGATTACTGTAGCTTTGTAGTATAGTCTAAAGTCAGGGAGTCTGACTCCTCCAGTTCCCTTTTTTTTCCCTCAAGATTGCTTTGGGTATTCAGGGTCTTTTGTGTCTCCATACAAATTTTAACATTTTTTTTGTTCTAATTCTGTAAAAAATGCCAAGTAATGGTAAAGTACCCCAGCTTTCTCATTTCAAATGTTTTGTAAGAATGAAAAACAAACAGTAAATTCAATTATCCACCAGGAATCTGGACACCAGATTTAATTAATAAATGATCATTTAACCTCACTCATTCCATCCCCTAAATGAGAGCATAGTGTGGATTTCCACAGACCTCTTAAAAATTAGGCTCCGGGCTTCCCTGGTGGCACAGTGGTTGAGAGTTCACTTGCCGATGCAGGGAACACGGGTTCGTGCCCCGGTCCAGGAAGATCCCACATGCCACGGAGCGGCTGGGCCCGTGAGCCATGGCCGCTGAGCCTGTGCGTCTGGAGCCTGTGCTCCTCAACGGGAGAGGCCACAACAGTATGAGGTCCGTGTACGGCAAAAAAAAAAAAAAAAAAAAAAAAAAGGCACCAATCCAAACTGTGCTCCCCATACTGAGAAAATTCATCCAGTTCCTGAACTATATTATAAGCTCTAAATTTATCCAGATCTAAATGGTGTTGCTTTACTTAAAAACAATCAGAAGTGGGGTGGTCACAAGCAATCAAAATCTAATTTCCTTCTTTTACATAGTGAATAATTCATGAGAATGCTTTTCTAAAGTAACCATATTTTTCAGTCCCCCCCACCCCCTACCCCATACCAGAATGATGGAAGATCGTCACATAGGCAGCAAGCTCCCATGAGCACACCCAGACTTTAGAAAAGAAAAAAAGAAATTAAAATACTATGGGTGTGTTTAGTATCACTACACCGTGTATTCCATTGAACAGTATCTGCCAAGCACACGATTGATTTGTAAGTATCCTAAGGGCTTCCCAGAAATGGTTGAGATAGAGGATTCTGCAAAGGACAGGATTTTCTGTAGGCAAGCAAGTTGCTAAGAAAAACTGATAAAGTCATGTTACAATAGTAGTTTTTAATTGTTGCTTATGTTAATGGTGTAGTAATAATGTTTATTCACTCTGGACTGTTGCATAGATACATAGACTGTGGGTGGTGTATCATTCCGTGTAAACTTGCTATTATAAATTCAGTGAACAAGAAAATAAAAATCCTCAGTCTTCGTGCAGGGATAACTTTGTGTTCTAAATTAATAATGGCTTTTACTTTTTCATTTGTTTTTAGTTTGTTTTGTGTTTAAGACAATTTTTTTAGAGGTTTTATATTTACAACAAAATTGAAAGTTACAGCAATTTCTCACATACTCCCTGCCCCCACACAGGCATAGACTCCCCTGTTATCAACATCACTCACCAGAGTGGTACATTTTTTACTAAGGATGAACCTACACTGATACATTACAACCACCCAAAGTCCGTATTTTACCTGAGGGTTCACTCTTGGTATTGTATGTTCTATGTATTTGGACAAAAGTATAATGACATGTGTTCATCCTTATAACATCATACAGAGTATTTTTACTGTCCTAAAAATCCTCTGTGCTTTGCCTATTCATCTTTCTCTGGCACTCTCACCACCTTCCCACAACTCTGTCAACCACTGTCATTTTCACTATCTCCAGAGGTTTGCCTTTTCCAGAATGTCATATAATTGGAATTATATAGTATGGGTCTTGTCAGATCAACTTCTTTCACTTAATAATATTCATTTAAGTTTCCTCCATATTGTTTCATGGCTTAATAGCTCATTTCTTTTTAGCACTGAAGAATATTCCGTTGCCTGGACATACTATGGTTTATTCATACATTCATCTACTGAAGGACATCTTGATTATTTCCAAGATTTGGTAGTTATGAATAAAGTTGTTATAAACATCCACATGCAGGTTTTTGTGTGGACATAGTTTTCAAACCCGTTGGGTAAATACTAAGGAGCGTGATAGGGTAAGACTTTGTTTAGTTCTGCAAGAAACTATCACATTGTCTTCCAAAAGGTCTTTGGAATTCCCACCAGCAATGAATGAGAGTTCAGCAGCATTTGGTGTTGTCAGTGTTTTGATTTTGGCCATTTTAATAGGTGTGTAGTGGTATCATTGTTTTAGTTTGCATTTTTCTGATGACATATGATGAGGAACATCTTTTCACATGCTTACTTGCCCTCTGTATATCTTCTTTGGTGAGGTGTCTGTTAAAGTCCTTGGCCCATTTTTTAAATTGTGTTGTTTGTTTCTTATTGTTTAGTTTAAGAGCTTTTTGTACATTTTGGATAACATTCTTCTATCGAATCTGTTTTTTGAAAATATTTGAAATATTTTCTCCCAGTCTGTAAATAATGGTTTACTTTTCAAAATATATGTTGATGTTTTACTTTTAGTAACAAATTGATTCAGACAGATTTTCAAATGATTATCATATTTGAACATATATCATGTGTATTGTGACACTGCAATTTAAACATTTTTTTTTTTTTTTTGCGGTACGCGGGCCTCTCACTGTTGTGGCCTCTCCTGTTGCAGAGCACAGGCTCTGGACGTGCAGGCTCAGCGGCCATGGCTCATGGGCCCAGCTGCTCTGTGGCATGTGGGATCTTCCCGGACTGGGGCACGAACCCGTGTCCCCCTGCATCGGCAGGCGGACTCTCAACCACTGCGCCACCAGGGAAGGCCTAAACATTTTTTTAGAGATGGACTGTCTAATACTGTAGTCTCTAGTCACATGTGGCTCTCGAATACTTGAAATGTACTAATATGACTGAGAAACTTATTTTTTTATTTTACTCAATTTTAATTAAAATGTAAGAAATGATCCTGATTCAGTTGTTGGAAAACTTTTAAATATATGTGAAAGAACTTGAATATGTGAATCTACCTTTTCAACTATAAATTTTATGAAATGTAAATGTCTATGAAGCATTTCAAAATAAAATTTAGAAATTGAGTGGAGGTGTACTGTTAGTATAAAATGCACATTAAATTTTGAGGATAATATGGAAAACAGTACAATATCTCATCAAAAACTTTTACATTGATGGTATGTTGAAATGACAACATTTTAGACATATTGGGTTAAATAAAATATATTATTAAAATTAATTTAACCCGTTTATTTTTTACTTTCTTAAGGTGGCTGCAAGAAAATTTTAGTCTACATAGGTGGCTCACAATATTTTTCTGTTGGGCAGTGCTGATTTAGAGTACCACAACAGCAAGGTCCATTTGTTTATTTGGCACGTAATGTAGGCAATTTACTAGCCACTGGGGATTCAATAATGAGCAAGCCACACCAGGCATTTGCTTGCTCTCGTGGAGCTTATATTCTAGTACTGGAGAAGATAATATACAAAGAGGTAAATAAATAAACCAATTCAGCTGTGTGTTTCAGAGAAAACAGAACAGGATAATCTGATATAATGACAGCTGTGAGGGTTGGCAGCTTTAGATGGGGCAGTCCAAGAAGGTCAGTCAAAGGAGGTGAGCAGTTGAGCTGACACTTGCACAATGAGAAAAAGACAGCCATGGAAAGACCAGAGAAAATAATGTTCCAGACACAGGGAATAGCAGGAGTTGCTGGTTTCATACCCATTCATGACAAGTTTACCCAAACATGACCACCATCAGTAAACCATGAAAAAGCATTGATATATGTTCCTATAAACCATGACCAAAGTACAGATATATGTTCCTGGTGATAAGAGTCTAAGCTCCATTAAGGCTGGGGCTTTCGTCTAGATTTTTCACTGATGTATATCAAGTAACCAAGTATTCAATAAAATGCATGAAGGAAAAACTAGTTTGGTGGGTTAGTGAGAGTCCAGCAACACTCCTGTAAAAATACTTCAAGAATATTTCTGTGGGCCAGTAGCTTCATGTCCCTATGTCGACATATTTAGTGCCTGATTATTGTTGGAGAAATGGTAGAGTTGAGATTTTCTATAAACAAACATTAGCTCCTTTAATGATTTCATATAAACAGGAATCGTAGTAACCTATATATAGTAAAGGGTCTTGGCAATGAAAGAATTAAGATGTGGGAGGGTAGTTGAGCCTACATGAAGGAATTTCATGAAATCAATTGTGTAGAATAACAAAATAGGCTCGACAGAATTACTCACTTGAAGAGATGCTCTCTTTAAATACAGTTCAATTTATGTTCCAAATACATGAGCCATCCTGTGAAATGCTAATATTCTTCTATGCACAAGTCCACTAAGTTATGTATCATGTAAGGTAGAGAATTCTTTCTAGACAATAAGCTGTCCAGAAATTTAAAGCAGAGGCACACACCTCATATTTTATGCATCTGCTCTGCAGGGTAACTGGGAATACAAGCAACTGCCTAGTTCCTCCATAATTTATCTTCATCTCAGTTCCTAATACTTACTCTTTCTGCATAGATAAGATAGAACATTCCCTCATCAAATAACCATCACCTTTCACCACAGAGTCTGATGGACTGCTGTGTGAGTAAAGGGGTATATAATAAGGAGAATCACACTAAAAAAACATTTAATTTTATACAACCTTGGGTTCAACACTTTTTAAAGAATATTCTCTTACAAGGACCTAATGTATAGCACAGGGAACTCTACTCAATATTCTGTAATAACCTAAGTGGGAAAAGAATCTGAAAAAGATGTATGTATAACTGAATCACTTTGTTGTATGCCAAAAGCTAACTCAACATTGTAAATCGACTATATTCCAATATAAAAATAAAAATTTTTAAAAAAGAATGAAGGGGGTAAAAAGAATATTCTCCCTTTGTATTAAGGAAGAGAATTCAGATTTAACCAAAACTTTAGTGGTCATCCTTTCTTAAAAACTAGTAGGTATTATACTATTTATATTTTCAAACCTAGTTTCAATGTATAAACTAGGTTTATAGTTTGGCAAATAATTTTCACAAAGTCTTTTTTTCAAACATACTATGTCCAAGACACTAGGCTAGTTGTGGTGAGGGAGTATAATAATAAATAACACATGATTTCTGCCTCTCCTTAATGATCCAACTTTCCATTCTAGTTACCAGCCTGGGACCACAGTACAATACAATATAAAACCTTTTTTAGATGTTTTGCTTTGACAATCATCTTAATATGGAAATTTTTTTGCACAAGAGGCTCTTGCTGCTCTTCTAAATTTTTTTAACACTTTTAACATCTTTTATTAGCATATACTGTGTAAAAGATAAGCAATACCTTCATTCCATACCCAGTTCCCCCTGATTCCTAACCTCCCTTCATCCTGAACTTTATCCCATTCATGATTTAAAGTTCCTAGTACCTTACTCATTCACCAAATATTTGCTGGATTAATGCATTAATTAACACAAGGAATGAGGTATGGATTTAGGGTACATAATCATGCTTAATGCTTGTGTATGAGTTTTAAAACAACAAAGCAGTGGGCTCAAATCTGTGTTTTACAAAGATATAGTGGCACTGGGAAGGGTGGATTATAAAGGGTAGAGTAAGCAGATGTAAATTCACTTACAAGGTGAGAGTTAAGAGATGGCGAGGGGCTGATCAAAAGTAATGGCAATGAGATAGCGGAAAAACAGTGGAAGAAATTGAGAAATGATATAAGAGGGGTATAGGAAGCTCCTTCCTTCTGGAAGAGCCTGGTTCCCATAGACAAAGCACGTGGGAGAAAATTTGCCTTTGTTTAGGAAAGGAACTCCCACAGACAGGACTATGCTTTTCTTCATGAATATTCAAATATAGCATTAAAATGCACATACGAAGCCAAACTCTTTCCCCTGAGCTGTGGGAAGGCGTCTTCAAGGAACAGAGTCTCACTTTGCTTTGGAAATGTGGACATGGGGACTGTGGCCCCAGACCCTCAGTGCTGACTTGGGGGGCCAGACTCTAGTTCAGACCAGCTGCTTTGCACTTTGCTCTATGATGGACAGCTTCCATGGAATGTATCCCTATGACCTTTGCCTGTGTTTATTTCTTTTGGAGGAAATGAGCGTATTTTTTCTGACAATTTTTAAGTTGAAGAGGAAACATACACAATCACTGGATAATAAGGAGTAGAGACAAAGCCACAATGAGAGGGAGTGTTTTCACAGCATGTGTGTGGTAGGTTAAGGAAGAGTTCATGGCAAGGCTCTCCTTTTATTGAAGCAAATTTCCTATATTAATGCATTGTCATTACCAATGTTTTAAGGTTTGTCAGAGTTTTAAGATGAAATTCTGGCAAAAAATATTCAGCATATTTCACTTGATTCTCTCTCCCCACAGACTGATGGGAACGCTTAATATGAGAATCGTTCTACATTTCCTAGATTTAAGAGGCAATATAAAGGTAACCCTGTATTAGTTTGTGTACCATTCATTGAACATATGTTCGCAGTGACTAATCATTGACTTTTTGACTTCAAAACAGTGATGGTTTTGAAAAGAGTGAGTAAGCCAGTAGGCTATGAGTCAGTTAAGAAGGTAGTGGCTAATTACAGAGTTGTACTGTGGCTTCAAGTGTGTTGCATAACTTCTTCAATTGCCCTTTTTCTCATAAAAGGGATGCTTCCTCCAAAGTGTAGTAGGTACAAGTGGGAACCAACTAAAGAGCTGGCAAAGCACTTTCTGAACGTAGAGTGTGCCCTACTTTTTCTTTATGTAATAAAGCAAGCATCATTATGAAGAACTGACTGTAGGCAAAAGTGAAAATATTAACTAGGAAAACCAGAAAGGAATGTACAAATGAACCAGAAGACATCACCAAGAAAATGTCCAGAGAGAGACAGAAACACACATACACATACCTAAGTTTGTTCTCCTCCGGCTGTGAGCTCTTTGGAGGTAGGGATTGTATCCTATTCCTCCTTGGATACCCAGGCTTAGCACTCTGTATGACTTGGTAGTTCTATAGAGTTCAGTGTTGAATTAGGAGCAAATCAATCAGATTGATTTTGATCATATTAAGGTATAAAAGACCGATAATATCTTAACATTACTAAAAGTGTTCACATCTTTTAAAATGATCCTGATTAACTCCCCAAAATTGTTTGCGACAGAGTCAAGGGGAAATATTCAGGTGTAGGGGATAAACCATGGAGCAAAAGAACCGGTTTGGCTCCCTGAAGTTGTAGTATCATGTAAACTAACTTGTGCTTGTAGGAACTCTTTTCAATCCACAAGTAAAGAGCACACCTTGTCTCTTCCAAACTTCTGTTCATATCCTTGCTTTTACCAATCTCTCAGCCCAGTTACATTCTACGTGCTTTTTAAATTGTACCCATATTGTGTTTTAAATTACATAAATAGGGCTAAAGGCAAAGAAGACATTCAGCTATGTATTCACTAAATGTCTAATAAGTACCAGTCTCTGTGCTTGATGCTGTGGCACAAGAATGAATAAAACAAGCAGAGAAGGCACATGAGGATTGCGAGCTTCCTGAAGAGGAGGGATGTGCATCCAGAGTGTTTCTGGCTGACAGTAGGCATAGTTTTTGGTTCATAATAGGCACTAGGGAAATAATATTTAGGAGAGAGAAGAAGGAAAAAGAGGTCAGGGAGGAGGAATAGAAAAAGAAGAAAAGAATAAAGAAACGAAGGAGAAGAGAGGAAGGGAAAGTGAGAGAGCATGCTTGAGATGAATACGTGGGTACCCTGAGGTTGTAGACAAAATGAGGATCACGTACTAGAATGAAAACATCACATAGTGGCAGATGCCACAATAGGTGTTAACTGTGACTTGATGCTGATACAGAGACAAAACAGGAGCAATCCATCCAAGAACGATTTTGATTACAAGGAAACACTGAGTATTCTTTCTGGGAGGCACTTTTCCTCTGGGACTTCACTCCAGTGAACTTTGATCGAGTAAAAGAACACAAATGTCAGGAATCTGTGAACTATATTTGCCATCTGGGTGTTAACTTCCTTCTTGACGAAAATCCTCTCTCACTGGGTGAAATGTGCGTTCCTGCACTTATTCAGTGGTTTGCCAAGATTTTCCAAGTCTAGATATTATTACCCTTGCTACAAGACTCTTGATAATGATTTTTATGTTATAAAGGTACGATCATTCTTTAAAATGTTGTCATTATGTTACATTTTTTATTCACTTTTGAACACTAACATACTTGTGACATTTTTTCTGGTTGCCTTATAAACAGTGCTATATAAAAGAAAGATTCATGAGCTCTGGAGTTAAGACATGTTGAAATTCTGTTTCTACTATTCACTAGCTTGTGACCTTTGGTAAGCTAGCTAATTTCTCTGACACTTAGCTTTCTCATCTGTAAAACTGGGAAGCTATATTTGATGGTATTGTTTAAGTTAGCAATCTTAAATTTCAGATATTTTATATGTTGCCTAGCTAACTCGACATGAGTCAGTTAGTACTGAAAGTAGTAGTAATAATAATAAAGTACCAGAAGACAAACCACATACTTGGGATGTGAGTTCTGGGGTGGGAAGAATTAGGAAATTTTCTCTAATGAAGAATAGTCTTACTTTCAGTCATTTTTGGTTTAGAAGTCTCAAAAGTTTGAGCTTTTTCCAAGCAATGATTCTGGAGTGAAAGTTCAGTCGTGAGAGCACAGAAATTCATGGAATTCAAAAGGAGTTTTCTTGAGGATTGACTGAATCAATCAATCAATTGACTGAGGATTGACTGATTGAGTTTTGAATCTAAGGTTCAGAACAAGACATTTTTTTTCTCAAGAACATGATACCATTAGCATGATACCATGTTAATCCTCCTTTCCTCTCACCGGGATGAATTTTCCTCCCCAAATGAAAATATTTTAATGTTTTTTAAAAAAATTAATATATGCTTGATATAAAAATTCAAACAATATAGATATAGAGGAGAAAGGAATTGTTCCACTCTCCAGATAATTTCTTTTAGTGATTCAGTGAATATTCTTTCAATCTAGGCACATGCAAACAAACACATGGAATCTGAGTATGAATTTTTACTAAAGACACTGGATGATACGTCAAGACTTTGTACATACATGCTTTCCCATAACTGTCATCTTCACTTAGTAATGTACCATGGTCATCTCTTCATGTCAATGAATATAAATCCATCTCATTTTTAAAAATTTGCTGCCAAGTATGCCATTTACATATGTGCCGTGTTTTAACCAATAATTCCACTTTTCATAGTTAAAAAAAACTTTAGTAAACATTGTTGTACATATGTATCTTTGTCTATTTGTGTTACTATTTCTGTAGAATAAATGCCTAGAGATAGAGCTGAAGGGTCAATGGGTATACACATTTTAAATGATGATACATATTATTGAATTGCCCCCAAAAGAGGTTATGCCCTTTAACCTCCCACCAATAGTGAATGATATTACCTATTTCTTCTCAATGGAATTGGCTCAAAATGGGGCTTGTTTTCAATGGGACTTATCATTTGAAATAGTCAACATGGGCACAAGGTGAGTAGACAACAGAACACAAACTTGAGTATGAGGCTGTCTACCCATGATCATCAAGGGCCTGGCTTAGGAAAGGTAAATGAATTGGATGGAGAAATAAGTAATATTATGTACAGTGTTCATGGTCTTCTGCTTTAAAAAAAAAAAGTGTAAAGGACATTAAAGCAACTTCTCTTCAGAAGGCTTAGGGGAGATGGTGAGACATTTTCAAGTTCCAGTCAGAGAGAGGTGGAGTATCCAATCTTTAGTCATGTATTTTCACCTGCTTTCCAAATAATGAGGCAGGAAAATTACAGTGATTATTCTTTGGTCATAACTATTCTCTCAATACCAATCAAGAGCTCACAAAGTGTGGTTTTTCCATTTGTGCCTTCTGGGGAGTTGAGAATTTGCTCTTATAACTCCCAATGGAGATAATTTATTAGTTAGTATAGGAAGCAAGTTTGAAATATTGTATTTTTCTGGGATTAAAAAACTTACTATGATTCTAATCCTCTTGGAATGCTTATTCCCTTTAGTGTATAAATATTAGAGATTGCCTTACACAGATTAAGAGACTGGGTTGCATGAGTGCGTTTATCAGTCAGGGAACTAAGTACCCTAATCAAATTAAGTGTAAATCTGCAATGAATATATAATAATCAAAAGTGCATTTTGATTATTGCGTTGGAGTTCCTTTAACATAGAAACAGAGAGAAAAATCTAGCATAAAATCTGATTTAAAATTCAGGAAACTGTAGATTGTGTTTCCTAACATTATGATCTCCATGCCCAAGGGTGACCATTGGGACCATGTGCCCTTTCGTTGCCCTCCCATGGTTGTGTACACCACGAAGCTGCAAGAATTCTACCAAGAATAATTGTTTCGCTTACATAAAGGCATCAGTCATTCTTCAAAGACATATCAATGAATACAAATGCTGAAAACTTCCTTCGAACAACTCTATTAAAAACTGCTACTAGGATTCGATATTGGTAAATGAAAAACTCCAGGTAGCAACAGTTTCATCTAATACAAATAAAATCAACCCCTTGATTACTTCTGAGTGGATTAACCATTAGTATGTGTGTAAAGAACCATGAATTACTTTGACATGAGTTGATTTTTTTTTCAAGGATTTCTTTTGTCTCCCTTTTTCCCCTGGAGAAATCTTTCAATCTTACAATCTTTTCGTTATAAGTTTTGGAGGTTGTAAATTTATTTATGCACTGAAGCCTGTCCTTTTTCAAATGATCATTGAAGCTTATATTTTTAATATGTGTTATTTTCCCAAGATATTCCCTGGAACATATTTACTTCTGCTCCTTAGAATGTTCCTAATTATTTATTTCTTAAATCATCAAAGAAAGGAGTTCTGGCTTAGGGAAAATATCTAATATGAAGAACTCCTTTAAAAAAAAATTTACTTTGCCATAATGTGTCTGAGTTTTACTATAAAATGTGTTTCTTTTCCCTTTCCTGCTTTAGCCAAAGGAAGAGATTTTTCAATAATATTAACAGGCAAGACTATACACTTAAGCATTCCCAGGGATGCCAAAGTGGAATTTCCCTTCATCCAAATTTCTTCAGGGTTTTGATTGCCAACTGCCCTAAAACTTGGAAACAGCTATTCCAGTTCTTGCTCTTTACCCTAGTTATCTTGCCAAATTCTGCAAATGTCATTCTTGCTTCTTTCCAAATCACACTCAGGGACATTGTCCTCACTTTTTTCTAGATGGCTTTTTTCCTTGTCCTTTGACATACTTCTCAGTGCCTCAGGGCTACAGAGCATAGACTATTTTAAATCGAGTCAATGGCACATTCTCAGTTCCTAATATTCATGAATTTTAAAAATTCTGATATATGTATTGTCTTTATTCAAAAATAGCATTCTATTAAAAAGAATCACTGAAGAGTAGTCCAAAGTTCAACCCACTATTTCATAGTTGCAAAGATATTTGGAACATAAAACCTTAATGAACAGATCTTCTTAAAAGTACATTATTCCTTCTAATTGATGGATATTTGCCTAATATCATGATTTGGAACTGCAAACAAAAAAAAATCTAACTACATAAAAGAAGGCATATGATAATTTTACGTCTTATGTAGACTCAACTTTTTGATGTTTTTAAGTTAATTTTTACAAAAATGTGCTTTTATCCTTTATGGACTATAAAATATACTATTCTTAAAATGTTTACTGTTCTTAATTTTCCTCCTAGTTTCCTTTAATTACTGCAGTTTTATAATAACACCAAGAAAATAATAAGAAAAATCATAGAATTATGCTGCTGTCCCAGTTCTAGTACATTTTCTTTGTTTTACAGATGAGAAAATAGATCCCCAATATGTTGTATGGCTTGTCCTAATTCACACAGATACTAACTCAACCAGCATCAAAACAGAATTCTTTTCATTTTCTCTGTATGCTGTCTGCCATATTGAAATTTTATTTTCCCAGTGTTATTCTATTTTCCATAAATTATTGTCCAATGTATATCATGCTAGAAGTTACAATACTCACCATATATATTGAACACATTGAAATATCTCCTTAAATTTTCTTGATGATGTTGTCTCTTGGGTCCTCTGCCCCAGCTTCCACAGCAACCAAGACAGTAAAACATAAATAACACTGCATTCCTAGAAGGATTGTGGATGTTAACATCAGCATCAATGCAGGGATTGGGGTCCCCATCATATCTCTATTCAGTTTACCTACCTGTCTAGCCCCTGTGAAAACTGGATGGATCATGGAAGTCGATGATGGACTAACCATCAACTTAACCAGAAGGTATCTCCAAACAAAGCTGATGTACCAGCTCTGGTATTTTTACTGCATCAGACTAGCACATTCAGAGATCTAAGCAAGCAGGCATGGTCAGGTGGGGCTCCCACACAGGTAGCAGGATCACAGGGCACTACTTGGGTCTCCACCAGGAGGCTGATTAACAATAACTAGGCCCAGCTGCTTGAGTAAGGCAGAGAGTTCCGTATAGTCTGCAAAGTAGGCACTGGGTCCCATAAATAAGAAGGAAGCCCGATTACCAGAATCTAGACACTGATGCTCTGGAGGCTGGGCTGGGAGTTTGGAGGGTATGAAATTGCTGTCTTCAGTGAGGACTGGGACGTAGCTTGTGCTTCCAGGGGACAGCAAATCTGAGTCTCCAGGAAAGGATGAAGTGGCCTCAAGCACTGGGAGGGATATAATGAGTGACCAGGGCCTAAACGGGTCATAATAACCATGAACAATTCCCACCCTCCCTCCCCTAAGTGGGCTTTTAAGGTCTTTTTTTTTCTGTGTATTTCTCACATATGTATTTTATTTTAATGTCTATCTACTACCAGCTACTATTATTACTTTTACTTTTATTAATATTAATGATAATAACATTAAAACATGGTTAAGTCTATTGGGGAGACTAGACTTTAAAATAAATAAATATAATATAGAGTAATAGGTGCTATGGTACAGGCATGTACAAGATTCAGAGGGAAGAATAATTCTACTTGGAATAGTCATAGAAGACTTGACAGGTTGGCTCACATTTTAACTTAAGGTCCACCAAACAGTCACGAAAAGGATGTTGCAGGCAAAGGCGTTTCTTTACACTCTGTGAATCGAGATGGTAGGTGGGGGTGGAAACGTACAAAGAGGCGACATGAAAAACAGCATTAGATCCTTTGCTGAAGAGTCTGGATTTGGTATGGGTAAATTACTGAGAAGAGTTTGAAGCTACAGAGATTTGAGGATTGTTAAGCCACTGAGAAAAACACAATTTACCTTTTATAAAATTCATTCTAACAGCACTATGGGAGTTGGGGCTGGAATCAAATTGGGAAAAGGGAGACAGACAAGCCAGGGAGACCCTGAAGGCAAGAAGACTAAGGAAGAGCTGTTGAAATATATCAGGAGGGAGGGGATGAGCATCTGTATAGCCTGTGTTTTTGTTTGTTTTTTTTTTAGGTACACTGGCCTCTCACTGTTGTGGCCTCTCCCGTTGCGGAGCACAGGCTCCGGACGCGCAGGTTCAGCGTCCATGGCTCACAGGCCCAGCTGCTCCGCGGCATGGGGGATCCTCCCGGACTGGGGCACGAAGCCGTGTCCCCCTGCATTGGCAGGCGGACTCTCAACCACTGCGCCACCAGGGAAGCCCTAGCCTGTGTTTTTTAACTGAGATTCTCCCATCTTAATCCTGAGCAAGATACACCCGGAAACCCACCCTATCCCTGACAGGCACCCTCTCCACTCTCACTCTCTCTCTGGCACTGGGGCTGTCCAGACACAGGTTGGTATGGCATTTGGAAGACTTTTGGAACTGACCCTGGACCAGAAACCGCTGAGCCTCTCAAATCTTTGCCCTTCTGCTTCCTTTTTGCTAAACCTTGAATGGAACAGCATATCTTAAAATGAGGCACACTGGCCACCTGCTTCAGAAGCCCTTGGGGGCTTATTAAAATGCCTATTTCTGGACCCCTCACAGCAATCAGAATCCCTTGGGGTTGGACATCAAATCTACTTTTTGCAGTCTCCCCAGGGGAGAGTGACTTTGAGAAGCCTTGCAAGAGACCACAAGATAAGGGGTCCTTAAACATAACTAATCATCTAACTGGCTTGGCGAACTTTTAAAAAGTAGCCTTTGAGGCCCCATCCCTCCAGAGATCTGAGAGCCTAGGGTCGAGCGTGGAGTCCTCACACAGCAAGATCCCTGCTGGAGCTGGGATGCTATCAGGTTTGAGAACCATTGCCTAATATTGCCTTCTTGGTAAATTACCCTTATGCTGCTTGAATAAAGGAAATAATTAGTCACAAACCTTTCCTTGTGTAATTACAAAGGGATGGCTGAGTTGCCATTTTACTGAATTACCACAGAAAGATTTTGAAAAACAAAGAGACTAAGATGAAAGAGGAAGGTCCTTCTCACAACTTATTGCTATTAAGAGATAGCCTTGAGAAGGAATACTTCCCAATGACCACAGCACTTCTTCATTTATGCCTGACAAGATGCACATCAGGGAGAAAACCACCTGACATGTGACAAAGAATTGCCTTTCATCTAATCACTTGTATCAGAGCCCTTCCTTCTCCAGCTCTTCCCTCATTTGCCTCAGAAATCTAGAGGAACTCCCTTTAACTATGTAATGCTTGTGCTTCCAGTTCAGAAAGCAAGGGTCATCACTTTTCCACTTGCTCACCTGCCATGCTGTGTGAAGATTTTAGGGCCTAAACATGATCTAATCTAATAATGGACCTGTTTGGGATGAGAGAAGAATTGGGGTAGGGTAAGAACTTTGGATGAATTCAATAACAACTAATAATTGTAAACAAGAAGACAGCAATGAAAAAAATACCTTCCTGAGTTTGTTCACCATATCAGAATCAAGTCTAAGGATGGCAGTCTAAGACTGCAGTTTATGTGAGTTACAATGAGATTAAAGAGTTGAAAGGGAAAGTCCTACAGAAACAGAACATTATGCTGTGAGTTATCACTTAAACTGGATCTGGCTCCACGACTTATTTTTTCCTGATTTAATGAAACCCTCATGGGATTGACTATTAAATTTCTTTGCTCCGTCAGACACACTTGTGAATACAAGGAGGGAGATTTTACTGGTTTCAAAATGATGAAAAGATGCTCTTGGAAGATTGAAGTTCCAAGCTTTAATTTACCATGGTTAAATTAAAGCCTACTTAGTCAGATTTCCAGCAAGAGACATTTTGAGAACTTGCAAGTACAAAAGAGGGTGAGCTTTTGTCTCAGGTAAAATGTGAGCCTTCTCCTAATTTCTGTCATTTAAACATTCATGAAAAGAGAATAACCCAAGAACACACATAACCATTCTTTCTAACACCAGGGAGACCAAGAAGATAATTTATTTTGAAGCATACACTGCCAATAAAAAGGCTGCTCATCCATTAGGCCTGGACATTCCAGAAAAGTCTTGGAAAGAAAAATCCTCCTGCGATCTAGAAATATTTAATTCATTATTATTATGGAAGGATAAGAAAGATTTTACTGAAGAAGTACCACTTGAGCTGAATATTGTTGGATAATACAAGTTTGCCAGATGGAGGAGGAGGGGAGGGCATTCTAGGAGTGTGACGTGTGGTGATTAAAAAAAAAACGTTCATGTTTTAGTGTCCAAAAGTATGTGGGGTGCGGGGGCTGAAGAGGAGAGCATAAGGTGTCTGTGTTTGGGGCCGGGCCATCCTAGCTGGTGGATCTGGAGCTGTAGCCAGGGTGTTTGTCAGCAACAGGAACATCATCAACTCTTTCCAGTAGGGGAGTTAGTTGGGAAATCAGATTCAAGTTTTAAGGAGGTAATTCTAGTTGCAGAGTGGCTTAGTTTAAGGAATGACTGGCAGCTGTGACTAGAGACCAATTAAAAGGCTAATGCAATTGTCTAAAAGAAAAATAAATGGGGGGTGCGTTAAGATGGAACTAGGGCTTCCCTGGTGGCACAGTGGTTGAGAGTCCGCCTGCCGATGCACGGGACACGGGTTCGTGCCCCGGTCCGGGAGGATCCCGTGTGCCGCGGAGCAGCTGGGCCCGTGGGCCGTGGCCGCTGGGCCTGCGCGTCCGGAGCCCGTGCTCTGCAACGGGAGAGGCCACAACAGTGAGAGGCCCGTGTACCACAAAAAAAAAAAAAAAGATGGAAATAAAGGGGGCAGCAGATTTGACAGTGATTTGACTAGGATCACACAGAGAGGGTATTTTGATCTGTAGTCCTGTGGCTTTTCATACTCCACCCCCTTTACTATTGTATCGTCATTTGCTGTCATTTGCTTTTTTCAAAACTCTGTCCTCTTATCTCCTACTCGCACATGGCTGATCGCAGTCTCCCTTCTCTGAAATACCATTTCACTAATCACATCCTGACTTGCATCATTTGTACACTTGTTTGAAATAGGATTTTCTTCCTGCTTTGAACCCAGCTTTGAATGTTACCGCTTATCACTCCACTTAGGATCCAAACAAGTATATTAAGAGAAGCCCAAATACATTCTTCCCATCCACCACCATGACTTCTGCCTTAATGAGATAAACTATGAAATGCAGAAACTTCACAAAGACCCTTTACTTTTCCAAAAGAGCCTGATCCCAAGTGAAATATACAAGCAACTCCTAATTTCCTTCCTCAGGCCCCCTCTATGGCCTTTTTAAAACTTTCCCAAAGTGTAGTATTTCCCAAGAAAGAACACAAGTCCCCAGAACTCTTCAGCCTTTAGAGGAAAAGAAAAAAGAGAGAGCAACAGGAATAAAACGTTTACAATTCCTTTCTACCCTCCTGTTAATTATTTCATGCCTTAGACTTGGTGAAGGGGACAGTCAGGTCATTGCTTTTTGGTGGCCCTACTCTCTGATCAATGTCAGGGACCAAAAGATGATAACAATGAGGATGGGATTTTCACCTTCTTGAGAGCAGGGCTAAGGCTCCTACTATACTGTAACTGCTACGGTGGCTTACTTATCGTGGATATTTAATTGCAATTAAATAAAGTGTGTTGAATTGAATCCTCATTATAATTTTTGAAAATTTGCATTGGTCTTCATAGTTTTAGAGAATTCCTACACTATCTCCTTCTGTCCTGTCCATAATCTTGTAACATAATCAGTCAAAACCTTACTGGTCTCATTACATAAATGATCATTTAAAATGTGGGTTAAAGTAACTTAACCAAGACCAGTAGGCAGTTAAGTGGCAAGCCAGAACTCAAACTCAGGGTTTTTGACTGAGTATTCTCGTCTCTCCATCATTCCTAGGTTTTCTCTGGGATTCTTATTATGATGCTTGCATTGAGGAGCCTGGATCCAGATATATGCATATAGTTTCAAATTTGGGGGCAGTGATGTCAGGCCTCCACTTTCTGCCTGTGAAGGAATTTTTGAAAACTAGGAAAATGGGAAAAGAATAGTAGTGATGGGACAAACCAAATATTTGTCCATCTACCCTGAGTTGATGAAAACTTAGGATTAGACTTCAGATAAGAATATAGGGCTTCCCTGGTGGCGCAGTGCTTGAGAGTCCGCCTGCCGATGCAGGGGACACAGGTTCGTGCCCCGGTCCGGGAAGATCCCACATGCCGCGGAGCGTCTAGGCCCGTGAGCCATGGCCGCTGAGCCTGCGCGTCCGGAGCCTGTGCTCCGCAACGGGAGAGGCCACAACAGTGAGAGGCCCGCATAACGCAAGAAAAAAAAAAAAAATATATATATATATATATAGCACAAGATGTTCCCTGGTTACCTATTATAACAAAGCATCATCCCCCAAATCCTGCATTTGGGGACCATCTGAGGATCTTATGAAAAATGGAGAACCGAGGTCCCACCCCCACGTACTGAGTTAGACTCCCCAGGATTTGAACCCAGAAATCTATGTTTAAAAATCTCTTTTGAAAGTTTGAAAAAAAAAAATCACTGGACTAAGGACTTAGTCACCTCATTAAACCTCTCCTGATATTTTAGCCTCAGTTGTTTTATCTGCAAAATGAGATAATAAGATCTTACCTCCATAAAGCTAAGAGGCTAGATCCAATTGTTTCTTCCTGTCCCTCATGTTTGTAAAATTTGCTATTCAATTATTCATTTTTCTCATGAGTCATTACTGATGATTCATTCATGCTTCCATGGGGTTACATCACTGCCTTTGCCCAAATTCCCTTCTCCAAATCCTTCTTTCATTTACAATCCACCCCTCTGTGAAACAGTTCCCAAATGCTCCTACCCTGAGTTTATTCCCCTCTCTTCTGTGAACTCTTAAAGCATTTTTTTTCACATCTTTATTGGAGTATAATTGCTTTACAATGGCGTGTTAGTTTCTGCTTTATAACAAAGTGAATCAGTTATACATATAAATATGTTCCCATATCTCTTCCCTCTTGCATCTCCCTTCCTCCCACCCTCCCTATCCTACCCCTCCAGGCGAAAGCACAGAGCTGATCTCCCTGTGCTATGCGGCTGCTTCCCACTAGCTATCTACCTTACGTTTGGTAGTGTATATTTGTCCATGCCACTCTCTCTTGCTTTGTCACAGCTTACCCTTCCCCCTCCCCATATCCTCAAGTCCATTCTCTAGTAGGTCTGTGTCTTTATTCCTGTCTTACCCCTAGGCTCTTCATGACATTTTTTTCCCTTAAATTCCATATATATATGTTAGCATATGGTATTTGTCTTTCTCTTTCTGACTTACTTCACTCTGTATGACAGACTCTAGGTCTATCCACCTCATTACAAATAGCTCAATTTCATTTCTTTTTATGGTTGAGTAACATTCCATTGTATATATGTGCCACATCTTCTTTATCCATTCATCCGATGATGGACACTTAGGTTGTTTCCATCTCTGGGCTATTGTAAATAGAGCTGCAATGAACATTTTGGTACATGACTCTTTTGAATTATGGTTTTCTCAGGGTATATGCCCAGTAGTGGGATTGCTGGGTCATATGGTAGTTCTATTTGTAGTTTTTTAAGGAACCTCCATACTGTTCTCCACAGTGGCTGTATCAATTTACATTCCCACCAATAGTGCAAGAGGGTTCCCTTTTCTCCACACCCTCTCCAGCATTTATTGTTTCTAGATTTTTTGATGATGGCCATTCTGACTGGTGTGAGATGATATCTCATTGTAGTTTTGATTTGCATTTCTCTAATGATTAATGAAGTTGAGCATTCTTTCATGTGTTTGTTGGCAATCTGTATATCTTCTTTGGAGAAATGTCTATTTAGGTCTTCTGCCCATTTTTGGATTGGGTTGTTTGTTTTTTGGTTATTGAGCTGCATGAGCTTCTTATAAATTTTAGAGATTAATCCTTTGTCAGTTGCTTCATTTGCAAATATTTTCTCCCATTCTGAGGGTTGTCTTTTGGTCTTGTTTATGGTTTCCTTTGCTGTGCAAAAGCTTTGACGTTTCATTAGGTCCCATTTCTTTATTTTTGTTTTTATTTCCATTTCTCTAGGAGGTGGGTCAAAAAGGATCTTGCTGTGATTTATGTCATAGAGTGTTCTGCCTATGTTTTCCTCTAAGAGTTTGATAGTTTCTGGCCTGACATTTAGGTCTTTAAACCATTTTGAGCTTATTTTTGTGTATGGTGTTAAGGAGTGATCTAATATCATACTTTTACATGTATCTGTCCAGTTTTCCCAGCACCACTTATTGAAGAGGCTGTCCTTTCCTCACTGTACATTCCTGCCTCCTTTATCAAAGATAAGGTGACCATATGTGCGTGAGTTTACCTCTGGGCTTTCTATCCTGTTCCATTGATATTTCTGTTTTTGTGCCAGTACCATACTGTCTTGATTACTGTAGCTTTGTAGTATCGTCTGAAGTCAGGGAGCCTGATTCCTCCAGCTCCATTTCTCATTCTCAAGATTGCTTTGGCTATTTGGGGTCTTTTGTGTTTCTATACAAATTGTGAAATTTTTTTGAAATCAAAAGCATTTGTGGTCCCAGTGCTGATTTGGCCTGAGGAAGCCATTGCCTTGTGGTGACAACCTTTCTTAAGTCTTTACCCTCAGAGTAAAGACTGTTCTTGTGGATGACAGTGAAATTGACCAACACTATGTAAACTACCATTTCAGTTTGTAATAAATTGAAAGTATACAAGTTTTATAATCACTTTGTGATATATGTTCAAGCATCATTAAATAGATCCTCTGAAAAGTCTACTAATCACAGACTTTAAGCCAGTCTCTTATAGATTTGGACTCATAGGAATCTGCCTTTCATTCGCTAAATGCAGTTAATTCTCCAGTGTCTAGTTCTCTAGATTCTTCAATTCAGAAAGAGTATAAAGTATTTTCTAAAGCAAGGAGATTATAATTAAACTACATAAAGATGCTAAGTTGAAATTACCAGTCTATGGCTTATGAGGGAAGTAAATATGTTTGAAAAATAATATGTAAAAAGGGTTGTATTCAGCAAGTCAGCTCTTCCCAAGGTGTCCCAAAAATGGATAAGAAAGCAGTAAGCTATATTTTTGACATTGAAACAGGTGGTATTCAACTTCCCCCCAAAAAACAGCACCTCTATTTAAACCTCTATTTAAATATCTGCTAAATTTTCCAAAGTCCCTAGTCAAGAGCTCTCTTAATGCAGGACTGCAATAAACAATTGCAATTTTTTTATTGTACCCTACTCTTAAAGTTTGTAAAAGACAATGCTTATATATTATCTGATTGTCAGCTTTAAGATTTCTGTTTTATTTTAAAATTATCTGTTTAAAATAAGAATAAGAATACTTTTGGACTTCCATGGCGGCACAGTGGTTAAGAATCCGCCTCCCAATGCAGGGAACATGGGTTCGATCCCTGGTCTGGGAAGTTCTCACATGCCGCAGAGCAACTAAGCCTGTGTGCCACAACTACTGAGCCTGCACTCTAGAGCTCACAAGCCACAACTACTGAAGCCCGCGTGCTCTAGGGCCTGTGCTCTGCAACAAGAGCAACCACCACAATGAGAGGCCTGCGCACCGCAACAAAGAGTAGCCCCCGCTCGCCACAACTAGAGAAAGCCTGTGCACAGCAACGAAGACCCAAGGCAGCCAAAAAAACACACAAACGTATAAGAATACTTTTATTTTAAATTCTAACTTTTGAACTTCATGACATTCAGGTTTGAAATTAGAAAGAGAAAATTAATGTCCTGAATAAGCAATTGCATAGAGAAATCCATTGGATATTAGTGACGTCAAGGGGGAGCCAATATTCAAGCAGTTTCAGAAAGAACCCTGGTGTCTCTCCGGCAGTTCTCTACACTTTGCTATATTCCTCATTCAAAAGCAGCAAAGACAGTTATAAGAGATATGTTTATAGCAACACAATCTTACCTCAGGAAACAAGAAAAACCTCAAATGAACAACTTAACTATACACCTAAAAGAGCTAGAAAAAGAAGAACAAAAAACCCCAAAGTGAATAGAAGGAAAGAAATCACAAAGATAAGAGCAGAAATAAATAAAATAGAGACTAAAAAAAATATTTAGAAGATCAATGAAAGTAAGAGCTGGTTCTTTGAAAAGATACACAAAATTGATTAACCCTTTAGTCAAATTCATCCAAAAAAAGTGAGAGAAATGTAAGTGAGAGAGGGTCCAAATAATTAAAATTAGAAATGAAAAAGAAGTTACAACTGACACCACAAAAATACAAAAGATCATAAGAGATTACTATGAACAACTATATCTCAATAAAATGGATAACCTAGAAGAAATGGACAAATTCCTAGAAATGTACAAACTTCCAAGACTGAACCAAGAAGAATAGAAAGTATGAACAGACCACTTACCAGTCATGAAACTGAATCCATAACTGGAAAACTCCCAAAAAGCAAAAGTCAGGACCAGATGGTTTCACAGGTGAATTCTACTAAACATTTGAGGAAGAGTTAACACCTATCCTTCTCAAACTATTCCAAAAAAACTGCAGAGGAAGGAATGCTTCTGAACTCATTCTATGAGACCAGCATCACCCTGATATCAGAACCAGATAAAGGTATCACAAAAAAAGAAAATTACTGGTGAGTATCACTGATGAACATAGATACAAAAATCCTCAACAAAATATTAGCAAACCAAATCCAGGGCTTCCCTGGTGGAGCAGTGGTTGAGAGTCCGCCTGCCGATGCAGGGGACATGGGTTCGTGCCCCGGTCTGGGAAGATCCCACATACCGCGGAGCGGCTGGGCCTGTGAGCCATGGCCGCTGAGCCTGCATGTCCAGAGCCTGTGCTCTGCAATGGGAGAGGCCACAACAGTGAGAGGCCCGTGTACCGCAAAAAAAAAAAAAAAAAAAAAATTAGCAAACCAAATCCAATGATATATTAAAAGAATCAAGGAGGATTTATCCCAGAGATGCAAGGATTTTTCAACATCCTCAAATTTATCAATGTGATACACCACATTAACAAATTGAAAGAAAAAAAATATGATCACCTCAATAGATACAGAAAAGCTTTTGGCAAAATTCAACAGCCATTTATGACAAAAACTCTCCAGACAGTGGGCAGAGAGGGAACATACCTCAACAAAATAAAGACCATATATGACAAACCTACAGCCAACATTGTACTCAATGGTGAAATGCTGAAAGCATTTCCTTTAAGATCAGGAACAAGACAAGGATGCCCACTGTCACCACTTTCATTCAGCAGAGTATTGGAAGTCCTAGCCACAGCAATTACACAACAACAACAAAAAATCCAAATTGGAAATAAAATTGTCACTCTTTGCTGATGACATAATTCTATACCTAGACTATCATAAAGACACCATTAAAAAACTACTAGAACTAATCAATGAATTTGGTAAAGTTGCAGGATAAAATTAATATACAGAAATCTGTTGCATTCTATACACTAAAAATTAACTATCATAAAGAGAAATTAAGAAAGAAATCCCATTTACAATTACATCAAAAAGAATGAAATACTTGGGAATAAGTCTAACTAAGGAGATTAAAAGACCTGTACTCAGAAAATTGTAAGACACTGACGAAAGTAATTGAAGACAACACAAACAGATGGAAAGATATACTGTGCCCATGAACTGGAAGAATTAATGTTATTAAAATGACCACACTCTCCAAGGCAATCTACAGATTCAATGCAATTCCTATCAAAATACCAATGGCATTTTTCACAGACTAGAACAAATAATTCTAAAATTTACATGGAGATTCAAAAGACTCGAATAGCCAAACTATCTTAAGAAAGAAGAACAAAGCTGGAGGTATCACACTCCCTGATTTCAAACTACACTATAAAACTACAGTAATCTAAACAGCATGTTACTGACACAAAAACAGATACATAGATCAATGGAACAAAATAGAGAGCCCAGAAATGAACTCACACTTATATGGGCAATTAATCTACAACAAAGGATGTAAGAATATACAGTAGGGAATAGACAGTCTTTTCAATAAATGGTTTTGGGAAAACTGGACAGCTACATGCAAAAGAATCAAACTGAACTGCTTTCTCACACCATATACAAAAATAAACTCAAAATGTATTAAAGAAAGATTTAAATGTAAGATCTGAAACCATAAAACTGCTAGAAGAAAACATAGGCAGTATGCTCTTTGACATCAGTCTTCGCAATATTTTTTTGGATGTCTCCTCAGGCAAGAGAACCAAAAGCAAAAATAAACAAATGGGACTATATCAAACTAAAAAGTTTTTGCATAGCAAAGAAAACTATCAACCAAACAAAAAGGCAGCCTGCTGAATGGGAGAAGATATTTGCAAACAATATATCCAATAAGGAGTTTATATCCAAAATATACAGAGAACTCATACAACTCAACATCAGAAAAAAAACAATCCAATTAAAATGGAAGCAGAGGATCTGAATAGACATTTTCCAAAGAAGACATGCAGATGACCAACAGGCACATGAAAAGATTCTCAACATCACTACTCATCAGGGAAATGCAAATCAAAACCACAATGAGATATCACCTTAAACATGTCAGAATGGCTATTATCAAAAAGACAGCTATGTCTGTGAGTCTCTTTCTGTTTCGAAAATAAATTCATTTTTTTTTTTAGATTCCACATATAAGCAGTATCATATGATATTTGTCTTTCTTTGTCTGGCTTACTCCACTTAGTATGATAATCTCTAGATCCATCCATGAGATAATGCTGCAAATGGCATTATTTCATTTTTTATGGCTGAGTAATATTCCATTGTATAAATATACCACATCTTCTTTATACATTCATCTGTTGATGGGCATTTAGGTTGTTTCCATCGCTTTTCTATTGTAAATAGTGCTACAATGAACATTGGTGTACATTTCTTTTTGAATTATGGTTTTCTCTGGATATATGCTCAGGGGCAGGATTGCAGGATCATATGGTAGCTCTATTTTTAGTTTTCCAAGGAACATCCATATTGTTCTCCATAGTGGCTGTACTAATTTACATTCCCACTAACAGTGTAGGAGGGTTCCTTTTTCTCCACACCATTTCCAGGATTTATTATTTGTAGACTTTTTGATGATGGCCATTCTGACCAGTGTGAGGCTTATGATTACCAAAGGGGAAAGGGGGGTGGGGGAGGAATAAACTAGGAGGTTGGGATTAACATATACACACTACTATATACAAAATAGATAACCAACAAGGACCTACTGTATAGCAAAGGGAACTATACTCCATATTTTATAATAACCTATAATGGAAAAGATTCTGAAAAAAAATATAAAACTGAATCACTGTGCTGTACACCTGAAACTGACACGATATTGTAAATCAACAATACTTCAACTTAAAAAGAGGAAGAAGAGAGGAAAGCAAAAGAGAAAACAAAAACAAATAAAAAGACAGCAAAAATCGATCTATATATCTCCATCTCTATATCTATCTATCTATCTAGATATAGATCATATCTTATTCCTCCATTCATTTATAGATGGGCACTTAGGTTGCTTCCATATCTATCTATCTATTTATATAATGGAATATAACTCAGCCATAAAAATGAATGGAATCTTGCCATTTTTGACAATATGGATGGACCTGGAGATTATTATGCTAAGTGAAAGAAGTCAGACAGAAAAAGACAATTGCCATAAGATTTTACTCATATGTGGAATGTTAAAAACAAAACAAATGAACAAACATAACCAAACAGAAACAGAGTCATAGATACAGAGAACAAACAGATGGTTGCCAGAAGGGAGGGGTTGGGGAAGGAGAGAAATAGATGAGGAGATTAACAGGTACAAACTTTCAGTTATAAAATAAATGTCATGGGTATGAAATGTACAGTGCTGGGAATATAGTCAACAACTATGTAATATCTTTGTATGGTGAAAAAATAGTAACTAGACATCATGGTGATCTTTTTGAAATGTATAGAAATATTGATTCTCTATGTTGTGTACCAGGAACTAACGTAGTGTTTTAGGTCAATTATACTTCAAAACCAAACAAACTTGTAGAAAACGATATGAGATCTGTGGTTACCAGAGGCAGGAGTTGGGAGGAACGGGGAACTGGATGAAGGCAGTCAAAAGGTACAAACTTCTAGTTACAAGATAAGTGAGTACTGGGGATGTAATATGTAACATGCTAAGTATAATTACCACTGTTGTATGTTAAATATGAAAGTTTCAAAAGAGTAAATCCTAAGAGTTATCATTGCAAGGGAAAAGAGTTTTTTCAATTTCTATAGTGTATCTATATGAGATAATGGAGGTTCACTAAACTTATAGTGGTAATCACTTTATTTTGTATGTTGTCCGATCATTATGCTGTACACCTTAAACTTATACAATGTTGTATGTCAATTATATCTCAGTGAAACTGGAAGAAAAAAAGAAAGCAAGTCAATGGATCAGTGCAGGGCAGCATTATGACCTTCATGGTCTCTCATACTTTTTGCCTTCATAGGTCCTTCCCACAAAATAATAACAACATTAAAAATTATTTTTATATAACTTTAAATATTTTATTATTTTAGGCAAATTTAATAAATTGTAAAGGCCCTAAAAATGTTATTCTTTTCTGATGTGAGAAAAAATTTAAAACACTTTTATAACCCTAAAACTTCATTCTTTTTCTTATGATTTAACAAAATTTAAAAATTTTAATGGGTCTCTAACAGTATTGTGAGCCATTTGATCTGTGCCACTATGACTAATAGATAAGTTGGCCCTGAATCAATGAAGTAAAGATCATAATTGAAGTGAAATAGGTCTTTTCCACTCTGAACCTTCATTTCTCAGATTTTACCTGGTACTAAAACCCCCTCCATAGTAGATACTCAGTGGTATAGCTCTAATCAAGAGAAATCTGAGAGAATATCTTCAAAATATCTTCACTCTTACACCTGCATCTCTTATAGGATTAGTCCTTCTAACTACTATATAGTCTCAGATTTTTGCTGAATTTTAAGTAATTGCCTGGACTGGGAAATTGCATTTATGGGACTAGGTTAAAACCATTTTCCAGTGTCCTCTGACTCAACTAGTTTGCTTGATATTATTTTAACATTTGATCAGCAACTATATTTCTCACAGGTCTTAGAAAACTCTTAAAGTTTTCAAAGATTGAGATTAATTAAGTCAATTCAGTGACTTAACCAAGAATTGATGATAATGATGATGATGATAACTATATTCTGATGTTTTCTTATACATGTTTATTCATTCAAAAAAGGAATACAAATATGTGAATTTCAGTTCAGTTTCTTCCTTATAGTCAATATGTTTAATTAACTCTGCTTCTTACTTAACAGTGTTATTCCTGTTCCCAAAAGAGTGAAAAATAATAAATTAAAAATATTAACTTTTCCCAAAATACATTGATTTAACAATAATGAACCTGACCTCAAAATTACATTCATATGGTAAGGAGAATATGATATATTGTAAAGAGCACTGGGAATCAAGCTACTTTAGCCTTACTTCTGACCTTTACATTGTGAGAATTTGGGAAATTTAGATGCCTTCTCTATATTAAAAAAATTTAGAAGGGGTAGAAAATTTCCAAGCCCTCTTCCAATGTTAGAATTCTGTGAAAGCAGCAAAAATGTCATAATCCTAATTAATAAAAATTATTTCGTTCAACACCGTGCTTACACATATCTATCTATACTGCAAACTCTTTTGAAAATGCAGCTTCTGGGCCCCAGTTTACGCCCTCACCCACTGCAGAGGTTCTAATTTCTAACAGACACCCCAGAATTGAGAAACATTAACTTAGATAATAGAAGATTTATAAATGTTTCCATTTTACAAGAGTTTTAGCCTATCTGTGTCCTAATTAACAAAGATCTATGTTGAAGGAATTAATTGCATTAAGAGGTTGGGAGGAAAGCAAGGTATCTAACTATAGTAACACTGCAAAGGGCTAAGGGCATAGATCAAGTTCAATAATAAAGTCATAATACATAAGCAGAAGACTGCTCTTAGGAAATAGGTTATAAATGCTAATGGGAACTGTAGATCAATAGAGTCAAAAATAGGAATATTATTGAAAAGTTATTAAAATCTTTCCTGTCTCAAAATTAACACTAATCGTGATTAAAATTAATTTTGAGACAGGGAAGATTTTAATTTCATCAATGGTTTGAGTCTGGAATATCCATTTATCTATTCCTTTGTCTTGTATTTTCTGTAGTTTTGAGAAACAATATTTTTGGAATCTACTTCCTTAACTATATCTAATACTTACTTAGTGTTTACTATGTACCAAGCAATGTTCTAAGAGCTTTCTGTAGAATAAATTATTTAACCACCACAAGAACTCTATGATTTGGGTACAATCATTATCCCTGTTTTACAGATGAAGGCATAGAAATGTTTGATAACTTGATCAAGGTGACCCAGTTGGCATGGCAGCCATTGCTAAACTCTGTCAAATTATTGGTTCTCATCTTATTAACTTCAAAACACTATGTGGTACATTTTAAATGATTTTATATTTAATGTCCCCCTCCCACCCCCCCACCCATGCACACCACATGCCAGGCATTGAGAGGGGAGAATGAGAGGAGGAGGGAAACATGATAAATTAGGATATTCTCTGTGCTCACGTAGCTTACAAATACTGGCTTACATTTGTTATGTTTAATTGAAATGTTTTATATTTGCATTTATATAAATGTGTGCTTGGAATATACATTTTGCTTGAATACTGTGAAAGAAGTCACAGTATCTTTGCTAAGCCAGCGTATATTCAGAGGTGGAGTGGGCATAGCGCACTTTTGTGCTTCCCAGAGCTCAGTCTGGAATCTGCACTCTTGAGTATGCTGAATCTTTACAGTTTTGTAGAGGGCAAAGAGAAGAGAGACTCCCCTGAGGGTGGGAGTTAGATCAGTAGCCTGCAGCCCCCAGATATCTCAGTCCCTATCTGACCCATCTGCATTCCTTCCTCATAAGAGCTCTTAAGATGTGAACTCATCCAGTGTTAGGAGACAAGTGACCTTAAAGTAGTCATTTCCCCAGCCATACTTGGTTTTAAAAGACAGAAAAACTTTGAAGAGCCAAAGGGAATAAATGGTGTCATTTGAGGACTCCTGAGAGAAGGAGATATCAAAGAGGTAGAGGAGAATGAGGAAATGGTGTCATGATATCTCTCAAGTTATTCCTCCTACACCTATGCTAGTCCCTCCTATATTCGAGGCTAACGATACATGGATCTTATTGTATCTAGAGTCAATCCTTTTTTTTTTTTGCGGTACGCGGGCCTCTCACTGTTGCGGCCTCTTCTGTTGCGGAGCACAGGCTCCGGACGCGCAGGCCCAGCGGCCATGGCTCATGGGCCCAGGCACTCCGCGGCATGTGAGATCTTCCCGGACCGGGGCACGAACCTGTGTCCCCTGCATCGGCAGGCGGACTCTCAGCCACTGCGCCACCAGGGAAGCCCTAGAGTCAATCTTTTTAAGAATAACTAACCACACTCCTTCCATTTTTAAAAGCCATATTTTTCTTCATTCATACATCTTTTTCCTTTATGTCTAATGATAATGTCAGTATATATAAAATTTTATGGAATTCATAAAAAACTGAAAATGTATCTAAACATAAGAAATTGGTCTTAAAAAGTGATCAGTCATCATTATACACATATCAGAATAGCTAAATTAAAAAGAGTGATTATACCACGTGTTGGCAAGGATGTGAAAAAACTGAAACACTCATACACTGCTGGTAGGAATATTAAATAGTACATCCACTTTGGAAAATAATTTGACAGTTTCTTTAAAAGTTAAGCATTCTTTTACCATATGATTTAGTAATTCCACTCCTAGATATTTACTCAAGAGAAATGAAAGCATCCATGCAAAAGTCTATGGCACAAATGTTTACAGCAGCTTTATTTGTAATAGCCAAAAGCTCAAAAGGGCCCCAGAGTACATAAAAAATGAATGAATAAACCAATTGTGGTATATCCATATAATGAAATACTACACAATAATACAAACAAGTGAATGACTGATACACATATTTATGATGAGTGAAAGAAGCCAGAAGAAAAAGAATAAATGGTGTATGATTCCATTTACTTAAAACTCTAGAAAATAAAAACTAAATTATAGTGACAGAAAGCAGATCAGAGGTTGCCTTTTGATTGTGGGATGAGTTGGGAGGGAGAGAGTGGGGAGGGATTACTAAGGGAACCAAGGAGACTTAAGAGCAAATGCTATGCTCATTATCTTGATTGTGGTGATGGTTTCACAGGTGTATGTATATTTCAAAACATATCAAATTACATAATATATGTGCAGTTATTCTATGCCTATTATATCTCAATAAAACCATTACTTTATAAAGGAGGAGTTAGTTTAAAGTTGAAGCAGAAAAAAAATACTGGACAATAAACAGCTAGAAAAAAACAATGGACTGAGAAATGGAAAACTTAGCATTGACTGTATCAAAGATTTTCAGATAAATCCTTCTATGATAAATGGTAGACATAGTAGGTAGAAATGAAACAGTATATGTAATATCTTTCAAGAAGGGTTCAAAGGGAGATTTGCTTGTACAGTTTGGTAGAGATAAATGGTGGGAGGAAAAACCAAGAAAGCCAACACCTCTGACAATCTTGTAAAGTCTCTTCCAGGGAAGAAAATAAATTAAAAAAATTAAGAGTTTGGAAAGATGAGAAGATTTTTAAAAAACAAAAAGGACACACAATAAAAGGAAATTGATCAGATATCAAGGCAATATTAGAAAAAAATGATATTGCTTAAGTGACAATTTATACTGTACACAGCACCACCTTGAGGAAAAAAATAGGAAATTCTATTTCATGTGTAATAGAACCCAATTCATTTATTGATTTATTCAGCCTTCATTCAGCATTTACCTAGCAATTCTAAGTATACCCAGCATCATTCTAGAAACTTGGAGTACAAAAATAAACCAAAATAACAATAACAAAAAAATCTCTGTTCTCTTACAGCTTATTTGTCAAGAAAAGCAGATTTGTTTCAAATAATTTATGGTCATGTGTAAATTCATTTTACAAACTTTAAGACTGACATACACACACTACCAAATATAAAATAGATAACTAATAAGAACCTTCTGGGAGATTGGTTCAAGATGGCAGAGTAGAAGGACGTGTGCTCACTCTCTCTTGCAAGAGCACCAGAATCACAACTAACTGCTGAACAATCATCGACAGGAAGATACTGGAACTCATCAAAAAAGATACCCCACATCCAAAGACAAAGGAGAAGCCACAATTAGATGGTAGGAGGGGCGCAATCATAATAAAATCAAATCCCAGAAACACTGGGTGGGTGACTCACAAACTGGAGAACAATTATACCACAGAAGTCCACCCACTGTAATGAAGGTTCAGAGACCCACATCAGGCTTCCCAACCTGGGGGTCCAGCAACAGGAGGAGGAATTCCCAGAAAATCAGACTTTGAAGGCTAGTGGGATTTAATTGCAGGATTTTGACAGGACTGGGGGAAACAGAGACTCCACTCTTAGAGGGCACACAAAGTAGTGTGTGCAACAGGACTCAGGGGGAAGGAGCAGTAACCCCACAGGAGACTGAACCAGACCTACCTGCTAGTGTTGGAGGGTCTCCTGCAGAGATGGGGGGCAGCTGTGGCTCACTGTGGGGACAAGGGCACAAGCAGCAGAAGTTCTGGGAAGTACTCCTTGACGTGAGCCCTCCTAGAGTTCACCATTAGCCTCACCGAAGATCCTGTAGTCTCCAGTGCTGGAGAGAACGTACCTCAACATAATAAAGACCATATATGACAAACCCACAGCAAACATCATTCTCAATGGTGAAAAACTAAAATAATTTCCTCTAAGCCATGGCAAACAGAGAGGGAAAAGAAATGAAAGGAATACAAATTGGAAAAGAAAAACTGTCACTGTTTGCAGATGATGTGATACTATACATAGATAATCCTAAAGATGCCATGAGAAAACTACTAGAGCTATCAATGAATCTGGTAAAGTTGCACAATACAAAATTAATGCACAGAAATCTCTTGTATTCCTGTACACTAACAATGAAACATCAGAAAGAGAAATTAAGGAGACGATCCCATTCATCATTGCAACATAAAGAATAAAATATCTAGGAATAAACCTACCTAAGGAGGTAAAAGAACTGTACTCAGAAAAGTATAAGACACTGATGAAAGAAATCAAAGATGACACAAACAGGTGGAGAGATATACCATGTTCTTGGATTGGAAGAATCAATATTGTGAAAATGACTATACTACCCAAAGCAATCTACAGATTCAATGCAATCCCTATCAAATTACCAAACACATTTTTTACAGAACTAGAACAAAAAGTCTTAAAATTTGTATGGAGACACAAAAGACCCTGAATAGCCAAAGCAATCTTGAGGGAAATAAATGGAGCTGGAAGAATTAGACTCTCTGACTTCAGACTATACTTCAAAGCTACAGTAATCAAGACACTATGGGGCTTCCCTGGTGGTGCAGTGGCTGAGAGTCTGCCTGCCAATGCAGGGGCCACGGGTACGTGCCCCGGTCCGGGAAGATCCCACATGCCGTGGAGCAGCTGGCCCGTGAGCCATGGCCACTGAGCCTGAGCGTCCAGAGTCTGTGCTCTACAATGGGAGAGGCCACAACAGTGAGAGGCCTGTGTACTGCAAAAAAAAAAAAAGACAATATGGTACTGGCACAAAAACAGAAATATAGACCAATGGAACAGGATAGAAACCCAGAGACAAACCCATGCACCTATGGTCAACTAATCTATGACAAAAGAGGCAAGGATATACAATGGAGAAAAGACAGTCTCTTCAATAAGTGGTGCTGGGAAAACTGGGCAGCTACATGTAAAAGAATGAAATTAGAACACTCTCTAACACCATACACAAAAATAAACTCAAAATAGATTAAAGACCTAAATGTAAGACCAGACACTATAAAACTCTTAGAGGAAAACATAGGAAGAACACTCTTTGACATAAATCACACCAATATCTTTTTTGACCCACCTCCTAGAGTAATGGAATAAACAAATGGAACCTAATGAAATTTAAAAGCTTTTGCACAGCAAAGAAACTATAAACAAGACAAAAAGACAACCCTCAGAATGGGAGAAAATATTTGCAAATGAATCAACAGACAAAGGATTAATCTCCAAAATATATAAACAGCTCATGCAGCTCAATATTTAAAATGTAAACAACCCAATTAAAATATAGGCAGAAGACCTAAATAGACATTTCTCCAAAGAAGACATACAGTTGGCCAAGAGGCACATGAAAAGCTGCTCAACATCACTAATTATTAGAGAAATGCAAATCAAAACTACAATGAGATATCACCTCACACTAGTTAGAATGGGCATCATCAGAAAATCTACAAACAACAAATGCTGGAGAGGGTGTGGAGAAAAGGGAACACTTTTGCACTGTTAGTGGGAATGTAAATTGATACAGCCACTATGGAGAACAGTATGGAGGTTCCTTAAAAAACTAAAAATAGAACTACCATATGACCCAGCAATCCCACTGCTGGACGTATACCCAGAGAAAACCATTATTCAGAAAGACACATGCACCTCAATGTTCATTGCAGCACTATTTACAATAGTCAGGTCATGGAAGCAGCCTGAATGTCCATCGACAGACAAATAAATAAAGAAGATGTGGTACATATATACAAAGGAATATTATTCAGCCATAAAAAAGAATGAAATTGGGTCATCTGTAGAGACGTGGATGGACCTAGAGACTGTCATACAGAGTGAAGTAAGTTAGAAAGAGAAAAACAAATATCGTATATTAACACTTATATGTGGAATCTAGAAAAGTGGTACAGATGAACTGGTTTGCAAGGCAGAAATGGAGACACAGATGTAGAGAACAAACATATGGACACCAAAGGGGGAAAGCTGGAGTGGGGCGTGATGGTGGTGGGATAAAGTGGGAGATTGAAATTGACATATATACACTAATAGGTATAAAATAGGTAAGTAATAAGAACCTGCCGTATAAAAAATAAACAAAGAAAAAAGAAACCTTCCATATAGCACAGAGAGCTCTACTCTGTAATGACCTATATGGGAACAGAATCTAAAAAAGTGGATGTATGTATATGTATAACTGATTCACTTTGCTGTACAGCAGAAACTAACACAGCATTTTAAATCAACTATACTCCAATAAAAATCAATTTTAAAAATATTTTGAGAATTCAGAGGAAGGCTTTGTGTGGAAAATAAGCGAAGAAGTCCATTGTGTATTTTTACATGGTTTTTCACATAAGAGATTTGCATAAATCAGAGGTTTTTTGTACCCCTCCATAGTCAATTCTAAGATTGTTTAAAATAAAAGGTATGCTTTATCCCCCTTTTAGGACTGAGGCACACATCCATCCCAGCTTCAGGGGTGTAGGCTTCTAAAGACTCACAGCTGTGATCCCATCCTGGAATGACTGTACCCTTATATCAAACAGTCATTGGATTGTGGCTGCTCCTCCTTCCTGACAGGTGTTTAAACTTGGGAGCTCTCTGTAGCCAAAAGCAGTTTCCAATCTTCATTTCTCTCCATGCTTCAATCTGGATAGATTCTATTGCTATGTCTTCAAGTTCACTCATCTTTTCTTCTGCAGTTTCTAAACTGTTCTTAAACTATCCTGCAAATGTTAATTTCAGGTGTTGTACTTTTCATTGCCAGAAGCTTTATTTTCCATTTCTCTCCTCATTATGCTCAGGTTTTCATTAAATCATTTAGCATTTCAGCATATAGGCATACCTCATTTTATTGTGCTTTTCTTTATTGCACTTTGCAGATACTGTATTTTTCGTTTTTACAAATTAAAGTTTTATGGCAATCCTTCATTGAGAAAATCTATTAGAGCCTTTTTTTAATGGCATTATTTTTTAATTAAGGTATGTACATTGTTTTCTTAGGCATATGCTATTGCACACTTAATAGACCACCGTCTATTAAATTTACAATAGTGTAAATTTAACTTTTATATGCATTAGGAAATGAAAAAAGTGTGTGACTCACTTTATTGAGATATTTTCTTTATTGTGGTGGTCTGGAAGCAAACCCACAATATCTCCAAGGTATGTCAGTATTAATATATTTTGAAGCAATCTTAAATTCTGTGTCTGCTAGTTGCCTCATCTCTGTTATCTCTGGGTCTGTTACTACTGACGGATTTTTTTCCTCACTATAGATTTCATTTTCCATCCCTTTTTCTTGTTGTGTTTAATAATTTTTGACTGGATGCATGGACATAGTGAATGTAACATTGTTGAGTACCTGAATGTTGTTTTCCTTCAAAGTGTATTGATCTTTGTTCTCACAGAAATTTGAGTTACTGGCAGATCAGCTTAATCCTTCCAAGGATTTTTTTAACCTTTGTTAAGGTGGGTCTAACCTCACCTTTATTCTGGGGATAGTTTAGCTCTAGTACCAACAGAAGACCTTTCTGGGGTCTCTCTGACCCATAACTGAATACCAAAGATCTCCATTCTGGCAAGAGCTTAAACAACTCCCTGCCCTGTATGAGCTCTCTGAGTTGTCAGTTTACAGCCCTCTGGTAATTCTTTCCCTGGCCTCTGAAGTTTTATTCTATGCATGAGCAGCTGAGGATTTTGCCAAGAATGTAGAAGAACTTTAAAGCAGATTTCTAGAGCCTTTTTTTCTGTAAATCTTTCCTCACCAGAACCCTGCCCCACATCTTCCAGCTGCCTCAAACTCCCTACCTTCCCATCTCTGTCTTCTCAACTCAGTGAGACCACTGTACTCTTTTTGTGATTCCCCTCCATGCACTCCCACTGGGGAAGTGTCCCCAGGCAGAAAACTGGGACAATGGTGGGATCTCCCCTCAAGTGCTTACCTTCTCAAACATCATGGCCCTGTATGTCCTGTAAATTCAATATATAAAAATAGCTGCTTCATGTACTTTGTCCAGTATTCTAGCCATTTATGGTGCAAAGGTAAACCCAGATCCTTGTCACTACACCATGGCTAGAAGTAAAGTCTCAAACTTTCTTTTTATCTAATCTGCACATGTAGTATAGTATGAATACAAGTTCATTTAGATAATTCATATCTCCATCTTTATAACATTGTTCTTTAAGAACATGTATTTGAGGTCCTAAGGTAGGAGAGGGCATAGCTTTTTCTCTTTGTCAATCCTTAAGTAGTGGGAATGGAGGTGGGTGCTGGGAATAGAGACTTGAGATGCTGATAGCCATCAGTACAACATGCTGCCTCTCCGTATTCTTACATTTGTGCAGGAAATGGTAACTCTCTAAGAAACAAACAAATGAAGAAAAAATGAAGGGTAGTACTGCAAGGGAAGAAAGAAGCTGGAATCTAGACTGAAAATTATGCTGACCTGAACTGTTCTATTGCAAGCTGGGGGCTTACAAGGACTTTACTATTTTGAAACACAGTTTAGACTCTCCTCAAGGGAAGAGACAAAATAAAGATTGCCAAACACAAGATATTACATCTTGCATGTAAGAGCTCCGATGTTTCACATTTGATAAATTTGTGCTTGGTATTCCAGGGTTACCATTGCCAAAAAATAAACAGAAAGTCCCAATACTTTACTATAGGCATTGAAATAATAGTTATAGAATTCTTGAGATTAAATTATTCTTCCATTCCTTCTCTATCCTTTTCTAGCCTTCAACATCTTTTGAAGTAAAAAGTAACACATAATTAGAAATAATCCTGGCTTAGGTACAATCTCAGAAGTAATGCCGAAAGCCTTACTTTACTTTCAAAGCTTTTTATCCAGCTGCAGTGTTACTTAGTGATTTAGAACAAAGCCTTTACAATGAGGTAGACTTGAATCCTGGATGTGCCATTAGCGTCTCCAAAATCTTGGGGAAATTATTTAACTTCTGTAAGACTTAAGTATAAATGACCTAGTATGTCGCTTGACACATAGTAGGCATTCTATCCCAGTCAGAACAAGTAGAAATCACACAGCAGAGAGATTTTAATATAAGGAATTGTTGAAGCTGGTAGTAGAGAACTAAAAAAGTCACACAGAGATAACACAGAGATAGTCAACAGCAGGATTTAGCTGCTACCCCTATAGCTGCAGGAGCAAAGGAAGAAGCCTGGGGTTTTACCATTTTAAAGGTTTGAGGAGGTGTCCCATGAAGCTGGGATTCAGACTTCTGAGTAGAGGGCATATGCTGCTGAGCTGGTGTTGGTACCCCCTGAGTATATGAAGAGACTGGGGCAGTGAATGAGTTCACCTTATTGTTTCCCTTCTCTTAGGGATTACTGTTTGATTTTTCTGAAGTCCTGTGTCTTAAAAACCACTGTTTCATATCTTGTGTGTGGTTTTCTATTGTTTCAGGTGGGAAGTAAATCTGACCCCTGCTACTCCATCTTGGCCAAGAAGAAAGTCTCTAATGTTTTCTAAATAAATAAATGAACCAGTTTAGTTGATTTTCATACCCTGTTCAGTTTTCCAGTGAATTTATAAAATCAGACAATTGTATGGCATAGCTTAGATGTAATGGCACTTAGTAACATGTATCTCTCTAAAATCTAAGACCAAATGTTTTAAATCACCCTTAGCTCTCTCCTTCTTTCAAATTCAACCCATCAGTAAATTCTGTTAACTCTAGAACTAAATCCCAAATCCCACAACTTCTTGTCGCCCCCACTGCCATCTCCATTGCAAGTCACATCATCACATGCTTGGAATATGGTTTCAACTTCCTAATTGATCGGCTTAAATGACTGGCTCATTCCTTAACTTCCTCATAGCTTTACTCAAATGTCATGTTTTTTGTTCCTATCAGCACGACCCCAGCAATATTCCTTCAGACTGCCAGCAGCAGTAGGTTCCAGTAGCTGCAACTGTTTTCAGTTCAGTTTTCCAACCCTCTCAGAACCAACCTCATTTCACCACATCAGAGAAGCCAGCCCCAGCCATCTGGAGTCTCCTCCTCAGAAATCTGGGTCCCAACCCCACGGGTCTCTCATGAAGGTTGCTATCAGCAGATAGCAAGTGAGTTAAAGGTGTCCTCTAGAGCCTTCCTGGAACATGGGAAAGGCAGATGGAATCATGCATGGGATTCTGGGACAGCCTGCACAAGCAGAAGGGTTCGGCATTGATCTGTTGTATACATTAGGGCTCTGCACAGAATTTATTTGGCAAAAGTGTCTATTAATTTAAAAAAGTGTTTGAAAACTGCCCATGACCAAAATTAGATCAATAAGTTTTGCAGGGTATGCAAAGAAGTGCTCATATCACAAAAAATGGAAGGTATAATTCTTTGTCATAAGGCTTAAGTGAGTCTCTTTCTGTCATCAAGAGTCATGTTTGCATCTGGTGCTGGACTGGATTCAGTATATTCATTTTATTAAACGTCAAATCTCATCAACAATTCAGCTCAGAGCAGGTTTAGACTAGTGACTTTAGTTTTCCTTTCATTTTGTCTATAAGACAAAAGACATTCCCAATGGTGTATAGCGATTGCTAAGAGCAAATCCACACCACACACCACAGGGCAGTCGGATCTGGGACAACCACAGACAAGACCTGGTCACCTCTGTTGTCAAGGGCACCTCGGTTCACCAGTCTCTTAAATGACAAATTCTATTTTATGAGCCTCAGAGCCCTGCTTAGTGCTAGAAGCATCTTTCCATGACTTCTCCACACTGTCAATGTGAAAATTTCCCAAATTCATAACATGTAACAATATTCTCCACTGATACTTAAACATACTTCTCATCTACAAATGCTAAGCTAAAACTTACTAGACCTCCATTTCTCTTAGTCAGCTCCTCTGGTCTCAGAATCTTAGATTTTATTCCTTTTCTTTAGTACATCGAGCAAGAATTTTCTGACAAATCTGTCTCTCATACAGGTGATAGATTAGTCATGGTTTGGCTGTTTTGCTTCTTAAATCTTCAGCTCCAAAAGGTCATCTTTTTTTTTTTTTTTTTTTTTTTTTTTTTTGCGGTACGCGGGCCTCTCACTGTTGCGGCCTCTCCCGTTGCGGAGCACAGGCTCCGGACGCGCAGCCTCAGCGGCCATGGCTCACGGGCCCAGCCGCTCCGCGGCATGTGGGATCTTCCCAGACCGGGGCACAAACCCGTGTGCCCTGCATCGGCAGGCAGACTCTCAACCACTGCGCCACCAGGGAAGCCCTAAAAGGTAATCTTTTTAAAACATTGAGGGCATGAGAGTTTAGGTAGGGTAGGTTTCTCAGGCTTTACAAGTTCAGGTTAATGGTTTTAACTATGCATTTATTTATCTTATTTTTACATAGAAAGACTCTAAAAGAAACTCTAATAATTTCATCTTGATTTCTGGGAGAGGCATTCTGGCATCATGGTTAAAGAACATAGACTTGGAGTCACAGACACCTAGCTTTGAACTTTGACCATGGTATTGATGAGCTGAGGAATTTCAGGCAAAATATTTAACCTCCCTGAGTTTTAGTTTATACTTTTGTTAAGACTTCACAGAAGAGAAAGAAAATGAGGTTTGCACAGAAAGTGCTAAACACGGTGTCTGGCAATTAATAACTACTGAAAAAACAGTCTGCTATTATTATTGTTATTCTATTTTCCATCTCAGATTATTGTCAACTGAATTATTCAAATGGAACATAATTTTCCCAAACATATTTACCAGATAGAAAATATTCAACATTTGTTAATTCCACTGTTTAAATAAGACCTAAATATCCTCCTTTTCTGTAGTCAGTGGTTTTCTGATTTCTATTCTGGTAATATTTTGGCCAAATCTGAATCAAAGAGTATGATTTTTTTTAATCCATTTTTTTAAAAAACTTAAAATTTTTTTTTAAGTTTTGATTTTTTAAAAACCTTTCCCAGCTTAGGAAGTACAGGTCAGATTATACCTCTCTAGGAATAACTTCACATTCCCTAAATATCCTGAATAATGATCATTGACTTGAACTGAATTGGTGCAAACCGCTCTGAGGCCGCAGCACAGAAGGCTGCACTCTAGGACAGAAGTAAAGTAGGACACAGGGTCCACCTGTTCTTCTCCCACCAAGACTGTCCTCATCCTTTCTGCTCCTGCCACCCTATTGTTAATATTCTTTCCCTCTGAGCAAGAAAGTTATTCACCAAGAAAGTGGTATTAGATCTTCCTTTTTCTAGGTGGAAACATTTGTTTTACAATCTGTTACAGACCTTCCTTGACTTATGATAGAGTTACATGCTGATAAACTCATCATAAGTCAAAACGTCATGTCAAAAATGGACTGAATGCATCTACCTTACCAAACATCATAGCTTAGCCTAGCCTACTTTAAATGTGCTCAGAGCACTTACATTAGCTTATAGTTGGGCAAATTCATCTAACATAAAGCCCATTTTATAATAAAGTATGGAATATCTCGTGTCATTTATTGAATACCGTATTGAAAGTGAAAAACAGAATGGTTGTGTGGGTACAGAGGGTTGTAAATATATTGGTTGTTTCCTCTCCCGATCCCGTGGCTGACAGAGATGAGGCTCGCTGCTCTGCCTAGCATCATGAGAGAGTATCAAAGTGCATATGACTAGCCTGGGGAAAAGATCAAAATTCAAAATTTGAAGTACAGCTTCTACTGAATGTGTATCTGTTTCACACCACTGAAAGGTGAAAAATCATGAACCATCTGTATTTATATTGATAAATTCCCTGAGATTAGCGTGCTGATATGATACTTTCCAACAGATCCCTTTTCTTCCGAGTCAATCAAGGACAGTGAACACGACTTAGCTCTCCTTCCATCACCAGTTCTCACGCAATGCCTGAAGTGTGCAATAAATCCTGAATTACAACATCACCTTAGAGCAGTGGTAGTCTTGATGGATTTGGTTTTGGATGGATTGCCCAATCATACCTGAGGGATATTCCATGTCCATTAGCCAGTGTGAGTGACCTTCTATTTTAATGATTTTCAGTCAGGTGAAGGGGTGAGAAGAAGGTGGGCTGTTAACCTCCCCTGAAAACTTTTGCTTGCTTCAGTTGTATTTGTGTGTGTGTGTGTGTGTGTGTGTGTGTGTGTATTTGGAGTACCCTAAAGTCTGTAGACGTCATCAGATTGTTGACAAATAAAATCATATTAACATCCATATCCAAATGCCTGGGAGTCATCAGGGTGTCCTGTGTTCTGCTTGTACGTGATACCTATCACTTCACCTCAAGGCTTCCTGCATGGGCTCCTACTACCTGTGAGACTACCCCTTGCTAATGCAGACAAGGAACCCTCATACCAAAGACAGAAGCACTGTTTGTGAAGGTCCCATAGCCACTGACCCTTGAGGTGTCAGAGCAGTGCTGGATTCCTCTCCAATGGGGAGAAGGCTCTTTCCCATGTCTGTGCAGCAACTGTTACCTGGGCCCTGCCACAGAGCTGGGTCCTGCCACAGAGCCCACATTGGGTCCCAGGGAAACCACTCTCTCAGCCTCTGTCTGGACTCCTTCCTCTGTCCAGTCCAGGAAGCTCAGAGAATGTTTTTCTATGCCTTGCATTGTCTTCTGCATCGTTTCAGTACACCCACAATAAGCAAGCACTTTTCTCACTTCTCCGGAGTGTCACCACGTATAGATCAATGCAGGCAAAGAAGTAGTGACAGACCACGAGTTCAAATGGTCAGAACCCACGTCCTCACCTGGACTTAGCTGTGGCATCCTGCCACACATTTTAAGGTGAAGGGAAGCTTGTGTATTCCTTAGATTGATGTAGTGTTGTATTTGATTCATAACTCTACACTGTGAACCTGTTTCTACCTAAATTCCCTTTATTATGACTGTGAGGTAATTAATTAGGAAACATGGATTCTTATTTCCAGTTCTTCCTGAAACCGTTGGGGTGATATTGACATGTATACTTTATCAATTTGGGCCTGTTTCTCCATCTACAAGATAAAGGATCAGTCCACGTGGTTTCTAAAATATCTCTCTGGTCTAAAATCTCTCTCTGGCCTCTTTTATTTGGTGCTAATAAAATAGAATATTTTCCTTCGTGTTGGTTTTCAGTGATGGAGGTAGTGACTATCGTGTTCTCTGTAAAAATAGTTTGGTATTATATTAGATTATCAGTTATTTCTCTGGTTCCAAACCTGTTTATTACCCTTCCACATACAGCTGAGATATAACCTGTGAGTTACACTATGTCCCAATTAGTTTATTAAAAAATTAGTATTATTTTCCCAATATAGTTCAGATCACGTTGAATTTAAAAGATTAACACATGTCCAATGAGAAAAAAAAAATCAGCATGAAGTGTCTGCCCAAATATATTATAGCAGCCCTGAAATAAATAGGATGTATCATCCTGGTTTCTCATAGCTGCCAATGCCAAGGTACTATTAGACACAGACATATTCGACAGGGCAAACAAAATTGTTGATGTTCGTGCAAAGTTTCTCTCATATTAGCAGTCATAATATTTTTATTTAAACAACCTCGGCAGTTTGGATCACAGTTTGAGAGTGCCTAAGAGTTTGAGACTGAGTTTGTTTGCACTCTCTCATATGTTCAAATGCAGACCACATTGTTCACAGCACTTTCCTAGAAGGCAAACAAAAGATAAGACATTTCAGTACTCTTGGTGAAATTGGCATTTAGAAAAATACAAACTACTATCCATCCACACATTCCTTAAAAATCTGGAAAAAAGATCTTTATAGACAACCATAAATCGTAACTATTGGCTGAGTGATTTTGCCATATATACATATATGAGATTTGGCACTAATGAAACAGAATATTTTACTTGTGATAAAGTAACATTCTACTTAGAGTATATATATATATATATATATATATATATATATATATACACACACATATATATGTATATATATACATGGCAAATCATATATATGTTACACATGACATATGGTATATAAATGTGTGTATATATATATATTTGTATATTATATATATATATAAAAGCATATTTATAGGAATTTGAAATCTCCATTAAAACATTTTTAAATGCCTACACTGAGGCATTTTTGTAGAGTTTTACATACTCTATATTTTTCACATAATAATTTACATCAATACAGTGTTTCATGGTTTTCAGAACATTGATATGTACATGATGGTATTTAATTCTCTCCAAAAGAAAAAAAAAGAAAACATTTTCTACATTTTGAAAGCTGAATCTTGGAAAGGATAAATGACTTTTCCAAGGTCACATAAGTACTGAAGGCAGATGTGGAAATCCATGTCTTCAGATTCTGAATCTAGTATTTTTTCTAATGAGCTATAAAACCTATCTGTTTAATGATTACTGTTATCAATAAAATCAATTAGCCTTAGTCTTCCACTTCTTACTTTATAATGAAATGTGCTCTTCATTGTTGAAAGAAAAATATTCCTATGTTAAGAAATGAGGATAGATTTTTTGTTTTAACTTCACACAATTCTTGCATATTCCCTTAGAAAGAACTATTTTATATTATGTCCAAAATTATTTTTATTCATTTTGGTGGAGGTGGGGTTTGGGAAGAGAAGAATCATGGACATATTTCCCTCCACTTTGTACAAGTGAGAAAGATGACCTGGGAAGCCGTCCTGAGAGGGAGCAGGATAGACTCAAAAAAGTATAGACTTTGGAATTAAGCCAACCTGGATTTTAATCCCAGCATTACCACATTTTCCTAGCCAAATATCCTTAGGTAAGTCAGTGTCTGACTCTTAAGTTTCTCACCTGTTAAATGGACTAAATAATCTTATTTGACAGGACTATTATGAAAATTGGGTAAGTAATACATGAAAACATGGCGACATCATAGCCACATAAATGTTAGTTTTTATTTGTGTCCATTCAGACATCAAACAGACAACACTTAAGCTTTGATTCCCTAGTTAAAATTTCCTTTTCATGCTTTTGGTTGGTGTTGATCTGGAAAACGCTACGAAATTCATCCTGGTGTGGAGCAGAGGATCAGCAACAACTCTCAGTCCCTGTTGAAATCTTTCTTGCACAAATACATGCTTGTTTTCACTTCCACGCCAATCAAAGAATTAGGCAAGACAATTTTTAAAATTCTAGTTTTTTACTTTCTCAATCCTTGCACATTTTATAATCTTTATGATCATACATTTATCTGCCAATATTCCTCCTCTCCCATTCTTATAGAGCAAGAGGAAAAGAAAAATTACATTCACTACCACTGTTTTAGAGCAAGCTGAGTGATTTTATATATAGGTGTTGGAGTAGGTGAAAAAAATAATGAGAAACAGCTCACTCACCCTTACCATTTTCCCATCCACTAGCTCCCTCCTGATGGTGGTTTCTTTCCCATCCCAGTCCTGAACCTGAATCAAAGAGTGGTTGAGAGTCCGCCTGCCAATGCAGGGGACACGGGTTCGTGCCCCGGTCCGGGAAGATCCCACATGCGCCGAGCGGCTGGGCCCGTGAGCCATGGCCGCTGAGCCTGCGCGTCCGGAGCCTGTGCTCTGCAACGGGAGAGGCCACAACAGTGAGAGGTCCACGTACCGCAAAAAAAAAAAACAAAAGAAACAGGGAAGACCAAATTCAGCTCAGACTGTCATATTTGAACTCTAAAATTTTATCAGGTGCCAAATTCTTTTCAACTCTTGTGATAGTCTCAGGTAGCTTTAGAATGGTGTTTACAATTCCATTTAAGACTCTGTCAACAATAATTTTGTTGACTGATTCTTCTGGGGATAGAAAAAGTTTTATGAGTGAAAACAAAATATCTTGAGTAAGTAAAGATTTTTTAAAATATTTTATTGTATAGGCCAAGTATTATCTTTCTGCATAAAGAATCACAGGTAAGTTTCAACCTTAAAAATGCACATGAAGCTAATTCAAACCCCTACTGTAAGATCACATTTCCTCTTCTTACCTCAACAATATATTCTGTAACAGCTTATGGAAAAACCCAAGCGAACTTTTTGGCCAACACAATAAAAATAATGATCATAATAATCACAACAACAACAGTAACTACCACTTACATAGCACTATTTATTGTGTGAGGCACTCTTCAAGAGTATTAATATATTAACCCATGTAATCCTCACAACAGTTTTATGACATAAGTACTATAATAATCCCCTTCTGCAAATGAAAAGACTGAGTCAGCAAAAGTCTGTGACTTGGCCAAAGTCACATGGTTGATTGGTGGCAGAGGTGGGATTCACACTCAAGCAGTTCTGAGCCAGAGTCTGCATCTTGCTCCACAAAGTTTAGAGATATCTCTGGTTAAACTCTACTCTAGTGCGATACCATAGTATATAATCATTGGGAAGCATACATCTCAGAGTTTACACATCTACCAAGTTGGGCCTTCTACCAAAATTATTTACAGTCTGTCCCGTGACAGAGGTAATGATGGTCACCAAATTTTCCTTCTGTTCTCCTATAATTTTCAGCCTTTTTATTCTAGTAGATTTTTAATTTACTATAGGCATCTTTATTAAACACTTTTGGTCAAAATTCTTCTTCCATTTGATATTATACAGGAATTTGAAGTCTCATATTATTTAAGAACTATCTGATAATGTGGTATTCAGTTCCTTTTGTTAGAACCTCACCCTCCATATTGTTTAACAATCCTCTATTGAGTGTATTCATTCAAATGATAAATATTTATTGAGCAAACATTATGTAACAAACACTGGGTTCTGTAAAACAGAAGAGGCAAGAAATCCTTTCTTTGAAGATCTTACATTCTAGTTTGGGGGAACAGACAATAAACAAAAAATATATAAATAAATTGTGTATTCAATTTGGAGCCCGTAAGATGAGTGAAACTGTGTGTGTCACTTCCAGGCTGAGGCAATAAAAAGCCCAGTGTGTCTTTCTCTATCTTGCTGACTGAGAACACAAACTTCAGATGGCCCAACTATAAGATAGTTGAACCTCCTTTGGCCTGGGCCCTGGAGAAATTAAGAGGGGCAGATACCTTATGCCCCCATTTCTTGCCCCCCTTCTCCCCCCACAGAGAAACTTCCCCAACTCCACCACAACACTGAATATGTACTATGAGTTAGAACTGCAAATGTGTAAGCCACCGAGAGCTTGTGGATAATGTGTTACTGTGATTGATATGACCTCACCTATACTGGCTAATACAAGTTTTATTCATTATAATTCTATGTGTGGAAAACTGCTGCAAAATAGAAAGGTAGACGTTTTGTTTCTGAGAGAACAAGCTAAAGAAATAATTCTCAAAATGTGTTCTGCTAAGCATCTGCCTCAGAATTGTTAAAAATACAGTTTTCAGGTACTGGCCCCAGATATCAGAGCCTCTGGGATGAGACCTAGAGGTAGGTATTTTTTACAAACATTCCGAGAGATTTATGTGTGTATTAAAATTTGAGATCCTCAGACCTAGGCTTAAGCCCAAAATTAATCTAACACAGATTTTAGATATGTTTGCTATAACTGCTTACTTACTTGGGATGATTTCAAAATTAACATTCTTATGAAATTTATCTGAAAGAGTGTTGACGGTCTCACCTTAGTTTTATGGCCACCTGGTGTGATTTCCTCAAACTCTTCTCCCAGTTTAAAGGATTCTTCCAGATCTTTATTTCTTCCCTTACATTCTTACATGTTCACATGTATAGGGTTTGTTTTTTCTATTATGTATTTTTACTGTGGTAAAATACATATAACATAAAATTGACCATTTTAACCATTTTAAAGTGTACAATTAAGTACATTCACAGTGTTATACAACCATTGTCACTATTAAAAATTCTATACACACTAATACTAATATTTATTTATCTGTCCCCTTATTGATGGACATTTTGTTGTTTCCTTTTTTGTTGGTATTACAAATAATGCTGTAGTGAACATCATTGCACACACAACTTTGTGCAGTACATGTAGGAGTATATTCTATGGAAATAGTATTACACATACTTCAATACCTAAGTTAAATTTCTAAGAGAAGATACATTGGGGAGACACTGTAACATGGTTCATGGAATTCATATTGTGAAACATGATGGCAAGATATGACAGGTTGGAAAATTGTTCCCAAAGATACTCATGTCCTAGTCCCTGGAACCTGTGAATGTTACTTTATATGCCAAAGGGGACTCTGCAAATATGGCTAATTTAAGGATGTTGAAATAGGGAGGTTACCCTGGATTATCCAGGTGGACCCTAAATATAGTCACAAATTTCTATATAAGAAGAAATTTTCCTTGTAAGAAGAGGAAGAGGGATATTAAACTACAGAAGAGGAGAAAATGTGACAATAGGAGCAAAGATTGAAGTGTTGTGGCCACATGCCAAGGAATGCCAGCAGTCATCAGAAACTGGAACACAAGATCTATTCTGAAAATCCTCAGAAAATTTAGAGCAAATGTTTGCAAAATGATCATTTTTTTAAATAATTGTGACTTTTTGTTTAAAATCATTTATTGAAATCATTTGCCATTTAGTATATGGCACATGCATGTTTAATCTATGTAAATCCATGGTCAATTACATGAGAGGAGGGGTTATGTCAATTTCAACCAGTTTTTCACAGAACTGTATCTAGGTGCTAAATTAATATTTATTGTTTCTGTGTGAAAAACTGAAGGGAGGGGTTCATACAGAGTAAGTTCTGTGCTATCAAAGCTCCCTTTTTTTTTTTGCGGTACGCAGGCCTCTCACTGTTGTGGCCTCTCCCGTTGCGGAGCACAGGCTCCGGACGCACAGGCTCAGTGGCCATGGCTCACGGGCCCAGCCACTCCGCGGCACGTGGGATCTTCCAGGAAAGGGGCACGAACCCGTGTCCCCTGCATCAGCAGGCGGACTCTCAACCACTGCGCCACCAGGGAAGCCCAAAAGCTCCCATTTGTACTTGCTATGATATGCAAGTAAATATGGCTCACCCAGTTCTTTCATATGGTCAAAATTTTCTCAAGGAATGGATTTCCATGTTCCCTGGAACTGATCAACCATTCTGCCTAAGCTGACTTTAAAGAAAAATAACATCATATGAATGAGTATGTTCCCTGAAATAGTGTTGGAACCTGTTTTTAATACAATTCTGGTAGATAGTGCAGAAAAGTCAGGGAAAAAAATAAGACACTCTAATCCCTGTCATCTTCCCATCAAACCATCCAAAGCTGGAAAGCTCTCTCATATGTAACTCAGGATGAAAATGGAACATGGTACAGATTTTAGCAGAACTAGATATAACTTTTCCATCTCTAATTTGGGATCAAAACTGGATGTTACAAATTCTCTCTAGTTCCTTCCCTAAGAACTGCCGCACACACAGAGCAATGCGTAAGGGGTAAACCTAGGCAGCTGTGTTTATGCCATAGGGCCCCTAAGCTCCAGCTCTTACTCTGAGCAAGGATGATCTAGAAAAAAAAGCCAATTTATCAGCTGTTTAGCAAGCTTATCATATTCTCAGTTTTGATACTTTGAGAGAGACTTCAGAGAGACTTCAGAGACTTCAGAGATGACATTTGGCATTTGAACCAAAAAGCTAAGTTTAGTCAGGGCTAGAACAATCATTTTAAGTCATGTATATATTGAGCAAAAGAATGAAGCAGAGAAAAAAGAAGGAAATACAGCAACTATACTTCAATTAAAAATAAAATAAAAAGAAGCAAAGAGATTGTGTTATATACACAAACACACAAAGACTTGTTATTGATGCTTTTCCATATGCCAGCTCAGTTTTGCATAAGCTTAGATAGTCATCATTGCCCTGGGAACACCAAATATCTTCTTAGTAAATCCCCCTTAATCTAGGCTGAATTCTGCTCCTTTCAACCTTGACTTTAACACTTTGATGTTCATGGATATCTGTAAGGAATCAGAACAGAGGAAATGAAATATAATAGTAAATCTTTTTAAGACAGGAAAGGAAATACAACATTCTCTAACAATTCCCATTAAAATGTTAAATTTCCACTATCTAAATATCCGCAAAGACACTTATCCAGGCCAATGGTCTTGCCGAAAATTATTCAACAAACATTTATGGAACAACTAGGATTATATACCTAATATGAGGCTAAGCAATTTTGCAGACAACGTTGATTTAATGTCCTAACTACAATTGGAAAGGATACTATAGTTTGTTTCTGTTTTTCTTCCTTTCCTGTGTTAGGCAGTTCAACGTTATGATGTGTTTTTTTTTTTGCATTAATGTGTACAATTTGTAAAGTTATGCCCACTCAATTGAATAGGCTTGAGGCTGACTCCAGGAAATGACTCATCTATGAAGGTACTAATGAGATTAAAATTAGGCACCAAAGATGTTAAAATTCCTTGGATTTTTCAAGAAAATGTCCACTGTGTTGCCTCATATGTTGGATGCACATTGATCCCCCAACATAAGGAAAATCACCTATAGAAAATCATCTCCTTGAAGAAGTCACTTTGGGAGCTCAGCGTTTGTGTCCATTGCTGGCAGGTTAGGCGTTCAAAGATGACGATGGACCAGAGCCCACGCACAGCCTCTAACTCTGCCCCCCGTGGTCCCTCCGTTCCTGTGACCACTGTGTCAGTTCAAAGACCGGCCAATGTACACTGGCCTAGTCATGCACCTGATTGGTTGTTCCTGCCTTTTCTGTGACGAAGGCTTTCTGGTGTCCATTAATATGTGTATTAAAGATCTTTACACATTATCCCCTTTCCTGTAAGTACATCCATATTCCTTTATGCCAAACTTCTTTGTCTCCAATTTTTTAGTCCTTTTCCTTCAAACCCCTGACCAGCCTATCAGACTGTATTCCCTCTACCCACGAGGATGTGTATATTCTCATCTCAGGCCACTGCTCCCTCCACACAAAATGAGTAAAAGGATCACCACTCTGAGCTTTGTCCATTGGGACGATCTTTCTCACCACTGGTTTTCAAGTACCCTCCCAACCTGAGTATAAGCAAACCACTGCTCACTTTCAGCCTGCATCCACACGCTGAGGTGACCTATGCATAACAGATGTCCAGGCTTCTCCTACTGCTTCAGCGGGTCACACGAGACACCCCTCCCCCCCTCACCACCCCCGTTCTAGGAATGATCTGAGGGGGTGGGTGCTGGTACTCCTGTGGTGGGTGACATGGTCTGGGCTACCTGCTCATGCAGTTACCTCATGTCTTCTGGTCTTGCTTAGCCTCGAACCCAGTTGCACAATTTCTATCTCATGTAGGATTGCTGCTGGGTCTGCCTGAGTTTATGACTCTGGGTCTGACAGAACCCACATCATAACGGACAGTACCAGACCCATGGTTACTTAGTGTCCTATAATCAAGAATTCGGTCTCTACTCAGCCCCCTTAACACACCAGGAACTCTTTCTCAAAAAACATATAAATTTCCGTTGCAGATGGCATGGCCTTGTTCCCAAATGCCAGAGGTCTGTGTTGTGCTACTCCCACCCAGGCTTCACCTGTGTGCCACACTGGATATTTTCCCATCACTAACCCCTCCAGCAACATAGGGTTTGCCAGATCATCTGGCCCAAGCAGCAGGGTTGCTTGCATTGCAGCCCTGACTTCCTGTTCCAGGCCTCACTCACAGCAGGGAGATTTACTTGTCACCCAGTATATGGGCTGGAACACATTCCTAGATGTAGGGTATGTCAGCATCATAGGCCAAAGCATCCTACCAGGAATTATTTTTCCTTCTTTCTGGTAGAAAGGTAAGATGCAGCAATTTGTCTTATGGAAGAGATGTCTTCACCTGCCCTTGACCCACCTGGATCACTAAACACTTTACAACAGTGGAGGTTCCCTCAGTTGTCACCAACTTTAACTCCCATACTTTGCAATCCCTGTGTCTTACCAACACCTCCAGTATGCTAGTTACTTCTTGCTCACCCTCCTAATCAACACAAGGTAGCACAGGATGTCCAAACAGCCCGTATATTATCTGATTATATTATGACAGAGAGCAGGAGGTAATGTAGCCCCAGACAAACCTGTAAATGTATATTGCTATCAGTTCTATGTAATTGCAAACAGTCTCTGATCTTTCCTGATTGGGACAGAAAAAAATGCCAAATCCCTGTGTACATGCCATGTACCTGAGGCCATATTAATCTGCTCTTGCAAAGGTAACACATCTAGCACAGTAGCCACAATTGGGGCTATTATTTGAGCTTGCTGTGGTCTACAGTCAGTCTCCAAGATTCATTTGGTTTGTACAGTGGTGAGACTGGTGAATTAAATGGAGCTGTGATATGGACCACCATCCCTTGCATTCTTAAGATCCTTTAGAGTAGCATTAATTTCTACCATTCCTCTTCATCACCACCTCCAAATGCAATATTTTTGGATTCACCATCTTATCCAGGACTGACAAGGGGATAGGGATAGAAGGGATTCGAGAGTACGGGTGCAGTTTCAAAAGATTCTACGTCACCTTCTCACTATGATAGCTCATTTGGTTTGAATGAGAAGAATTCAAGATGGAGGCTACTCCAACAGCCACCTACATCAATCCCAATTCTACATTCAGGGATTGGGGAGGTGACCACTGGCTGGGTCCACGGACCTACTGGAGCTACTGAGAACCAGACTCTGACCAGGATATTGTTTATTACTTGGCCCCGGTATGCCTCCTCTCTAATAGGATGTTTTGGAACTCTGTGAATCAATGTTAATTCAGATCCAATACCCTCAAAATATTTTTATATTCCTCTTTCTCCAGTGTGTATTTTCTCAGCTGAATTACCGTAGGTCTTTTTTGAGGAAAAGGGGGAAATTAACATACTATATTTTTCCCGTGGTATTTCAAGATACTTCTTCCTATGGACTTGGTCACCTCTTCAGCCGATGGTTTCTGGGTCTGAAAACTGCCTGAGATCTGGGCAAAGGATCATGAATTTCTATGGGGGTGACCACCCTCAGCCTGCTGCTCATCTATCCTTGCCTTCTTTTGATTGTATGGATTAAGCAGTACCTCCATTGGTTATTCATCTATTTTGCCTTTAGGGGCGCCATGTTCTATTAATCGTCTCCACAATGCCCTCCAAGTCAAGCCCCCTGAGCTGCAACGCCCTGGCTTTGGCAGTCAAGTGCTGCCACCCGGCCCCTATTTTGCTTCAGAGTCTCATCATCCCCATTTCCCCATTGCTATCAATGAGCCAACTGATTGATTGACATAGATGTAATACAGATAAGATACAGATATAAATATTGGTTCTCTTTTTACAGAAAGGTATTGTAACTATATTGATCCATCACAGAAGTACAGAGCTTATCATATTCCTGCAGAGAAGGAGAGGGGAGAACCCCACCATACAAGAGTTTCCAGTGTTTTGGAATATTGAACTTGAGTTATTTCAGCTAAGCAATTTGTTTCTGTTTTTTTTTTAACATCTTTATTAGAGGATAATTACTTTACAATGGTGTGTTAGTTTCTGCTTTATAACAAAGTGAATCAGCTATACATATACATATATCCTCATATCTCCTCCCTCTTGCGTCTCCCTCCCACCCTCCCTATCCCACCCCGCTAGGTGGTCACAAAGCACGGATCTGATCTCCGTGTGCTATGAGGCTGCTTCCCACTAGGTATTTATTTTACATTTGGTAGTGTATATAAGTCCATGCCACTCTCTCACTTCATCCCAGGTTACCCTTCTCCCTCTCTGTGTCCTCAAGTCCATTCTCAACGTCTGCGTCTTTATTCCTATCCTCCCCCTAGGTTCTTCATAACCATTTTTTTTTTTAGATTCCATATATATGTGACTTGAATTGCATTGGAGCTGGACAAGGCATAGTGCACACTCTGCAGAGACTGGCATGCTAGAAAAACTCAGGCTTCACTCATTTGCTATTCATTCAATAAACTTTTGAGTGCCTGCTAAATGAAAGACCCCCATGCTAAGCACTGGATGTATAATGGTGAATGAAAGAGATGTGCAAAATATTTCCAGAATTATGAAAGAGAATCTGAAATTATGCTAAATTCCCCAATGTTTCCACATGGAGATCTCTCTGTATGGTAAAAGTATGGAGAACCGTTTGCTATTTTAGAGCAGGGTTGGCAAGCTATGACCTATGTACTAAATCCAGCCACCACCTATAGGTGAAGATTTATTGGAACAGAGCCCCACTTATTTTTTTGTTTGTTTGTTTGTTTTGTGGTACGCGGGCCTCTCACTGTTGTGGCCTCTGCCGTCGCGGAGCACAGGCTTCGGACGTGCAGGCTCAGCGACCATGGCTCACTGGCCCAGCCGCTCCGCGGCATGTGGGGATCTTCCCGGACCGGGGCACGAACCCGTGTCCCCTGCATCGGCAGGCGGACCCTCAACCACTGCACCACCAGGGAAGCCCAGCCCCACTTATCTATGGCTGTTTTCAGGCTACAACAGCAGAGTGGAGTAGTTGTGACCGACACCACATGGTTCGCAAAGCCTCAAGTATTTACTGTCTGGCCCTTTATAGAAAAATGTTTGCTAACCCCCATTTTAGAGTCTCAAGTAGGACTATTTAAAACTCAGGATCATAACAACTATTGTGTTCGTAGGCTTTCTTTGCTTGGGATGCAAGAGTGGTGGATAACATTTGGCCTACCACAGCTTTTTCATCAAGAAAACACATTTTCATAACTATTTCACAGATAATGCCAACAGAAAATTTAATATAAAAAGCCAAGCTCATTTTACAAAAGTCATGTGAGACAGATAGTTATCAGTAAATACAAATGAAATATTTTAAAAATTGCTTTGAATGCTACAAGGCAGAGGACACAAGAGTTTAAAATTCATTGATTAGGAAAGAAACAGGATAAAAAAGCTGTCCTGCCGTCTGCCTCTTCATGAGTCTAACCTCAAATGACTAAGGGTTGTGTGAAATTCAAAAGCTTTCTGCAGAAATAACCCTGAGTATCCCACCCTTTTAGTGACCTTAGTGATGTTGAGCCTTCTGATTTTTCATGCACCTCTAATGCACTTAGATTAAAACTATATTGTAAGAAAAATATCTTTAATCATTTTTTAAAGGAAAATGTATCGACAATAGGAAAAGTCTACTACAAACAGTTTGGGTGTTGTAGCAAACAGAAGGTAGTGATCTAAAGAGTTACATGGTTCTCTTCTTCTGTTAGTTGGGGTTTGCAGGGTGTTTATGGAACGCAGGAAGGCAGCCCTCTTTGATCGCCACCTCAGTGTGTGCTGCTCAAGGACAATGGAAAAAGACTGGTGACTTGACCATTTGGGAGACTCAGGGTGTTTCTGCATTGCCCCTACTGTTCAAAAGAGTAGGTGGAGGTAAACAGAAGACAGAACTGAATGGAATAAGGCACACGGACACACAAGCAAGCAGTAACATGGCACCCTTCTTCACACACTTGTTCAATATTTTCTAGTAGGGTTAGGAACTGTAGTGAGTTGAATTATGACCCCCCCCCCAAAAAAAGATGTGTCCAAGTCTTAACTCCCAGCACTTGTGAATGTGAACTTGTTTAAAAATAGGGTCTTTGCAGATGTAATTAAACTAAGGATTTCAAGATGAGATCATCCTGGATTTACGGTGTGCCCTAAATCCAATGACACATGTCTTTATAAGAGAAGGAGAGAGAGATCTGAGACCCAGAGACAGAGGAAAAGGCCTTGTGAAGATCAAGTGAGGCAGAAATTGGAGGGTGGCCTCGAGCCAACTACTACCAGCAGCCACAGTAAGCTAGGAGAGAGGCATGGCATGGATTCTTCCTCAGAGCCTCCAGAAGGCTGTCAACACCTTAATTTCATACTTCTGGACTTCAAAACCGTAAGAGAATAAATTTCTCTCATTTTAAGCTACCAGCTTGTGAGGATTTATTATTGTAGCCCTAGGAAACTAGTAAAGGGAGAAACTAATTTTTAAAGATCTTGGACAGTTTATGTTTAAAATAAGGAGTTTATTTAATTATCCAAAATGACATCTAAACTTATTGTTTTTATTTTACTGGATTTTGGTTTTGGTCAGTTAAAAGTTATCATCATATTTACCAAGGATAGATGTAACTTTATATAGATAATAATAATAATATAGTAATTTTGATAATAGAATAAAAGGCTAAATATAAGTAGTAAATAACAGTACAATTATATAATAAAATTATATAAATTAATTTTTCTTCTTAAGTTCAAGTAAGAAAAACATTTTCTTATTTCTCTAGTTTTTTAATCTTCCCCTGCCGCCCCCTGCCAGTTTTCCCTTGAAATATTCAGGATCATATAATTTCTTTTGGGTGAACATTGAAGGTTATAAGATATAGACAATAAAATAAATTCCTTGATACTAGAAAACAGTACTATGTTGTGCTTTATTCCGTTTCAGAATTTCAGCAGATTACTAACTTTAGGCTGGTCTTGGGGTTGAGTGCTGTCCACTTCTGAGCAGTCATGTGATTTGGACAAATCAAAATAATAGCCTTCCTGGGGGGATTAATAAAGACAGCAAGGTCAGAGCCAGGCAGGCAGAAGGCTGATGATTCAGACCCTGCTGGGTTCCCAGGCTCTCCTGCCCATTTCTTCCCACAGTTGGAGCTGATTGAAACTCATCTGCTGCCTTAGCATTGTCCTGAGGCCACAGTTACACATTCACCAGTAAAGTAGCATGAACCTCAGTGGTTCCCAAGCTTCACTTGCATTTGTAAAAATGCCAACTCATGTGTGCCACCCTAGATTTTCTCAATCCAAATTGCCAGGGACCAGACCAGACAATATGAATTTAGAATTGCTCCCAGGTGAATCTGGTTAAGCGTATGGCTCAGAAATGAAGGACAAATGTGCCAGACCAGTGGTTCTCGAAGTCTCTGAAGTGTGGTCTCTGGATGAGCAGCGTCACCATCACCTGGGAACTTTTAGAAATGCAGATTCCTGGGCCTCACCCCAGGCTTGCTGAATCAGAAATGGGAAAGGGGCCTAGTCATCAATTTTTTAACAAGTCTTCCAGGTGATACTTGTGAGTACTCAAACTTGAGAACCATTGCCCACATTTAGATTCACTTCCAAAGAACAGAGTCTGGAAAGGGGAAATGTAATTTTAAAAACCTGGTGGGTATCACTTTAACCATGTAATCAAGTTTAACAGCCTCTTTGTTAAATCTTGCTAATGTCACGTGCCCCCGATAGGATGAAGCTCTTTACCTCTGTGGTCTTCTTCCTAGAGACCCATAACCCAAGTCTAATCATTAGGAAGTGTCAGACATGTGAAGAGAAACTGAGGGACATTCTACAAAATACTCTTCAAGACTGTCAAGGTCTTGAATAGCAAGGAAAAACTGAGAAACTGTCACAGATTGGAGGAAAATAAGGAGACATGACAACTGAACACAATGTGGGATCCTGAATTGGATCCTGGAACAGAAAATGACATTAGTGGAAAAACTGGAGAAAATCTGAATAAAGTCTATAGTTTAGTTACTAGTATTGTACCAATGTCCATTTCTTAGTTTTGACAAATGTACCCCATGATGTAAGATATTGACGTTAGGGAAGTGGGATGAACAGTATATAGGAACACTTTGTACTATATTTGCAACTTCTCTGTAAATATAAAAGTATTCCAAGAATTTTTAAAAATCAACAAAAACAAAAAATAAGGCAAAAAAAGTTTGGTCCACAGATCAGCAGCATGTACATCACCTGAAAGCTTGTTAGTAATGATGATCAGAACCCATTCCAGACCTGCTGAATCGGAATCTGCATTTTTCAAAAGATCCTCAGGTTAATCATTGAGTGTACAATAACAGTTGAAAAACCCTGCTCTTTACCACAAGCCTGGGATATAGCATCAGCTCAAAATTTTCTGGGCCTGAAACACGCACCAGTTTTTTGTTTGTTTTTTCTGTACTGTTTTTTGTTTTGTTTTGTTTTTTTAACATCTTTATTGGAGTATAATTGCTTTACAATGGTGTGTTAGTTTCTGTTGCATAACAAAGTGAATCAGCTATATATATATATATATATATATATATACATATCCCTATATCTCCTCCCTCTTGCGTCTCCCTCCCACCCCCCCATCCCACCCCTCTAGGTGGTCACAAAGCACCAAACTGATCTCCCTGTGCTACGTGGATGCTTCCCACTAGCTATCTATTTTACATTTGGTAGTGAATATATGTCAATATTACTCTCTCACTTCGTCCCAGCTTACCCTACACCCACCCCATGACCTCAAGTCCATTCTCTACGCCTGCATTTTTATTCCTGTCCTGCCCCTGGGCTCGTTAGAACCATTTTTTTTTTTTTTTTAGATTCCATATATATGTGTTAGCATACCATATTTGTTTTTCTCTTTGTGACTTACTTCACTCTGTATGACAGACTCTAGGTCCATCCACCTCACTACAAATAACTCAATTTCGTTTCTTTGTATGGCTGAGTAATATTTCATTGTATATTTGTGTCACATCTTCTTTATCCAACAATCTGTCAATGGGCACTTAGGTTGTTTCCATGTCCTGGTTATTGTAAATAGTGCTGCAGTGAACACTGGGGTGCATGTGTCTTTTTGAATTATGGTTTTCTCCAGGTATATGCTCGGTAGTGGGATTGCTGGGTCATATGGTAGTTCTATTTTTAGCTTTTTAAGGACCCTCCATACTGTTCTCCATAGTAGCTGTATCAATTTATATTCCCACCAACAGCACACACCAGTTTTGATTATTGAGCAACTGCCTATTTCTTAAAACCCAAGCTCAATTTTTCAACCTGATTGAGATGCTAGGCTCTGTGCCACTCCCTGGGGCTCATTCCTTACATTTTAACACCCCCCAGAGGCTCAGACCCAAGATTTTGTTTGTGAGACATTTCTTCCCTTAAAAGACAGGAGTCTTGCCTTTGATCCTTAACACTGCCTGGGGCCTGCTACCTGCCACAGACTTTCCTCTTGCTGACATGCCTGGTATTTTAAGTGCTGCCTCCTAGAAGCCCTCTGTCACATTGTTCCATGCACCTCCCATGCTAATTCGTGCTGGGATTTCCACCTATTGTCACTATAAACTCAGATGTTGTACTCTATTTGCAGATTCAACCAGGCCTGGAAATATCTAGAGATAGGATGACATTGCTTCTCCATCAAATAGCTTAGCAAAAAGACAGGATTTCTAGAGATCCCAATGTTTACCAAAAAAGTGGGTTCAACAGGATCCGGGATTCGAGATAATGGCTAAGAGCCACTAGAGGCTTAGGAATGGAACTAGAAAGGTAAACAATTTCCTTTGTGCCCAGACTTTTTCCTTTTGTGTCATTGCAGTCTCAGAAACAAGGACCTACTGATGTTATAAAGATAATTTGCTGATGGGATGTTATAAAATCCAGCTAGAATGGTGAACATGGATACTTCCCCTGGACCCGTTGGCATTAACCTTCTTCTCTTGGGGGGAAAGTGCTGCAGTGAATTTCTGAAGGTTGGAAGTCAAGAGAAATTACTCCTGGAACATATGCCTTTCCCAGTCTGCCAAAAGGGAGACCAGGCTTCTTGCTTTTGTAGGGAAACACTGGGCCCTCTCCTTGGGGCATCTTAGCAAGTGTCATCCTCAGGAAACATTGTGTGAATCAGACCACGACACATGGATTTTTCAGGGAAGAGTTGCACCAGCACCCAAATGATTTGAGAGCAACTGAGGCAACCATGCAATGACGTGAAAGTTAGAACCAACCTGTTGAGTGGGGAATGGGGAGAAGTTAAAGGGATTCCACATCTCTCTGAGCCATGAAAGTTCTGGATGGGGCTGGATGTGCCCACATGTCTGCAGGTGGTAGGTAGGTCCTGGATAACCAGTAGTAGGTCATGGATAACCAGTATGCAACTTTCTAGGGTTGTCATAGGAGACAGAGCATTTACACTTTGGCTTTGTGATCCTAAGCTGCATTATGAAACTAATTAGCTGCAGGCTAGGCAGTATGTGAGTCATTTATTCTTCTCATATTAACATCAACTGTGAAATCTAAAGTGAATGATGACATTTCAGGAACAGTTGCATATGATCCTTCTTCAGCATGTTTGGGCAACGTGGAGTAGCTATCATAAGGGAATAAGTCTTCTCACGCTATTTTAATGATGATGACTCCACTGGGAAGGAACATAAGGGGGAAAATGAGTTTAGTGTCTGGGCTGTGTTTGAAGTCAAAGTGAAGATGAAAAGCAATACTATTTTGAAATGAATTTACTATTTTGAAATGGATTGTTGATAACAGGTGAGAAATTATATTATGTCTAAAAACAAACATCAATAATTTTGAAAAGTGATGAGTTTTTTTCATTCACTCATCTGTGGGTATACAAAATTATTTACATTCTGATCAAAAATATGAAAAAAAATAGTAAAATGACTGGAATAAAATGCACTAATAGTGAGTGTCTTAGATGACAGGACAATGGCAAGTAAATTATTTCTTCCCACTTCTCAATAATTTCAGTTTGTCTGAAATTGTTCTATAATTAAAAGAATAAATTCCTTTCAAAAAATAAAGCACAAAAGAACAAATACTATATGATTCTACTTATATGAAGTATCTAAAGTAGTCAAATCATAGAAACAGGAAGTAGGAAGGTAGTTGCCAGGGGCTAGAGGGAGGGGGAGGGAGTTTCAATGTCACAAGATGAAAGATGGAAAGATCTAGAGATCTGTGCACAACAATGTGAATGTAGTGAACACTACTGACCTATACACTTAAACATGGTTAAAATGGTAAATGTAATTTTATGTAAAAAGAACAGTACAATACAGGACCACATGTAAAATAACAATAATAAAAAGACTAAAATGATTAAATAAAGTATATTCAACAAGGACTTGTGACACTGTCAAGATGTGGGAGTTAAGGTCAGAAATTAAAGTGCCCTCCTGATGCTGGTAATATGCAGGAAATAGGACGTACAGAAAGGGAAGCAGTTTTGTAGAAGAAAGGGAGATATGAGTTCAATTTAAATAGCCAGTGTCTGTAGGATAGTCAGTCTAAAGTGTGCATTAGGAAGTTGGATACACAGATCTGGGGCACAGGAAGTAAAGATCTGGATCAGAAAAAAGAGAAAAAAAGACATAGCGATCTGAAGTGGGTGGGGTCACCCTAGATTAGAGTGGAAAATACAAGCAACACATGCAGAGCTGTATGAAAACTAACATGTTAACAACAACCAGTGGTGTGAGGAGAAAAAGGGAGTGTGTTAGTTTCTTAGGGCTGTCATACCAAATTACCATAAACTGGGCAGCTTATAACAAAAGAAATCTCTCTCACAGTTCTGAAGGCCTGAAATCTGAAATCAAGGTGTCGTTGGAACATGCTCCCTCCAAAGGTTCTAGCAAAGACTCTTCCCTTGCTTCTTCAAACTTCTGGTGTCTCTATGCATTCCTTGTCTTGTGGCTGCATCACTCCAATCTCTCTGTCTTCACACGGGCTTTTCCTCTGGGTGTGTGTCTTTTCCTCTTCTATCTCTTATAAGGAAATTTGCCATTCAATCTAGAGCCCACCTTGACAATCTAGGCTGATCTCGTCTCCAAATCCCTAGCTATATCTGCAAAATCACTTTTTCCATATAATATGACATTCCCAGGTTCCAGGGATTAGGATATGGACATCTTTTGGGGGGTCACCATTCAACCCATGATAAGAATAAGGTCAGGAAATTATAAGAACTACGGGGGTGGGGAGGGATGGATTGGGAGTTTGGGATTAGCAGATGCAAACTATTATATATATTCTAGAACGGATAAACAACAAGATCCTACTGTATAGCACACTAACTATATTCAATATCCTGTGATGATAAACCATAATGGAAAAGAATATGAAAAAGAATATATGTCTATGTATAACTGAATCACTTTGCTGTACAGCAGAAATTAACACAACATTGCAATTCAACCGTACTTCAATAAAATAAATTAAAAAAATAAATAACTATAGGGAAAAGTGTCTCTTTGTATGGGTTAGGCAATGAGAAGTCCTACACTTAAAAAAAAAAGACCTGCTTCATTTTGTGTAGCATATCTTTCCCCAAATGCATTTGGCACTCTCTTCTCCCAGTGTAAATACAAAGATGAATAAGACCCAATCCCAGCCTTCATGAAGGCCAGTGGGAAAGAAACAAAATAATTGGATTGCACTGTTTACATGCTGCAATAGAAAAATGTTCAAAGTATTTATGATGGAGGCTCAGTGAGAGGTAAAAGTAATTTTCTGTGGAATCAAAGAAGAGTCTAAGTGGAAACTGGAAAAAAAAAAAAAGTGGGGAAGGAGGGTTAATTCCAGGAAGAGGCTTCACGACCAGTGGCTTGGGGGCTGGGAAGCTTATGGAGTGTTTAGGGAAGAGGGAAAGGTTGGGTAACCCTAGAGGGTAAGGCCTGGGGTGGAAGTGAACAAGAGGTTGTGGTAATGGCTGGGACTGTGCACAGAAGATCTTTATCCTTACCTTTGCATCCCATTCTAATCAAGATCTGGAACATTAAAGGGAGTCCTGCATGAGGAAAGAAAGAAGACTACTAGTCACCATAGAATTTAAAGAATCATTTGGGGCTCTATGAGCTTAGACCGATCCACTTTGAGCACAGGCTTTCCAAAGATATAGGATAGAAGGATAGTTAAGAGCAGGGTAGCCATGTAAATGGACAACATGTGGGATACAGGAAAGTGGGCTCTAGCAGAGGCCAGGAGCAAAGATGATTTCTGGGCTTGTCAGCTTGGGAAAATGGACGAAGAGGGACACAGCTGAGAGGAAGTGACGGCTGAGAAGGGACATGGGGAAACAGAGTTCACAATCCGTTACCCAAGGTTTCAAATCTCAACAGCTTTGAAAAGCTAACATTTAAAAATAAATCTGGTGCGACTCACTTGGTGGTGAACCTGACCTAACATGAGGCCATTTGTAGTCTTCACGTACCCGCTTTAGATTGAATAAACATCTTTTGCTGAAGAAATACTGTATTTGATTATGGGGTGTTGCCCCATAATATATGGCACACGCCTCATGTTACCTTTCTCAGGTCTGATAAACGTCTGAACCAGCTATTTCTGATTTCAAGGCCAAGGGTTAAGGATAAATAATTTTGCACCTGTAATGAGTCCAGTGTGAAAGTTGCATTTGAGGAATTCAAAATCAACTTACTCTCCTGTGGAAAGAAAGTTTACACAGAGTACAGGTATAGGAAAAAAACATTTTCCAGCAAACTAGAATCATTTCTATATATAGTAGAAATTTTAAATAAAATGCCAAAATAATCCAGAAAAAAAATTCTCCTCACAGGAAGAGTTCTTAAATTATCTTTTTCATATTGAAACAAATTCCACAGTAGGACTAAAATTTAAGGCCTAATGTACATAGTGGCAGTGCATACAAATTTTCCTGTATCATTTTTCACCCAAGGAGACTCCTGTGAGAAAATTTCAACAAGTAAACTTTACATATTTTGTTATCTGTTCTTTATGTTTCCACTTCTTAGCTCTTACTGAGCTGGATCAGTCTAACACGGACAGCTGCCTGTCTTCAACCGTCCTCCCTGACTCTCAGAACGCTCAGGTTTCTTTTGAAGCGAGGCCCTTGGAATACAGCCATTTTCCGGAGGCTATTTTTACTTGTTCAAACAGATTTATAAGAGTGATTTGCAGAAACTCACTTGTTCCCTTTACGTGTACTTTCTGAGAAATGTGAAGAAGAAAGGAGAAAAGAATCAGGATTCCCACGTTTTATATCTAGAGAGGAAAAAAAGCAGACGCTGAACAATTAGAAAACTTAGGAATAGAAGTCATCCTTTGCCAGCTCACAAAGTCCTTACCTCTGGGCCAGGTTTAATTTAACTTGGTGAATGGGGAAGAGGATGTTACCAAAACATGTGTGTGTGTGTGTACACACGTACATGCACATACACACATACACAAAGATACACACACCATAGACAACTGAAGAGACAATTTAAGAAGCACAGACTACTATGTATACAATGGATAAGCTACAAGAATATATTTTACAGCACAGGGAAATATAGCCAATATTTTATAATAACTATAATATGGAGTATATGGAGTATAATCTTTAAAAATTGTGAATCACTGTGTTGTATACCTGAAACATATAAATTTGTAAATCACTCCATATACTATGGAGTATAATCTTTAAAAATTGTGAATCACTGTGTTGTATACCTGAAACATATAAATTTGTAAATCAACCATATCACTTACATGTGGAATGTAAAAAAATGATACAAATGAAATTATTTACAAAACAGAAACAGACTCACAGACTTAGAAAACAAACTTATGATTACCAAAGGGGAAATGTGGTGGAGAGAGATAAATTAGGAGTTTGGGATTAACATATGCACACTACTATATATAAAATAGATAGTCAACAAGGATCTCTATATAGCACAGGGAACGCTACTCAATACTCTATAATAACCTATATAAGAAAAGAATCTGAAAAAGAATAGATATATGTATATGTACAACTAAATCACTTTGCTGTACACCTGAAACTAACACAACATTGCAAATCTATACTCCAATATAAAATTAAAAAATCAAAAAACCCATGTCCACCAGAAAAAAAAAAGTGTGTTTCTCTCTCCCTCCCTCCTTTCTCCCCTCCCCTACCAGTCTTCACACTACACAATAACCTCAAAGGCCGTTGGGATTCACTAAAAATCAAACATATTATTGCAAGTAAGGTTTGGGGACAGATGAGTTCATTTGATCACATTCCAGTTTCTTAATTACTACACATTAATTTTAAGGAGAGAAAATACACATAAATTATAACTGCTTTTCTTTTCCATTCAGCAGAAATATTACAGTATTACTGGCAAAAATGTTACAGTGTAAATAATTGCAACACATCCTGCGATTAACACGTACTGTCTTATCTCTGCCAGAGTGGGACAGCGGGATCCACAGAGCCAACAATTAAAAGAGACATTGTGACTGACTTTCTAGGCCCAGTTTAAATCACTCAGTCCTGTAACTATCGTTTAGTTTTCCATATCTCATTCATTCACTCAATACACATTTCACATGTACTTTTTCTTGTGCTCACAGCATTTGTCAGTGTCAGAAACAAGGTGAGAACACAAACTCTTGAAGGGAAGGTAGTTAAAGGTTGACAAGCATCTACTCTGGGCCAAATAACTTATTTTGTCATCTAATTTATTCTCCAAAACCATAGTTATTGTTATCCCCATTTTAAAAAGATGGGAAACAGATTTAGGGAAATAAAAGCTTTCACAGAGCTCATGCGGCTAAAAAATGGTGAAAACCAGATTCATTTTTTCCATCCTTTGATTTACCACTTACCAAGTGTCTGGCACTGCCCTGGGATACACCATGATACAAAACAAACAAAGATGCTTTCCTCCCACTTCTTTCCACTGTAGCAGTGGCCGTCAACTCTGGTTGAGAACACACTAGAATAACCTGGAGACCTCCTAAAACACACGAGCACCAATGTCCATTTCTGGTAATTAAGTCAGAATCTCTGGAAGTGAAGCCTGAGTTTAAAGATTTTTAAAATTCGCCAAATGTTTCCAAAAGGCATCCAGGATTGAGAATATTTCAATTTTTAGATTAAGCTGAATACAAGGCCATCACCCTCAAAAGGCTTACACTGTACGGAAGTTACAGATAAATACATAAAAATATAACTCACTTGGAAAACAATTTTGAGGTAATGCATCAGGATATTTGAAATTGTGTGGTACCTATTTAAAGTAAAGGAATTCATGAAAGGCAAAATTACTTTTGGAATTGGGATGGTGTTATGCATGGAATTGTGCTCCCCCCACCCAAATTCACATGTTGAAACTCTAACCCCAGTATCTCAAAATGTGACTGTATTTGGAGATAGATAATTTGATGAGGTAATTAAGTTAAAATGAGGTAATTAAGTTAAAATGAAGTCTTTAGGATGGACCCTAATCCAATCTAACTGGTGTCCTTTTAAAAAGAGAAAATGTGGGCACACAAAGAGACACCAGAGGTACACACACACACAGGGGAGAGACCATGCAAAGACACAGCAAGAAGGCAGCTATCTACAAGGCAAGAAGAGAGGCCTCAGGAGAAACCAACGCTGCAGACACCTTGACCTTGAACTCTTGGCCTCCAGAACTGTGGAGAAAATTAATTTCTGTTGTTTGAGACACCTAGCCTGTGGAATTTTTTATGGAAGCCCTAGCAAACTAATATGGATGGGTTCATGGAAGTATAATTTCACAAATGAAGGGAATGCAGGGAAAGCACTTGAGGACAGGGTATACTTTTGACTACAGTCAAAAGTCTAGTTCAGTTCGGAAACTTGGGTGTGTATCAGAACCATCTATGGAATTTGGTAAAATGAAGATACCCAGGTCTTATGTTACTTCCACAAGTTGGGGCCACTCTATTCTTTGCTTGCTTCTGGTGATTCTGATACATAACACTGTTTGAGAATCATTAGACTAGGGGGTGGGAATTTGGAGGACATTATTGGCAGGTGAAGAGTGGTTGTTACTGGGGGAAAGAGGCTAGAATGAGTATAATATGTACTGAGGGGACTGATGATGTTAAGGAAATATACATACTTAGGAGAGAAAGAGTGATGGTTAATTTTATGTGTCAATGTGGCTGTGCCATGGTGCCTAGATAATTGGTCAAGCATAATTCTAGATGGGTCTGTGAAGGTATTTTTTGGTTGACATGAACATTTAAATGGGTGAACTTTGAGTTAAGTAGATAATACAGGTGGGTCTCATCCAATTGTTTGATGGCCTGAATGGAACAAAAACTGACCTCCACCAAGCAAGAAGGAGTTCTGCCAACAGGAGGCCTTTGAGATAGGTGTAGATAGATAAACGATAGATAGAGAGATAGATAAATAGATAGATAGATAGATAGAGAGAGAGAGAGAGAGAGAGAGAAGATAGATATAGATAGATATACATGAACACATACACACATGCTCACACACACACACACACACACTGTTAGTTTTGTTTCTTTGGAAAACCCTGACTAATTAGAAAGGAGAGGTTAGAAAGATGACAGAATACATTAAAGGAAGGCTTTCATGAACAAGCTAAAGAGCTTGGACTTTATCTGATGGGACTATAGAAGTTTTCAGATAAACCAGGTGAGTCTTCAGAGTACAGGTTTTGCCTTTGGCACTCAGCTTAAAACAAAAATAGCAGTATAGAGTATGGATTAATCCTTTTTCTCTGACACCACAGAAAGAGGATAAGCTATTCAAAAACACATAATTTATCAGAGCAGGATTAAGAAGTTTGCTACAGTCAATTTCCTTCATTGTTATGCCACAGAATCACCAATACATCACAGGGATAAAGTGGAAGAAGAGGTGAAACAGGGTAGTGAAAAATGAGGCTTTGGGTTTCAAATCCTTCATGCAGGTATCAAGCCCATGTTCCGCTGTCATTTGCTGAGACATTCAATCTGTACTCTTTTGATGTAGTCGCCATGAAAACTATCCCAGCGTTTTAAGAACTAAAACAAATCAAGTTAGACTTCAAAGGTTGTATAGTGAAGAACACTAGGCATTTTATAACCTACCATTCTAACTTGGTTTTCAAAGACTCTGCTCACACACATCTGTGTCTCTAATGCCATTGGAAGGATGGGAAAAGACGCTGCATGTATTTGCTTAAAAAATGTTGTTGAAATCATCTGTGCTTATCATACCCTTGTTGTAGCTTTGTAGTTAAATTTTCTTAGTTCTAGACCAGTCTAGATGTTCTCCTTAATTTGTCTAAAATCTGTCAGTTCCCTCTCCAGTGTTTTATTAGTAATGTGTGCTGAGGTGCCACTTCATTCCTTCATAGATTTCTTCACTCCATTCAGAATTTATGAAATAAATATTATTAAGTACCTACTCTAATCTCCACACTGTGATAGGCGCTGGGAATACAGTACAGTCTTCAACAAGACAAAAGACACAATCTTGTTCTCATTATAATCTCTTGATAGCTTATAAAACTATGTCTTAAAATGCAAGAAATAAGGAGGGATGTTATAAAAGATACTGACTCAGACACATGATGGGATCCCATTAGCTTAGCAAACGTGTTGGGGGTTTTCTTGGCATGTGCTGGATTTCTAGAAAGTTTATGGAGCAGAACTTTTGCGAGTGGAGATTCCAATAGGCATAAAATACTTCTCCAGGAGACAGGCCCTCCTCCCTCACCCCCCCTCTTCTTTCATTTAGCAAGTATGTTTAAATCCATACTAAGGACAAAGCTGGGTGAGGATACAATGAGTAAAAACACAGTCTTTGCACACCTAGAGCTTACAATAAAGTAGGGATTAAACAGAAAATGTTTCAAAAATCATACGGATCAATGTAAACTCTAGAAACAAGTGCAATGAGTGAAAGGCTCACATAGAAATGACAGGAGAGCTCACTTAGTCTGAAGAATCAGTCAGCACCAAACCTAAGTACCTGTGCTCTTATTTACAGAAAATTCTATCAGGTTTTAGTCAAGCAGTTGCTCAGTTCAACTGAGTCTCAATGAATTCTTAGGAACAACCATGATTTTTTTCCTCTAAAATGTTCCATAAAATATCTGATATTTAATATCCCCAAAAGAGGGCTTCGTTGGTGGCGCAGTGGTTGAGAGTCCACCTGCCGATGCAGGGGACACGAGTTTGTGCCCTGGTCCAGGAAGATCCCACATGCCGCGGAGCGGCTGGGCCTGTGAGCCATGACCGCTGAGCCTGCGCGTCCGGAGCCTGTGCTCCGCAATGGGAAAGGCCACAACAGTGAGAGGCCCGCGTACTGCAAAATAAATAAATAAATAAATAAAAATAGAGTTACCATATGATCTAGCAATCCCACTCCTGGGTATATATCTGGAAAAGATAAAAACTCTAATTCAAAAAGATACACGTGCCTCATGTTCATAGCAGCACTATTTACAACAGCCAAGACATGGAAGCAACCTGAATGTCCATTGTCAGATGAATGGATAAAGAAGATGTGGTATATTTATAGAATGGAATACTACTCAGACATAAAAAAAGAATGAAATAATGCCATTTGCAGCAACATGGATGGATCTAGAGATTATCATACTGAGTGAAGAAAGTCAGATAGAGGAAGACAAACATCATATGATATCACTTATACGTGGAATCTAAAGTATGATACAAATGAACTTATTTACAAAACAGAAATAAACTCACAGACATTGAAAACAAACTTATGGTTACCAAAGGGGAAAGGCTGAGGGAGGGATAAATTAGGAGTTTGAAATTAACAGATAGAAACCACTATACATAAAATACATAAACAACAAAGACCTATGGTATGGCACAAGAACTATATTCAATATCTTGAATTAACCTATAATGAAAAAGAATCTGAAAAAGAATAGATAGATATATTTATCTTTGTTGTACACCTGAAACTAACACACTGCACATCAACTATACTTCAGTTTGTTTTTTTTTTAAACTCTCCAGTTGATTCTAATGTGAAGCTAAGATTAAGAACTACCAGGAAACTGTGATCTCTATCCACGGATCAGTGTTATTCCCAAAACGACCTACATTCTCTGATCTTTGGAATGGGCTTGACTGTATTCTCAAACTTGTCCAGTCTATAAGTATTTGACTCAAGGAAGAAAGGTGCCAGCATTTTCAGAAGGCAATCACGTATTATTGATCATGGTTGCTTAATTCACTTCAGAGACTAAAAACTTGTTTTATGAAAGGTCTTGAGGCAGAGAATATTTGGGGTACCTGTGAAACACTGTGTTTGAGTTTGAAATTTATCTGAAGACTGGACATTCTGACACAAATTCTAGTGGGGATGTATATTGGAGCTTACTGTATTTTGCTCAACAGACACTTAGAGCAAAACAAAAATTTGCAACTATGGTGACTATAAATTTTAAACTTAAATCCTGAGACCTTAAACGAGCAATTCAAATTATGCAAGCCATGAAAACTGATCTGAGAGAGACATGAATGCGATGATCAGGAAAGCTTCCTGGAGATGGAGGTCAGGTAGGCCTTAGCAGGTGCAAAATTTTTTCAAGTAGAGAGGACAGGGAGCAGGAAGTGTGGGAAATATTACATGAAGAGGGAAGATCATGGAGAAATGGTGCAGCATTGGAAATAAGCAGCAGATATTCAAGAAATGGTGAGGAAACTGTCCATCATGCTGAAATGTAGATGTGCTGCTATGTAATCCTGGGAAAGAAGTCCTTTTAATTACAGGTGCAAACATTTATGCTTTAATTTCTAACCAAGAGGACACCCTGAAGCTCCTCAGCAGCACGCTGATAAGATGGCATTTAATTACAGCGTGTGTGTGTGAAAAAAAAAAAAGAAAGAAAAAAGAGGGTTAGGAATACAATTGGAATATAATTGGATTTTTTGCAATATTATTGATATTAAAATTTTGTGAATAAATTAATTCCCCATCCATTAAAAAAAAAAGGAAGTATCATGAAAGTAATTTTGACCTGAGAGACCCCCTCAAATGGTCTTGGGGATCCCCCACCTGGGGCCCACAAACCACACTTTGAGAACCATTACTGAAGCTTATTTTTTCAGAAAAGTCAATGACAGAAAGAAAGAGATATGAAAAGACCACAAAAAGAGCTTTATTTTCATTTTTGTTTGTCTTTTAAGATGAGAAAAACAAACAGGTTGATATGCTGAATAGAAATAGTAAGTAATAAGGAACAAGTAGAAAACAGAAGAAAAATCAGATAACTAATGGAGGGAAAAAAAGGAGGGAAAAGATAATCAGGGGATATAGTCTCTAAAGTTGGAAGTAAAGGAGAGACAGATATTAGAGGTAGATGGGGGGTGGGAGGGGTTATACTTTGCCTTATAAAAAAGCTCTAAGTCCTGGGAATATAATGTGACTATAGTTAATAATACTGTATGTATATTTGAAAGTTGCCAAGAGAGTAGATCTTGGAAGTTCTCATCATAAGAAAAAAATTCTGTAACTATGTGTAGTGACGTTAACTAGACTTATTGTGGTGATCATTTCACAATATATACAAATATGGACTTATTATGTTGTATATCTGAAACTAATATAATGTTATATGTCAATTATATCTCAATTTTTTTTGGCGGTACGTGGGCCTCTCACTGTCGTGGCCTCTCCCGTTGCAGAGCACAGGCTCCGGACGCGCAGACTCAGCGGCCATGGCTCACGGGCCCAGCCGCTCCGCGGCATGTGGGATCTTCCCGGACCGGGGCACGAACCCGTGTCCCCTGCATGGGCAGGCAGACTCTCAACCACTGCACCACCAGGGAAGCCCCAGTATCTCAATTTTTTTAAAAAAACTCTCTACTTAGAAAAATACAGACAATAAATAAATGCTTCTTGATAGTGAAAAAAAAAAAAAAGATGGCATTTAATGAATATCAACCTGTCGGTAGCTGCAGAATGGAAGCGAAAGATTAAAGAAAGATAGCTAGGTAGGAGGGCTTGGCAATAACTTATCTGTAAAGTCATGAGGGTCTGGGTGAAGAAAAACAATGTGATGTATGAAAGAGGCATTTTGAAATAAGAATCAAATAGAATTGGTCACTGACCATACCTATGTGGTAAAGAAAAAAAAAAGATGAGTCAAAATTATTCACAGGTTTTATGGCTGAGTGGTTTTGAAAACATGAAATCTTAGGAAACTTCATGAAGATACCAGGATCTTTGGGCCGATGTTGTAACATGAAAAGAATAACCAGTTGTGGCCATTGTCTGGGGAGGCATAAACACACAGTGTATTCTACCCATCTCAGAGTGAGCTTTTCTACACTTTCTTAGAACTAACACTGCAAATATTTTTTTTCATGCAAAATAACTCAAGAAAAGAATAAAACAATACACCAATCCTTTAGTCAATTTGGAGAATTCCAACTTATGGAGCGGGTTTCCCCTATTATAAATTAAGAGGTCACTGTATTAGTTTGCAAGGGCAGCCATAAAAAAAAAAAAATACAACGGAGTGAGCAGCTTAAACAACAAAAATTTATTTTCTTGAAGTTCTGGAAGCTGAAAGTCCAAGTGATCTTGGGTGGCCTCAGCCGGCAGTGTCTTGAAGCAGGATCTCAGGTCCCCAACTAGAGATTGAAGCCAGGCTGTGGCAGTGAGAGCACTGAATCCTAACCCCTAGACCACGAGGGCCAGTGGCTAGTGACAAGGCCTTGGCATGTCCGCTTTATATAAATAAATTGCAACAAAGGGACGAAAAGTAGTGCAACAAGTATAGTGCTTATTAGGAGGAAAAGAAAAGAGTACGTGTGAATAGACACACACAGGCAGGCTCAGAGAGAGAGTCGCACCTTCATGGTAGTTTAAATCACTTATATGGGGCATTTCTTCTGGGCTTCCTCTGGCCAATCATCTTGCTTTGCCTGACTCTGAGTCCATATTTGGTTTAATTCAGGGTCCTCCCCTGTGTGTGTGCACATCTCTTAGCCAAGACGGACTCCAGTGCAGAGGCCTGTGGGAAGATTGACATCACATATTATGGGGTGACGTCCCCTCCCTTTATGGCCCCCGAGGAACCTTTCTGGGCATGTGTAGTTGGGAATGTCTCCTTGACCTCAAGAATGAGAAGTATGTGGTCTGTTTATCTGTTATCTGGGCAGGGTTCAGCTCCTCTCTGCCCCTGCCATTATCTTTATCTTGGAGTTTCTATACACAGGGGACAGACTTCAGCTGCTAAGCCTGGGGCCCATCTATCTCCTGCCTCACAAGATCAAGATGTCAGCAGATTTGGTTTTTCCTAAGAGCTCTTTTCTTGGCTTGCAGATTGTGTTCTTCCTGCTGTGTCTTCATGTGGCCTCTTCTCTTTGTGTAAGCAGCCTTGGTGCCTGTCCCTCTTCTTATAAGGATACCAGTCATATTTGATTAAGACCCACCCTTATGACCTCATTTAACTTTAATTACCTCTTCAAAGGCCCTATCTCCAAGTACAGCCACATTCTGAAGTTACCGATGGTTAGGACTTCAACATATAAATGTTGAGGGAGGCGGTGTTTTACACAATTCAATCTACAAGAGTCAGCATGTCCTCTATTATTCTTTTGGAGATACCTGTATTTAGGAACCAGAAAGTTAAGCTGAAGTATTTCTGAGAGGTATATTCAAAGTTAAGGGAACTTCTTTCCTCTTCCAAAAAGCAGATTAAATTAATATATCATTTAAGTCCTAGGAATTATACAAAATAAAAATGCATTATGTAACTAAATTATTCTTTTTTTTCTCCCTGTGATTATTGTAAATATTTTGGGATAAAAGAGGGGGGAAAAATTCCCTATTTCACCAAATCATTTCTATGTCCATAACATTTTCTACTTGCCTATCTCTTTATGGTCTCAGCTAATGTGTGGAGACTGCCCTTCCAAAAATTCATTTTATTCATTTATATATGTATTTATTCATTTATGCATGTAACAAATATTTGAGTATCTACCCTGGGCCTTTCACTTACCAGGTCCTAGGGTACAGTAGGGAACAAGGCAATAAAGGGTCCTGTGATCCATCCTGTAAAACACAGTATGGAGCACACACAGGCAAACAAGAACTAGTGGTAGGATTCAGGAAAGACTTCCCTGAGAAAATGACATGTAAGCAGTACTCAAAGGTTGCCCACTCTCACCAGTATTATTCAACATAGTTTTGGAAGTTTTAGCAACAGCAATCAGAGAAGAAAAAGAAATAAAAGGAATCCAAATTAGAAAAGAAGAAGTAAAGCTGTCACTGTTTGCAGATGACATGATACTATACATAGAGAATCCTAAAGATGCCACCAGAAAACTGCTAGAGCTAATCAATGAATTTGGTAAAGTAGCAGAATACAAAATTAATGCACAGAAATCTCTGGTATTCCTATACACTAATGATGAAAAATCTGAAAGAGAAATTAAGGAAACACTCCCATTTATCATTGCAACAAAAAGAATAGAATACCTAGGAATAAACCTACCTAAGGAGACAAAAGACCTGTATGCAGAAAACTATAAGACACTGATGAAAGAAATTAAAGGTGATACAAACAGATGGAGAGATATACCATGTTCTTGGCTTGGAAGAATCAACATTGTGAAAATGACTATACTGCCCAAAGCAATCTACAGATTCAATGCAACCCCTATCAAACTACCAATAGCATTTTTCACAGAACTACAATAAGAAATTTCACAATTTGTATGTAAACACAAAAAACCCCGAATAGCCAAAGCAATCTTGAGAAAGAAAAATGGAACTGGAGGAATCAGGCTCCCTGACTTCAGACTATACTACAAAGCTACAGTAATCAAGACAGTATGGTACTGGCACAAAAACAGAAATATAGATCAATGGATATAGATCAACAGGATAGAAGCCCATGCACATATGGTCACCTTATCTTTGATAAAGGAGGCAAGAACATACAATGGATAAAACACAGCCTCTTCAATAAGTGGTGCTGGGAAAACTGGACAGATACATGTAAAAGAATGAAATTAGTACACTCCCTAACACCATACACAAAATTAATCTCAAAATGGATTAAAGACTTAAATGTAAGTCCAGACACTATAAAACTCTTAGAGGAAAACATAGGTAGAACACTCTATGACATAAATCACAGCAAGATCCTATTTGACCCACCTCCTAGAATAATGGAAATAAAACCAAAAATAAACAAATGAGACCTAATGAAACTTCAAAGCTTTTGCACAGCAAAGGAAACCATAAACAAGATGAAAAGACAACCCTCAGAATGGGAGGAAATATTTGCAAATGAAGCAACTGACAAAGGATTAATCTCCAGCTCATGCAGCTCAATAACCAAAAAACAAACAACCCAATCCAAAAATGGGCAGAAGACCTAAATAGACATTTCTCCAAAGAAGATATACAGATTGCCAACAAACACATGGAAGAATGCTCAACATCACTAATCATTAGAGAAATGCAAATCAAAACTACAATGAGGTATCATCTCACACCAGTCAGAATGGCCATCATCAAAAAATCTACAAACAATAAATGTTGGAGAGGGTTGGAGAAAAGGGAACCCTCTTGCACTGTTGGTGGTAATGTAAATTAATACAGCCACTATGGAGAACAGCATGGACAGTCCTTAAAATCTGAAAATAGAACTACCATACGACCCAGCAATCCCACTCCTGGGCATATACCCTGAGAAAACCGTAATTCAAAAAGAGCCATGTACCACAATGTTCATTGCAGCTCTATTTACAATAGCCAGGACATGGAAGCAACTTAAGTGTCCATCGACAGAAGAATGGATAAAGAAGATGTAGCATATATATACAATGGAATATTACTCAGCCATAAAAAGAAATGAAATTGAGTTATTTGTAGTGAGGTGGATGGACCTAGAGTCTGTCATACAGAGTAAAGTAAGTCAGAAAGAGAAAAACAAATACTGTATGCTAACACATATATTTGGAATCTAAAAAAAAAGAAAAGTGCTTATGAAGAACCTAGTGGTAGAACAGGAATAAAGACACAGACATGGAGAATGGACTTGAGGACACAGGGAGGGGGAAGGGTATACTGGGACGAAGTGAGAGAGTGGCAGGGACTAATATATACCACCAAATGTAAAATAGATAGCTAGTGGGAAGCAGCTGCATCACACAGGGAGATCAGCTTGGTGCTTTGTGTCCACCTAGAGGGATGGGATAGGGAGGGTGGGAGGGAGATGCAAGAGGGAAGAGATATGGGGATATATGTATATGTATATCTGACTCACTTTGTTATACAGCAGAAACTAACACTCCATTGTAAAGCAATTATACTGCAATAAAGATGTTAAAAAAAAAAAGAACACAGCCAGTACACATAATAGGAAACCATTTTGATTTAAAAAAAAAAGGAATGAATGAATAGAAATAGCAGGAACAAAAGACAGTGGGGAGACAGATTCCAGGCAGCGAGACGAACAGTTACAAATGCTCTGGTGTAAGGAAGAGCACAAGGTCCCTTAAGGCAGTTGGAGGAAGTTCAGAACATAGGACCAGGTAGTGGCAAGGTGGGAGTGTTGCAACACTGTGCCAGAAAGGAAGCCGGGGTCCGGTCACAAGTTGTGGATCTAAGGAGATTAGGTGCTGTCCTCGTGCAATTGGAAGCTGTTAAAAATATTTCAATGGAGGAGTGATTTGATCAGATTAGGATTTTAATAAATTCACTCAGGCTACTCTGTGGAGAGGAACTGGGGACCAAATGAAAGGAGATGCATTAGAAAGTTGTGGAAGGAATTAAGAGTGTATCATGCTTGGGGCTAGGGTAATGACAGTGAGGTAAAGAAAAGTGTGATTTGTGAAAAATTTAAGGAGAATCGCGGAGACTAAGGCTCCAGTTAAGTACCATAGAGGACAGTGATTTTCCTTTTTATCTGTTTTGTTCACTGCTGTATCCCAAATGCCATCCTCTAAGCTTATTGAGGACGGCAAAGAGAACGGCAAGGGGGTGTTGGATTATCCACACACCACTGACTGCATCCTCTGACTGGATATTAAGAACAATGGAATCCATTTTTGAAGCCCTACTGTGTACAAAACACTGTACTAGATGGCTTGCATATACAATCTTATGTCAATCTTCACGTAGAGAAACCAAGAATCAGAGATTTGGCGTAATTTTCCCAAAGGCACACAGAACTGAATGACAGAGGCAGGATTTGAACTCAAAGCCCATGCTCTTCCCATGACGATATGCTGACATCACTGAAATCCAGCCGGCTCTATGCTCATCTCTCAGTAATAAGATGGAACATGATTTTCTTCCAGGGGACCACTTTCTACTTGTTCAGGAGCTGATAAAGTAACTGACTTTCCTTGCCTCCTACACCATTTACCATCTTCAGGTGCTAAAGCCCAGCCAAATCCCCAGGGCTGAGGGGAAGAACCAGTCTTGAGCCATGATCTCAGATAAAGTGGTCCTGGCTGACAGCCTGAACTCCTCCACAGAGTTTGAGGTGGAGTGAGGTCAGGGCAAATACTTTTATATTTTTCTTTCTATGAATTTTATTGGATGACAATTTCCATTCTTAAAATGTTAAAAAATAGTAATGAGGAAAACTCGTACTTCATGCTCAATTCTGACTGAGGGAAGATGGTGGGCTAAAGAGGGAGTCATGTGTTCTTTGGGAAACAACTACCACATTGTCTTAATTTTTTAAATAGTCAGAGAATATAACTGTGAGTCAGTTAGGTAGTCAAAATATTTTTATTTGTCCCCTATTCTGTGTCAGGTATTGTTCTAGACTGTGGCTGCATAGGACAAGTCATACAAAGTCCCATCTCTCAGAAAGCTGACATTCTAATCGGTGGGAACGAGATTTTAAACATAAAAGTTGGACAATTAGCCCAGAATTTGGAAAACCTAATTTTAATAATTTGAGGAAATTTTAAAAATGCAAAGTCCTAATGCCAGACAAATGGTCCCAGTTTTTCTTTTTCTTTTTTTTTTTTTAAAAATTAGCAGTAAAATACTCGAAAATGGAAGCCCGGTTTTAAAGTGAAAATTTATTCAGTGACTGATAAAACTTCCATGGGAATGATGGAAAGAAAATAGTGGCATAGGCTAGTTCTCCATCTTTTAAGGATTTTTTTTTAAGTCTTGAATACATTTAGGAGATTTCTCAAATTTTATTTTTTATGTCTATAAGTATTCTTTATTAGTATCAATTCAATTAAAGCAGCATCCTATACTATAGTTAAAATATACCTATTCTGTTAAATTCTGGCTTGGAATAAATTTTAAAGTATATTCTTAATAGAAATTTTTAATGGAAAAGAGGACATGGGACAACATCAAAAGTATTCAGGACAATAATTTCACCCCTAAAGACACTAGAGGAGAAAGTTAGCTTGAGTGACCAAAGATTTTAGAAGTTCTAATTAAAAAAAAAAAAAAAAAGGAGATTTGGATTGTGGAAAATTGCTAAAATAAATTCTTGAATATAGTTTGTGAGTATGTAGGAAATGAAATGGTGATTCTAGGAGATCATGGTATTTTAATAACAAATCATAGTTTTTAATGAGTAGAACAGAACGTGCTAAAACACAGTGCCTTCATATTTTTTTAAGTCATTTCTCAAAATCTTTCACAATATCTGTGTTAACAAAATTTTTTCAATTGTGTATGTAGTACTACAGTTAGCAAGTTTCATTTCTGCTTACACAATAACATGGATTAGTGGTTTGATGAAAGCTAGCTGGAACACTTTGTTCTGTTCTGAATGAGGACACCAAAGGCATGTTATCCAATGTACTGATTCGCAAAGTTTAGAATCAAAGCTAATATGTTTGAAAGGAAAGGTTGGACTAAAAACGTCTTGATTGACTTCAACAATTGTAAAAGGGCAGACTTGTCCGGCTACTGAGATAGGAAACTCATTACTGTTGCTACCTTTCCCTTGGGTTTGCCAAGATCAGAATCCAGAACTAATTAAGCACCTATTCTTATACAATATGCAGCTCTGGGGAAAAATAATAAGGCAATAATCATAATCCAGAAAGGACTAATTCCTAGGGTAAATGATAAATAGGATTTTATCATTGTTTTCTTCAAATGAATAAAAGTATAAAATTTTAGAGTAGGAAAAAAACCCATGGAAATAACACAACTTTCCTCTTCAGATACAAAAACTTCCTATAACATTCTACATTGTGGTTATCAGCCTTCTCTTGAATTTATTCCTGGCTATATCTCTGTACTTAAAACAATGCCTGGATCAGCTCGGTGCTTTGTGACCACCTAGAGGGGTGGGATAGGGAGGGTGGGAGGGAGATGCAAGAGGGAGGAGATATGGGAATATATGTATATGTATAGCTGATTCACTTTGTTATAAAGCAGAAACTAACACACCATTGTAAAGCAATTATACTCCAAAAAACATGTTAAAAAAATAAAAAACAATGCCTGGAATATAGTCACTCAGAAAATACTTGCTGGTTGACTGAATGATTTTAAGGAAGGGAAACTCACTCCTTTCTTAGGCATTGCATTTTGTTTCTAGAGGATACCAATTGCTGGAATGATCTTCCTTACACTGAGTCAAACTCATTTTCCTATAACTCCCTGTTTATTAGATATAATTATGTTTTCCTGATATGGACAAAATAAATCTAGTTGTCTTCCAAATATTTTAAGACAGTTAACGTTTCCCCCAAAGTAATTTTTTTTTTAGGAAGAAGGTAACTAATTCCTGAACCTTCTTTAACATGGTTTCCTATCCCTTGATCATTTTCATCATCTCCTCTGAATATGCCTCAAATTTTTCAAGATTTTCTGAAAATGTGGTGCCCCAAATTAAACATATATCCAGATGGAAGTTGATCTGAAAACCATACCACAAGACTGTAAGATTAGATTAGCTGTCTGAAAGAGCTATGTAAGTAGCGATTATTTCAGTACAGCCTGAAATCAATTAAAACCTTTAAATGTTTTCTCAGACTACAGGGAGGTCCTAGCTGACATCTGGGTTAAACATGTTAACTTTTATTTTCAAAATAAGATTATATTTTCCATTTTGTTTTCTACAGGAAACATTTCTACAAACAAAATTTTCTGTCTTGTTTTCTTTTATTAGTCAAAGAATAAAATAAGACATTTGTTATAAGAAAAACGGTTGGGGAATTCCCTGGAGATTCAGTGGTTAGGACTTGGTGCTTTCACTGCCATGGCCCCGGGTTCAATTCCTGGTCAGGAAAGACCCCACAAGCCATGTGGCATGGCCAGTAAATAAATAAATAAATAAAAACCTTCTTCCCATATGTATAACTGATTCACTTTGCTGTACACCTGAAACTAACACAACATTGTAAATCAACTATACTCCAATAAAAATGTTTAAGAAAATAAAAATAAAACAAGTTTCAGACAATTGCAAAAAAAAAAAAACCTCTTCCCTATTCTTAAAAAAGAAAAAAAAAAGAAAAATGATTGATTCTAAAATCATTTAAATTTGGTTTTAAAATCTCATACAGACCTAATCAGGTAAACATTCCTTGTTCTCTGCTTTCAGTCCTGAGGCCTGACAGCTGACACCCTGGTACCCAAGCATAAGATCTGCACGGGCAGGGTGCCTGTGGAGGGGCCAGATCAGCACAGGACACTCAGCGAGGGGCGTATGAGAAGCCAGTGGGTGAGAGGCCACCGGAGCACACAGCACACGGTTGCCCAAGCTCCCCTCTAGGCCAAATGGACATGAGCATTGCGTGAACAGTACTATTGGCAAATAGAGAAGTGATTTCTGTGGCATGTCCCTGCTCCTCTGCCCCATGCTCTGAAAGGAGGGAGCACGTCAGAATTCTCCCCCAGAAAGAAGAAACAGCCATAAGGGCATATAAGGGCACACTCTTCCCAGCCCTCCTCGCACAGTGGGAATGGAGGGAATATGTGTGAGAGGGGAGACTCTCCTGCAAATACCAAGAGGGTACATGGCGACTAGAATAAGAATGCTGCCGATTCATCCTTCAGTAACTTGGATTTTGAGCCACTTGCTACTCTAGGACGGGTAACAGTGGGAGTTGGGAAGACTGGGCCCCCACTCCCTGGAGGTCCCCTCTTTCACTCTCTCTGCAGCACAGGGAGCCTGGGCCTGCTACCCACACCACCTTCCAGCCTGCACTATGTTCCCAACCAAGGCAATCATGGTCATGGCCTACCAGGACTCAGTCAGCTGCCCTCGGGGATCACATGGGCAAGGTACTTCTGGCATTTAAGTGGATAGAGGCTGAGTGAGTACTTCCAGGGGAAGGCAGAGGAATAGGACCTTTGGTGGTAGGGAGAGCCTCCCTTATGTCCTTACAATTTTGCTCTGCTCTACTCAGCAATACACAGACTTGGCTGAAGCCGACCCTTTCTCTTTAGAAGGCAGGTTGGCAATCATATCTTGTTCCTGGAGCATTTCCCCTGGGAGTCTCACCCCAATCCAACCCCCATTCTCAGCAGCTTATCAAAGTATTCCTCTCAACACTTAACAATTCTCTCCCTGGAAGGGATTCCAGTGACGAAATGTTTTCCATCCTATAACATTCCTAGCGATGCTTTATTCCCCCTGTAGAGTGGTGTCTTGGTAACTCTACTAATCCAAATATGGGATCAGCAAAGAGCAAACTTCATGTTCATTTCTTTTCGTTTATGGGTCTAGGACCCACTTCCTTCTCCTCGGCCAGGATGTTAAGGGGTCTGGTTCAAATGGGATCAACAGTCATGTGGTGAAAAGGAGTTCTTTCCTCACCTGCCTTGCCAGGTAGCTTCTCTCTCTTATCATCTGACTTGCTTTCTACAACTATAATAAAGTTGCCACGGGGATCCTTGACCTACCCTTTCCTGAAACCTCCAAAAGATAGGTTTTGCCTGGTAATATAGACTATACTCTGTAGAAAATTCAGCATCTGAGCCTCTGTTCCTGAGAGCTGAAGAAAGGCTGGGTGAGTACTGCAACACTACTGCTACCTATCCTGGGGAGAGGTTCGTGCCACTGAGTACTCCAAAGGGTTATAATTTGTCTGAAGCATGAGGTGAGAAACCTCTGCGGTCTGGTCCAGGAGGAAGCAATTTAACTTCTGAACTACTGAACCATAATTTACGAGCGGCAAGGACTCCTCGGTAGTACAAACAATTCTTTGTAGGAATGTAACCTTCAGACGTCACTATATGGAAAAATGATATGCTCTGTTTATACATTTGCTCTTTCTTTACCTCCATCCTCAGCCCCAGCCAGGTCACAACCTTTTTTCCTTGAATTCATTTTGAGAAAAAAATCATAAAAGGTATTTTCCCAACAAAATCTTTTCTCACCACACCCTCAGCTGTATTTATCTACAGCTGTAGTAATGGTCTGCTGGTACAATGACACAAAACTTACAATAAAGAATACCAACTGAAAGAAAGGAAGATGTAACTAATTTGGCACAATTATCCCACTGTCTTCTCCTGTTCTTTATCTCTCTCATACTTTACTTGTGCGGACATGACAGGATTTGGAGAGACCCACATCCCTCCAAACTTATGAGAAGATGCTGGAATAAAGTCCCACACTAACAAACTGAAAAAAAAAAAGAATTAAATGCACACCACCTTACAATCAAAGTCAAGGAATTCCTGTCTTTATTTTATTTACCTCCAAAAAGTTGTTTTACAGCCTAGATACTAGGTAGGCCATCCCTCTGTGAGCCAAACAAAAGATATCTTGGCTTCTGTTCAGACAAAGGGACACACTTTTATGAACCAAAACCATCAGCTATACCTGCATGACGCTGCAGATTTCTTCTGTTCTACCTTCCATTTCCTCTGTGTTCCTTAAGAACTCTACAGCAGACCCTGGGTCAGGTTTCATTAAGGTCATTATCTCTTTTAATCTTCTCAACATTTTTCATAAACACAGACTTTGAGAGACTAGGGGACTTCCCCCAGAGCACATAATCTAGTAGGTGGCAGAGCTAGGACAAGAACACAGTGACATTAAAGCCCATCCTCTTAATCTTAAGTTGTGCCACTTCCACTCAATAAGTGAGGATAGCAACTGTAATCCTCCTTGATGAACTAACCCTCAGTTGCTATGTCTTCAGGGTGCTACTGTGACCTGGAAGAGCCAAGTTGCTGCAGAGGGTCCTGGCCGCCCTTCCCAGCACACAGGTCCTCTCATTTCACTTCATGAGTAGATCGTATGTCTTTTTAAAGAAACTTTCATTATTATTCCCCAGCTCCTTGAGGCAATGAAGTTGTTTTTTTTGGTTTGTTTGTTTGTTTTTGCGGTTCGCGGGCCTCTAACTGTTGTGGCCTCTCCTGTTGCGAAGCACAGGCTCCGGACGCGGAGGCTCAGCGGCCATGGCTCATGCGCCCAGCCGCTCCGCGGCATGTGGGATCTTCCCGGACCGGGGCACGAACCCGTGGCCCCTGCATGGCAGGCGGACTCTCAACCACTGTGCCACCAGGGAAGCCCGAAGCAATGAAGTTTGATGGAGATTTGGCAGAATTTTCTTTTCCTTTTTAGTCTCAGTCTACCTTAGTAGCTGTGAGATCTTAAGCAACACATAATTGTTCTCAGTTCCGAATCTCTAAAATGGAGTAATCATCTCCCACACTTCCTGATAGAATCACACAGTGATAGTGTATATGAATGTATTTCACAAATAGGAAAAAATTCTGTGACATACCAGTCCAGGCTTAAGTTCCAAAAATTAGGTTAGTTACCACACACCCAATGGCAAAAAAAAAGTGAAACTGCATTGATTATTTTTTCCCTTTGCTAATATTGTAGCTAAGATTCTAAAATGCATTGGTGTTTAAACTGTTGATTTAACAAAAGAGGCTTTTGGTTGAAACAAAGATAGTGGTCAGACAGGTTTTAGCCATTGTGGTTTGTTGTGTGGTTCTGGAGCGTAGGCAGGTTAAACACTGATGAGGTCAAATGGAGATGCACAGCGTTGAACCCTGGGACCCCAAGAGCTGACATCTAGAAGAAGAAATAGTTTGATTCTGCAGTGTTCTGAAGAGAGCAGGTGACTTAGCAATTCTGCCTTTGTTTCTTCTTTGGTGTGGACTCAGCACTAAAAGGGAGAAAAGCTCTGCTTTCTTTAATCTATGTCTCCACCAGAGTAAGGAGACCAACCCAGACATGGCAGACACAGGGAAGTGCTAGACTGAGTAAGTCTGAGACTGAGTAAGCAGTGCCAAGTTAGGACAACCCACTCAGAAGGCCCAAATTACTCCAAGGAGTTTTAGAATGAAATATGTTTCTTTAAGTCATGATTAAAGAAGAAAAAAAAGACATTCCTAGTCACTGAAAAATTCCCTCTGGATGATAATTAGCATTTTCTTTACAGTTACAAAGCTCTTTCAAATATCTTCTTATGTGAGAGAGGATATTTCTTTTTTATAGATGAACAAAACTAAATTTCAGAGAGACTAAGTTACTTAGGTAACTTAGGTAGTAAATGGCAGAGGCCAAACTTGAACCCAAACCTTCTTTTATAGAGCATCATAAGTGTTTATCCACACTCCTGTCTTTCTAAAATTCATCAGCAAGATGCTGGGGTCATTTAAAGCCATGGCTTTGCATTCAGTGAAACCACTAACAAACACGAGGCAACATGGTTAATTTTCAGAAGCCGTTCATTCCAGATTTTTCAGGATAAACCCAATCTGAAAGTTTATTTCCCGTTTTCCTCCAACAATTATTGAACCTTCATAACACACTTCCAAAAATCTGTTTGCTGTTACTGCTTTGTAAAAAAATTCTGTATGACTCTAACATTGTCTTTTTTTAAAATTAATTTTTATTGGAGTATAGTTGATTTACAATGTTGTGTTAGTTTCAGGTGTATAGCAAAGTAAATCAGTTATACATATGCTGTTAAAAAATACAATGAACACTGAAATGTTTGCTTTTTTCTTTACTAATTTTGTTTAATAAGCATACATATGTATGTGTTAATTTTGTATTACATACATACACATAGAAAAAATAATACTGATGGCCTCCTAGTGAAAAATAACAACACTTTTCAGACAAACATCTCTTCAGTCCCACTTCCTCGTGTAAACTCTTTTTAATATCTCTAATTTGTTTTACTCTTATGATTTTTTATTATGATTTTTAAGAATATTCTGATGTATTCCTTATATGGGACACCTACACCTGGTAGTACATATGTTCTTGTTTTATTGAAATATACTTGATTTACAATGTTATATTAGTTTCAAGTGTACAACTTAGTGATTCAATATTTTTATAGTGTGACCATCTCACACTTTCATTCCTTTAACTTCAGTCCCTCCTGTATCCTCAAATGATGGCACAAATGTCAGCTTTCTGGCCATAGAGAGGATTCTGTTGGTACCTGCTGACTTCCTCCTTGTTGGAGTTGCCATAGCCACACAACTGCGCGGTCCCAGCAACTGCTGTCTTAAAGTCACAGAAATATTCTTCTCTGGATTGGTAAACATCAAGGTTGTCAACAACAGAGCTATTGACATTGGGACTGGATAATTCTTTATTGAGGGGGCAACTGTGCCGTGCAGCCTGGAGAAAGAAGGAAATCCTGTCATTTGTGACAACATGGACTTGCGCCCAGTGTGCATTATGCTAAGTGAAATAAATCAGACAGAGAAAAAAACAAATATTGTATGGTCTCACTTATATGTGGACTCTAAAAAAGCCAAACTCCTAGAAACAGAGAGAAGAATGGTGGTTACCAGGAGCTGGAGAACCGGGGAGATATTGGTTAAAGGGCACAAATTTCCAGTTATAAGATAAGAATAAGTCCTGGAGATCTAATGCACTATAATGATTATAGTCAACAATAGTGTATTATATATCTCAGAGTTGCTAAGAGACTAGATCTCAAACGTTCTCACCACAAAAAAGAAATAATAATTATGTGATGTGATAGAGGCATTAACTAACACGACAGTGGTAATCTTATTGCAATATACATGTGTATCAAATGAACACGTTGTAAAAAAAGAAATAAAATTTAAAAAATACAACAAAAAAGCAAATTGACATGTTGCACATCTTTAACATAATGTTATATGTCAATTATATCTTAATTTTTTTAAAGGAAAGAAAAGGAAAAAATAAGAAAAATTTCCATACCCTGAAAAAACAATTTTTTTTTTAAGAAATATACCTAAGCCTAGCTTTACTGCCCCTAATTCCCAGTGATACTCAAGTTAGGTCCTAATTCTCAGAATTAATAAATAAATTAATAATAATTAATAATAATTATTATTATTAGTTAAAATGTCAGGTTCTAATTACAAATATGCTTAAATTTTTAAGAAAAAATTTAAGAACTTGAATTTGGTCCTACTATATTAGTTCAATTTATTAATGCTTGAAATTGAAACTAATACAATTTATCTATCCTTAGATAATCTCTAGTTTACTTGTTTTTTAATTCATAGTTATTCCTGAGCATTAACTAATATGGATGAATTTTGACTCTAAAACTTAAAATGTTTGCTCTGAATATGTTATCAACAAAATGAGTCCATTAAATAAACCTGTTCCTTTGATTCAAAACGGCAGTGGTCTACTCAAGGACGGGTTTGTTATTTTCTATATAGAGTAGACACACATGTAATATTGGCTAAAATGCAGGCTTATCACAACAAAGATAAGAAGGACCAGAATCTGGTCTTCCTTGGTTGTTTTTTAGGATGCTTTCCATGGAAAAAGCACATACTTCCCCAGTGAGAATGAAGATACTGGTCCCAATCTAGTCTCTTGGAGGTTTCCATTGTCCAAACAAAGCAAGGTTCTGTCAACTCCTTTCAGCCACACACTGGGCCCAAGTCCAGCTGATGACACCTACCCTGCCCATTTGGCTACTCGCAACAGGCCTTTCTGCCTACATTTCTGAGTTTGGGTTGAAAGAGAAGCTGTAGTGAGGCAAAGGGCTTTAGTCAAATACATAGCAAAATAGTTTATAGAGGTATCAAACTCTATCTTATTCTTTCTATTGTGTAAGACTCAGGACAGAGCGAGAAATTTTTTCCCTCTTCCTTAACTTTTTATCCAAGCAGTTTCATCTTGGAAGCTTCTGTCATCGGGAAGAAATGAGGTCTTTTTTAAAATGAATTATAGTTGACTTACAATATTGTATTAGATGCAGGTGTACAGCACAGTGAAACACAGAGAAGGAAACTGTCAACGGAACCAAACGGCAACCTACTGAATGGGAGAATATATTTGCAAGAAGAGTTTGTCTTAACTGTGTGGCCTGAAAGCAAACCTCTAAACCAGGGCAAGAGGAGGTTGATGGGCTGAGACAGATTGAGAAGGGGCTGGTATTCAAGAGTAGAAGAAGCCCACGGTCTCCTGCTGAGTAGGTTCACTGAGCTCTAGTGGAGGCACCCACAAGGTGAAGGCTGGGTAGCAGGCTCGGAGGAGAGCCGGCTCTGAAGGGCTCTTATAGCTCCACTCAACCTGGAGGGGCTGCAGCTGCCCACCTGCAGGACTTGGGCAAGGAGGACTTCAACTATGGTCTGAAATTTCTATTCCTTACTGTCCTTAACCGTGGAAACACCCCCTTCTTGACCCTCAGGAAATGGAAGGAATTCCCCCAATCCTGACTGAGATTGGGGAGATAAAGCTCACAACAGATTTGATTTGATTTTGAACAAATAAGGAAATGTGACATCTCTTAGACCCAAGAGTTATGCAGCAGATCCACTGTGACTACACATGCTCACCTTCACCTGCTCCAGGTGCTCAGAGGTTTCAGCCAGATGCCTCCAGAGGAGACCCTTAAAAAAAAAACATATCTCGGGCTTCTCTGATGGCGCAGTGGTTGAGAGTCTGCCTGCCGATGCAGGGGACACGGGTTCATGCCCCAGTCCGGGAAGATCCCACATACCGTGGAGCGGCTGGGCCCGTGAGCCATGGCCACTGAGCCTGCGCATCCGGAGCCTGTGCTCCGCGACGGAGAGTCCACAACAGTGAGAGGCCCGCGTACCGCAAAACAAACAAACAAACAAACAAAAAAACATATCTCTTAGCAAAGGTTACTGCTTAAAATGGGTGGCTGTGTGAGCTTTCATATTAAATGATATTATACATTTATTATTTGTTTATAGGATAAGTAGAATGGGACTCATGAGATTTCAACTTTGCAAATCCCACTTCACATTAGATAGACACTGGGTCCTAAGAGAATTGAGAGCTGTTTAGCTATAAGAACCAAAGTGGAGGGCTGCTTTGGAATATTCCATACATCCCACAAGAAGACATGATTTGATATAAGTCTCAAGGGGAGAATCAGCTCTGACATTATCAGTGGTATAGGGCAGGGCTGATGAGCAAGCCCACTGACACGTCTGGAGACCCAATGCAAACAGCAGGTAAGAGGTCTGATTTAAACTTGAGCCTGTAGACAGTAGGAGCAAGAAATGATTCAAGTGTGGTCTTTAAGGAGACATTTTCCCTTTAGAATTGGCTTCTGCAGTATACTGAATTTCCGAATGTTAATTTGAAACATCATAGTATGTGCATAGATTTTCCAAATGCCTGAGATAATTCAATTCTACAAACACCTATTAGATATCTACTGTGTACAATGTGCTGTGCTAGGGCACCTGGGAGATGCATAAAGGTGAAGAGGATAGTCCCATGTCTTCTTCAGGAGCTCACGAGTTAGTGGCAGAGATGGACACAAACATAAATCAGTCTAATACAAGAAACAATATATCATATGTTAAAAGAAAGTAATGCTACTAGCTTACATTTATTGAGAGCTTTCTATGAACCCAGCACTAATCTACTACAACATTTTAAGGTATACACTATTATCATACCCACTTTACAGGTGAAGGAACCAAAGTCCAGAGAGGTTAAGAAACTTGCCCAAGATCATACGACTAAGAAGAGTAGATCCAGAATTTGAATCCAGAGATATTGACCCCAGAACTCAAGCTCCTAAACTCTAGGGTGAAACAATAAAGACTTACAGAGGCTTTCACTTATTAGGAGAATAGGGAAAATAGCCAAACTATGTATTAATTCACTTTCAAAAGCAAACAAATTCCCTTCACTTATTTATGCTCTAAATATGTCAGAAAGTTAGCTTTTCATAGAAGAGAAAAAAATTGTTCTTTAATTATTATTATGGGAACCATAAATTTTTTTCCATGTATTTTTCTCATACGTATATTTCTTTGCGGTAAAAATGTAGTTTTGACTATTTTTTAGAACACATAATATGAGTTCATTAACCAACCTTTATGCTTATAACTCATGTGATGTCTATGTAGAGTAATAGGAATATCTTGCATTCATTTTACTCTTTTCTCTCAAATGATTCTAAGCCCTTCCTGTAGCCATGATCCTTTCCATTTTCAGATCCTCGTCATTAATTTACTGTATCATGTATATTACAGGGGGAACTAAAGAAAAAAGAGTTTGTGGCATTTCGGGTGTTAGAGATTACCATCTAAAGTAGATTGGACTAGAACGTGTAACTTCACTTCCACCCAAGGCTCAAGCTCCCAAACCACACCAAGTAGCAGAGTAAATGAGGTTGGCTTGGGCTCATGGAATAAACTAGGAACTATGAAAACAAGTCAACAAAACATCAGTGTACTGGCCCCAAATCTTCCCTAAGAAATACGTCAGGCGAAGATTATTCATATCCAAAATGGCCACTTTGTAGTTTTTCCTCACTGTAAAATGTATATTTCTTCATCTTCATCATGATTGTATGTACATCACACTGTCACGTAGACAATGATCGAGAGACTTGGCTAGAATGTGAGCAAACAAGGAAAGGGAGTGAAGGAATGAAGACCTTCAGTAACAGAGTCTGGGAATTCAACATCAAAGTGCCTGTTTTAGTTGGATCAGCTCTCAATCTAGAGCTTCAGAAGCTGGGCATGTCCAGGCTCACCCGAGAAAGCCGTGTTTGTGTGGGCCCCGCCCTTTTCTTCTTCCAGGCCTGGCGTGTTTATGATTGAACTCACTCCACAATTGTCTTCCCTGTGGGCTGAGTCTTCAGTCATAGTAATAATTCCAAGGTCAAGCTACAGAGTCCTTAGCTATTGATTTTGCCGTCTTAAACATTTCAGTAATTTTCCTAGGGCCTGGCACATGAGTGGTTGTTTTCCTGATTGAGGTCAGTGAACGAACTACCTGATAAGCAGCCAACCCCATGTCTGAGATAAGGGTGACTGTTTACCAGAGGAGCACATCAGCTTCTGGGGCAGAGGATCCTGAGGTCCTGCAGACTTTCTGGCACCAGAGAACCTCAGCGGTCAAGGGTCCAGCACCCAGAGAAAGCACTCACGCTGTTAAGGGACCCGTGGGGCTGGGCTCTGTGCTGCTATGTACTTTGGGGTTCACACAACTGAGAATTAGAGAAATTTGGTGGCTGATTCGAGAGTAAGCGGTTAGCTGTGACTTCAAGGTCACCGCACAAGTGATGGCACCACAAGGCAGGGGACCTGAGGCACACAGATGGTTAGCGGTCATCAACGATAGTGTGGCAGCCGAGGGCCACTCTTCTCCACCTCTGAGAAGGAGGTCTAGAGCCTCAAGAAGACTCAGTCAGCTGAACACTCACTGAAGAGCAAAAGATACTTGTCTACACACACACACGCACCCTCACTCAGGAGTCAGGAAAAAAAGGTCTCTGCCAACACGACTCAGGACCTTGAGATGGGGAGACTATCCTGGGTTATCGGAGCGGGTGCTAAATGCCATCGCAAGTGTTTTTGTAAGAGAAGAGGCAGAGGGAGAGTTCCACACACACAAAGAGGTGATGTGAAGACAGAGGCAGAGAGTACAGTGATGTGGCACCATGCCAAGGAATGCCAGCAGAAGCCGCCAGAAGCTGGGAGAGGCAAGGAGCAGGTTATTCCCGGAGCCTCCAGAAGGAGCATACACCTGCTAACATTTTAATTTTGACCTCTCAACTGTCAACCTCCTTTTGCTACTTAGTTCTCAAATGTGTAAACCGTTTCTCTCTCTCCTGATCCTTCCTGTGTGCTTTCTTTTCTCAGATCCCAAAGGAATCGCTTTCAAATATGATTACAAAATCGAGGATCGTAAAGCCTTAGCCCACCCCTGCCCCCAGTATTTGCCCCTTTAACCTTACTACAACCTGTCTCTCATCAAACTAGCTGTCCTGAGACTGGCTCACTTCCAGCACAGATTTCTGCGGATGCTTCTCGTCTCTGTCTGCGTTGCTCTTTACACGCCCATCTGTTAGCCATGAGTCCATTGAACATATTTTGAACTATTTGATTTCCACCTTGGTCCACATCTCAGGATAATGAGTCCTACAAGACTTTTACTTACTATGTAGAGGAGTTAAAAGGCTCGTAGAGTCACCCCTTGGTTTTGTCAATGAGAAAACAAGGAGGTTACATCATTGGCCCAGAATGTTAAATGCCAGGTCACTCCAATGACCTTCCCCCTGCGTAAGGAGAATGGGACCGATCAACAAGTCCCTAAGAAGACATCTAATTAAGGGGAAAAGTGTCCATTCTCTTTTTTCCAGGCAGCTCCAAGCCTTATGAGGATTCTCTTGACACCTCCATCTCTTTGGGTTCTGGGAAGCAAAACATCCCACCTTCTCTGCAAACTGCACTTTCTAAGACAGACTGCCTTCTCCCCTCTCCCAGTCATCAAACCTTAACAAGAAAGCCAGCTCCAACTGGGGTCTCCCTTGTTAGCCTTTCGGGAGGCAGCTGGCTTTAACACAGGTGCCTCCTTGAATTTGGAATTGGAACCATAGAATGACTTTTGTTCATAACTTTGAGTTTCTGAAATTTTAAACAACACTGAAAATTCCAGACAACATTCTATTTAGACATATATCATAAAATGCCAAAGACATTTCAAAAACTGTTCTTTTTATAATAAAATCATCTTAATTTAAGCAGCAGTGTGTCATACCTGAGAGTTCCAGGAAGTCACATAGCAGTCACCTGAGGCAGGACCCTGGGACTTTCACGCGCACATTGTACAGAGGCAGCTCTCCTCGCTGGCCCCCCCAGGGTCAGAGGATTACCAGGCTCTGTGAGAGGATTACTGCTCTACTTATGCGGCTTGTCTCACCATTCCAGCATATGTTCAACACTGATTTCATAGTGACCATTCATACTTTACAGACTCCATCCATGAATATGAGAGAGAAAGAAGTTTTCATGAAAAGCAAGATATTATGATTCACAAACTGTCTGAATCAAACATGCAAGAAAATGTGCCAAAAAAAAAAAAAAAAGAACCTTGGCAAACTTTGATTTCTAAAACAATCAAGTAATAACATTTGCATAATGATTTTTAGAGCATCGTAATATGGGTGCCTAAAGAATTAAAACTGAGTAGATACACAGTCCGTTACTAAAGATTTTATTCTTTTTGCAGTCGATGAAATAAAAATTATTTCCTTTAATTTTCTTTTCTTCTGAGTTTGATCATTTCTTTTGGCTACCATACGATTTGATCTGAGACCTTTTTTTGTAACTATCTAGTTAAATCAAAAACGTACAGGCTGTAGCATCAGCTCTAATTGTTCCATTAACTTATCATTTTAAAGGGCTTCACGGTCAGATGTGCTTGGCAAAGGCTGACTTGTGGGAAGTAATACACTCCCTCTAGCGGGTAAAGGAGAGAAGAAAGTATTCGATTTCTTGATTTGAGGATTAGTTAGGATTTCAATTTCTGACCTCTAACTCTGCTTTTCGGCTTAGTTTCTCCCTGAGAAGCTACACTTTGTTACATTCAATTTACCAAGGCTCCATCCTTTTTGTAGTTTAATTTTATCTCCACTCTTGTCATTTTTTCCCATTATGATTCTCATTATGATTTTCCCATTATGATTCTCTTCATCATTAAAGTCATTCAGCCAACAAATATTTATTAAATGCCTACCATGTGTCAAGCACAGCTCTAGGTACTGGGGATACAACAGTAAATGAACAAAATGATTCAAAATTCTGTCACTGAGGAGGTTAAAATAATATAAGGTAGTGTTCATTGTGTGTGTGCTTCCTACATGCCAGACTTACGTACTTAGTGTTTTGCAAATATCATTTAACTGAATCCTCCCCAAAACCCTATAAGGAAACTGAGAAGCTAAGAAATTTGCCAACATCACTCAGAGAGCTAGAGTTACAACAGTACTTCAGAGCTTCCCTGACCAGATCACCTGGGAACTCTGAATCTAGTGGTTGTTTTGATTTTCATCATGACATTTAAAAAAATTTCCTGTCTTCTCTAACTAACATGTATGTTCCCTGAGCAGGCACTGTGCCTGATTGTTTATCCACATAACCCAGCACCTACAGCCTGCCACAGTTGGTCCTCCAGAATAACTTGGTTTAATGGTTTAGTGATAATGAAATCAGCGAGGAAAAATTAAACTCGGGAACTAATCAACTCCAAAATCCTTCTCCCCAACCCCTTACTGGTTGGCTCAGTTGAATTATTTTAGAGTTATACATCCTTTCCATTTTCTTAAAGAGTAGGTAAAGAAAACCAAATCTAAAATGAACAAGATCTGATTCTTTAGAAGAGTTAAAATCTTGAAACAGATTCTCACTCGCTGCCTCTCCTGAATTTTACAACTAGAGGAAACAGGAAGAAGCCAAAGCAACATTCACTCTGGGCTAAATGGATTTCCTTAAAGAGCCATTCATGCTTTGCGGGTAGAGAGCAGAGGATGGACAGAATGTGAGCTGCCCTTTCTCACGTACTCCTGTGAGTGGGACTTCATGCCCATATAAAGGGGTCGATTTCCACGATGTTATTTTGTTATTTTATAGTAGTTACATCCTCAATCATTATATGCCCTATAGCAGTATTTGCCTCTCACCAAGTGACTAAAGAACATGAGAGCTATCATTCAAATCTATTAACCTTTGTGTGTGTGAAAGTCATTAGCAGCATTCTGGCCTAAGCTGTCCATGGCAGAACGGTAAACACTGAAAGAATACTCTTGCCATTTGAAGTGCTTCTGGCTTGAATAAATGTTCACTTGTGTTGTAGCACTGCCCAGGTAATTACTCGGTAAAGAAGCAGGATCCAGGGCTGGGGCAAGCAGGAAAAATGACTACGTGCAGGAACAGCTTGTAGGGTAGATCTGTCTCAGCCTCCCCTTTAAATTTGTATTTTACAGAGGAATTGCCTGTGTCCGCTCCTATTACACAAGTCATAGTAAAACAAACTGAAAGGAGGAGGCTGAAAAGAGGCGACTTCAGGCTGACAGTTATTCAAACAACAACAAAAACCAACCCAGGGGAATCCTGAATATCACAGATCAAGAGGCCTAGGCTGTCATCCAATCTTTTTTAAAGTCATGGGGGTGGGCTCTTTCCTCCTTGTTAAGTCTTTTGTGTGTGTGGAGTTCTGTACGTAGCCAAGCAGGACCCTATGGGGCCTTCCCAGGACAGACCCATCCCCCATATCTTCTGTTTTAGCTCCTCTGAAGTTCCTAGATAATAGCATCTGATGCGTATTTCCTGAGTTTTATAGATGTTCCCATGCTGCAACTAAAAGACCTCACATGTGGCAGCAAAGAACCCGAAAGTGGCAATGAAGATCCTGACACAGACAAATAAATTAAAAAAAAATAAATAAAACCCTTGGGGAGTTTTTTTGTATGTTTTTTGTTTTTAAAGCACAAACTACCCATTCTCCTTGCTCAGCCCTGCAATAAATCTTTCTCTGTTCCAAACTCCAACAATATTTAGGTTTGTTTGGCCTCACTGTGCATCAGGCACATGGACCTGCATTCAGTAACATGTAAAGGTAAGTTTGCTTGTTGATTCTATACAGCTCTTCTTTCACTGCACCTAGATTTTTTTCTCCAATTTTTTTCTCACAATAGTCAGATTGTGTTCATAGTTGATAACCACTATCTTATTTTGAGAGGTCAAGATACTAGTTTCTGATGGGATTAAATTGCTCTTTATCAGTTTTTATTTTACATGTATCAACTTTCCTGATAAATCTATCTCCAAATGAATGGAACCACACTCTTCGAAGATCCTCTGATGAGGATCTTTATCTCCCATCTCTTCCTTACGCCTTTCTGTAATCGCCTATTCTCCTATGGTGTCAACCTCTCTGCCAAAATCTCTCATGTTTTACTAATCCTCTCTTTCCAAACTCTGGGTAGCTATGCCAACTGCCCTCTAAGCATCTCTACCTGGATTTCCTACTTTTGCTTGAAGCTCAACATGTCCCAAACTGAACTTCTCCCCAAATCTGCTCCTAATCTTTCTAATCATTGCCAAAGTCCTGAAGATGGTACCTCTACAATGGGTTTTGGATTTGTCCCCCTCCTGTGTTGCCCATAGCCAAGTCACCCTCATTCTTTCTTGGACTTCTCTAAAACTCTTTTAACTGTCCTTCATGCTTTCTAAATACCACTCCTGTCTGCAATCTGCTATTCATTTTCTTACGTGCAACTGTTGTCAATCTCTCTGCTGCCCAACAACCTTGAGAGTTCATTAGCAAATTTAAGAGAAATTCCTCATCCTGGCCAGGCATCCAGGGCCCTCCACAATGTTGTCCTCCTGATGGGCCCTTGGACTTACCTAAGATGCTCACTAAATGGGAGTTCTCACCCTTCTCTAAACTAACCAGGTTTTTCCTGTCTCCAGGTGTTTTCTCAGGCTGATTGGTATTATTCTTCTTGGTATGCCAGTCTCAACTCTATCTTTCTCAATTCCATCCATTCCTTAAGGGCTTTAACTCTATTCAAAAGTCAATTTTCCAATTCCTCCTAACAGAATTCTTTCCTCCAAATCTTTTTTTTAAATATATATATATAAATTTATTTATTTATTTTTGGCTGTGTTGGGTCTTCGTTTCTGTGCGAGGGGCTTTCTCTAGTTGTGGCAAGCGGGGGCCACTCTTCATCGCAGTGCACAGGCCTCTCACTGTCGCGGCCTCTCTTGTTGCGGAGCACAGGCTCCAGACGCGCAGGCTCAGTAGTTGTGGCTCATGGGCGCAGTTGCTCCGCGGCATGTGGGATCTTCCCAGACCAGGGCTCGAACCTGTGTCCCCTACATTGGCAGGCAGATTCTCAACCACTGCGCCACCAGAGAAGCCCTCTCCAAATCTTTATAGCACGTTGTTGGTCTTTCTTCCATCACACTTTATTTTCTTCTTCTTGGTATTATAGTTATTGATTTACATATCTTATGAGACACACACACACACACACTGCACTCTGTGCTGCAGGTGGCACCATAGTTGGGAAAAAACAGCAGCTTTGCATCCCAGCTCCAACACCTCTCTAAATAGCCTTGGGCAAGTTCCTTATCCATTCCTCATCCTTATTCTTATCCTTATATTATTTGTAAGAAGTGAGTTATGCTCAACTTTTTCAAATTCAATTAAATTATGTATATTAACTACCAGGTGCTCACTAAATGTTGGCTCTTGTTATCAACTCTAATGATCCGTTTTCCCATCTCCAGATCCCTGTAATGCCTACCCCATTCCTTTCACAAACTAGGTGCTCAGAATATTGGTTGAGTTGAAGTAGGACCTTGTCTTTAGGTGGATCCCTGTGCTTAATACTTACCTCAAAATTTAGTAGCAGCTTGACAAGTATTGTGTTGACCTACAGAGCCCTGAAGAATATTTCCCAATTAGATCTATCAAACTCTAGGGTCTTCAGCTGAGCCAACATGACCCAATAATTATAAAGCTGATCTTGGTATGGTGAAGCCTAGCTGTCACTTATGTTTCAGAACAGACGGAGCCGTGTGATAAGCAGATATGCAAAAAGTGAAAACCCAGCAAATACAGTGAAGCCTGAGAGCCCTCAGTTTGGTTTCTAAGACAGAGAGCTGGTGTCAGGCCACATCACCCCAATAGCTCCCTGATGTCATTTAGCTGATATGTCTCAAACTGCGGTCCAACTAGAGCTTGGAGCTTCCTCCTGGGAACGACTGAGGAGAGTAAAACAAGAGAGGAATGTCTGGTTCTCCCAGCTGCAGACACATGACCAGTCATCCAGATAAATAAAGCAGACAGTTACCCATGTGGTATAATTGCCAGGCTTAATCCCATCTGTAGTGATTCTCCAAGGCTTGGTGGTTGTAGTAAAGACAGAAAGGCAGAGAGTGTATTTTCCCTTAGTGAAATACAGCAAAACAATCTGTGGGTCCCCTTTACTAATTCTAAGAATCACTCTCTAAAGCTCCTATAACTTAATGCCTTCATGGGAATTAGCTAGCAAGTAATGGAAGACAAGACAGGGATTAAGATGGAAGTGTTTGTTTGGGGCCAAGCGAAAAAGGGCACAATGGAGGGAAAGGGTCAGTCCCAGCAAAACATCCATGTCATTGTTTCAGATGTAAGTTTTCTAGCTGGTACATGTACCATGAGTTTAATGAAGAGCAGCCAGGAAATATAGTTGCTTTTTGACAGAAAAATTGAAAAATCATTTACTGATTTTTAAACAGATGTACAATAGTTCTGTAATGCACACGCATGACCCCCTCTCCCATTTCTCTCAGCATGAGTGAGCGTACATGCAAGCACACACACACACACACACACACACACACACACACACACATACACGTGCACACAGCTTTCTCCAGATCAGCCAAGGGTGCTTAATCTTTGTACCAACTGCAATATTTTTCTTGACAGAAGCTGAGTGTAATAATTATTTATATATTTGTGTGGTTATCTACATATCTGTTTCTTGTCATATTCCAAAAAGGATTTAAGATGGCATATGTGAATATGTAATATGACAAGAATTTAAATTAGAAGTGAGGTGAAAGAAGAAATTAAAAACAAACCAAAGATGAGAACACAGGGAGACAGGAAAAGAATTAAAAAGCATAATACAATAATCTACACACCTGCTACCAGTGCACCATAAATGTGTCTTTCAGCTTGCCAGTGGCCAAATTTGAAGAGAAATCTAGTCAATTATATAAATCTTGTCTATAAGAGGGATTCCCACACTTTTCTGAGTACCTGAGTTACCTGAAGAGTTTATAAAACTAGAATCAATAAGGCCCCACCAACAGAATTTCAAATTCTGCTGATCTGAGGTAAGATCATGGAATTTATAATCTTAGCACATTCCTACTTATCTCTCAGATAAAAGCAATCCAAGTTCTCAGGAGAACAATCTTTTATATGTATATATACATATATATATACATACATATATATATATATATATATATATATATATATATATATATATATATATATATATATAAAGATCATACAGAAATTTCTTCCAGGGAATGACAAGGAGAACCTTGAGAAATACAATGAACATTCTTACAGGGATTTAAGATGAGTTTTAGAAGCCCACAGACTGTTGTTTATAATAACCTTCAAAATAAATTTCATATAGTTATGTGAAAGTAATTACATTGAGATTTGGTAAAGAGAGGGCAAAAAAAAAAAAAAAACCCAACATTCTGCAGGAACTTTATTTTTGCCAGTTTTGCTTAACCCAGGATAGGAACTAAAAAGGATTTTATATCTACTCAATACTATTATCTTTATATGAAGTCAAAAATCAAGACTCCCTTAGTAAATATGTCAGCAAAGCATACAAGTCTCAGGGCTATGTCAGCATTGAGGTTTACCTACATTTTTTTTCTTTTTTCACAATGAAGGAAATTTACTTTATTAAAAAATCAGCTGCATCAAATGCTGTGCTAGGCCTTCAACATCCATTATCTCATTTAACTTCATAATAACCCCATTAACTAAGTATTATTATTATTCCATTTAATTTTTTTTTTTTCTTTTGCGGTACGCGGGCCTCTCACTGTTGTGGTCTCTCCCGTTGCGGAGCACAGGCTCCGGACACGCAGGCTCAGCGGCCATGGCTCACAGGCCTAGCTGCTCTGCGGCATGTGGGATCTTCCCGGACCAGGGCACGAACCCGTGTCCCCTGCATCGGCAGGCGGACTCTCAACCACTGCACCACCAGGGAAGCCCCTAAAAATTTTTAAAAATTATTTTTATACAATTTTTAAAGGTTACTCTCCATTTATAGTTATTACAAAATATTGGCTATATTTCCCGTGTTGCACAATATATCCTTGAGCCTATCTTACACCCAATAATTTGTGCCTCCCACTCCCCCCTGTATATTGCCCCTCCCCCCCACTGGTGTAAACTAGTTTGTTCTCTATATCTGTAAGTCTGCTTCTTTTTTGTTATCTTCACTAGTTTGTTGTATTTTTAGATTCCACATAAAAGTGATATCATACAGCATTTGTCTTTCTCTGTCTGACTTATTTCACTTAGCATAATGCCCTCCAAGTCCATCCATGTTGCTGTAAATGGCAAAAGTTTATTCTTTTTTATGGCTGAATAGTATTCCATTGTATATATATACCACTTCTTCTCTATCCATTCATCTGTTGATGGACACTTCCCTATCTTGGCATTTGTAAATAATGCTTCTATGAACGGGGGGGGCGGGGGCGGTGCCTGTATCTTTTCAAATTAGTCTTTGGGGTTTTTTTTTTGGATATATACCCAGGAGCAGAATTGCTGGATCAAATGGCAGCTCTATTTTTAGTTTTTTGAGAAACCTCAATACTGTTTTCCACTGTGGCTGCATCAATTTGCATTCCCACCAGCAGTATAGGAATGTTCCCTTTTCTCCACATCCTCCCTAACATTTGTGTTCTTTTTGATGATAGCCATTCTGACAGGTTTGAGGTGGTATCTCGTTGTTTTGATTTGCATTTCCCTGATGCTTAGTGACGTTGATAATCTTTTCATGCGCATGTTGGCCATCTACATTTCCTCTTTGGAAACATGTCTATTCAGTCCTTCTACCCATTTTTTAATCAGGTTGTTTGATTTTTTGATGTTTAGTTGTACGAACTGTTTATGTATGTTGGATATTAATCCCTTATCGATAGTATCATTTGCAGATATCTTCTCCTATTCAGTAGGTTGTCTTTTCATTTTGTCCATGGTTTCTTTTGCTGTGCAAAAGCTTTTAAGTTTAATTAGGTCCCATTTGTTTATTTTTGCTTTTATTTTCTTTACTTGAGAAGACAGATCCAAAAAAATATTGCTTCGATTTATGTCAAAGAGAGTTCTGCTTATCTTTTCCTCTAGAAGTTTTATAGTATCCGGTCTTACATTTAGGTCTTTAATCCATTTTGAGATCATTTTTGTGTATGGTGTTAGAGAATGTTCTAATCTCATTCTTTTACATGTAGCTGTTCAGTTTTCCCAGCACCACTTATTGAAAAGACCATCTATTCTCCACTGTATATTCTTGCCTCCTTTGGTTTGGAAGAAATGTTATCTAGTTATCTTCAGAATTTATTCTTGAGAAATTACATTATTCTCAGGGCTTGAATTCTTATTGAGGGAGGAAGCAGAGGGAGGGGGAAGGAAGGAAGGAAATGAGCTCCTCCTTATTATGGAAATTTTGTGAAGACCTTTTGGTTTTTAGTGGAACCAAATCATCAAAGGTTCTCAATGTGGTGAAATCCTCTATACACATAAACTTTGCATGATCATGTAAAGTTTTTTTCCTTCCAATTTTGTGGCAAAAGAGACATCCATTTTATTTTCCACATCTCACATCCTGTCACCTTGAATCTGAAGTAAATCTATAAGACTCTGGGGGTGCTTTCTAGATGATTTGTTTTGTCTTATTTTTTAAATAAATCAATAACTAGATGGGATGGTCTTTTGTTTTTCTAGGAAAGGGACAATTTGAGCTGGTTTTAGACAATTTGTTATTTGCAGGTGTGCGTAAAAGTTACTGCTCTCAAACCTGGGTACAAAATGGCATAAGGGTGCTGTTAGATATTGAGACCTCACTCACTTGTTCAGTAAATACCTGTAGAGGACTTGGTATTTGCCAAGCACTGAGACAGCTGATGAGAATACAAGAGTAACCAAGAATGCCTCCACGGTGTTTGAGGTCTTTACAGACACAAAAGAGGTGATTATAACATGGTGTGCTAAGTACGTAAATGAGGAAATGCAGAACTCTAAAGAGAGGAAACAAAACCATACTTGAGTGGTCAGGGAAGGCTTCTTGGAGGAAGTTACATGTAAGCTAAGACCTAATATGTAAGTAGAAGTTAAACATGTGAAGGTGGGTTGAGATGGGCTTCAAAATGGAAGGTGGGAGAGAATGCTATGAAACAAACAAATCCCAGCTTGTAGTGAACATTCATGAAACAGAAGAAGATACGTTGCTAAAGATGAAAGAAATCTAGTCTGAGCTCTATGTGTTATATGTGGGGCTGGGAGTGAAAAAGTTGAGAAAACAGGAGAGTCAGGCCAGATCTTGAATGGTTTTCTAATCCATACTTAGGAATTTAAACTGTATTCCAAGAAAAATGAGGGAGCCATTAGGAAAAGTGGGCATATAACACTGTCAAAGTGACCCCAGCTTTGCAGGGCTGGCTTTCCACAAACTTCCTAGGAAACGTAAGCAGGGCATTAGTAAACGTTTTAATTAATGAGTCAAGTTTTTGACAGGACATTAAAATCTATTGGTAGAAAAAGTGTTCGCGAGTATTTCATTTTATATACGTTTATAATTAATGAACCCCTTTTTAAAGCTGAAGTTGAAAAAATAACTAAAATTAAGGCCATAGTGTACATCTAGGGTATCTATGGTTCTGCTTAAGGGAATATGAGTTGATCCACAATACAGAGTAATTCAATTTATGAAAAAAATCCCCCTGGTTTTAATACTATGTTATTAAACTCAAATATTGGTTAATAAGGTTATTTGAAGGAAAAAATCAAATATTTCAGAGATAAAAAATGCTTAACATAAGATGATTCCCCATGTATAGTTTGCCATCTAGTGTTAATTTGTGGAAATAAAAAAGGCTGGTACAATAATTTTCAAATCTGGCTCACTCGGTGGCAGAGGGATGACTCAAAGCAACATTTCAAGTTTAAGACATCAAATTATATCACGAAACCTTCTGAGGTTTGTGGAGCTGAGGGAGTGTGTGGGCAGGTGAGTTGGCTACTTCTAAAACATCGGTTACTTCTGGGAAGCAGTACACTGGAGCAAACAGTTCCCAATTTGCGCTACCCTGAGAATCACCTGGAAAATTTTTTAAAAATACAGATGGCCAGGCCACTCTCCAGACCTAATAAGTCAGATTCACTCCGTGAGACTCACGTCCCAGGTGATTCTAACGTATAGCCAGGGAGAGGGCCACTGGGTGGTGGGTTAAGACTGTGGACTCAGCTGTATCTCTACATGAGTTCCACCACTTAGTTGTATGGCCTTGAGCAGGAAAACTGGTTTAATAACATCTATGTGCCTCAGTAAAATGAGGATAATAACCTCTCCTGGGGTTATTGTGAGAATTAAATATGATCATGAATGAAAAGCCCTTAGCATAATTTATGGTACTTTGGGCTCAACAAATGCTAACTATTAATAACAATATTTATTATCAAGGATATTTTATGAGTTATTTAAGGGAATAAACAACCTAAGGGATATAAATATATAACATGGAATACTAGAAATTAGAACGCGTGACTATGGCCTATTTCTATTCTTCTTAAACTGGAAGATTTGTGGGATTTAATGCTGATGCCCGGTACAGCCTGAGGGTCAGCCACTCCCTGAGAAGCATGTGACTTCATATTCAGTACTGACCTCAACTTTATAAGTTATTCCGAATCATTCCTAATTTCTGTTCTATTCCTATTCCTAACTGGGTTCAAAATGCCCAATTCCCTAGTAAATTTCACGTGTCCTGCTTGGGTCAGATGTCATCTCATGAATTCATCAGGGGGCAGAACCATATCACCTACAGACATGGTAACAGTAGGGACAGCCCTGAGTGTCGGGGGCAGTTCCCAGTGAAAGGGGAATCATTGTGACTTAGAGGTATCTTTACAATCATAAAAAGTGATGAGTATTACTGTAATAATACTGGGCAGAAAGAATATCATCTGAAAAGTCTCAGAGGAGTCCAGTGAAGAGCAAGTGTTTGTTTGGCTGGAGTATTCAATGGGAATATTGGGGGGTGGGGGGTGGGGAGAGGGGAATATTATGAAAAACTTGGTTTTGACAAATTGGAATGGAAGACTAGTGGAAAGGACACATCAAATATAACAGATTCTTATTTGAGAGGATGGGGTAGGGAGCGAATGTATATAGGACAGTAGCAGAAAATTATGAGCAGAAAATTAATTAGTTTGGTTAGAGACATGTTGGGCTGATAAAAGTAGAGGGCATTCAGAAGGGGCCGTCCAGCAAGGAGACGGAGATGAAGGGTAAGAACTCACAAGGGCAATGCGGGCACTAAGTTAAGATCTGGATTTGGGACTCAGCAGAATGGTTGTGATAGCTGAAGTCAGGGACATGAATGAGTTTCCTGAGTGACTCGATAGAAGCGGGGACCAAGAATGGCTCTCTAATAGCACAGTATCTTCACCAGAGGAAGAAGAGTCAGCAAATAAGACAAGAAGTGGATAGAGGAGAATTGACAAATGTAATTTTAAAAACACAGAGAATGGGTGAGATGAAAAACTACAGAGAGGTCAAGTAAATTAATAGCATAAAAGATCTGGCTTCTTTAAATTAGGACATCACTGGCCACTTCAAAAAGGGCAGAACCTTTGGACTGATAGAGGTGGCCAGGTGCTTCACATCCTTATCAATCCTTGGTATCATTCGGGGTTTGTTGGAACTTGATATGTAGGAGTTATTTATACACGCTGGATATACTTTGTCAGGTGTATGTATTACACTCTGTGGGTTGCCCTCTGACTGTCTGGTGTGTTTTGATGGCAGAAGTTCCTAATATTAATGTAGCCCAATTAATCAATTATTTCCTTTATGCATAATGCTTTTTGTGTCATATTTACCAGTTCTTTGTCTACAAAGGTCAGGAAGATATTCTCCTCTGCTATCTTCTAGAAGCAAAGGGAAGCCCCAGAAGGACTGCCATGCGGCATATCTAGCCAGGAACCAATCAGACTAGAAGAAAAGGAAAAGGGTCCCAAAAGATCTATCTTCAAGAGGAAAAGAAAATAGTACTAATAGAAGAGAATATCTGATTATGGTTGAACAAATGGAAAACAAAAAACACTTACAGTCCTGTGGAAAATCTGTCAACTTCAGAAAGAACAAAAAGTTGCACAGGAAAGAAAATGTCATCATAACACACTACTAGTTAGCAGTGAATAAAAGTCCTAAGTTAAACACTGAATATAAATTTAACAACAACAACAAATAATAGATATCACTATACTAGAAGAGTAGAAAGGAGGAGCTAAAAGTAATTCATGGAGTTAAGAGTACAAAATCCTCATCTTCCATAATAGCAAGTTAATAGATAATTAATAAAGTCAATAAATAAAGATGTAACAGAATATGTTTATCTTTTTTTTTTTTTTTTTTTTTAAGATGGAGGTAAATACCAAAAGAAACTACTTCAAGAGTTTGGGGAGATCGACTTAGGGGTGAGGTGGAATGGGATAGGAAAATGTTGCTTTCCTTCTGAGCTCTGTATATTATTTGAAATTTTGAACTATGTGTATGTATTAATTGGATAACAAAAGAATTAATTTTTCCAAATGAGGCAGGGTAAAGATAGGGGGATATGAACTTGAAGCAAAGAGAAACAATTTGAAATGATTATTTTTTCTTTCTTTAAACATTGTATCTTAGGCTCTAGATTAGATCTTGAAATGAAGGACAACTGAGTCAAAATGATATATATCACAGGCAAACTACTGACCCAGACATTGTAAATTATTTCTAGGAATAGCTAGTAATTCATATTGAATCCAAAGAACACTTCACACATAAGTACATGATAGAATGAGCTCATTTTTTATTTTAAAAAGGAGGGGTGTTCAAGTGTGTATATTTTATGTGTGTGTGTGTGTGTGTGTGTGTGTGTACACTTGGGAAGACTATAAACCCTGACTATAACATATATATACTTTTTAGTTAAAATTTTATTCATGACCATATTCTTAATCACAATATATTTAATTGCAAAACAACCTGTCTTAGAATACTACAGTATGAGATGCATTTGACCAACAGTACAAATACAGTAATTATAATACTCAAATCTTAGGTTCATAGATATTTAATGTATTAGATGTGCACGACAATTAAAAAAAAAAAAAAACAATCCTGTCTTGAAAACTTTATAGAAGCACTTCTCTTTTCATCAAATATAAGGCTCACATGAGCCTATAACAAAACTTAACACTGTTCATGTGTCAAAGGACAAGGCTAAGCAATAAGTTATTCTTTTAAAAGTATCTATGAACCAGAACAATTTTCTTTTTGAGTTTGAGAAGCCAAAGACTATTAAGGAATATTTTAAGGCTGAATAGAATCAACAAAGGTAAATAAGGAGATTGGGAAGAAAGAAATAGTTCAATATTAACAAAGCAGTATATCTGCCAGGTTCCTGTGCTCAGCCAGATCATCTTGAAAACATGAATTTTGAGTTTAGTAAAGTGTCATACAGTATCTAGTTACATCAGATACCTGATGAAAGTGCTTTTCTGAAACTGTTTCTTCTCTTTTATATATGGACTTTAAAGAAATCCAAACAAATACTGCAATGCAGTGTTTTGAAAAACATATAAACTGCAGAAATGCCCACAATAACAAATGATATCAGGAGGTACAGTAACTGAAATATATCAGGACGTATAGGTACAGTTAATTGAAATGGCATGGTAATGTGAAATGTTAAAAGGAATGGTAATGTGAAATATAAAAAGGATGACTAGATAATTTCTACTTCCAAACTAGATAATTTCTACTTCCATTCTGAAGTAAAATTACAGAATGATGAGCTCATTACTTTATGTAGCAACTAGGAATTGCTACCGTTAAAATATTAATTCTTTCAATGCTTATTTTTGGATTGCCTACTATTTAACAGGTACCATGTTTGGTGCTACACTGATTAATAAAACACGGTTCTCTGCAAAGAAAGAAACCTTGGTCTAGGAAGTACTCATTATATACTTCTTACAAATTTAGTTAAGTATGGCTTTTGGAACTAAAGAAAAAAAATTTTCCAAAAAGTTAACTTTCTAATTAAGAATGCATACGAACATAAATAGTTAAGATTTCAGAGGCTCATAAATACTTAGAAACTCTAAATTGCTAATTGACTATTTCAGTTGATGTGATACCTGTCTCATCAACTGCCTGCATATTTTTCCCAAAGTACATTCTTAACACGCAAAAATTTTTAAAACAATGAAACAAACATTTCAGCCATTCTTGCATACCTACTCTTAGTAAAATACAGAACAAGTTGCAATTTTTAATCTGGACATCGACGACAATTTAAACCAATCATATTATTCAAGTGAAACAGATGTCCTGAATTTTGTAACACCATCAGCAAACCTGGAGAGATGCAACTGATTGAATGTGTGAAGCTGTTAGAATTAATCTTCATCATCTCTTTGAAGAGGTATTATCTGAATTTCTTTGGCTATCCTTTCTCCTAATGTCTTATTGTTTGAAGCAATTATTCTTCGTGACATCAAATCAAATGGTCCACCTAAAATCAAATATGGAACATGGTTATATCCTGTACAAAAGTAATTCCTATAAAACTTGCATAGCAATATGTACTATGGTCAATCATAACATTTTAATACTTTCGACAATCTTTAAAAAGATCTATGCTGTCACATAACCATAATGTTTAAGCTTTGATAATACATAAATGAGTTTCTAAGCACCTTCTTTTAGTAAATACCAGTTGTGGAGGGAACTGGTAACTCAATCACACTAGTCTGGAAAATGTCATCTTTTCTCTATTTCACCTTTTGTGTGTTCTATTTCTTCTTTTTATTACTATTACCTCTTTAATGTTTGGGAATCTATGGACAGAAAATCTGACTCCAATGCATTTTCACACCACTCTCCTTCCCATTTCCTTAATACTTTGCTGTCTTTCTCCCAGGCCATTGATGAATTATTTTAACCCAGGTTCGCTCTTTTAAAAATCTCACCACCAGCACAGAGGAAATACGTAGCCCCTCTAGGCTCAAGGCAGAAAGTGATGGTGGACGAAGTCCATGTTCAACCACCACCATGGTCACCATTCAGAGAACTCTTGGTACAATTCTCAGATTCAGTGACCTTCTTGACTTTTTCTATAGTCTCTCAAGAATTCCTGATACTCATATTTGAAGAGGCTAAGCCATTTATCATTATTAATTCCATGCTACCATTAGCTTCTTATCCTTGCCTCTATCTCGCAATGTTTGTTATTTTGATTGTGTAGAAAATTACTGGCTTTTTTTGCCTTAAGAGCTGAGGTATAACATGTAACAAACATTAAAGGAAAAAAGCCATATATAGAGGAAGGTCCAACAGATATGGAAAGAAAAATGCTTTACTGTCCCATAATTTTACCTGTTACATCCAAGAGTACTCCACCAGCTTCAGTCACAATAACACCAGCACCTGCTACATCCCAGCAGTGAATTCCCATTTCATAATATGCATCTGCAACTCCAGCTGCCACAAGGCACATATTAAGAGCTGCTGTTCCAACACCTCGGATCCTAACAAATAACATTTTAAAAATAAGATAGAAAAAGAAATTATTTCAAATAAGGCATTCCTCCTTAACTTCAGTTTCTTTTAAGTGTTGCCTGATGCAACAGTCATGATGCACTATATAAATGACAAAACTAATCCTTATGAAGCAATCATTTGTAACATAAACTAAAAAACAAGGATATTTTGGGGAAAAAAACTGAAGAAAATTCTATAATTCTACTATCATGGTATGCATGTATATTCATTGTGGTCTAAACCCAGGGACAATAGCCCCACAATACAAGTAGTTTATAGAAGGGTGAAAATGTACTCCCGGTCATCCCCAACTGCATGGGCATCAGTACGCGTGACCAAAGAGATAACAGCACTGGTGGGCTCTGCTTAGATCTAGGCCTGCCTGGAAAGATTATTTCAGGTTTGCCTTCTCACAGTAGCTTTTCCGTGGAAATATATCAAGTTAAGGTAAGTACAGACATTACTTTATTAGCCATTATAATAATAACTGATTCAGGAAAGAATCATCAATAAACGCTAGGGCTTCCCTGGTGGCGCAGTGGTTGGGAGTGTGCCTGCCGATGAGGGGGACGAGGGTTCGTGCCCCGGTCTGGGAAGATCCCACATGCCGCGGAGCGGTTGGGCCCGTGAGCCATGGCTGCTGAGCCTGTGCGTCCGGAGCCTGTGCTCTGCAACGGTAGAGGCCACAGCAGTGTGAGGCCCGCGTACCGCAAAAAAAAAATAAAAATAAATAAATAAAAAATAAACGATAAAATGAGTGGATGAATGATATTTACATATCAAAGTATCTCCCTATAAGATACACAATAATTACAATGGGAAAGATAGCAAGATCATTACCAAGTGATCAAAGTTAATATTCAATAATGGGACAAAAAGGTACCATGTGCCTCCTGATATAATGCACTGAGAAGGAAATAACAGTACTTCTGTAGCATTCCTGCCCCAAATGCATAACCCAAATCTAATCATGAGGAAACCCAACAAATTCAAATCAAAAGGCATACTATAAAATAATTACCCTATGTTTTTCAAAAATGTCAAGGTCATAAAAGATAGACTAAGCAACTGCTCCAGATTAAAAGAAATTGATGAGAAATGGCACCTAAATGCAGTGTATGATCCTGGATTGGATCTTGGATTAGAATTCTTTCAAAATATGAATTAAGTCACTATATTAGGTAATGTATCAAACTTAATTTCCTGATTTTAGTAATTGTGGTTATGTTAAAGAATGTCCCTTTTATCAAAAATATACACACTGAAATGTTTAAGAAGAAGAGGTCATCATATCTGTAAGTTACTACTTTCAAATGGGTTTTACTCAAGCTTCTTTTTTAGTTGTTTAAACCTCTGAAAATAAAGCAGTCAGGTCTGTTCACTGAGTTCCTTCACTATTTATTTTTAAAGAAATAAGGGGATTCCACATATGAGTGATATCATATGATATGTGGAATCTAATTTTTAAAAATGAAACAAATGAACTTACTTACAAAACAGAAACAGACTTACAGATATAGAAAACAAGCCATGGTTACCAAAGGGGAGACACAGTGGGGAGGGATAAATCAGGAGCTTGGGATGAACATACACACACTGGGATGAACATACACACACTACTGTATGTAAGACAGATAACCAACAAGGACCTACTGTACAGCACAGGAAACTCTACTCAATATTCTGGGATAACCTTTATGAAAAAAGAATCTAAAAGAGGATGAATATATGTATATGTATAACTGAATCACTTTGCTGTACACCTGAACTAACAAAACACTGTAAATTAACAATACCCTAATAAAATTAAAATAAAAAAAAAGAAATAATGAGAAATTGATGACTAATGTGGTATTTGTTTAGTTTCTTAAAAATAAAAAAAGTACTGCACCTGAGTACATCCTTCATGCCAAAGCAATTTTTCTTTTTAGAAAAGGATCAGAATTACATGATGCCTTGATTTCAAATATATTTTACTGCCTATATTCTTACTATATATCAAATTTAAGAAAGAACTAGCAACCTCAATAAACTTCCATAGGTGTTTGACTGCTTTCCAAATATATAAACCCAAATTAACTTTAGTGGCTTTTTTTAGTTTATAAATAATGGTGTATTTTCCTCCTCTTCTCAAGGGTATGTGATAGTTCACATCTCATGTCATAGAAAGAAAATACCAAGATCGCTCACAAATTATCTCTTGGTATTCTATTCAAACATAGAACCCTAGGCTGGAAGAACAATGCTATATAGGCAGTTCTTCCAGCACAGCATATACGGTATGCTTCTGTCTACTTTTGATGTGTATCAATGGCTCTCAGTCAAGAGGTCTTTTGATCAGAAAGCATATTCTTTTATGGACAAATATTACTAAATATTATTAATTACCAAATAATTGAGGCTGTGGTCTAGATTTTGCATATGTGTCCTGAATTCTATGTTTGTCTGATCCTCCTATACAGCTAGGATGGTATAGAGTAAAAAAGACTATCTTCAGAATCACACAGATTTGAGTTTGCTCCCCTACTCAGTTGCTTAAAAACTATAATTTTGAAAAAGTTTCTTCTTCAAATTTTAGCTTTCTTGTCATCAGAATGGAAATATCAACTTACCTTGGCTCTGGCTGCAATGATTAGAAACAACAGACGTAAAGCACCTAGCAGAGGGCCTAGCATATAAAAGAGCCTCAAAAAATAGTAGCTATATTTATGAAGAAATTATTCCCTAAAGCATGATACCAGAAAACATCATTAAAGTAAACAAATACAGTGCATTTCATTAAACAAATCCCCAAAAATTACACAAAGGAAATTGACCCATAATGATTTACTTTGCCTCATAAATGTCATTTATAATCAATATATAATTATACTTCAATTTAAAATAAAAGGAGGTGGTATCTCTTGGGACAAAGTGAAGGAAAAGCAGGAGCTAAGAGTGAAAAAATTAAAGATCCTGAGAAATGAAAGAGAAACAAGACATGCCAATCCTCACCTCCCACCACCACTTAGCAGAAATTCATAACAGAACCTATACAGAAGGGTAGAACTGACAGGATAAGGAGCTCTGAAACCAGGAACCCAGATTGCAAAGTGAACAGAGACAGAAAAAGCAGACACATCCACACAAATCTACTGTGAAACATCAGACATTGCTAATAAAAGTGTTTGGGGTTTTTTTGACTCATCAAGTGTCTCTGCAAAAAATTAAGCACAGAAATGAACAAAACAAAATAAAACAAGGAAAAAATAAAACAAGAGATGACCGAACTCAGAAAAGAAGTGGGACAAAAAAGACAAAATTCTATCAGAAAAGAAGACTAAATCGCAAGGTCCCCTAAAGAGAACAGATGCAAATGAAAACTTAATAAAGGGCAGTGAGGAAAAGCGATAAAAGAAAGAAGTAAAATGGGTCGGAGAGAAAGTGGCTGCAAGGGAAGAAACAAAGAAGATTTAATGTTCCTCCTGGTGTCTCTGAAGAAGAAAATGAAAACAGCAGAAGTGAACTAATACTTAAACCTAAAACTCAAGAAAACTTTCCAGAAAAAAAAAAAAAAAAAGATATGAATCTACCTGTTATAGGGAGAAAACATCCCAGAATGAGCAATTCCAAGATATACCGTTATAAAAGTGTCAGCCATGGAAGATTAAAAGAAAAAAATTTTTCTCAGAGCCTCCAAGTAAAAAATGAAATAATTTAAAAGCCAAGAAGATTAAATTGGCATCAGATTTCTCATAACATACAAAGCAAGGCAACAGTATAGTAGCTTTTTTTTTTTAATTTGGGTTTTTTATTTATTTACTTATTTTAGTTTTGGCTGTGTTGGGTCTTCATTGCCACGCATGGGCTTCCTCTAGTTGCAGCGAGCGGGACTACTCTTCATTGCGGTGCGCAGGCTTCTCATTGCGGTGGCTTCTCTTGTTGCGGAGCAGGGGCTCCAGGCACGCGGGCTTCAGTAGTTGTGGCATACGGGCTTAGTTGCTCCACGGCATGTGGGATCTTCCTGGATCAGGGCTCAAACCCGTGTCCCCTGCATTGGCAGGCAGATTCTTAACCACTGCGCCACCAGGGAAACCCTGTAATAGCATTTTTAAGAAATGTACTTCAGGACTTCCCTGGTGGCACAGTGGTTAAGCATCTGTCTGCCAACGCAGGGGACATGGGTTCGATCCGTGGTCCGGGAAGATCCACATGCCTTGGAGCAACTAAGCCCGTGCACCACAACTACTGAGCCTGCGCTCTAGAGCTCACGTGCCACAACTACTGAAGCCCGTGCACCTAGAGCCCATGCTCTGCAACAAGAGAAGCCACCACAGTGAGAAGCTCACACACCGCAATGAAGAGTAGCTGCCACTCACCGCAACTAGAGAAAACCCACGAAGCAAAACGTAAATAAATAAAAAAATAATAAATTTCTAAAAATAAAAGAAAAAAAAGAAATGTACTTTATACTTTCTTTCACTAAAGATGTTCTATCCAGCCAAGCTGTCTTTCACGTTTCAAGACCATAGAAAAACAGTTTGGAATGTGCCAGATCTCATGGAATACTGTGTACATGTGCCCTTCTCAAGGAATCAACTAAGAGATGAGCTTCATCTAATCTAAAGGTGATTGGTGTTAAATCAAAAACAAACAGAGACCAGCCTTGAAAATTCCCTGATAAGACAAAACCAGTTTAGTCATGCAAACAAAGCTTAATTTAGCTTATTTTGCAAAACTAACTCAACCTGGGTCATTTCTTGCTTATGATTCTGGAAATGACAAGCAAAACTTAAGTTGTTTCTCAAGGCTGATATGAGGTAACCACTAATCAATTCCCTATCATTTAAAAAAATTCTATTATAGCCAATCACTGTGAAGAATAAATAGTCACTGCTTTCTCACTTTATAAGCTTCTTTATAACAATATATGCCTGAGCCTCATTTCATGTTTTGGTCAGGGTGTTCCTGGTTTGCAAACTGTCTTTTTGTGTGTTCACAATAAACTTTTACTAATTATACTTCAGTGATTCGCTGGTTTTAATTCTGTTATTTATGAACTTTTGACACCAGGAAAACTTCATGGAAGGACTGTGAGCATTTTATAAAGTCAAAAACTAAGACCGCAGGATGGGACCGTGGGTGAAAGAATATGTAATAATAATACGTCTGACAAAGTATAAAGAATGCAACTTAAAAAACTGGATGAAAAGGGAGAGAAAAAGGGGAAAGTAGAGTAAAATCACTGAATGTCATATAGGTAACAGGCGGAAGCCAAAACGTTCTGGAGCCTTTACAGAGAGTAAATGGTCAAGTAAGAAAAGAGAATATTAAGAGCATTATAAAGAGTTTTAATATAAAAGAAACCCATGAGAATAAAATTGAACCTTTCACAAATTTCTATTTCTAAAAAGAAAAAAAGCAGAGGGGATACACCAAATAAATACAGTAACTATAACATAATATACAAAGTAATTACAATGTAAGATAATAATACAACAGAATTGAGACCAAACAAAACGGTCATATCAATAAATGAGTAAGCCTACCTTTTTTATGGAAAGAAAAAAGATTTTCAAATTGATTATAAAGCAAAACTCCACTCTATGCTGTATTCAAGAGATGCACTTAAAACTCAGTGATTCAAAAGGACTAAAAATAAGAGTGGACAAAGATTTACCAGGCACAATTCTGATGTCAAAGCAGATTTCAAGTTCAAACATCAAAGTACAATACAGAATGTACTTTTGTTTCAGTGCATATGGAAGTTCCACAAAAATTGATCATATACAGGGCACAAAGAAAACATAAAGTTCCATAATATATATTTATTACAATGTAATAAAACTACAAATTAAAAATGAAATTAAAAAAGCAAAAAAAGTCATTTCCTCGTGGAAATTTAAGAACACAACTCTTGGGTGAAAAGGGAAATACAAACAGAAGTAACAAATTTTGTGAAAATTAATTGAAATGAAAACACATCAGAATCTATGGGATACATTTAAAGCAGTAATCAGATAAAAATTCATAGCCTAAATACTTACATCAATAAAAATCAAAGCATACAAATAAATTCTCTACTTAAAAAGGAAAAATAAAGGAAACAACAAAATGAACAAAAAGAAAGCACAATGATGAAAATAATAAAGCAGAGGAGAAAAACAGTAGACCAGATTAATAAGCAAAATCCTGGTTCTTTGAAAAAACATAAAATAGACAAACCACCAAGTAACTTAATCAAGACTTTTTAAAAAGAAGAAAGCACAAATACACAAAATAAGAAATGATAAGGGGGAAATAACTACTGATACAGAGAGGCCAGAAATAAACTATAAGATTCTACCTTGTATACCTCCATGCAAATAACTTGAAAACTTAGAGGAAGCGGGTAATTACTTAGGCTGTGGAAATGTTCTGGATTAAAGGTGGCCAAAGAGACATGGCAACTAAACATAATACTGACACTAGACTGAATCTTGCACTGGAGGAAGAAAAATGCTATAAAAGACATTATTAGATCAACTGACAAAGCTATATATGTATGGATGGTAGACTAGATAAAGAGCAAATTCATGAAGTCAATAATTGTACTGTGGTTATGGAAGAGAGTATCCTTATTCTTAGGAAATAACAAACTGAAGTATTTAGGGGTAAAGAGCCATAATCTAAATAATTTACCATGAAATAGTTCAGGGAAAGAAAGGAGTATACACAAACACACACACACACATACACAGAGAGAGAGAGAGAGACAGACAGACACAGAGAAAAGAAAGAATGATAAAATGACAAAGCAAACGGGTACAATGTTAACAATAGGTGAATCTGGATAAAGTGTATACTCTTGTTTCTTGTAGTTTTTTATTTCCGAAAATTTTGTTAAATTTGAAATTATTTTCAAATAAAAGTTTTAAAAATTACATTATAAAATTAGAATTACGGTACTGATCCCATGTCTATTAATTAAAAATTTCATTTCTAAAGAAAAATTCATTCCTTAGAATGTCAAATTATCTATAATGTTAACACAGAATGTTCAAATTTTGGGAAAAAGTGAAAAGAGCTTACCCATGGATGGGAAGGCAAAGAAGCCTTTCCATATTAGAAAGAATAATTCTCACAGTCTCTGGTGTTCTGGAAGAGCCCAACTCTGTCACCAAGAGTGATTTGGTAACATCTAAAAGAAAATGTTTTAAATAATCATTAGAGTTTATTAATAAGAATTCTGATAAAAAATTTGACACTTGTAACTCAGAACAAATTGGACATTTTTATTCCTCTTTCTAGTTGTATCATATTTGTTTCTTTCTAAGGCTTTAAATATTAAAATACTTATCAATTTATTATCTCTTTTAGTTATTTTATCATCATTTTTATAATCATCAAAAAGAGTCTAGCTCCTTACACCACCACCCCAAAAGTACAGAATATAACCAATCTGCCTGCATGCATGACACATTTAGTGGGAAACGAGCAAACGTCTTACATATTTTTTTTTAAAGTGGAATCTAGGGGGCTTCCCTGGTGGTGCAGTGGTTGAGAGTCCGCCTGCCAATGCAGGGGACATGGGTTCGTGCCCCGGTCCGGGAAGATCCCACATGCCACAGAGCGGCTAGGCCCGTGAGCCATGGCCGCTGAGCCTGCGCGTCTGGAGCCTGTGCTCCGTAACGGGAGAGGCCACAACAGTGAGAGACCCGCGTACCGCAAAAAAAAAAAAAAAAAAAGTGGAATCTAGAAATTAAATAATTTATATATAGATTTGAAAAAGACAAAAATTAAAATTAAATGGTAGCACTGTTGGCAGGAATGTAAAGTGGTGCAGCCATTATGGAAAACAGTATGGAGGTTCCTCAAAAAACTAAAAATGGTGTTGCTGTATGATCCAGCAATCCCACTCCTGGGCATATATCCAGATAAAACTATAATTTGAAAAGATACATGCATCCCTATGTTCATGGCAGCACTATTTACAATAGCCAAGATGCAGAAACAACCTAAATGTCCATCAACAGATTAATGGATAAAGAAGATGTATATACATACAATGGAATATTACTCAGCCATAAAAAAGAATGAAATAATGCCATTTGCAGCTACATGGATGGACCTAGAGATTATGATACTAAACGAAGTAAATCAGAAAGAGAAAGATACCACAAGATATCACTTATATGTGGAATCTAAAATATCACGCAAATGAACATATCTACAAAACAGAAACAGACTCAGATATAGAGAACAGACTTGTGGTTGCCAAGGGGGATGGAAGGATTGGGAGTTTGGGACTAGCAGATGCAAACTATTATACACAGAATGCATAAACAACAAGGCTTACTGTACAGCACAGGGTACTATATTCAATATCTTGTGATAAAGCATGATGGAAAAGAATATGAAAAAGAATATATATATGTATAACTGAATGTTGGGTTAGTTTCTGCTATACAGCAAAGTGATTCAGTTATACATATATATGTATTCTTTTTCATATTTTTTTCCATTATGGCTTATCACAGGATACTGAATATAGTTCCCTGTGCTATACAGTAGAACTCTGTTGTTTATGCATCCTATATATAATAGTTTTATGCCTCATTTTTAATGATTCCCAACTTGAAGTGCCTTTTCCCCCTCAATTTACTAATAACTGGGCCCAATGGCATCAGAACAAAGGAATTCTACAAAGAATTTGAGATGCAGTGGCTGAAGCAATAAAACATGAAGGCCATGAGGGCAGAGAGTCATTCTTACTCATCTTCCTCCCCAGCCCCTGACAAAACGCAAGCCTCAAGTGTCTTCTGCTCCATCGCACTTGCTTCCCCTGCTTCCACTACTACATCCAAAATTGTGGTCACAATTAAAAAGTACAGAGAAAACAGACACAATTTATGAATCAGTTAACACTTGGAGAGCTCTACAGGTTAACAATCAAAAACAGTAGCATACGAATACATAATATCAATCACACCAAAAATTAGAGGATAAACCAACCTTCTTGGCGTGAAACCTGTAGTTTTTGACCATTACAAAAGGCACCTTTTCCTTTCCGGCCAGTATACATCTTATCCTCCATGCAACTGTATACAATTCCAAATTCCATCTGCAGAAGGAAAACAAGTTTCCTTTACCAAACCTGAGTATTCTTTCTCATGTCATCCATACTTTTTCTAAGAAAGTAACAAGAAAATCTGGTATACTAATAATGTTTTCAAATGGCTAAACCATGGGTATTTAAAATGCTAATTCCCAGCTTAGTCAGAGGAAAGAAGTCATCAGACCTAAACACTTGACTCCTGTCTCATCCATTTCTAAATTTAAGGGCACCCACCTTGACCTCTCTCCTTCCTGCCTCAGATGAAGACAGGTTGCTCCTGTTTTCTAGGGTGAATCCTTCTTCCTGTTAAACTTCTCTGAAAAACTGCTCCATCAACTGATCCCTCCTCTCTTGGACTTTCATTCCGGGACTTCTCGCCAAATTTCTTCCTCCCTCACAAAACCTTCAAAACGTTACCTTCTCCTTTTCTCTTCACTGCCAAAGAGTGGTCTAGACTTTGTATCTCCCATTCTCTTACTACACTACAATTTGGCTTCTTCCCTGATCACGCATCTCCTGAAACTCCTTGCAAAGAGATCATCAATGCACTCTTGCTGACCAAATGCGTCTTCTGAAGATTTGGAGACTTCTAACCATCACCAGTTAATCCCATACTCCGTGTTCCTGGCAGTATTCTCCTAGACCTCCTACTACACTCACTGATCTGTCTTGGTGTCACAGTTTCTTATGACCTTCTTCTCTGCCTAACCCCTAAAAGTTGTGTTCCCCAGAGTTTTTCATTCTTCCTCTTCTTCCATTTCCCTTTTAGCTCTCTCGATTCTTACAGGTTTGTTCTTTCCAGTCCACAAATTCAACTACCTCTCTAACTGTGGCTCCCACCAACCCCATCTTAACAGGTCAGTAGCTGTGCTTCAGAACCTAGGCTTGCAGAAACCTCAATTGAGGAGGTCAAACTCACTCACTATCTGATCACTCACGCCTCATTCCTTCCCCATTAGTCACTTCCTTCCAATTTTATCTTGAAAACACTTCCTGATTTTTGGCATTTCCTCAGCCATTCTCCCCACCTCCATCTGAGTTCAGAATCACCTGCCCCTCTGGTGTGACCTCTACATTGCTGGAATTATCTGTCACTCTGCACGTAAAAACCTCTACTGGTTTCCTACCACCTAAAAACAAAATCTAAATGTTCTGACACGGACAGGCCGTGGTGCCTCACGGCAAGACGACAACTAACTCACCTCATTGGTTCTGCTCCTGCCATTTCCAGAGGTTTGCCCACAATGAACATCTCACTGTTCCCCACACACATCATGCTCTTCTCCAAACTGTTCTTTCTGATTAAAATGCTTTCCTTTTCTTCTTTATCTGGCAAACCCCTAATTTGCTATGACCCAACTCACATGACCAAATTCTAAGACCCATTACATTTAGTATGAAGATTTCCCCAAACAACTCCTGGCAGAATTGGTTATACCCTCTTCATGTTCTCATAGTATTTTTTTTTTTCACAGTTCCACCACATATTACCTTTATCTGTTCACACGTGTAACTCTTGCACTGAACTGGGAGTTCAACAGCCCAGGGCTGATTAAATGAGAAATGCTCACCTATCTCCCTTTGAATGTTCTCAGTGATTAACACAATCCTGTGCCTAAGATTTCATTTGCACTAATCTGTGTTTTTATTTTCAGAGATTTCTTAACTCTCTTGTGTACATGCTGATCAAATATATCTCAAGCCCCTTGAAGACAGTTATGTAAGATGTTAGTAAACATCATTCGTGTTTTGATCAATCAAATACCCAAACAGCACGGAAATGCAACAGGTAGAGATTGTACTCTACTGGGCTTTAGAGACAGCAAGTGTTCAGGTTCCTGAACATAGTCTGCATTTTCTAAACATGCTTGGCCCCTTCCACTTCCTGATGTTTCCCTTCACAATGCCTACTAAAGCATTCCTAGCTCAAAGCACACCTCTTCCATTAAGCATTTCAGACCCTACATCAACGCCTATCTTATCTGACTCTATCATGTATATAATGATGATTAAATACTGAATCATATTTCAGTTATTTGTGTGTATTTTTTCCTTATAAAATCTTCTCAGAAAACATTACATTTTCTTCACTGGAAAAAGTATCATGACAAGTTTAACAGTTCTGGAGTTTATTTCAAAATAATGCAGCTACATAAATTGAATAGAGACAAACCTAAATTTATTATGGAGACACATTTACTCTTTTCTCAGAAAATGAGAGCAAGGCATTTTACCAACCATAAATTTAAACAACATACCTTTTTATTAACAACAAAGCCAATTGAAACAGCTACAAAAGGAAATCTTTAAAAAAAAACACACACATAAATTTATCAAAATAGAACTTATTTTCAACAAACATGTGTTTTCATAATAAAACTGCTTACAATTTTTTTCATATGAACAGTCTTATCCCTCCTCCCCCAGAACTGTGTGTACAGTATGCAACCCTTTGTGTAAATCGTAGGGGATGGGGAGGGTAGAATATACAGATGCGTACATACAGGATGCTTCTACAGGCATGAGACATCTCTGAAAGGATTCACAAGAAGCTGATAACAATGGTCACCTCCAGAGATGGGTTCTGAGAAGCTGGGGTCAGAAGTGGGAAGGCCACTTGGCACTGTATGCCATTTCATACAATTTAAATGTAGAATTCCATTAATATAGTTTTAATTTTAACAAAAATGGGATCATACTATATATTATAATCTTCTCTATGTTATATAATATTATGAGCATCTTTCCACATTAACATTCCATCACAAAACGATTCTACATCTTAGCTTTATGGCTTTAACAATTCTATTAGTAAAGATACATACAGCTAGCTACATAGTAACTTCAAATATAACAACTATGTGTCATCCCACCAAACTAGGCTACTCATTTGAACTCTCACTGGCAATTCTATCAGGCTTTCTTCTAAATATCCTGAGTTATATACTTACTTTGTGCCAGGCACTAGAGTAAGTTCTTATATAAATGTACAACTCATTGAGTCCCATCAACAAGCAATTCTATGAGGCAGGTACCATTAATGTGCCCATTTTATAGAATGAAAAAAAAAAACTGAGGCCTAGAAAGATTAAGCAACTTGCTCAAGGTCACGATTCATACATCCTAAAACCCATGCTCTTTTTAACAGTTTTTTTCTCCTGGATTGAACCCATTCTATATAGACAACACTCCAGTATTGAGTTAGTTATTTCCTTAATTGATCTCAAAGGAGCAATGTTGCTTGCATACATTTTTATGTGGTTTCAACAGTGAGAAAAAGAATAGTAAACAGGGCACTTCCCTGCACAAGACAAGTCTACAACATTAATACTTCATCACCTCTTCCATAGCTGATGAAAATTATGCATAATACACTTACAAACTACTCTACAATTTACACAGTTCTCTAAAGTATATATGTTTGTGAACAAAATATCCAACAGTCCATTCAGTTAATACAGTAACAGCAATTACAATATTAAAATTTTTAAAACATACCCATGTACAAAGTTAGTTGTTCCATCAATAGGGTCAATGATCCACGTAGGGCTGTCAGTTAAAATACTTTTTTCCCCAGCTGCCACAGATTCCTCACCAATGAAACTAAAATCAAAAGTGACGAACTCTGAATCTTTACATTGCTTTCAACAATTTTCAAACCTTAAGCTACCCAGGGTCTACTATAAAACACAACAAAAGTCCGTACACTACACTTTTCTATTGTTTTTCCTGCAGACTGATGAAAGTGAGAAAGTTTTACTTCCCCCAGAACAAAGTCATGTGAAAAATAACAGAATCTGAAATTCTCAAATGTAATGCCAGGATAAGTGAAGGCACACATGCTGAAAAGGGAATTTGTTGCTGAGAACTTACTAAGGAAATGTGGAGGTTTTAAAAATAAGTCCACAGATTCTCTCATACTCCTCTCTTCAAGAGGTAGAGCCTAACACCCTTTGCCTTGAGTGTGAATTTGGACTTAGTGACTCGTTTCTAACCAATAGAACAAAGTGGAAGTGACAACGTGCAACTTGGAAGACTCGTTCACAAAATGGCACTGAGGTTTCCATCTTATTCACTCTATTTCTTCCTCCCTCCCCTTCCCTCTGTTGCTCTGGGGGAAGCCGGCCACCATGTTATCAGCTGCTCTGTGGAGAGGCCCAGATGGTAAGGAACTGAGCGGAGCTGCCGCAGACAACCCATGAGGAACTGAAGTCACCAACAATCACATAAGTGAATGGCCCCTTCAGCCCCAGTTGAGCCTGAGGTGACCCACAGTTTGACTATGACGTTACGCGACCCTGGCAAGAACAACACAGCCCAGCTACTACCACATTCCTGACCCTAGAAAACTCTAAGATAATAAATGTTTGCTGTCTAGAGCTGCTAAGTTTTTAGGGTAACTTGCTATACAGCAGTAGATAATATACAGAACATTAAATAAGTCAATGAGAAAGCAAATCACCCACCAAAATTACTGTGTCTACATGCTTTCCTAAAACACGCTACACAGTAAATCTCAGGTGAATTCTGTAAATGGCGTCTGAGTTCACTGGATTTCTTCTTTCCGTTGCTACTTTCTTTTTTATTTATGTCCTTTATTCAATACTGAACAGTCCTAATAATCATTATCATAATTTTCTTGTATCTCTTTTTCTCTTGGCTATAAACCTTTTCATTGAGAAGACATATATTTAGCTTTAAACATTTTTTTTCTCCTCAGTGACTAAAATACCAGGAATGGCCAATGGCATGATCACGAAGAAGTAGAGAATGACAATGTTAAACCCTTAAAATGATGACAATATTTTGGTTATATTTCTGTGCCTATAAAGAAAGCCCTGATTTTAGTATTTTCTCTCAAACTCCTTAAAGATACCATGACTTTAGCACCTAAAAAAGTTTGCAATATAGAGAATAAAACTGAACTTTTAAATCTTGTCTATGCCAGCCACTTGTCACGTCAACTTCCCAGCATCCAAACACTCCTCTTACTATAAAGGAATCCAAATAGGCCCTGTTCACTGCTCCCTGGAAGTGTGAGCTTAGGCAAACAATCTCAGTTCAGCTAGCAGATGTTCTTGCCCAGGATTTGTAATCTTGAGCTAATGGGGTAAAGATATCCAAAGTGAGCAGGGTCAGGAGTGAGGCTACCAGCAGCATCTGAAGCAATGGCTCCTAACCCTAACCCTAACCCTAGCCCTAACCCTAACCCTAACCCTAACCCAATCCTAACCAGCTCTGCCTTCCTCCCTGGTTCCCACCTGAGCCCTGCTCTCAGGGCTCCTGAGCTGCCCAACACCCTCCAAATAAATTCCCGTTCAGCTTAAATTAAGTATAGTCAATTACTAAGTCTAAAATCAAAATTTCTGTCTAGTACTATTGACTCCAACCTAGATTTCATTTTTATCACAAGAAATTGAAATAAGAAATACCTGTGAGATGGATACTTTTCCTTTATGGAAGAGATAAGCATTTTTTCAACTTTTTGGTCAGTAGCAGTTACCAAATCAACTGGAGAACTTTTGATCATAATATTCATTTCGTTTTTTAGGGCTTCACGAGCCATCTAAAAAGATTTTTTGGTAAGCAAATAGGAAAAGCATAAGTCATTTTAAATCAAACTAAAAGATGAAATACAGAAATGGTTTGAAACATTCAATCTGTCTTAAATGATATTCTTAAATATTTCTTACCACAGTGTAAATAAAATAAATCCTTAGGGGTTATGACCTTCTAGGTATAAAATCACAGAATCTTACATCCTATTTTAGATTCACAACTGTCATCACAAAAAGTTTAATGACACAAAATTAAACTATCACTCCACTAAAGTTCAATAAAATGAAAACAGATACAGATTAATCAAAGTATATGTTTTGTTTAACAAGGCAACCACACGCTGTCCACATCCAACACATCATGGCTGAAAAGATTTCAGTTCATACCTCTCCAGCTTGTCTGGCTAGGGTTACTGCATAATCCATGCATTCCTGCCAAGGATCAGCCATCTTCGGAACAGATTTAACACGTACAAAGATACAGCAGTTACAAATCTCTAAAAATCTTAATCATAGAATAGTTAGGTCACAAAAACAGCTCAATTTGCAACATACTTTTATTCAGGATTCACCCTCTACCTGATTCTAGAGTTCAGTTTTTTTCAGTATTCACTCACAGGTCCATTAAGAAACACTTTTTATCTAAATTACTTCACTTCTATTGTAGAAACATTTTCATAACAAAAAATTTTATTCTATAAAATTTTATTTTATTCTATAAAATTATTTTATTCTATAAAATTTTATTCTATAAACGTGTCTCCCAAAGTGCCCATACCATACAACATTTTAAAAAACAGCATTGGTCTAGGGAATGGAGAAGAAAGGACACAAGAAATATCTTAAAAGACAGGTGCATGTTTGGGTTAAGAATAAAGTGAAAATTAGAGAAAGAACACAGGGAACACAGATAGTTTTCAGTATCTGCAGTTTTGGCATCCGTGCATTCCACTAGCCACAGATAGAAATTAAAGAAGCTCTGAAGGGAAGGGGTAGAAGGCACATGTACTAATTGAATGTCAGGTAGTTCAGTACTTTATACATGCAAACTTATTTTTAATGAGGTTGTAAAGATGAAGAACTTAAAGCTCAGTGATTATAAATAACTTGCTTTATTAGACAGATGACCCAGTCAGAATTCGAACTCAATTCTGAATTTAAAGTCCACTGCTCTTTCTATCATAACATTCTGAGGAAAGAAAATTCCAGGACTAAAAAAATAACAATAAAGTAAAAAAGGAATTTCCTCAAGTTTCAGAGAGGAAAAAAAACAACACATTTTTGTCTTCTGAACTGTCCAGCTTTCCACTTACTTCTGAAGAGAAGACTAAACTAACTCACCACTGGCTTGACCACACTCTCAAACCTGCACCCAGGACAGTGAAGCTTTTCAAGCTGTCAGACTCAGAAAAACGTGGATCATTTATAAAACAACCCTAATTTTGTCATCTTTATATTTGAGAATAACTTACACAGAGTTTCACCTTGAAGACTGGTCGGAAATCCCAATCATGGTGCTCACAGTATAGGAATGGGGAGGGGAAGAGAGGGAGGGGAAGGGAAGGGAGGACAAAGGACAGATACTTTGAGCTGTTTCTGCTAGTTGCTTCTTCTTCTTGATATGAGCGTTTAAATAATTTTAAAAGGAAGCCACTTTTTGAGTTATAGGAGTAACTGCTTAGAGCACTTCAAGAATTGTTTCCAAACTTTATTTTTTCATTCTTACTTACTCCCATTTCTTTCTTCTAGGCTTAAACAGAACTAGATGTTCTCACTATGAATCTGCTTTCTAGCCAGAAACTTTGCTTAAGCCATTCATATCTCCCTGTACTAACAGCACTGATATCTCCTACCAATTTTTCCAGGCTCACTTCAAAAGCTACCCTTTCTTCTAGGGATTCTCCACCCAGAAGTCATAATCTGTTTAACCATTCAAGAGCTATGTGCTGAATATCTATTATATGCTGTGCAATGCATCACAGTGAGGAAAAACAGGCAGAGTTCACACTTACTCTCTAGTGGGTAGTCAGGTATTAATCAAAAAAAAAAATCACAGACCACATGCAACATCACAAATGCAATAAAGGCTACGCAGAAGTGCAATGAGAAGCATGTAACAGGGGAACTCTGACCTGGTCTTAGGTACCAGATACGGTTTCCCTAAGAACATGGTTCAACCAAGATTTGACGGACAAGAGAATAGGTATTAACTAACTCAACTGCAGGACTCCTGGTATGTGAAGAGCAACTGAAAGGCCTAAGTGTGACAGCTCACAGATCAAGAGAAATGGGGGAGGGGTGAGGCCGGGGGATAGTAGGGCTCATCCCTAGCGAGGCCTTAGAGGTAAGATTTTGATTTGAGAGCCATGAGGAATCACTACATTGTGGCTGCTGAACAGAATGGATTAGAGGGTGGAGGGAAGAGTAGACAGTGGGGATATTTGCTTTGGGAGGTAAAGCTGAGGGCACTTAGCAGTAGATTGGATATGGAGTATGAGGGAGAGGAAGAGTTTAATGATGCCCAGATATCTCACTTTGGCAACTGAATGGATAATGGTGACATTTACTGAAACACGGAGCAATAGAAGAGTCAAATTTGGGATCTGGGTAGGAGGTCGGGAGAACAAAAGTTTAATGAGTAGAGAATGAGGAACCTTTGTGAAACCAAAAGAAGATGTCAATTAGGCAGCGGACTGTATGCATCCTGACCTCAGAGGAGAGGTATGGCCTGCAGATTTAAATATGCAAGTCACCTGAGTAGGCAACAACTGAGTCCTGAGTCTGAATGACATTCCTTAGGAGGGAACATGCTATGAGAAGCTCAGAGGACACCCAAGCCTGGAAGACCCCATAAAACTTTGTACATCACTCTTAGGGCACTCAGGAATGTTTCCTTACATTTCGGTCATTTGCGTGCATGCCTTATCTTTCCAACCAGTTTTGAGTATATCTCAAAAAGGAACACATTTTGTTCACCTTCACTTTCTCAAAGACAAACACATGAAACATTTTCAACTTTTTCTGTCCTGGTTCCCACCTTCCCTGCGGTGGGAGCCATGCCACCTTCCTGCCACCTGTCCCCAGCAGCGGGACTGCGGACAGCACGGGATCAGGGGCTTACACCGGGACTACACGCCCCTGGACGTATGCCAGGTCTCTCTGAGCTTCTTTGGAATCGGTAAAGTGAAAAAGAGGGAATTATTCTACACAAGCTGCCGCAAAGGTTCAGCGAGATCCCGGGGGCGAAACCGCTACACACGCAGGGACCGTTCCTGGTGTCACTCAGCCGTGGCTCAAGACAAAACAGCAGGGGTGAAGGCGCCCCAACTGCGGCCTCTGTCGCTGGGCGCCACCCCGCACCGCTGACCGAGCCCACCCACTCCAAACCACTCCGGAGAGCCGCCCGCGTCCGCAGCGCCCGACGACCCCGCCCAAGGGCTGGTGCGGGATCGCAGGAAGGAAGGTCTCACCTCTGGGTGAAGGGCTAGAGGCTCGCTAAGATACCAGCCGCATCCAACGCTGGCCTCTTCCGGAGAGAGAGGAGGGTCAGGCTGGTAACGCCTCCGACAGGAAGTCCCGCCCCTGCAGCCCCGCCCACGGGGTTCGTCTTCTTCTGGCCCCGCCCCACAACGGAGCATAGCCCTCCAACCCCCAACTCCCTGCCCCACCCCCAGACCCAGGCTGCGCTGGTGATCGCTTCCTGACCCGTCCCCCTCCGCCTGGTCCTTCCAGATCTGACCTCTTCTTTTTCGTCTGTGGTTCTTCTGACTTTCTTTCTCCTGCCTGTACATTCTTCTGTAATTTAAAAAAAATTCCTTTCCTCTATTTTGCCCATCCCTTATGTCTTCCATTCCTTCCAATTTTCCTGTTTCCCTTTCTTTGTCCCAGTCTTTTATTCCATGCTACCCTTTTGGCAAAACACAAACTGGAGATACGACTCTAGCTTTGCAACTTTTATTTGTTAAAACTGTGCTGGGTAAACCTACACTATATACATATTGTAGGGGTTCATAAGGGAGCGTCCCCCAAATGTTCCATTTTTGCATGAGGATTATTTTGAGCTAAAGGCAACTGAGACCTGGTGAGTGAAAGAGAAAATACTCTCCCTCCCTTAACTACCTAGAAGAATTTAAACTGGAAATTTTTCTCAGAAAAGAGTTATTACTGGAGATATGCTTTATCTAAAGGGCCCCATCTATATGGTAGGGCAAATATCTAATTACCAAACATCTGCTTTTCTTATCATCCTCCTGTCCTTGGAAGCCCCAGGCCCCCATCTCATTTCCTTAGCTCAGGATGGCATGTAGTCCTCATTTTACTTTTCTGCCTCTGACCCTCTCATGCACGTGGGGTCTCTGGCCCCTTTATGTGTGGAGGATTCTCATATGTATAAAATTAAATTTGATTTTCTCCTGTTAAATCTGTCTCATGTCAATTTAATTCTTAGACCAGCCAGAAGAACTTAGAAAGTTTCCTAGAGGAAAGTTTTCTTCCTCCTCAACAATATACACTATAGTAAACCTATGATAGGTAGACAGACAGACATTTATTGGCCAGAACCAACTGCCCCTATTCTCAATAATTCATTTGGTAACCATGTAGTGAGGACTTACCATGCTTCAGGCACTTTTGTTTTCATATGCATTATTTTACTTAAAGGTTGCAACAGTTCCATGAGAAGATATGATCAGCTTCATCATATGGACGAGGAAACTGAGGCTCAGGGGAAGTTATTTATCCTCAAGTCACACAGCAAGAGCAAAGAGTAGAACACACTGACTCCAAAGTCCATATTCAGGGAATACATAGTATGATAAGCTTGCATCACATGAAATACAAGGACTAGTCTATGGTCCTTAAAATAGTTCCACTTCGGGCTTCCCTGGTGGCGCAGTGGTTGAGAGTCCGCCTGCCGATGCAGGGGACGCGGGTTCGTGCCCCGGTCCGGGAAGATCCCACATGCCGCGGAGCGACTGGGCCCGTGAGCCATGGCCGCTGAGCCTGCGCGTCCGGAGCCTGTGCTCCGCAACTGGAGAGGCCGCAACAGTGAGAGGCCCGCGTACCGCAAAAAAAAAAAAAAAAAAAAAAAGACAGGATATTGTCACCAATGTGTTGCAAATGAGAGTTCTCAAAAATGAATGACATGAAGTCTGGGACCAAACCTCACAAAAAGCCAGAACTTTGTCTCCTTCTAAGTATCTGATTTGAACAACTCAATTTGTCTAGCAAATGATGCTTTTGTCTTCTTGATTAAAAAAAACTAAAAAAAAAAACTTTAGAAATTAGCTTTTTGGTTCTTCATTGTCAATCATCTTAAAATAAAAATCTTGCCAACTCTGTGGTGACAAGTGTTGGTTTTTAACCAAATAAAATTTTCCAGGCATTTGCAGAAATGTCATTTGAGTCCTCTTTAAGTCTCGTTTAAATAAACAAAGCTGCTAAAATCGGTGTAATCGAAGAGTAGATAGAATATCTCATTCCTTCAAATTAAAACCATTTCAAGCTTCCTACCTCTAGTGAGCAAGAAGTACAATCTTTTTCTAGGAGCCTCAGCTGCTACTTTACAATTGTCCTCAAGTAACTCAGGGATTTTTCAGTCCAAGGAGGTTGTTCTGCTTTCAAATGCCTGACTGAAAGTAAAATGAAGAATCCTCTAGTACACAGGGAGGTCTAGTGCTCCGATCTGGTTTTGGCAGTGTTGCAAACTGGTCCCACACAATCCAAAAGATTTTTGTCCAGTGCTGTGAGTGGTTCAGATGGCTGCAGAGACCTTGGTACCTAGTGCATTGATCTTGGCTTCCCAAAAGGGCAATTGTTAAAGCTATAGTCACATCTGCAGCTGGTGTTCCCAACCCCGAAGACTGTCTGCTGTGCCAAGGTGGTTTGGGGTTACAGAGGGGTCAGGTTCCAGCCTTAGCCACACACTATACCAGGACAAAATCTGCTCCCAGGCGTGGTGACCAGATCACTGTTCCAGACTTCCCTAATGGGGTCCCTCTTGGGGGCCTCTGATATCCTTTCCTACCAGCGGACTTACATCCATGACAGAGGTTCCAATTATGCTAAACCTCAAAATGGAAGACAGGCCAGATCCAATGCCCCTGACACCTCCCCAGACACCTGACTATTCGTGGAGGGGTTCTGGGAAGGATGGCCTTTGTCAAGCCACAGAGTGCTCTGGTCATCACCTACATGAGTGATAGGTGCCTTGTATTTGCATAATAAAGAGCACCCTGCATGCTGATTTCTTCCCCTGCAATCTTGGGTATCTTGCTAACTTTATTTAGTCCCTGGAGCTGACTTCTTTTAAATGGCAACTCCTTTCACTAAAAACAAAAACAAAAAAAACACATACAGATTCCACCTACCAAGACCTTCTTAATTAATAGTTAATTATTCAGTGGACTTTGATTAAAAATGACAAAAATTTATAAACACAAAATGCAGGTTCCTTATGGGTGGAATCTTCAGGATACCTAACAAGATTTCACGTTTTGACATAACATAGGTTGGAATTACAGAGTTTTTAGTTCTGGAAAAAAATGTATCATAGAATCATCTCTATTAAAGGTTGGAATGAAAGTTTATTTTTTAAAAAATGGCTTATCCCTCTACCTCTGGATCTTTTGTCTAACCAATCATGGCTGTGTAAAACGTGTGAAAGGAAAATCAAAATGGAGTTGGTATTGCTAAGAGAGCTCTCTAAAATGGAGCCAGCCAGGAGGCCATCAAGGAAGTGTGACTTATGCATGTCTCAGACAAAATGAAACTTTTGACCACTTATTACCTTAACACATGCATCCAGAACATCTACCCAATGTTCCAGAAACTCAAGATATTTATTGGACCCTTACCCTAAAATAACTCATGAGAGCCTTAAGGACAAATATTTCCTTTCTTGAATCAGGGTCAGTCATAATTCTTGAACAATCTTGTGGCTTTTGCCTGCATAAGCTCCTTTCTCTCCCCTGCAATACTCTTTCAGTTTTACCCGAATCTGTGTCTCCTGTCTCTCTCTCTCTTTTTTTTTTTAATTTTAAAATAATTTTTTTTTTTTTTTTTTTTGGGGGGCCATGTTGCACAGCATGTGGGATCTTATTTCCTGACCAGGGATTGAACCCAGGCTCCCTTCAGTGTGGAGTCTTAACCACTGGACTACAAGGGAAGTCCCAAATCTGTGTCACCTGAATTGCAATTCTTAAGACTTCAAATAAAGCCTTTTGTTCTTTGCAGCCTTGATACTGATTATTGTTGGACAAATGGTTGGTATGAACTCAAGCAATTAGTTAGCCTGCTTTATGCCTCTCATTCTTAAACAATAAATAAATAGCTTGAATAACTTCATCCCCATCCAAATTAGACAAATTTTCCTACATAAAAATCTCAATCTTCCATGATACATCTATAAGATAAATAAAATATATTCCATTTGTACACATTAATCTGCTTTTAAGGTGCAAGATCAAACATACAGAGAGTAACCATAGTAATTATAGAGTTTACTATGTGTTAGGCATTATTCTGAGGACCTTATTAATACTAACTCATTTAATCTTCACAACAATATCATGAGGTAGGTACTATCGTTATCCCCACTTTCCACATGAATTTAGGCATAGAGAGATTAAGTAACTTGACCAATGTCAACCAGTTGGTGACAGAGCTGAAATTGCAGACCCCGGCATAATCTGGCCCTAGAGTATATGATATTGACTTCCATAGATATTAATGATTAATTAATTTAATGTTTTATGAGCACCAACTCAATTAAAAGTATTGGTTAAAAACTGTAGGGAATTCAAAGAATAATATGTGGTCCCTGCTCTCAAGAAACTTATATTTTGGTTGTTGCTTTAAGTAGAAAACAGCAACTGTGAGTGGTTACTCTTGTCAACCTGAACCCATTGCCCTGCCCGTGGCGTTAATGTCCCAGAGTTTTATGCCAGAATTACAGGCTTAGGAGTTAAGCAAGATCTTAAACCTCAGTTGAATCTCTTCATTTTACAGATTTGAAAACTGAACTGCAGAGAAGTGTCTTTCTTGTTCGAGACCACAAAGTTAAGGATAAAGAGCAACTAGAAAGGCAGTTTCTGGTCTCCCAATCAGTAAAATATGTTCATGAAAATGTACATAAGTCAAATTTATGCAAGCTTAATTATATTTTAAGCCCCTAAGTGGAGATTTCCATTTAAAGGAGTCAGTAGTAAAGTATTTCATGTAGGCAATTAACATTTTATAAAATGAATAATAACCATGCCAAACCAGCACGTTGATGAATCTTGGTATTAACATACTGGATTTGGTGAAATAAGAAAAAAAGAACTTTGGTTGTCTTATCAGCTGGCAAACTGAACAAAAATTCCCTAATACTATGAGTAAGATGGTGAATAACACTAACAGGAAAATGCTCGAAGTTTTAGGCTTTATGCAGAGTTATCAGATTAGTATTTCAAACCAACAGTAGATACATCACTGTCAAAAGTTTAAAGTCTGGTAAAATAATTATAGCAGCTAATACTTGCTGAGCATGTACTCTGTTCTAAGTACATTGTCAATATGATCTCATTTAATTCCTATGACAATTTGATGGAGTTTACACTATTATCTCCATTTCTTATGTAAGGAAATGGTACTACAGGATGGCTAAGTAATTTGCCTATAACTAAAGGCCTGGGAAATGTGGGAAGCAGAATTATTTAGAGTGATATTTCTCTTTCTTGATGCCCTCACTTTCTTTGCAGAGAAGTGCAAACTGGAACTAGATACTAAAAATTGCTTTTGAAAACTCAACAGTGGTATAAAAACGAACATACTATTCATTTGGGCCCTAGTCTGTGCTTCAATACTTATTTGAATAAGCACACAGGAAATATGCTACATATTATGGGGAGTATCAAAATGAAGTTATCGTATTCTATTGTTTATATTATTATATTATACTGTTCATACTATTATATTGTACTGTTAATATTGTTATATTGTTTACATATTATATTATGTTTATAATTTGCATGTTCAAGGATTTATAGCAAAATAGGGAGGATACGATAGGAACACAAATAGCTGTAATGCAAGCCAGGTTGGCTAAGTACTATGAGCATAAAAAATTGTGATGAGAATTTAGAGGAAATTTTAGTTCCCGGTAGCTAAGGGGGATGAATCAAAGCTTCATGGCAAGGGTGGTATTTGAGCCAGGTCTGTGAGAGTGATCAAAATATAGACAGAGATGACGTGGTCCCCTCAGGTTTCAGGGACAGTGTGAACAAAGGCAGAGTCATGAGTTATCAAGTTATCTGTTGATTGGAGCAAAGACTACCTGTAAAGAAGTGGGAGGGGAGATAAAACTGGAACGCTAGAGTGAAGTCAGTGAGCAGAGTGTACAAAATGCCTCACTAAGGAATACAGACTTTATTCAAGAGGCAAAAAGTTTTGTAGCAGGGAAAGCACATGATCAAAGTTCTGCCAGTGCTTGGAGAGTGGACAGAGAGGCCAAAAGCCAGGTAAGAAAGGTTTAGGGAAGCAGCAGTCTAGGGCAGAACAAAAGTGGTAGTACTGGGAATAGAGAGGAGACTGATAAAAAGATATTACAGGAAATTGCCTGTAAAAAGAAGAGGGAAGAAAGGAGAAGAGGGGGAAGAGATGACCCTGTGCTTCAGGGTAAATGGTAACGTCTTTAGTGGGAGACGTGGATGACAGGAGGAAGTATAATTATGAGAGCAGAAATGCTATATTTAGTTTAAGACATTGATTCCAAATATGAATTTACGTATTCATTCACTGTGTGAGCATTTACCAAATGCCTATTATGGAAGGGCAGCCCTTCCGTAAATACTTGGGATATATCATAATCACTATAGGAGGACTTTTTTTTTTTTTATTGTTCTTTCCTGTTCAAGAGACCATAATAAAGTATTATATTCAAATCCAACTCTATAGAACATTTCCAAGCCAATACAGTTGAAAAGTAGTCTCCTTCCTCCGAATTCCTGTACATTTAACTGTCTGTACTATTCATTGGTGTTTAGCACATATGATTATATGTATGTATATATTTCTCCCCTAATGTCAAGTTTTCAATCAGATCATAAGTGAGTTGAGAGCAGGCATCATTTCAGATATTCTTTGAATCTCCCACAGTACCTCATTCAGAGTAGGAAAATTCAGTAAAGCTTTAACTGTTAGACCGGGGGATTTTTCTTTCTTTTCTCTTCTATGATAAGGATACATCTTTTCTTAGCCTTGTAGAACAGAAGGATCAGTAAAATTTCACATCCAGAACACATGGCCACTGTGAAAGGAGCCACAGAAGCCAAGTCTGCATTGGACCGTGAAAAAGAAAGCTGAATAATAGCAAGGGCTAAGAAACTATTCAGTACCCCACCTTCGATAGCAACAGTTTTACAAACAGGAAGAGGCAGCATAGACATTTTAGCAAAAAAGTACCCAAACGACAAACCCAAAGCAGGAACTAAGACACCCGATAAAAGCACCTCTAGGTTCACTGTTTTTAGAAACATTAATCCCATTCTGAAAGTCAAATAAATCCCTACAAACATTAAAATAAAACTCAGAGGCCTAATGATCCTCTCCAGGAAGTTTGCTTTTTCAGGTAGTCTACGCTTGATGATTATTCCCACTGATATAGGTATAAGTACGAAACGGAGTGTTGACATAATTTTAGAAACAGGAATATGCAAAGTACCTGATAACCCTAACATCCTACTGTATATGTACGAATTGGCAGGCATCATTATCAGGGCCAATAACGTTGATGTGCAAGTCATCAAAATGGCCAAAGTGACATCTCCTTCTAGAAGCAGAGCGAACAGATAGCCCCCACCCCCTCCTGGGCAGCTACAGGTCATTACAAATCCAAAAGCCTGTGCTTCAGGCAATGCCAAAATCTGCGTCAAAAGGAATCCACAAAATGGCATAAGAAAAAACTGTATAACTGCCCCAAGAATTATTGGCAAAGGTCTCTTCCATATTGTATGAAACACCTGTAATTCAATCTTACAACCAAACGCACATTTATTTAACAGTATCATTGGCAGAAAAAGCATAAGGATATTTCTATCAATAAGGTTTGATGTCTGGAAAAGACTGTCTTGTCTTTGTTTGAGCACTCTGACTTTGACATTCTTTATTTCTTCGATGAGTCTTTCTTGCCTACCTTCAGAATCCCACAATTGAATGGTCAGATTTGTCTCCCCGTCTTCATCTGTCACCAGGTTTATGTTAAAGTTGGTAACATCTGATAAGGTCTTAGTCACATTCACCACTTGGAGCATTTTAGGATCTTCTAGTTGCACAAAGAGGTAGCTGGAGTTTGGCTGTTGACCTCTGTAACTTGACCTTACAATGACAGTTTCTTCAGTCTTTGTGAAAAATAGTATTTCAGTATTTTCTATGTTCAGAAAACTGAGAAACGATTTCCTTGCCTCCCCAAGAGTCACAGATGACAAAAGCAGGACCATAAAAAGTTTTCTAATCATTTTGAAGGCTTAAACAAATTACATATGCAAAACCATTTAAATAAACTAAAGAACGTTCTTCATACAGGTGTTCCAGTGATGGTCTGAGGTTGTTAGGTAACAGTTGTTTCTGCTAGATCAAAGTCCAGTAGGAGGGACTCTTGTACTTTTCAAACAAATACAGAGCTATCTAATGAGTGACATAACGGTTTAACCTACAGTTACGAAACGTCAAAGTCATAGCATTTAACAGGTTCAGTTTATCACAGCAGAAACCTAATCTTTACTCCTGACTTCATTTCTGCCACTGGAAAAACAGCCTCCTACTTATTTGATTTTAAAACCTTAGTGTCATCTTTTTTTGAGTTCTGTTCCTTCCTAAGGAAAATCTACACTAAAAGCAGACAGGATCCAAAAATTTTAAATAGACGTTGAGGAGGCCTAGAGGTGGGTGTTACTATTTTATTCATTCAGGTCAGAATCAAATAAAAATTTACGGAATCTGTGTTCTAGGGCCCTGAGCTAGGAGCTGAGTATACCACAGTCATCAAGCTAGGTGACTCTTCCCTCCTGGAGCTTAGCCTTGCTGGCTCTTCATCATTACTCAGGAAACTGCAGAGCCCATACATTGGCCTTGCAGCATCCTTAGGCTAGTTAGGGTTTTCCCGTGACTCTAAACAGTGATGGTATCAGTTAGGCAAAAACTGAAACGGTTTGTGGTGTCCTTAGGTAGAAAAAAAAATTCCTGGATGGTTACCAGAAAGCTTGGCAACCTAGGGAGAGCACATAGCCAGATCCATGGCCAAAGGTACAGCCTGGTTAAGGGACCACTGCTGCTGGACACTTGGACCCTGACACAATGGGGCAGTCGAAGCCCACTGACTAATTCTAATCTTTTATTCCTTCCTAGTAACACGACTCCTTACTCACAGCTATGGCAAGGATATTCAATTGACCCAACTTAGGTCATATGCCTGTCTTGGAATAAGGAAAAGAGTCAGGCTTTTTGAACTTCAACCCACAGATTCACAAATGCTTTCTGTTTCCCAAACAAGAGGAGGGGCTTCTGATGCTAAGCAGAAAAAGAAAAAAAAAAAAAAAAAAGAACAACAAAAAAACCCCAGTACAGTTATCTACTACTGAGCCTACAGATCTAGTAGTCTCTGATCATATAATCATTTCAGCAGATCCTTCCTGTAATCATGACACAATCTGTGTCAGATACAACAATGACAGTTACACATTAAGTATTTTAGATCATAAAATGTTTGCTCCTCAAAAATTGTCAAAGCAATTTTTATTGGATATTTTTACAAGTTTTTGAAATTTTCACTTATGTAGGTTAATCTTTCAAATACAATAGACTTTATAGTCCATCAATTTTATTTCCAGGTACCACACTGAGAAAAACAAAATACACTATACCAATGTTGAAAATAGGGACTGGAACTAATGCTTCTGTGATATTTCAGTTAAGTTCCCAGAGAACTTCCCTGGTTTAAAAAGATAAAAAACAAACATAAGACAAGAACTTTATGAAACCAAAGTTATCTTTACAGTTATGTGACCAAATATCTTAATTCACAATTTTTGTCGCCCAGGTCAAAGAGGTGAGGAATGTAAATTTTACTTTCCTCAGATCCTTCCATCTGTAGCCTTTACCCTTCTTCAGGTTCTCCAAGGCTTCTTATCTGAAAACTGCCTGGAATAAAATCTGACAAATCTGGGAAAAATCTAGTAATTTATTATTCATGTGTATTTACTGGCTGATTATATGAAGCTTAAGCTCATTTGTATCATACTGTAGTTAGATATTTATCTGAATTTAAAACATTTTTCTACTTGTGGGTTTTCTGCTTGTAATTCTAGTCGCCTGTGAGCAGGTAGAAAGATTCTAAGGAGGGGTGGGGACAGCCAACCCTAGAATTATATTAAGCGGACTCAACTGAAAGCCCTAAAAGAAAGCCTGAGAAAGATGTCTGATTTCAGAGTAATTTGGAAACGAGACACTGGGGGGACTTCCTCTCGTGCCCACAATCTTGTTCTCTTTAGGAGACTTCTCAGGCCGGATCTCCCGTCCATAGAGCCTCCAAGAATGCTGGCACCTGTGTCTCTTACAGACTAGTTTGCTCCACTATCTGGGACCAGATGACATAAGTCCTTCCCTCCATGCTGCTTTGTCTCTTTTCTAATCATTGACAGGACCTCTTCTTTAGTCTCAAGTGTAGCTCAATCTCTGTTCGCCTTACTTCCCTTCTTTTCAACCCGCATTGGTATTTTTTCCGGTATATTTAGCTTCAGTTCAATTCATGAGACATGTGTTGGTCATCTACCCTGTGCAAGTAATTATGCAGATGCTAAGGTATTTGTATTAAAACTGTCTGGTATCTGGGAATATATTTAAATATTATTTCTACTTCTGGTCTTATGGTTTCTGATAAAAGAGCTATTAGAACATAGCTCTACTTACTATATATTCTTTGGCACTTGCCACGCTGCTTTGTATTATAGTTTTAAGTACGTATACATCTCTTCATTGTATCCACCACGGCAGTTAGAATCAAATCCTTACATTTAGTAGGTACTTGAATAACTAGGTTAATAAATGAATGTATAAGCAGCTGATAGAAGTCAGAAGTTATCTCCATTCACTGCATGAAAATAATATGAAGAAAGAATTAGAGGTGAAATAAACACTGTGAGTTTATTCCTTTAATTAAACCTAAAGCCACTATCCCTGTCTATTGCAAAGTAGAAAAGGGACAAATAACAAACAGAAATAACTTCTATTTCTTCTCTATAGTAGTACTTTGCTGAGTATAGATAGAATACATCAGTCAGGAGCATTAATTTTAATGTGTTGGTAAAATGTAGTTACTTTTGGCATGTGTTTTGCTTTGGTATATATATAAAGGACTTGTAATGTAGTTTAGCTATCCCATCTTTCTTCTTATCTGTACTGTATGATACAGATAAAATGGTGAATCCTACTGGAGGGAGTTTTTTAATCAGAGATATGCCCCAAAGCACTTAGGTGACAACAAGAAAATAATTTTCCCTTCCTAGGCCTGAGACTCCTCATCCACAAACTTTGAAGAGTGAGTGAGATGACCTCTAAGTTTCTATGACTCATGTATACACATCAATTTATACATCATGATGTAGGTGGATACTAAGGCTCCATGATGGTAGGCTTGGTCATGTGTCTTGCGTAAAGCAAAAGTGATACATGTTATCTTCTAAGAGCCATCTCTTTCTTCTGCCATAAGAATGGCAATGTCCCCAAAAGGGGTCATTCCTTCATATTAGATTCTGGAGTAAAGACAACATGGAGCAGAGTCACAGCCAATCAAAGCCGACATTAACCAAATGAGAAATATATCTTGTTGTTGTTATTATAGCATAACCTAATAAAAGTTAATTAGATAAGAGAATTTGCTAAATGTCAGTTCATAGTTAAACCTGAAAACACAAAAATTCAAATCCAATTTAATAAAGACTGATAATGTAAATTATGACATAATATGAAATAAAAAGCAAGTTTTAAAAATAAAAAATACATAGTATTTGTAGTAAAAGAATTTGATTAACAATGAATTTTCCTCCATTTCTAGCTTGACTCCCTGAATGACTATTCCAAGTAAGAATCAACATTATTTAAAAACTGTTCTTCATCATTCAGATATTCCAAGATAATACTTCCACCATTGTATAAAGGACAATCCTCCTTAGCAATCCAGGTTTCCAAAATATGATCCAAGGGTAAGGCTTCTCCTGAGGTACTGTGACATAATCTCAATTTCTGTTAAGAGAGAGATACATCATAATGTAATAAACGTGCTTTATAGAGTATTCTAAAACTTTTAGGGAAGAAGTTATAACCTGTTGTTACCTTAGGTGTTAATTTGTTATTGTCATTTTTAAGACTGGCTAAAGAAGCTGCAAAGTCTATGACCCTTCCAATGCTCCACTGCTGGCAAAAGAACATTGGCTTACTCTTCTCTTTGCTCCCCTTAGGTAAGAAAACCTGAAAGTAAATTCTTTCCGTCTGTAAAAATAAAAAGTTAAAATACAGATTATATACATGAAATGGACATCTGTTTTTGTCTGGTGACATTTCTTCCTCTCTTCTCCTGGTCAGAGAAGGATTACCCTCTAATGATACAACTTCTAGTGGGAATACAATCATAGAACCCCAGCATCCACCTAAATGCATGGGCAGAGGATCTAAGACCCTAGTCAGGATGATCTATGAAAAAATAGTCATGTGACCTACATTAGGCCAATCAAGGTCCTTTCCTGGGATTTTACATTCAAAACCTGGGGGCAGGGAGGAGCAATATTTTTCCAGTTTTTTTTAAGTCTTGCTGAATTAAACCTGAGGTTGCCTGCAGCTATCCTCCATGCCTCTCAGCCATTCCTGAACCAATGTGGAAAAGTTTCCTCAAATGAAAAACAGTGAGTCTAACTCCCAGAAAGAGAAGTCAAGGAAAGAGATGGCCTCTTTCAACAGCATTGGAGTCCTGGAATTCAGTCATACCTTGAGACCAGATCAGTGCAGCACTCCCCATTATGTGAGAAAAAGAAAAATTGTTTTGAGTAAGCTAGTTGGTTTCTGTCAAGTTTCTGTCACTTACAATTAAAAGATTCCTGAGACATATAACATTTCTTTTCACCTGAAAGACCTCACTACATATTTAGAGACAGCAGGGCTTTCGAAAACAAAGAAACGAAAAAAAAAAAAAAAAAAGTTAGACAAGCACCATATCAACAAAAGAGAAAGATTCAGAAATCTGGAGATGGTTCCTCCAGTATTCTATACCCTGTATGCTTCCTTTATATTGTACTTTCTTGCAAAATTAACAAATGTAGAAAACAAGAAGAGGAGCAAAGGTATTGGCTTCTGATTTTCCCTTCTTCCTAAAATCGCTTTAAAGAAGTGCTGGCTTTACAGACCAATTCCTGCTACAGTAAATATTTCAGCATAACTGGAGGATCCCTAAGTTGTAGGGAAAGATCACAATTATTCTAAGAAATAATAGATTCAACACAATTTCTATCTCAGCACTAAGGAATTTAGATTTGTTAGAGACCAGTGGAATGCATTATTACAGAGAACAAGTATTAAAAGAAAAATAAGAAATCATTGGAAATTCAAGCTTTGGGCCAACTCTATAACCTCGTAGTCCTTGCTCCAAAAACACAGCAACAAGAGCATTAATCTGAAAGAGAAATTTAAAAAGATATACCCTCACCTAAAAGTGAAAAAATAAATAAGTCTGAGGATCCAAAAATGAAACAGAAAGGCAAAGTGACAGTAGGCAGGCTGAGCCACAGGCTTTCAGGGCTCCAGAAGAGGAAGAGCTTTTGGGTTAATAGGAAATAACAGTGTCACATGGTGATGGGGCACCTACGTCCGGCTCACTGATTGAAAACAGGAGCTTGTGTGGGACGTGCACTCCAGGAAAGGAGGCTTAAGAAGTTACTGTTGAATGTTGATGTAGGCTGTTGCTTACAAAAACCGATATACAGGGAGGCAGAAAAGCACAGATATAACCTCTTGACAGTGAACAAAGCCAAAGCCTTCCAGCTCAGTAAATGGATCTGTAATAATCTGAAAATCTTCATAGAACAGAAGCACAAAGTGTCAATCTCAAACTTGGGTTTGGAATAGAGGTCATGGGTAGGTGGGCCTGTGGAAGAAAATGTGAGACTGCTAGCAGGGAGAGGTGAGTGAAAACAGTAAGAGAGACACAGAAAGAAACTCCTACTCAACACGAACATGCAGAAGCTGTATGCCGAAATTTCAAAACAAATCAAAGGTTAACTTATTCTGAGCAGGTGAAACTAAATAAACTTGAACAAGACATTTATAAAAGTTATTTAGAATGTACAAGGAGATAAAGAATAATATTCATAAAAATGGAACAGAAAATTGTAAAACTGAAACAGGCAGAAATGAAACAGGAAAAGCTATGAAGATCCAATTAGAAATATAAAAACCTAAGAATACAGTTTCTGAAATAAGAAATTAAAGCACACTAAATTGCTATAATCTTCAATAAAAAGGTTTAATTGATTGGAAGATGAATTGAAGCAGTCATCTAGAAGGCAGCACAAATAGACATAAAGATAGAAATTACAAATCTCTAAAATATGTCTAGTAAGAGTTTCAGAAGAGAAGAAAAGTAAGTAATATTCAGAAAGAAAATAATAATTTTCCAAGAGTAAGAGATAAGTCAGATTTTAAAATCTATCTCAGGGGTCAAGCTGTGTAATTAAAACAAATCCACACCTAGCAACATTGCACTGAAACTGGAAAATATCATAGATAAAATCTTAAAAGCTACACACACAAAAAAAAGAAAGAAAAATTACCCAAAAAGCAACAAGAATAAGATCTACAGCACAAGTTTCCTGAACAATAGACAAAAGAAGCCAATGAATAGTATATTCAGGGTTGAGAGAATCTAACAGATAATCCAGCTCAAGTGAGGGAAAATTAGGGCAGTTTCTGACAAACAAAAGACTGAAAGAGTTTACCAACAAAGACTCTTAATGAATGAACTGCTAAAGAATGGACTTTAGCCAAAATAAAAGTGAGTCTTAAGGAAAAAAGAAACAAAAAATATATTGGTAAATTTAAATAGCAAGTGACTTAAAAATAATCATGTGTGAACGAAGATGATGGGATGGAAGATATTCAACCGCATAAAGCCATGTCAAACTCTTTGTCTTATTCAAGAGGATACAATACCAAGTAACTTTAGATTTTGAGAGAAGAATTGGTATTTAATTATACATGTTAAAAATTTTAAAGGTAAGCACATGCCTATTATCACTATTATTACAAAACATTATATTGAAGATTATAGATAATATAATACAAGAAAATGAAATAACTAATACAATTATTGAAAAATAAAAACTAAGCTACTTGTCAATGGGATGTGATTGTATACCTAGGAAGTCAAAGGCAAAAAAAAAAAAAAACAACTTCTAAAATAAATAGAAGAATTTGGCGATGTGATTGAATAAGATGAATATACAGAATTCAAGATCTTTTTCTTCTATATTAACAATAAGTACTAGGAATAGAGGTAAAGGGAAATATTCTATTCACAAAGAAAAGAAAACCCATAAGATAATTAGAGATGAAAATAAGCAAGGAGTAATAAGACTTAAATGAAGAAAAATATAAAATGTTACAGAAGGCAATAAAATGCGATCTAAAAGAGAAGACATAAAGTTCTTAGATAGGAAGATGATGTCATAAAAATGTCATTTCTCTCAAAATTAATATATATCATATAATGCAAATTCAGAGAATCCTTCAGGAATGATCCTCAGTCAGGACTTGTTAATAGATGCTGCAGGGAAGTTGAATTTTACTTCACCCAACTTCACAGAAATCACTTGATAATGTATCAAGGAGGTTTTGCCTCAGTTACTTGCACCTTGTGGGTAGGGAAGGAGCCAGAATCCCCAGAATCAAAAGGAAGAGGCCAACTGGGTAATAAAATCCTCCTGAGAATGGCAAATCAGGCTTCTCATAAATGGCAGATTTCTCACTTCCTGTAGGCACTATTATTCACAGCCAACATCCTTGTGGGAAACTTTGAAAGATATGAGAAGCCACATTTCTGCCTAAACCATGTTGTGTTCTCTCTTGCTTTTTATAATGATTTCTTTCAGTTTCTACATTTTGACCTTTAAAGAGGCTATATTCTTTAACAGTATCTGCTGGAGTCTGTCACTTACAACCTTGTCCCATTATGACAACCATGAAAATCCCGAGAGATTAAAAAAAAAATTGTATATAATAATCACAAGGTTCATATGGATGAATAAAGCAAAAAAAAAAAAACTGCTAAGAAAAACTATGGAAAAATATGGATGGGACTTACATTATCATATATTAGAACATTCTATAAAGTTATTATACCAAATCAACTTGGTATTAACATATGAATAAGAAATAGATGAATGGAATAGAATAGGAAATCCAAAAACTGATCTAGTAAAAATAAATTTTAAACTTATCATGAAGGTGATATGTGGTATTTCAATTCAATAGGACAAAGATGAATTCTTTAATTGGTTGGCAGAAACTAGCTAATCAACTGGAAGAAAATAAAATTGGGTCCTTAGCTCATATCATATGCTAAAATCAAATTCCAGATCTATTAAAGACAGATAAAAAAATGAAAACCCTAAGAAAACAGATATGAAAGACAGACCTTAGAAAAATTTAGAACCCTGATATGTCAATGAGATACCTAAGTAAAATCAAGATGTCTGACAGATTTTGAAAAAAGGTTCCAAAGCGGATTGATTATAGATAAAGGATTAATATCCATTCTACTCCAAGAGGTTCCATAGTTGACCAAACAAAATATAAATGAAATAAAAATAACAACCTAAAAGAAAAATGATCAAAGGATATGCATGGGCAATTCAAGGAAGAGCAATCATACATGGCCAATGAACATAACAAAAGATGCTCAAACTGAACAGTGGTCAAGGAAATGCAAAGTAAAGCAATCAGGAAATATCTTTTCACAGCCATTAGACTGGAATACATTTTAAAAGATAAACAACTACTGGAAACCACTGGAGGGGAAAGGTACTCTCATGTATGGCCACAAGAGGCAGTATAATAATAAACAGGGTAGAATGGCAGGCTCTGACCACGTGAGTGATCTTAACAGCACTTCACTTCAGATTACTTATCTGTGAAATGAGGATAATAATGTATCACATGACAGTCATGAGTACTACGGGAGATAAAAATCTAGAGCCACAAAACAATGCTTGGCATAGTGCAATCAGTCAATAAAAGATGACTATTATAATTACTGATGGTAGAAATGTAAATTGTTTCAACTTTGTAAAGCAGCTTGGCAACATCTATTAAGATTTAAAATACACATACCCTTTGACCCAGAAAACACACTCCAGGGAATTTATCTCACAGAAATAGGAAACTTCTTAGCACAGTTGCGAAAACTGGAAACGGAAGTGAATGTTCATCAATAGGAAAATGGTGATATAAGTCACAGTAGATCCACACCACTTGGAAAATTATCCAAGCTTTTAAAGAAAATGATTTAGAACCATACCAGTTCCCTTGGGGGAATTTCTGTTAGGCATTCATAAGAAGACTATATAGAGATAAAAGGATATCTTACCTACCTGAAGTGGGCTTTATTTTTATCCATCGGCTTAATCACCATCCGAAATTGTAGTATATATTTAATAGCGGTCTCATCCTACTGTAATATAAACTTCATATGGGCAGGGACTTTGTTTTACCTACTGTTGTATCCCCAGGTTTGTTTTACCTACTGTTTTATCCCCAGAACCTGATATATAGCACGTATTCCAAAAAAAGTGCTAACTAAAGGAATATCATGCCATTTTTATGAAATAATGACCCTAAAACACTCTTTATGTCTTTGTATGCATATACCAATAGCCATTTTCATTTATGTAAAATTATACACATGTATATGCACATATATACATGGGTGCATATATATATATAAATAATATGTGTCAGTACATATATGTATAAACACACACAAATATTAATGATACAGGGGAAGAAGTTCTATCTATAGACCTGCATGCTCCAAGATAAAGTGTTAGGTGTGTTGAGAACATGGTTTCTGAGGCAGTCTCCCTGGTTTCAATTTGCAGCTCTCCACTTACTAGCTGTGTTACTACCAAGTTACTTAACCTTTTTGTGCCTCAGTTTTCTTGTCTATTAGGCAGAGATAATAGTACATATTTCACAAGCCTGTTGCGAGCATTAAATGTGATAGAAGAGGGCCTGGAACAAAGTTAGTGCTATAGAAGTTTTTGCTATTATGTTTTAAGTAATAAAAGAATTGCAAAGTAATGTGAATAATATTTTTGGATACTTTAGAGCAGGTCTTCTCAACTATGTCACTATTGACATTTTAGACCAGAAAATTCTTTCCTGTGGGTGCTGTCCTGTACACTGTGGGACATTTAGTACACTGTGGGACATTTAGCAGCATCCCTGGCCTCTACCCACTAGATACCAGCAGAACCCCCATGCCCAGTTGTGACAATCAAAAATGTCTCTAGACATTGTCAGATGTCCCCAAGGGGGCAAAACCATCCTCAGTTGAGATGGACATGAGCACAGGAGGGTGTGTTTAGTTCTTTTCCTTTATACAATTTTTTTAAGTTACCCTTGTTGAAAGTATGTATCTTTATAATTTTAAAAACAAATAAAGAAGTTTTCAAAAAAGAAATATTAAGGATATGCAAAGAAGAAGACTATAATCAATGGTTTCTAAACCAGCAGAATGAAAGGGAATACAGAAAATTCAGTCAATACAAAAAATGACTGGAGAGAAATAAATAATAAAAGGAAAAGGATGATGAGCAAAAAACATAAGATGGAAGAAATACATTCAAATACATGTGATCATAATAAATATAATTGGGTTCAACTCACCTATAAAAGAAAGATACTATCAAATTGGATTAAAAAAACAAAGTCCAGCTACATGCTGCTTACAAGAAACACCCTAAAAATAAAACAAGAAAAGTTGAATATAAAGGGATAAAGACATAATAGTTAACTATTCATCAAAAGAAAGGTAATGAAACAATATTATTATCATTCAAAACTGGATTTAAGGCAAAATTCATAAAGAAGACATAATGATGAAGAAATTCAATGTATCTGATAATATACAACTCAGCAAAACTATTAGAGTTACAGGAATAAAAAACCTGACAAAACCACAGCTACAGTGGGATTTTGATACCATCTGTTTCAGAAACTGATACATCAAGCCAAACAAAAATTAGTAAGCATGCACACACATATACATATGGACAGAGAGAGAATGCAAATGAAATAACAAACAGGACAAAATGTAAATAACTGGTATATTTGGGTAACAAATATGAAAATATTCTTTGTACTATTCTTGCAACTTTTCGGTTTGAAACTGTACCAAAATAAAGTTACCAAAAAAAAAAAAAAAATACACCTAACAAGTAGGTTGAAATAAGCAAGTTCATTATTCAGTGTGAGAAGTTAGAAAAAGAACATCAGAGAGAATGTAAACAAAGCAGAAAAAAAATAAGAGCAAAATTAGCGAAGCAGAAAGCAAAGAAACAATAGAGAGGTCAATAAAACCAAAACATGATTCTTTGAAGAAACTAAAATATAAATTTAAAAAGTAAACACAAACCTCTAGCAAGACTGTTCAAGGGGAAATCAAAGAAAAGTACGAATGAAAAATATTAAGAATGACTAATGAAAGACACAATAGAGATTTGGGAACATAAGAAAATAAGTTGAACAATTTTATAATAATAAACTGAAAGATCTACATCAAACAGAAATTTTTAAGAAAGATGTTATTTACCAAACTATATTTCAGAAGACATAGAGTACCCAAATAAGCCAAGAACTATTTAATACATTAAAATAGTATTCAAAATTCTCCCCTCAAAAAAAGGCAACAGGGCTTCCCAGGTGGTGAAGTGGTTGAGAGTCCGCCTGCCGATGCAGGGGACACGGGTTTGTGCCCTGGTCCGGGAAGATCCCATATGCTGCAGAGCGGCTGGGCCCGTGAGCCATGGCCGCTGAGCCTGCGTGTCCGGAGCCTGTGCTCCGCAACTGGAGAGGCCACAACAGTGAGAGGCCCGTGTATCACAAAAAGAAAAAAAAAAAAAGGCAACAAATCTGAAAGTTATAACAACCATTACCAAACCTTCAAGAACAAATAATACCCAAATATTTCAAAGAATAGAAGAGGGAAAGCTACTCAACTAATTTTATTTGTTGGCTACTAATGTGAAGACAAAACACTAAATAATATATTAGTAAATCAGATTAGCAGCACATTTTAAAAGAATTATATACCAGAGTGAACTGGTTTATCCCAGAATATGTGGGTGATTCACAACAAAAAAAATTGATCAATGTAATTTACCACATTGATAGGGAAAAAAAACTCAACATAATCATCTTACTAGATGGAGGAAAAAAAATTACAGCAAAATTTAATACCTATTCTTGATATAAATTCCTAGAAAACTAGGAATAGAAAAATATTGTTAACCTAAGGAAGGCTACTATCAAAAATCTACAAATGTAATATTTAATGACAAAACTTTAGAATAATTTGCATTAAAAGTCAGAAATATGATGAAAATGCCTGCTATCACTCATATTATTCAACACTGTTGTGGCGATTTCAGCCAATGCACTAACACAAACAATAATAATGAGAAGGTGGAAGAGCAAGAGAAAAGCAAATTTGAAAGAAAACAAAAACAAAAAAAAAACAACTCACAAAATTGTCATTTGCAGAAGATGTGACTGCACAGAAAACAAGCCAGGAAATCTATAAACTATGGGAACTATTAGAGTCTATTTGCTGGATGGAAGGGCATTATAAAACAACCAGGAATAAACAATTAGAAAAATGTTAATTTAAAAAAATTACCATTTACAATGGCAGCAAAAATTATGAAGAGCCTAAGAACAAATCTAAGAAAAGACATATAAAGTATGTATGGTAAGCATTATAGGATGTTCCTTAAAGACATAAAAGAAGACCTAAATAAAGTTGGATAGACCATGGAGATGAATGGGAAGAGTGAAATTTTAAAGATGTCAACTGTCTCTAATTTTAAATTCAGCACAATTTCTATCAAAATCACCATTTAACAGAACAGGACAAAGTGATCCTGAAATTTTTACAAAAGAATAAATGGCCAAGAATAGACACAGTTGAAAGCAAAGAATGAGGTGGAGAGGATTGTCCTACTTATTATAAAGCTATTATAATTAAGACAGTTTAAATCAATGCAAAGAGAGACAAACAGACCAAAGGAACTGAACTGAGATCCCCAGACTAGTCCCACATATACAAAAGAATCTGGTGTATGACAGAAATGTCATTACAAGGATGAAAGCTTCAATATCTTATGTTACAACGATAGGTAACCCATTGGGTGGGGAGGGGAAGGAAGAAATCTCTACCTCTACTTACTTACAATTAAATTCCAGATGGAATGAAGAGCTAAACAAAAATATAAAATAAAACTTTTAAAGGAAAATGTAAGAAAATAACATTTTTAAAAGTACAATCTTAATGAAATCATTAATAAATTTGAGTGTATTAAAATTTAGAAAGTCTGAATTACTAAAGAGATCAAAAGCAAAGTGAAGACAAGCTACAGACTGAGAGAAGGTTTGTGTAACATACTTAATCAAAAAAAGATTAGAATTCAGAATATATAGACTTTTATAAACCTTTCTAAAAGTTCCACAACCCAACAGAAAACATGGGCAAAGGATATGAACAAATAATTCACAAAAGAAAGCCCAATATCCAATAAACATATGCAAAGTAGCTGAACCTCACTAGTCACAGGGAAATTCAACTTTAAACCTCACTGAAGTATCATTTCACATCTATCAGATTGGTAACAATGAATAATACCCTACGGTGGCAAGAAACACTGAAACTCTCAGACACTACAAGAAGGAGATAAATTTGTACAACTACTTAAAATAAAAAGTTGACAAGGAGGAGAGAAGGCAAGATGCCAGTGCGTGAAGATGTGGAGTTAGCATCTCCCCACAACTAGGGCACCTGTCAGCCACTGGTGGGGGACTTTAACCCCCAAGGAGATGGGAGGAAACGCAGAGTGAACCGGTAGGATGTAGGGGGACCGAGGAAGGAGGAGAAGTGGAGGCCAGACAAGACCGGCACCCTTGAGGCTGGGAAAATCAGGAGAGGCAGGTGGGAGAGACTCTCTGGGAAGAGTGGGAGAGGAGCAGAGGGCGATCACCTGGCCCACGGGGCCGGGGAGCCTGCTGAGCTCCCAAGTTGGTCCCCACACACACACACACAAAGCCCCATCCAGGCCATGAGGGTCCTGGGGGCATAGGAGGGACGCTGGGGAGATCAGGAGTGGCAGGCGGGAGAGGCCATCCAGGAGGAGCGGCAGAGGAGCAGAGGGCAATTGTCCTGCCCACTCGGGCACAGGGAGCCTCTGAACTCCCAAGCCAGTCCCCCGCCCTCCAAACCCCACTACAGGCCACGTGGGTCCTTGAGGGTATAGGAGGGAGGCCAGGGAGATCAGGAGAGGCAGGCGGAAGGGGCCCTCTGGGAGGAGCAGGAGAGGAACAGAGGGCGACTGCCCCGCCCACTCGCCTACTGAGCTCCCAGGCCGATCCCCTGCTCTCCAAGCCCACTACAGGCTGTGTGTGTCCTTGGGGGCATAGGAAGGAGGCCAGGGAGATCAGGAGAGGCAGGCAGTAGAGGTCCTCCCAGACCCCAGACCAGAGGAGCAGGAGAGGAAAGGAGGGCGTCTGTTCTGCCCACTCGAGCCCAGGAAGCCTGCTAGGCTCCCAGGTGAGGTCCCCTGCTCTCTGAGCCCAGAAGTGGGAGGCACGCCTGAGCCCCTTCTGTTCCTTGAGCCTAAGCCCCACCCCCACAGTCCCCAGGGCCTTTTCCAGCCAGTGGGATCTGAGCATTGGCCCCGCCCCCCACCCAAACCTCATCCTTGCTTAGGCCCCACTCTCCACAGCCAAGGCCTTCCCCCCTCCTTCTTTTTTTTCTTTTTTTTTCTTTTCCCTCCTCTTTTTTACTACTGTAGTACTGATGTACCTTCCAGTTGTTGATTCATCTATATTTTTATTTTTTACATTCTTTCTAACATATCTGTTAGTTTCCTAATCTAATTTTATTTTTTACTTTGTTATTGTTCTCTCTTTTTTTTTTGCCACCACACGTGGCTTGTGGGATCTTGATTTGTGAGCACGGGGTTGGGCGGAAGATCCTGCAGTGGGAGCTCTGAGTCTGGACCACTGGACTAACAGAGAACCTCAGACCTCAGGGAATATTCATCAGAGTGAGGGCTCACAGAGTTCCTCATCTCAGCACCAAGACCCAGCTCTACCCAATAGCCTACAAACTCCAGTCTTGGAAGCCTCAGGCCAAACAACCAGTAAAACTGGAACACAATCCCACTCATTAAAAAAAAAAGCATGAGATGGCAAAAAAATATGTCACAGTTGAAGGAGCAAGGGAAAAACCTGCAAGACCAAATAAATGAAGAAAAATCAGGCAATCTACCTGAAAAAGAATTCAGAGTAATGATAGTAAAGATGATCCAGAATCTCGGAAATAGAATGGAAGCACGGATTGAGAAAATACAAGAACTGTTTAACAAAGATCTAGAAGAACTAAAGAACAAACAAACAGAGATGAATAACACAATAACTGAAATGAAAAATACGCTAGAAGGAATCAATAACAGAATAACAGAGGCAGAAGAACAAATAAGTGAGCTGGAAGACAAAATGGTGAAAATAACTGCCAAGGAGCAGAATAAAGAAAAAAGAAAGAAAAGAATTGAAGACAGTCTCAGAGACTTCTGGGACAATACTAAACACACCAACACTCAAATTATAGGGGCCCCAGAAGACAAAGAGAAAAAGAAAGGGTCTGAGAAAGTATTCGAGGAGACTACAGTGGAAAAATTCCCTAACATGGGAAATGAAATAGTCACCCAAGTCCAGGAAGCACAGAGAGTCCCATATAGGATAAACCCTAGGAAAAACACACCAAGACACATATTAATCAAACTAACAAAAATTAAATTGAAAGAAAAAATATTAAAAGTAGCAAGGGAAAAACAAAAAATAACATACAAAGGAATCCCCATAAGGTTATCAGCTGAGTTTTCAGTGGAAACTCTGCAGGCCAGAAGGGAGTGGCAGAATATAATTAAAATGATGAAAGAGAAAAACCTACAACAAAGATTACCCTACCCAGCAAGGATCTCATTCAGATTCGATGGAGAAGTCAAAAGCTTTTCAGACAAACAAAAGTTAAGAGAATTCAGCACCACCAAACCAGCTTTACAACAAATGCTAAAGGAACTTCCCTAAGTGGGAAACACAAGAGAAGAAAAGGACCCAAAAAAACAAACCCAAAACAATTAAGAAAATGGTAATGGGTAAATACATATTGATAAGAACCTTAAATGTAAATGGATTAAATGCCCCAACCAAAAGACAGACTGGCTGAATGGATGCAAAAACAAGACCCATATATATGCTGTCTACAAGAGACCCACTTCAGACCTAGGGACACATACAGACTGAAAGTGAAGGGATGGAAAAAGATATTCCATGCAAATGGAATTCAAAAGAAAGTTGGAGTAGCAATACTCATATCAGATAAAATAGACCTTAAAATAAAGACTGTTACAAGAGATAAGGAGGCACACTACCTAATGATCAAAGGATCAATCCAAGATGAAGATATAACAATTATAAATGTTTATGCACCCAACATAGAAGCACCTCAATACAAAGGCAAATGCTAACAACCATGAAAGGAGAAATTGACAGTAACACAACGACAGTATGGGACTTCAACACCCCACTTACACCAGTGGACAGATCACCCAAACAGAAAATAAATAAGGAAACACAAGCTTTAAATGACACAATAGACCAGATGGATCTAATTGATATTTACAGAACATTCCACTCAAAAGTGGCAGAATACACTTTCTTCTCAAGTGCACATGGAATATTCTCCAGGATAGATCACATCTTGGATCACAAATCAAGCCACGGAAAATTTAAGAAAATTGAAATCGTATCAAGCATCTTTTCTGACTACAATGTTATGACACTGGAAATCAATTATAGCAAAAAAAACTGTAAAAAAACACAAATACATGGAGGCTAAACATTGTGCTACTAAATATCCAAGAGATCACTGAAGAAGAAATAAAAAAATACACAGAAACAAATGACAACGAAAACACAATGACCCAAAACCTACGGAACACAGCAAAAGCAGTTCTAAGAGGGAAGTTTATAGCAATTCAATCTCACCTCAAGAAACAAGAAAAATCTCAAATAAACAATCTAACCCTACACTTAAAACAACTAGAGAAAGAACAAAGAAAACCTAAAGTCAGTAGAAGGAAAGAAATCATAAAGATCAGAGCAGAAATAAATGAAATAGAAACAAAGAAAACAATAGCAAAGATCAATAAAACTAAAAGCTAGTTCTTTGAGAAGATAAACAAAATTGATAAACCCTTAGCCAGACTCATCAAGAAAAAAAGGGAGAGGAAGCAAATAAGTAAAATTAGAAATGAAAAAGGAGAAATCACAAATGACAATGCAGAAATACAAAGGATTATAAGAGACTACAACAAACAACTATATGCCAATAAAATGGACAACCACGAAGAAATGGACAAATTCTTGGAAAGGTACAATTTTCGAAGACTGAACCAGGAAGAATTAGAAAATATAAACAGACCTATCACGAGTAATGAAATTGAAACCATAATTAAAAATTTTCCAACAGGGCTTCCCTGGTGGAGCAATGGCTAAGAATCCGCCTGCCAATGCAGGGGACACGGGTTCGAACCCTGGTCCAGGAAGATCCCACATGCCGCAGAGCAACTAAGCCCGTGTGCCACAACTACTGAGCCTGTGCTCTAGAGCCTGCGAGCCACAACTACTGAGGCTGCGTGCTGCAACTACTGAAGCCCGCATGCCTAGAGCCTGTACTCTGCAACAAGAGAAGCCACCGAAACGAGAAGCCTGTGCACCGCAACAAAAAGTAGCCCCCCACTCACCTCAACTAGAGAAAGCCTGCGCACAGTAACGAAGACCCAACGCAGCCAAAAAATAAATAAATCAATAAAATAAGTAAATTAAAAAAAAAAATCTTCCAACAAAGAAAAGTCCAGGACCAGCTGGCTTCACAGGCAAATTCTATCAAACATTTAGAGAAGAGCTAATAACACCCATCCTTCTCAAACTCTTCCAAAAAATTACAGAGGGAGAAACACTTCCAAATTCATTCTACGAAGCCACCATCACCCTAATACCAAAACCAGAAAAAGATATCACAAAAAAAGAAAATTATAGACCAATATCACTGATGAATATAGATGCAAAAATCCTGAACAAAATACTAGCAAACAGAATCCAACAACACATTAAAAGGATCATACACCATGCTCAAGTGGGATTTACTCCAAGGATGCAAGGATTCTTCAATATATGCAAATCATGCAATGTGATACACCACATTAACAAATTAAGGAATAAAAACCGTATGATCATCTCAATAGATGCAGAAAAAGCTTTAGACAAAATTCAACACCGATTTATGATAAAAACCCTGCAGAAAATGGGCATAGAGGGAAACTACCTCAACATAATAAAGGCCATATATGACAAACCCACAGCAAACATCATACTCAATGGTGAAAAACTGAAAGCATTCCCACTAGGATCAGGAACAAGACAAAGATGTCCACTCTCTCTACTCTTATTAAACATAGTTTTGGAAGTCCTAGCCACAGCAATCAGAGAAGAAAAAGAAATAAAAGGAATACAAATTGGAAAAGAAGAAGTAAAACTGTCACTATTTGCCGATGACATGATACTATACATAGAAAATCCTAAAGATGCCACCAGAAAACTACTAGAACTAATCAATGAATTTGGAAAGGTTGCAGGATACAAAATTAATGCACAGAAATCTCTGGCATTCTTATACACCAACAATAAAAAATCAGACAGAGAAAGTAAGGAAACACTGCTATTTACCATTGCACAAAAAGAATAAAATACTTAGGAATAAACCTGCCTAAGGAGATGAAAGACCTGTACTCAGAAAACTATAAAACACTGATGAAGGAAATCAAAGATGACATAAACAGATGGAGAAATATACCATGTTCTTGGATTGGAAGAATCACTATTGTGAAAATGATTATAGTATCCAAAGCAATCTACAGATTCAATGCAACCCCTATCAAACTACCAATGACATTCTTCACAGAATTAGAACAAAAAATCTTACAATTCGTATGGAAACACAAAAGACCCTGAAGAGCCAAAGCAATCCTGAAAAAGAGAAATGGAGTTGGAGGAATCAGGCTCCCTGACTTCAAACTATACCACAAAGTTACAGTAATCAACACAGTATGGTACTGGCACAAAAACAGAAATTTACATGAATAGTACAGGATAGAATGCCCAGAGATAAACCCACGCACATATGGTCACCTAATTTACGACAAAGGAGGCAAGAACATACAATGGAGAAAAGACAGCCTCTCAGTAAGTGGTGCTGGGAAAACTGGACAGCTACATGTAAAAGAATGAAATTAGAACACTCCCTAACACTATACACAAAAATAAACTCCAATTGGATTAAAGACTTAAATGTAAGGCGAGACACTATAAAACTTTAGAGGAAAACATAGGAAAAACACTGACATAAACCACAGCAAGATCTTTTTTGACTCATCTCCTAGAGTAAAAGAAATAAAAACAAAAATAAACAAATGGGACTTAATCAAACTTAAAAGCTAAAAGTTTTTGCACAGCAAAGGAAACCAACAAGAAGACAAAAGGCAACCCTCAGAATGGGAGAACATATTTGCAAATGAATCAACAGACAAAGGATTAATCTCCAAAATATACAAACAGCTCATGGAGCTCAATATCAAAAAAACAAACAATCCAGTTAAAAAATGGGTGGAAGACCTAAACAGACATTTCACCAAGGAAGACATACAGATGGCCAAGAGGCACATAGAAAGATGCTCAACATCACTAATTATTAGAGAAATGCAAATTAAAACTACAATGAGATATCACCTCACACTGGTCAGAATGGCCATTATCAAAAAAGCTAGAAACAATAAATGCTGGAAAGAGTGTGGTGAAAAGGGAACCCTCCTACACTGCTGGTGAGAATGTAAACTGATACAACCACTATGGAAAACAGTATGCAGGTTCCTTAAAAAACTAAAAATAGAACTACCATATGACCCAGCAATCCCACTACTGGGCATATACCCTGTGAAAACCATAATTCAAAAAGAGACATGCACCACAATGTTCATTGAAGCACTATTTACAATAGCCAGGACATGGAACCAACCTAAATGTCCATCGATAGATGAATGGATAAAGAAGATGTGGCACATATATACAATGGAATATTACTCAGCCATAAAAAGAAACATAATTGAGTTATGTGTAGTGAGGTGGATGGACCCAGAGTCTGTCATACAGAGCGAAGTAAGTCAGAAAGAGATAAACAAATACCGTATGCTAACACATATATATGGGCTCTAAAAAAAAAATGGTACTGATGAACCTAGTTGCAGGGCAGGAATAAAGAGGCAGACATAGAGTATGGACTGAATGACACGGGGTGGGGAGGCGAAGCTGGGGTGAAGTGAGAGTAGCATTGACATATATACACTACCAAATGTAAAATAGTTGGCTGGTGGGAAGCAGCAGCATAGCACAGGGAGATTGGCTCCGTGCTTTGCAATGACCTAGAGGGGTGGGATAGGGAGGATCGGAAGGAGGCTCAACAGGGAGGGGATATGGGGACATGTGTATGCATATGGCTGATTCGCTTTGTTGTGTAACAGAAACTAACTCGGTATTGTGAAGCACTTATACTCCAATAAATATCTATTAAAAAAAAAAAAAGGTTGAAAATATCTAGTAAAGCTGAAGATGAGCAAACCCCATGATCCAGCTTTTCTATTTCTAGGTATGTTCCCTAGAGTAGCATTTTTCAATCTGATGGTCTCAATCCTTCAGGGGCTACAAAATCAACAATCTTTAAAGTAGAATAAAAAATATCAGAAAATACACATACACATAAGGTATACACATCAGTTACTTACTGAAACTGTGTTAAGGTACGTATGTATGTATATATGTACTGAACTGTTACAGAAAATGTAATTGGCAATATGGAGTTTTAAAGAAGCTGCCCTAGAGAAATGTTCCTACAAGTACACATGGATGTTCACTTTTGAACAGTTTATAATAGCAAACAACTTGGACAAGAAATCTGAATTGTGTTCACTAAAAGAATGGATAAATGGATATTCACACTACAGAAAAATGTGAGCTATCAAAATGAATGAACAAGACTCAATGTATCAGCATGGATAAAGTTTTAAAAAATGATACCAAGGGTAAAAGAAAAAAGTTGAAGAAGGATACATATGGTTTACTGCTGTTTCTATAAAGTGAAAAAAACTCATAAAAACTATGTATTATTTATGCAGACTGATGCCATGTAATAGTAGAAATGATACATATAAGGTTCTCATACTTAATGAGAGGGAAGAGTAAAAAGGGAGCTCTAACTATGTTTAGAACATTTTGTTTTCTAAAATCTCTAAGACCAACCTGTGGCAATGATTTATCTCCATTAGCATGCATCTTTAATTTCATCAATGCTACCTTTGCAGCTGTTTCACTATTTTTTGCACCTTTCCGTCGTTTACTTGCTGTCTCTCCTCTCTTGGAATCTAAGAAATAAGTGTAAGCATATAAGCAAATAAGAACTTCTACATTTTCCAGAGTTTTATTTTTATTATTATTAACTATGGCCCTGAAATGTACATGAATTACATATTATAGAGATATATAGAGACCACATTCATTTTATAGGTATGATCAATGGAAAAATACCACTGAGTTGACCTAAGTGATTTCCACATCAAAAACAAGTTATGTGCCTCTTTCCAGCTTAAATCTATTTAATCCAGAGCAATCACTAACACTTCTACAGAGAATTTTAAGATCTGGTTATAGAAGATTTTAATTTGATTAATTTAATTTAATTTAAAGTAACACCCTTAATATAAAATGAAAATTCAGCTGAACTAACATGGTAGCAGACAGACTGGTCTAAACCACAGATACATTCTTTCCTCATATGTCAGAATATCAGCAGCATTCATAGGACAGCTGACTGGGCTTAAACTTTAGTCTTTAAAGAATGTAAACCACTACTTCAGCCTCATGAATACAATTTTTAGCCAAGATGGTTAACCAGCTGATATAAATGGTCCAGCAAAAGAGAACATCTGGTAGGATATTTCCATAGAATTTCCAAATTTTCATTGGAAAGCCTTGTGAGAAATACTGTCACAAGAATGTCATCAAAATCTATAGCAAGTTACAACCATCAGGGTTGCTAACAACACCTTCCATAACTGGCAAGCGGACACGAGAAGCAGGGCTCTGGAACTCATATAGAGTATAGAGAGCAGTAGGGAAACAACAAAACAAGCTTTCTAGATACTTGCCAATAATGTCTTTAACAAGTTTCTGAGTGGCAGCCATACGAGACTTAGGGATTTCCAGTTCTTCACATTCATGATCCGACTGATGACGATGTCTATGAGCAACAGAAGAGTGACACTAGTTCATGTATTTGCATATGACTTAAACAGATATACAGAGTTTGAATCGTCTCAGTGATCACCTCAGGCAAAAATTCTTCTCACAATAAGGACACATAACTGGCACAAGCTCTCTTTCAGCACAGTCCTTGAATGAGCATGGGTAAGATGTATGTGTATCTGACTTCAGTCTCTCAATTACAGTAACCTGAAAATGTAAAATGGGGGACATGATATTATATTTCACATTTAAAGCAAATCAACAAATCTATTCTGGATATCCATATCATTTTTGCTTAAACTTATAAGAGAAACTCACACATTCTCACATAGATTATAAAAATTGTTCATGTAAGAAATGATTACTGTGCTGACTGCTCTACATTTCCAAAGTTTTCCTACTGTGGTGTATTTATCTTCTAAGTCAAGTTAAAATGACTACTCAGTTACTCTCCATAATTTTAGTCTTCTACTTTGTAACATACTACACAAAGATGCCTCCATAATAATATGCTTAGGTAATCAGCTCATCACTCCTCAAATGGCAAGTCATATCTACTTTCTATACTGGTTTTAGAGGCTTAAATACATGTAAAAGAACACTTAAAATTATATGTTTTTCCATGATACAGAGGGTTAAAGACAGTTTTCACAACGATATACTATTCTTTTTTTTAAATAATTAATTAATTAATTTATTTATTTTTGTCTGTGTTGGGTCTTCATTTCTGTGCACGGGCTTCCTCTAGCTGTGGCAAGCGGGGCTACTCTTTGTTGCGGTGCACAGGTTTCTCATTGCAGTGGCTTCTCTTGTTGCGGAGCATGGGGTCTAGGCGCGTGGGCTTCAGTAGTTGTGGCACGCAGGCTCAATAGTTGTGGCTCGTGGGCTCTAGAGCACAGGTCCAGTAGTTGTGGTGCATGGGCTTAGTTGCTCCACAGCATGTGGGAATCTTCCTGGACCAGGGCTCGAACCCACGTCCCCTGCATTGGCAGGTGGATTCTTAACCACTGTGCCACCAGGGAAGTTCCACACGATATACTTTATTTTGTATTTAATACTGTATTACTAGCAAATATTACATCAGAGAAAAAAGAGCTTTTATGAGATAAAAAGAAGTCCAGATCACTCAGGCTATTTTGAGTATTAAGTAACTAGGTTTCTAGAACTGAATGAACTCAGTAGACCCTTGCACAACTCAGGGGCTGAGGTACAAACCCTCCACGCAGTTGAAAATCCAAGTATAACTTTACAGTCAGCTCTCCATATCTGCAGTTCTGCACCTGCAGATCCAATGCATTGTATAGTACATACCTAGTGAAAAAAATCCACGTATAAGGGGACCCACACAGTTCAAACCTATGTTGTTCAAGGGTCAACTGTAATTGCTTGAAATCTATAACCAAAGCGCATTCCTCTATATAAATGATAGTTACATCTTGTTGGAATTAACTTCTTAACTATTTTTTCAAATTTATTCCAATGGTCTAAAGGTAGAAGATTTTTATTTCACCTTTAAATTAATAAGATCTAATTGAGAGACATTCATAGAAATCAAATCATATAAGAAAAATGAAAACACAGGGAAGATTTACAAGCTGTATAACAAACATGAATATGTTTACTATATGACTCTATATGAGTATTTCCTTCCAAGTAATCCTGGATAATACCAATATGTTACTTAATTTTTATTTCCTCAAATAAATCACCAAAACTTCAAAGGGCCAGATTTTGACTGAAGCTCATTTAACCTTAATTTTCTATAATCAAGAGACTCAGTAAAGTGTTTGGTAAATGGTGGGCAGGAATAAATATCAACTGCAAAACGTGAGGTAAATGCTTCTTTCCAAATGGAGTAAATTCAGTTTAACTTCCTGCTGACCTCTGATCCAAGGGAGGTGGAACAACTTCTCTGATCACAAATTTGAGAAAATTACATTAGGCTCAGCTTTCTCTTTTTTTCCTTGGAAGCCTAACCTGGTGCAGCATTGCTGTGACTGGTGGGCAAATCCACCTAATTCTGGATTTCCTTTGCAGACTCTACACTAAGCTATATCATTTTTGCCTCTACATTAAGCTATATCATTCAACTTATTCTTTATCAGTAATAAAGATGATATTTCGGCTTCTATTTAACAGCCCTTTTTAATCTCTTGATTTGGTCCAAATTAGGGTAGGGAGATTTTGCTGGACTACAGGTTTGCTCCTAGTGACCTAAGGCTGATGGAGTCAGAACAATGTATTACCACAGAGTCCTAACACCAGGCACCAGTGATGAGGATGTTAATTCCATTATGTATTTATAAATATAGAGCCTAAAGCTATAAGCAGGCTATGTAAACAGAAATGAAGTACAAAGGAATAAGAATTATAAGAACAAAAATTTATAAATACCAAGTAGACCATTTTATGTTAAAACATACTGAGAAAAATAATATAAATAAAGTAAGACCCTCTTACATAATCAGTTTAGTCTGCCAAATTTTAATCTGTGGTACACTGGGATTAAATTGAATCAAATTCTGAATGAAAGTACATAAACACAAACATGTTTTACCGGGAGATATTAACATACCTCATGACAGCTATGTGATTCCCTGCTCCTGTGTTCAAGGCTTAAATAACAACAAAAAAAAGTGTTTATTTAAATGTAATCAAATAATGTACTTAAAGATAACTGCAGTAATTTGAGATATTTTAATGGTTAGTATCCTTAAGATTAACTACACTCACACTACATTAACAACTCTGCCTATAAGAATAAACTGAAATGACAGATAAATAAAAGACAGAGCATCTATAGTCTCAAAAGTTTTAAAACCCAACTACTATTCAACTTCAATATGAGTACAAAAATTCACCACTCTTAATTACCTTTACTTTGAGTGCTTTAAGGTGTGTGAAAATGCAGACCCTTTTGATTCTTTTATTTCTCAAAAATAATCAGTAATAAAATGTCAAAGGAGTGTTCTAGTTCTGAATGACTTAAAAATATGCATTATTTTTATTTACTTCTAATAAATCTTTCTGAATCATCTTCTGAAAAGAATTTATTCTTTCAGTGCTCTATGTAATAAATTAAATACCTGATACTTGAAAGTTTAATTGAAAAGAAAATGCATTTTCCAAAATTCTTGTTTGTTCCCAGGTTTTACTTTACATGTGATGTGTGTGCAAAGGACGTATAGTATTCAATTTAAGAAATATAAAGGTTGGGCTCTTTTCATTTTATTAATTAAAATAAAGACTAATAATCATAACTGGATTTTTTTTTACCATATCCTTTATATTGTGGATATGTTCTCTCCTTGTGATTAAAAGACATATATGTGACTTTTACATAAAAATCACACACATCACCCCATTTCTGGAAAGTTTAAAGACTAGCCACATATATGTACAAGTAATCAGAGTCTATGACTAGTCTATTTTTTTTTCCCCAAGTGATTACTATAATGAATATCAGATATCAGTGGCTAAAGTAAAAACTATTTTAAATCATTCTACTTTTTAGAAATAAATCTCATATTATAAACACTAAAATTACTCCCAAATAAAGCATAAAAACTTAACTTACCAAAATATTCCTGAACAACCATCACATACAAATGGAAGAAAATCTAAAATTGAGGGGAAATGTTATATGTTCTGGTCAGTAACTGATTTTGATTTAGTTTTCTTAAGTAAAAAGAATCTTAAAGTACTGAACTATGGCTATAGGAGAACTTTCCTTTTTGAACAATATCCTAGTGCAGCAAGCAGTGGTTAAACAAAAGCCATCACAACCTCAAGCACTTTGAAAGTAACTGGATTATCAGAAGATAAATGTTACTTGCTGTAGCATGCTAAACCAGAAAGAAAAAAAGAAGTCCTGTGAGTTTTCTGTTTGTTTCCCAGATTTACTAGGTGTTGTTTCTGAGGACTGTATAATGCAAAAATCCTGCATTTGAAGTGACAATCCTAGGTTTCAATTTTGATTCCACTGCTTACTAATCTAGCAATGCTGGGCAAGTTACTTAACAGTAGAGCTTTGGATTACATACATACATATTGTATATATATATATATTTGATATATAGTATACAGTGTATGTATGTGTATGTATACAAAACCAAAGCTCTATTATTAGGTAATATGCATAAAAATAGACATAGATATAAGTATATTGTGTTTGTGTGCATATGTATATATGTGTGTATGTATCTATGCTATATGCCACACCTACTACACAGGGTAATTGTAAAAACCAAATGAGATACATGTAAAAGATAAGAATAGTAAGGCAATACCTGTAATTAACAAGAATAATTATAGCAATTAACTTGTTCTGAATACACACTCAACTCAGAAAAATCCTGTGGTGACTAGGTAGAGATGTGTTCAAAGAAATTCCAGAAATTCAATGGATGGATTGATTGATACCGCAAACTTTAGTCCTGAATTGTTTCTTTCCTTGCTGTTGAGGAAAAACTAAGTTAGGACTAAGTAACAACTAAGTTAGGAAATGAATTTTTGGAAAGCACATGAAAGTATCCATTCTTAGATGTGACAATTGACCATAAATCACTGAATACAATCATTTCTTCTCTAAATTGTTTTCAGTGTACCTCATATTAAATTACAGTATACAGCCAAGTGAGGCTGGCTATATCTAATCACACCACTTTCACAAAATGAAAACAAAAAGCACTGCACTTTAGAGAAAGTTACTATTGTCCCAAAATATCTCACCCTACAGAGTATCTTAACCCAAAAGAAAAAGAAGAGGTCCTATTATAACCCAAAGGGACCACTGGATGTTTCTGCTCATGGAACAAGAGGGCCCAAATATAGTTCTTCCTTCACCTGAAAAGCGAACTTAATGCATTGTCACTGTTGTCCTGAAAGCATGATACTGTAAGTATCTGTTTCATACCAAGAAAGTAGGTATACATTTGTCAAAAAGAGAAGGAAACTGAAGTATATGATACTTTACAAAACTTTTATGTCTCTTTCAAATCGGAAAAATGTACATGCTCACTATTTTGAGACTTTGGTGACCAACTAAATATTAGACGCAAACCAAGAGAATCCAGGGGTAAGAGTTAAGATCAAGATAATTTCCTAACACTTGACACCATCCTTCTATTCATCCAGAAGCTAAATGAAATTTAGGATACTCACTTAACGTATTCTAACTCTTAACTGCTCTCCACTAGTCCAAAAGAGCTAGACCCTGCCTCAGTTCAGGTATTTACACTTTAAGAGACACCTGAAGTTGGAAAGGAAGATGAACTATGTCACAAATGGTAGATATTATGGACTTGCTAGAGATAATCAGGTATACCAGAATTATATAACTTACAGTCAAAACCCAACTGGCTAAGCTTCCCTATGAAAGATCTGCAAGGAAACATTGGTTCTTGCCTGCTGAATGGCTGAAGATGACAGCCCGTGGTGAAAGATACAAATCAGAGTGCTGAAAGTAACAATAACCTAGCAGGGATTGTGTCCTTTTGCCCACCACACACAACATGTATCATTTATCAACTGTAGCACTCCCACTAATTCTGGGCTAAACCCCAGAGTCCTTCTCAACAGTGATCGGGTGGCTACCTGCTGCCAGTGACTGTAGCTGCAATGGGAGATAAAACCTATTTTGCCACCCAATGTAGTATGAGCCAGATGTGGTAGCATCCATTTGGAGCGAAAGCCAGGTACCAAAGACTGAGCATTCTGTGTGGCTCTAGTGCTTCAGGACATACCTGCTACAGATGTTTCTAAGGCCTGTACCCCACTACCACTGGCTATTAGATTGGGCTATGTGTATCACAAGGTCTCTCAGTTCAGCGGAGAGAGAACATCACCTTACTAATGCTCTAAAAAAGCAGCTAACTATCCTGAAAGCTTTTCTGTGCAAAGGGCTATATTTTATACCCTTATGTGGTCCCAGCACCAAAGGAGGTGCTCAGTAAATGTTTACTGAATCAGTGATAATCAGAATCAAAGAGTGACAGAGCTGAGAGAGAGTAATGATCATCCAGAGGAAATGCTAAGGGCTCGTCTCCTGAGCAGCCCGCGAAAATGAGGTTAAAAACTGATCTCACCCAACTCCTTGCTCTGACAGATAAGCAAACAAAAAGTTTGGGAGAGAAGTGGCTTGCCCGAGGTCGCAGTGGCAGGTTCAGAAGGGAACTCTCCCGATTCCCAGACCGAAGCGTCCTCCCTACCCGTGCTCATCAGAAAGGAGTGGGCGCGAAGCGACTCCTTGGCAAGGCGCACTTGAAAATCAAAGTTCACACTGCAAGGTATGTTTTTGGGAATCGCATGGCTCCCTTCCAAGGAGACCATAAGCCTCTTCCAAAGGCTCAAGGGCAACAAAAAACATGGGCATCGAGGGCATCAACACATGTCACGGCAGACCCCCCCCCCCAAGGGACACGCCCGCCCTGCCTCCTCAGACTCCGCCTCGCCCCACGGCCTTCCCTCCCGCGACCAGAGGTAGGGGCTCCAGAATCACCTCGCTGCCGGCACTGTTCCACCTGGCAGTGCCGCCCAATGTCCAACTCCGCCATCTCCCAGCGCCGCGAGAGGCGGGCACAGCCGCGGCAGGGCGGGACAAGGTCGCTCGCGCGGTGCCTGCTGGGAATGGGGTGGGCCCAGGGGCGGAGTCCGCAGGTGGGGGCGGGGCTCGTACTGAACGCGATCGGGCTGATCCTAGTGCCCTGAGTTCTGAATGTTTGCTATCTGGGTCGCCTAGTGAGGCGGCAGGAGGAAAAGGTGGTTTCTCTGTTCGGTTTTCCCTCGGGCGGAAGTCCTGTCGCCCAGTCCTTAGGAAAATATCCAACTGCCTTTATGGAAGATTGCGTGCGTGCGTTCCCTCCTCCGTGCTGCAATCGGAGTCCCGGATGGCCTCGCAAGGGTTTGTTTTTTTTTTTGAATTAACATAACTCCATAACTCTAGGAAGCACAGTTTGGCACAAGTATTTGAAGGAATCAAGTGAAATAGACCGACCCTGGTTCAATTCCTCACTCGTCCTACACCAGTGTTACTTGATTATATAAATGCTCCTTGCAAAGGAGTCAGGGTTTTTAAAAAGTAGACGTTTCTTTTTCTGCCCTGCCCTTACTTTCTACAATCTAGTAGGAAAAAAAAGTCTCTAGCTCTTGAAGTCCTGAGTGTGCACTGAGCCGCATAGGGTCCCTCAGTTGAGAGCACAGACTGATTTAACACACGTCCTGAAGAAAGCTTGTGGTGATTCCATTGGGATGTAGGGAGGTAGGGAGCTTCATGTGCTTGACAAGCCACTCCAAAGATACTGAGAAAGGAGAGACTCTTCTAGGTGGGGTGCAAATGGATGCCATTCCACTTAGGTGACACTAGACACGACTCAGAGTGGATGAGTGACAATCAAAGCTGTACTGAGAGGAATTGTAAAAATATCCAGTGCCTCCTATATAAATTTAAATATTTCCCAATCAATATTCATTGAGGAAGAGGGAAGGGTGGGGTTGGGAAATAGGTATCCTTACTTCAAGATTTGCTCTTGAATAAATCTATTTAAAATTTTCATCTCAGACTTTGCTTGGGTCTCTGGAGAAAATTTAGATTTTAGAACTGGAAGTAACAGAAGAAATCTAGCTATCCCAGCCTTTTTTTTTTTTTTTTTGAAGATGAGAAGACAGGTTCATAGAAGTTAAATAATTTGCCCAAATTAGTGGAAGAGCCAGGACTAAAATCCAAGTATCAAAGACTTCTGGTGTTCTTGAATTTAAGAATCAGTGACTTATCTAGATTTTGTATGTTTCTTTTAGATGATTGGATCAACCAATGGCAGGTTTTCTAGAATTTTACTGTTAAAATGTTCTAGATAGGTGGCAAATATTTATTTATGAGTCCAATCTTAATGGAAATGTTTTTTCAGTTCACTAGCTTGGGAGTATAGGAAGCATTAAATGATTCAGATAGCCAAGATCACAGTTGCTAACTCTTCCATCTCTGTTTAGTCTCCTTTGCTGATTTCTCCTCTAGGTGCTACTTAAACATGCCTGTTTCCCTGTAATTTTGTGCTTGGTCCATTTATCAATTTGCATCCTCATTCAAATGAAATTCCCATGGTTCCAATGATCCCATAACCATATTCTCTGCCCTGAGAACTTGCTCCCAAACTGGAGGTTTCTAGTTCCATATTTCTAATTCTAAACTGGAATGCTTTCTTACCATACCATCCCTTCTCTAACAAGGGAAGTCTGCCACGTTAGAAATCTTGGATTCATTTTCCACCTCTCCTTTCTTACTTCTCTCATGGAAGTAGCCATTAAACGCTCTCAATTATGTCTCAGAAATGTCTCTCAAACCTGTACTCTTCAATTTCTTGAGTAATTTCCTCCCAAAAAACTAACTTCCTTGCCCTAAGATCTTCCATTGGGTCTCCATTATTCACAAGATTTTTTAGCTTAGTTGGGACAAACTTAACTGGTAAAGCTCGTCACAGTTTCCAGCCTCAGCAATAACTGCTTCCCCTTATCTCCCTACTTCCCAATCATTTCCATAAAATACCTCTGGCTTTTTCAGATGTTCATACTTTGGCATATGCCTTTCCTTTTCCTTTGAATGTTTTCTATACCAGAGTTTTCCAAACTTTCTTGAGAATAACAATCAGGTAAAGTGCTTGTTAATAAATACAGCTACTTACATCTTCCCTGGGTCTGATTTAGAGGGTCTGGGATGGATCCTGGGAAGCTATGTTTTTAACAAGTGCCCTCACATTCATTCTTGTCATTGGATCAGTTTAGCAAACGGGTTTCACTCTTATTCCACCTTCAGAGTGTAATTCTGTTAACCTTTCACCTGGGAAAGCCTTCAGAATGCACAGACAAAATTCAGTCCTCCAGGACATCAGCCACGTGCTAAAGTAGCACCTGCTACATACTTTTCTTACTAGCACTAACCAGGCAAGATTATAATTTACCTGACCAAAAAAATCTTCAGTGGCTTCTATTAGCTACAAAATAAATTCTGCACTCAAGTCAGTTTAGCAAGTCTTTTGAGCATGTATTATATATCAGATATTATTCTAGGTTTGATACAGAATCGACTGAGACCCAACCTCAAGGAGCTCACATGGTCTAGGAAGGAATGACTCTGCTTGGCATTTAAAGTCTTTCAAATCTTGACTCAACCCAACTTTCTCTCACTCTTTATCTTTCAAAGGCCTCTCCATAATGGGTGCTCCTCGGAGCCTCCATCACTTCACAACTGCTGTTCTTTCTATTTGGCATGCTCTTCCCTTTCCCATTCGATCTGGTTAAGTTCTGCTTTATTTTTTTAGCTGTTGACTCAAGTATCTTTTCCTCAGGAAATTCTTCTTTGTTCTTCCTGACTAGGACAAATCCTGCTATTATGACATTCACTTTGTATCTCCTTCAAGGCATTTGTCCCAGACTCGATTTTCTACTTGTTTGTATGATTATTTAATTAATGTTTCTCTCTCCCTCTAAACTGTAAGCTCTATGAGAACAGGGACCTGGGTTGTGGTTATATAGATATTCACTGTATAACTCTTTGTTAATCTGTCTCTATATGTTTATGTACCTTTCTGTAAATTTGTTATAACCCTGAATATCAATTTATCTTGCATACCATATTCGAAATCAAATCTTGAATATTCTAAATTCAAACTTAACAATAACAGCTAAAATTTCTTGATTATTTTATTATGTACCAAGCACTTAAACGAATCATTTAATCTTCACAACACTTTAAGATATATGCCATTATTATCCCCATTTCATTGAATGGCTTATAAAAAAATTACTCACCTCCTGCCTCCCTGTGTGATGCTTTCCTCCTTCTTCAAGGCCAGCAATGTGTCCTCCTCAAATATCTCTCTTTTCCTGTCCTTCTCCACTTCTCCCTTCTCTTACTCTGACCCTTATGCCCTTCCTCTGTTAAGGACACTTGTGATTACATTGGACCCTCCTGGATATTTCAGGATACTCTCCCCATCTCAAGATCCTTAACTACTAACACTTGCAAAGTCCCTTTGGCCATACAAGGTGACATAGTTACAGGTTTCAGGGTTTAGGATGTGAACAACTTTGAGGGGGGAATTATTCTACCTACCCCAATATACATTCTTATATTTCCTAGAATTGTTCAGTGCTTGACACATGGTAAGGCCTCAAAAAATATCTGTCCACTGAATCAATGAATGAACAAGTCTACATTGACATTCAGCTGCACCAGAAGCTTTATAATCTTAATCAGTATTAATAAAAATAGAATCTTCAGAACAAGAAACATGGATGTGGTAGCTTGTTTCACTCTGCTTGACTGGTCAAAAACACCTGGAATACTGTGCTTGGTTCTGAGTACCGCACTTCAAGTGTGAAAGAGGCAATCTAGGGCACATTTAAAGGAAGGCAACAGAATTGTGAAGAACAAAAAACAGTGTTATGTGAAACTCAGAGCCTTTATAATGTTTAGGGCTTAATCAGTAGAGTTGAGGAAGGGTGTGAACAAAGAAAAACCCATCATCATAGCTACCATCCCCACTATTATTATAACAGCCAATGTGTGCATCTGTGTGTGTATGTTTGTGCATTACATGTCTGCGTTTTGGAAAGTATCATCTTTTTTAGCAACGGTTTGTCTCAGGAGTTTTCACAGGCAATTATTCTTTAGAAAAATAATTTTAGTTGTCCTGATAAACATACATAAAAGTATTTTGAAATGATGTCTTCAATTGTGTTTTGGGACAAATTGGGTATTCACATATAATTAATTAACTATAAAAGATTTTTGGATGTGCAATAACAGCTACTATTAGCACGGCTCCTTGAAATTCTCACCAATGAAAAGGAATCAAATATTTTAAAATGAATTCGTTTCTAGAGAGTACATTTTTAATATGAGAAAGTGATTTCTTCCTTCTAAAGTGCTGGGTGCAACATCTGTCCAAAGTTTTTTCCTTTGCCCTGGTAAGACAGCCAGAGATTTTTTGAGAACCTTTGCAAACTGGTTTCAGACTTAAAACTTAGAAGTATAGTGTCTCTTCTGTATCAGAATCATGACAAAGATGACTAGATCTAGGAAATGCATTTCCAAATATTTTCGTATTTTATATCATCATTTGAATATTTTATCACTTATGTTGTATTTCTTCATTCATTCATTTATTCAACAAATATTGATAGAGTGCCTACGATGTGCTAGGGTCTGTTCTAGGAACTGGGAATATAATGGTGAGTAAAATAAATAAAAATCTCATTTCTCATGGGGAGCATTCTAGTGGGGAGGGGCAAGAGACATAGACAGAATAACAAGACCAAGATAGCACATGATAGATGGTGGTAAATGCTATGAAGAAAAATAAAGTTGGGAAAGGGAATAAGGGTTCTATAGGAGTAGGAGGGTGAGGGGAGAGGGTTGCAATTTTAAACAGAGTGGGGTGAGAAAGTGATACTTAAATAAAGTCCTAAAAAAGGTGAAGGAGTGAACAAAATGGATGTCTGGTTTCTGGGCAGAGCAGCCAGTGCAAAGGCTTTTCAGTGAGAGTGAGCCTGCTGCATTCTAGCTGGAGTGGGAAGAACAGTGTGGCTGGAGCAGACTGGACTGGGGGGAATGGTAGTGAAACAGAGCAGGACGCTATGGTCCTTGCTCCCCATGTCCTCTGCCTGCCTTTTGTCTGTGGAAAAAACTTTAGCCAAAGAATAAGTTTAATCAGAGAAGTGAGAAAATATGGAAACAAAGGAAAACAGCCGAAGGAGACCAAATAATAATACTTTAGTCATTAAGCAAATTCAAGGACTTTTAGTTCCTCCTCAGGGCTATACATAATATTCTGAGCCCTATCCTTTGAGCTATCTTACAAATATTGAAACCCTCATCAGGTGGAGAAGTTAACTACATGATGACCAGACTATGTCCATGACATCAGCTGCCACAATTCCGAGAACTGCCTTCAAGAAATGGAAACAGGGCTTCCCTGGTGGCGCAGTGGTTGGGAGTCTGCCTGCCAATGTGGGGGACATGGGTTCAAGCCCTGGTCTGGGAAGATCCCGCATGCCGCGGAGCGGCTGGGTCCGTGAGCCACAACTACTGAGCCTGAACGTCTGGAGCCTGTGCTCCGCAACAAGAGAGACCACGACAGTGAGAGGCCTGTGCCAAAAAAAAAAAAAAAAAAAAGAAATGGAAACAAACCAACCCTGGAACTGAAGATTAACTGTACTTAAAACAAGATGACGCTGGTCAGACCCCTGATGACCAATTTCAAAATGACTGTCAGAGCTGACTGTGCTGTTTCTGCATGTAGCCCCCTCCCTTCACCTATAAAAGCTCTTACCCCCTGATTGTCAGTGGGGGGAAGTCAGCCTTTGGACAGGAGTCCGCCCTCCGCCCAGTTGCCGGCATCCAAAATAAAGCAGACCAACATTGCCTCTTTATTGGCTTTTGAGGGGAGAGTGGCCAGACCCCATTTTCAGTTACGGTAGGATGTGTGGACATGGAGGCACTGGTGAAGTGAAGGTGTGGTTGGCAGCACTTCATATCAGAGCTTGATATTTGTGAAGATCTTGTCTTTTTATTGGAGTGAGGTGGGAAGTCAATGGAAGGTTCTGAGCCAGGCTCACTCTGGCTGCTGTGTAGGGAGACAGCAGCAAGGTCAAGGTGATCATAGGGAGGTCAGTCAGAGGTCTACTGCAGTATTTAACTGAGAGATTAAGAGTGGCTCAGAGCAGCGTGTTAGCAGGGTTGGTGGTGGCGAGTGGCCATGTTTTTGTACGTGGGGCTTGCTGATGGATTGGATGTGGGGTGAGAGAAGAGAGGTGTCAGGGATGTCTCCAAGGTTTTGGGCTTGGGTGAAAGGAAGCCTACAGTTATCACCTGAGAGGGAAAGGAGCTGGATTGGAGATAATTTATATGTTCCTCCATTAAGTACAAAATCTCACCTGAGTGCACTCGGGTATAATGAAGTTCTGGAGGTAAATGAAGACGTTAAGAATCAACTTTGGGAAGGCTATGCAGTAAGGATGGTGTTGAGGTAAACGGGTTACATCTCCTTTTATATACATTAAGTGACTGGTGTAGAAAACACTTTACAGCCAAATCTGATAACCCTTAAATTCTTTAATTTCTTTCTAATCAGGGATGGACAGAGATTTGAGAAAACATGGATAAAGAGCTATGCAGGCAAAACTCAGTCACGGGTACCAGAGACCTTCATTATGAATTAGGGTAACAAAACTTTTATTTTTGCAAAATTATTGTTTTCCATAATGGCTACTTTTGTAGTCATTATTGTGATTGAGTGTTATATACAATGAATATTTGGTTCTAAGAAACAAACAAAAAACCTGCTGATGGAAAGAATGTGTACATGCTTGTTGAGCTGTTTAATAAATAACTATTTGATGATGATTCTGCAGTATGTTTAAAGGGTAATTCTTCTTTTTTGGACAGTTCATCTGGCATTCTAAAAATAGATGTAATTTCAAGGGGTAACCAAAATGTGTCAATTAGCCTGACATCTAGGTCTTTTTAACAGATCTTTAAATTTCCAATTTCCTTTGCCATCTTAACCATGGTAAATCATCCTGAACAAGATCATTCTTTTGAACAACAACTTCCTTATTAACTGAGATCAATTGAGGTTAGAAAATGAAAAATACACTAGATGCTGAGAACTCTTTATGAAACCACATTTGTAAGATGAGTATTGAATGAAGATTAATGTGTTATTTTCAGCTTCTATATCATTGATTTAAACATTTATTCTCTATATCCCACTGCTGGATTAAACACTAATATATATTTGGATAGTGTGCTTGTTTGCAAGTATTATCTTTTCCCTATTGAGATTATATATTAATGGAAGGGAATTATTTTTAATTCAAAGGTAGCTTGCTTTGCACACCACATGTGTTTTTGAAAGTGCTACACATCAAATTGAGTAGAACAGATTTTCCATTGAATTATAAATTAATGATTAACTCCTTTGTTCTAATTTCCTATTGATTATCATTTGCTCTACAAGATCCTTAGCACGTCGTGTGGCCCCTATGTGATCTGGACTCAGACTACTTTTAAAGACAACCTCACAGCACTCTGCTCTTCTGTCTCCAGATACCCTGGTCTTCTTTCAAACCTTAATACTTCAGACTTGAGATTTTTGCACACACTGTCTAAAATGTTCATTCTCTAACACTACGTGCTTTATTTTTTCCATATAGTACATTACTTTCTTAATTATTTGTCTGTCATTCCCTAACTAGAAAGTAGCCTCCAAAAAATGCATGGATTTTAGTTTCTCTTTCCTCACTGCTGAATCTCTAGCATCTAGAACTGTGCTGGGTATATAGTATGCATTCAGAAAAAAATCATAATGAATGAATAAATGAATGAATGAATGATTACTTACCCTGGAATACCAATTTCCCTTCTCTATACCTAGGTACCCTCTATTCATCATTCAAATTCCAGCTTAAATGTCACTTTTTCAAGCCACCATTTTTGACCCCTAGGGCAAGATCAGCTTTCTCTACGACTTGTTCTTACATGTCTCTGTATGTCTAAATTCTCCATAGCACTTATTAGAACTTTAAGTTATAAAGTCCATTATTTGTGAGATAATTTGCTTAGCTCCTGTCTTCTTTTCTAAACTGTAAAATGTCCTTATCTTGTTTTTAATCACCTCCCCAACATCTAGCAAAATGCCTGGAACAGAGACATGCTCCATAAATAGCTGTTGGATAAAAACATGGACAGATGGATGGTCAAGCAACTCCTCATTATAAATTTCAGTCCCTTTGTTCCACTTGTTCAATGTTCTCTCAACAAAAAAATAGTGGTTAGTGAACCAGAGGGAATGTTTTTCTATACCGGACAGATTCTTATTTAAACATACTCCTCCATGAATTCAGTAATGCTTGTAGGATCCCTTAAAGCTGATGCCTCATACCAGCCTCTTTACCCCCCATGTTATTTAATGAAATAAATACTTTATGAGTTTCTCCTCTGGACCAAACTACTCAGGAGGGAAAGGTCATGTAAACAGTAGAAAGACCAGAAGCTTTAAAACAGAAAGATCTCTTACACTTTGACTGCCTGTGTGAGCTTGGCTAAGTTACCAGTTGAGCCATGGGTTCTTCATCTGTCAAAGAGAAACAGCAATACCTATCTTGTGTGGTTGATGTAGAGATTATTAATAATGCATGTAGTGTGCTTGCCATATAATAGGTGCTCAAAATATGGCATCTGTTACTACTATCACGATAAGGTAAGCTCCTAGAGGGCAGAATACACTTGCATTCCCAGAACCTTATGTATAGAATACTCTTAGTAAAGGTTGGTTAAACTGACCAGCAGAATATGTGCTACTTCTCCACTCTCAACGGGTTTTAAATCTAAGCATGAAAATAAGTTCCAAAACAGATTCATGAAATATTTAGATAATAACAAAATATAATCCTTATTATAGTGTACTATATACAAGATTAGAGCAAAATATGTGTTACAGGCCATAAGTGCTTTGGATGGCCAGGCAGGAAATGGTAAGAGGTGGCTGGCTATAGTTATTGGGAAATGATAAGTTCCCATGTCTGTGTGTAAGATATAGACCAGTAAGCCTCCTATAAAAATATTCAATTTCTTTGTCATTAGCTCTACCAATGTTGGATAAAATTGTAGGAAGCATCAACCTGATGCTTCTGGGTAAATATGATGGCAGATGAAATTGGGTTATTGATCTTGAGTAGCAAGCTGTATCTGTCATAGTAATGGATGCTTTTTCCCCCTTTAACAATCAGTGGTTAGTTAGCTAATGATCACAAATAGGTTCTGATGACGGTGAGTAACGCTGCTCAAATAGGGCTGTATTATGTGGAGTACATCCTAGCCTTGGAAAACTAGAACACAGACTCAATCCCATATTCCCCGTCTTCGCAGCGTGCTCTGTACAGGTTTTCAGTTGAATTGCATCATCCATAATCATTACTTATTGTGGTCCCTTTATCTTAACCAAACTCTTTGGTTACAGCTCTACTAGATGGGACTGAGATAGTGAGAATGAACAAAACAATGCTGCTTTTTCCCAAGACGTTGTCTCCTTTTTGTTACGTAGGTGTCTCTGTAAATGTATTTGACATAGATCCAAACACAGGCGCCCCATTAAAGGCTTTGGTACACTAGCAATCATACTGAAAGCTTCAGATGCCTAGTTACAGAACTGAATGCAGCCATCAACACACTCAGAAGTCCTCACATTAGGGAAAGAGATGACCACCGTCTTTCGTCACCTCAAGCCATGTAAGGATGATCTAGAATCCACCCATGCCAACTGGCAGCCAGGCACACATCAACCTGCCCAGATTCTACACCTGCGGCAACAAGCCCAGTCAGACCAGCCGTCCTGAGAAAGAGCTACTTGCCCACACACCTGCATCACAGTGGCAGACAAATGTCCTGCAAGCCGCTGCCCTCCACACTCCTACACACACCATGCACACCTAGATGAACGCGCCTGAATATTCTTATTCCCAAGGACAGAGACCTGACACTGTGCTCACACGATCACAAACAAAAACACATGTGGAAGTATGCATCTTGTTCATCCAGGGCAGCAAAGCGCACTTATTATACACAGGCTTTCATGCCCCGCCCAAGACCCTTGGAAGAGTGGTTTGCTTTTCTCTGAGCCATGCACAAACTAGTCCTTCACCCCCGGGTGCGTGCCCAGCGTAGATAAAAGAGCAACTCGGCTGCAGTCCCGTCGCTCTTTTCAACTCTTTTCTCCGCCTGAACTCCCCGGGGGCCGGGTGGCGCCGGTCGGCCACGTCCGACTCCGGTGCCCTCCCCGCCCCTGCCGCGCGACGGGGCGGGGCCCAGCCGGCGGCCAGGAAATGCCCAGGAGAGGGTGTCACCTGGGCAAGCCCGACGACGTGTTGATTCCCAGGATCGCCGCCTTCCCGGGTCTGGGCCTCCGAGACCCGAGCCCGATCGCGCTCACCTATTCCCCAGGCGCGGCCCCGGGGAGCCCTGGGACGCTCCCGGGACCGCTCTCACCCTTCAACTCCACAACCATGAGCAAGTTGGGCAAGTTCTTTAAAGGGGGAGGCTCTTCCAAGAGCCGAGCTGCTCCCAGCTCCCAGGAAGCCCTGGTTCGACTTCGGGAGACAGAAGAGATGCTGAGCAAGAAACAAGAGTACCTGGAAAATCGAATCCAGAGAGAGCTCAGCCTGGCCAAGAAGCACGGCACGAAGAATAAACGAGGTAGGCTCGGGGTCTGGCCCCAGGCGTGAACTCTCCCCCTCCTACCTCCAGCCGTTTCCTTGGGGACAGTCCGGTCTGGCCCACAGCACCTGTCCCCCAGGCCACCAGGTGTGCTCCCATGGCCTTTCTAGAAACTGGTAATGACCCCCCAGGGGCACGGAGTTAGAGAGAGCTGAGCAAAGCACAATCCTAGAGGGCAAAATGTAAGGAGGCATCACACATCTCAGGAATCAAGATGAACAATATTTTTATGCAATATTTTAAAAACTCAAAGTTGATACAAAAGCATCCATAATGAACAAAATATCAATATTTAAAATAAAAACAGGATTGGTATTATTGATTCTTTTCTGTTGCAGCTGGCCCTTATGTGTTCTGCACAGCCCTTCTTTATTTCAAATTTGTTCTGAAATGTGATGTTTTGTTCATCGTGGATTTTTTTTTGTATTAATTTTGAATTTCACAAATATTGCATTGAAATATTATTTATCTTGATTATTGCTTTTTTGGGTACCCCCTTAAATTTTACTCCTGGCTTGTCTCACCCTGGTCCAGTCCTGCTGATTTCAATGCTAAATATCAATTTTTCTGCCGTGTGTTTGTATTTTGAATCGCACATTTTAACTTGCTTGTAAATCTCCATTGAAGTATATTCTAGTATGTTCTGGTTTCCCTTTTCCTCAGCTGTTGAAGACTTTAGTTGGCTGTTGTGCAGTTGAGCTATTATACCAAAAAAGTAATGTCGGAGAATTAAATATTAATTCTATCACTGGCTTTTGCCACGCGGAAAGGACTTTAAGTCAGTAATGATTCTTGGTGATCCCCTTGCACCTTGAACCTTTTGTTCTTTGCCAGAGCTAATTGGTTTCTTCAGTGTATGGCTCTCTCTATAGAGAATAGATCTAAACAACACCCGTGGCACATATAAAAACCCAGCAAGAAGTTGAAGTGATTTGCTCTTGTAACACAAGTTCAGTGACAGACCCAGAAATAGAAGTGGCAATTTAGGACTCTGCTCACCACCAAACCCTGAACTTGCATCCTCAAGTTGGGCTTCTTGAGTCATAATGAAGCCTTGGGGAGATTTAGTTTGCCCTAAATGACCCTGCTATTGTTTAACACAGGAAAGGAATCATGTCTCCTGGAGTCGACCTTGAAAATCCTGCTCTTTCCATAAAAATGACATTTGTGCCCATTTACTACCAACAACAAAAAGGCCAAGTTTCATTTTCCTCTGCTCTTGCATGTAACTCTTGTCCACATTATAGGCTGTTTTAGAGTTAAGTGCTGGTTTCTATTTTTACTTTGTGTCTGAAATATTTTGGGATGTTATTAAATGGCAATTTCTACAGAGAGACTATGCCAATATGACTTGCTAAAAAGCCATTTGTTGTTCTGTTCCTGGGCCCTTCCTCTTCAGTTTGATGGGTACTCTGCCATTTGCTTAGAGTACCCATCAAGCTACTCTGTCAAAGGTTTTTTTTGTGTTTTTTTCTGATTTGTTATCCACTTGGATCTGTACGTAGCTTTATCTACAGTGGTTGCTCAGTAAATACTGGCTTAAAAAAATCTGAAAAATGAAACGTCTGCTTCTATGAAGTGGTAGAAATATAGATTTGCTTTCAGAAGAAAAGAATGTAAAATAATATAACATTCTTGAGTTGGCAATGCACTAAATAAAGTGTCTACAAGTAGACTTTATAAAGACACCAAAAAAAAATAAATAAAGGCAACACAATCAGGAACATCAATCTAACTTCCTTAAATCAGAGTAGCTAGAGATGTATCAAGTGCAAATAATCAATTGGTTTCAGAAAAGCTATTTCTTTTTCATCATTTATCCATGGGAACTTCATTGGAGTTAGCCCAAGCCTGATTCTACAGTGGCCCTGGAAGTAGGAAGAGTCTGGTTAGCATGAGGCCATCTGTAATCTAAACTATGGAAAGAATCCAATCACAGGCCATGCATTCGAAACGCTGTCAATATCAGCATCTTCCAAATAACTTCATATACATATGGTTACTGTTTTCCGTTAGCCCCCAAGAAATATTTTCACACACATAATAAGGCCAAATATACTTAGTACTAAATGGGTCTTGTGCTACACAATGTCAGTGTCAGAATGGCCGTAATTTACCTGTTAATCAAAGTGACATATGTATGTGCAGTTAAAGTTTTACTTCTAGAGGCGGTTAGTCAGCTAACATGCTGTCAAGAATGCTAGTTGAGTGGCCATCTAGTATCATATCAGAAAGGGCCATACTCCCAGCCAGTACAAATTCTTCCGTGATCTAGTTCTCTACAACAGAAGTTTTGACAGTTAGCATTCTCAATGTCAAATATGGATTTTATTGGTAAAATGAGTAACTCTTAAATTAGCATAATAAATGTTAGAAATGGGATCTCCCTGGTGAAATTGTGGGTATTCTAAACCTGTGGTTTGGCTGAGATAGTTTAGAGATACTTCCTTGCTCCCCACGTAAGAACAGGCGTTAAGAATGTACTAGGTGTATAACTAACAACGTTAGGATGGTACCCGGGACTTGATCAAATCAGTGTAGTGTCCAGTCCTTGGTTCAGGTGGATGTCTGAACTCCCACAGAGCACAGCACCCTGCCAGGGAAGGTCGCTGTCTGTGTTCAGTGAGCCTTTCGTATAAGGTGTATTAGACTAAAAGGACATAGAGCTGGAACTTCAGTGAGCTCATGAACAGGTTGAGAAACTGTTTTTTGCCTGCTTGGCCAATGTATGTTTGCTTAATAAATGTATCTGCAGATCTGAGTCTGAAACTTGCTTTCATTGCAACTTGTAGCAAGGCTGTGCAGTGGTAGCTAATTCTTGCTTCAAACCTCTTTGGCAATTACCATAATCTACCAAAAAGAGCCTGAGTGGGCACCACCAAACTGGTTTTGCAACAGCCATGATATCAAGGCTCTGTTGATCTAAAAGAGGAACAATTGAAGCAAGATCTATAATTTGGTTAAAAACTTGAGAAGAGCAGGCATTCTTTAGTGCAGTTTATTCAGATTACTATGATAGAACTCCTGCTTTATATAAGCTAGTAATCTGCTTTGTGGAAAAGCAGAATTTTTTATACGTCACGTAATTTTTTTCTATTTTTGCTGAGCACTGTCATCTAGAGCAGTTTTCAGTCCTGGCTGTATGTGAAAGTCACCTTGATGCCTGCGGGATCCTGCCCGCATAGATTCTAATCTAATTGGCTGGGGTGGGGTTTGGACATCAATATTTTTTAAAGGTGCCCCCAGGTGATTCTGCCCTGTAGCCAGGGTCAAGGATGAGAAAACTAAATCCATGGTAATGTTAGTGGGGTAGAAATACAAGGTCTCTTAGTCTTGAAGTGCTTCCTAACTCTTTTCATATCATGGCACCCATGGGCACCGATAATGTTTGTATGTGTCACTGGGATAACCAAGGACCAGCAGCTCGAGGACTCTGGACACCCCAGGCTGGAGGCCTCAGGAGCTGAAGGTATCAACATTTTAGTACATGGCAACTCCCTCCTGCCACACTAGTTGGTGGAACATTTTAGAGGTCACTGTTCTAACCTCCCTTATGAGTTTTTTTTTTTTTAATAAAATCATTAAGAGATGGTCACAGGGATTTGCTTAAGTGTAATATCCCTCTTCAGTTTTCATCAATGTGTAAATATCTGATAGAAAGTAACTTAGTGTTGTAGTCAAGAGCCTGGGCTTCAAAGCAGATAGCCCTGGGTTTGATTCCTGGCCCTGTCCTGACACTTAGAAACGGTGTGACTTTAGACCATTTACTTGGCCTGAGTCTCAGTCTCTTCATCTGCATAATGGTGGTGATAAAGTTGATCCTCAAAGGTTTGATGATTAACGACATTACTGTGTCAAGCCCTCCATTCAGCACTTTATATATATCACCCTTTGTGATAACATAGCATTTTTTTTTTTTTTAAAGCTGACGTCAGTTTCCTAGTAAGGTCCACATACTGGCTCCAATTTGTCTTCTGGAATAACACGGAATAAATCTACTCCACCTGTCATGTGAAGACCTTTCACATAGTTGAGGACAGCAGTCACTTGCCTGAGTCTCCTGTTCTGCAACCCCACCTCTGTCACTTCCTCAGTTACCGCTTCCCGTGCTGAGGTTTGCTCACCAGGGCAGGTCAGTCAGAGAGTGAGTGGCCCTTGACGTCTTCCCCCTTGGTACCGCTCTACTCTCTCCCCTCACTCTTGTGGTGGCCCTGTTGCTTACATTTTCCCAGGCAGAACAAGAACTCCAAATATGTAACTATGTGAAAAGGGGTGGATCCAGGCTGGAGTTATCACTAGGCCTCAGGCTGTTGGGAAGTGGACTTACAGAGGTGAGAGGTTGAGACAGAGAGGAAGTGAATTTGACCAAAATCCCTCCTCAGTTTCATTTCACAGGATTCCAGTGACAACTCGGAGCCGAGGTCATTCAACGTCTTTGCCAGGTGTCTGTTTGGTGAAATGAGACCTCAAGGCAGAGAGTCTTGTGTGAATAGCTGGCTCCCTTTGAGCCCTGAGGTGTTTGGGGGCAAGGATGAATTTGTTTTCAGAGTCATGATGCAGTTTGGGGCTTCCTTGGAGTCGGGATGTGGGCACAGTCCCACCAGTTTAGCTCAATGCTGGAATCTCTTTGGGCTTTTTATGATAGTTGTCACAGAGCTGAAGTCTGCAATCTCAGACACCGGAGACCAGAAGAAATTGGTAAAGAGAACCACATCGGTATCAGCTGGTTGAGCGCCAAACTAGTGAGGGCGAAAGCATGGCTCAGGTAATAGGAGACAGGCACAGACTGCAGGACCCAGATGGAAGTTCCCCTGGGAGATATCACTTACCTGGCGACCTCTTTTCCTAATAGAATTTCTCAAAATGTGGGCCTCAGATCAGCTGCATCAGAAGCCCTGGAGGATGCTGGTTAAAGTGTATACTCAGAAGGACGCCCCTAAAAATTCTAATTTAGGGTTGAGTGTAGAGTTCAGAAACCTGAACTTTGAACAAATAACTCAATGATTCTGATGCAATTTGAGAACCTGTATGTATTATTTAATGGGCTGTTAAACTGGGAGGCACTATCTCTTCTCTCCTTTCTTCCTCCCCCATTCTGTTCTCTTGTTTCTCCTCTCCTCTGGCATCACTCAGATACCCGGATGTGTTACACAGATACTCCTGCTGTGTTAATTGTGAAGAAACACTCCCAGAGCTTCTGACAAGTCATCTTAGGCACCGGAACTAGTTTTCTTTAGGGAAGTGTATAGGGTACTATTACTCCACAATCGTTGTGCAGGGTCCCAGAGTCCCCCAGTATTCAAATTACAACCAGGCATCACAATAGTGTTCTGTTTGCCTCTGATTATCCAATTGTTGTACCACACTCTGTGTATTCTGGGGCCAGGGAAAAGAATTTTATTCCTGGGGCATCCAATACCTGGATCTTATTCTCAGGTCAACTGCCCATTTCTCTTCTGGAAAAGACAGATCAATAGAAATGTGACCCTTCCTCAACCTCCACCCTCAACTTCCTCCCTCACCTCGGGAACTCCCATCAGGCTTTACCCCCTGGTTGGGGGGTACCTAAAATGTCTGGACCACTCCTGGGAGCCCTATTCACTTAAACTGTAATTTTAAAACTTCTCGCTTTCTTAATACCTCCCACTCCCCTCTGAGCCCTGGCAAGGATCTACAACTGGACTTGGAAAGAATTAAAAATCCCAGCCAGATTTACCCTTCCCCCGCTTTTTAAAAACAATATTTTAAACTTGCATTCCATGTTTTACATGTATTTCTATTCAATATCATCTTATTTTCAGTTGCCTTAAAATTAAGATTTTACAATTCCAATTTCATTGGCTTATATATGAGCCATTTCTTTTGGTTGAATCAGTCACAGATTTATTCAGCTGCCTTTTTTGTTGTTGTCCAAGTATTAAAATTTATTGAATAAGACAGAACCAAGGACAGAAGCTCATGACACATCACTAGGGACTTCATTCCAGGATCACCTCTGCATGATAGCAATGATGTTTCATGTAAGATTCAGCTAAGGCATGATTACCGGTTTGACACCCCAGCACTCAGTGAGTTTAGTTATTCATCTAGCTATGAATACACCTGACCTCTATCTCTAGCCCACACCATCTTATTTCTCTAAGTTTTTTTCTCTTTTCCCTAACAATGCCTCAGTATACCTTACAAAGTACATTCCTAAAACCAAACTATATTCACACACCTCTGGTTCACAATGCTGGTTTATGAACTGGTAGTGTGTTAACTTCATCAGATTCACCTGGAAAGCTTTTTAAGATGCCACAGCAGGAGATTCTGTTTCAAGAGATCTGGGATAAGGTTTAGAATTCTGGTACTCATAGCTTTCTGGGTGATTTTGGTATGTATAAAGTTAGAAGGCCAGTGGGTGGTCCATATTTTTTCTTTGGTCATCATCCAGTAACCCAAAGAAAAGAAGCCCATGAGATTAGTTTTTGAACTAAATTTTCACCTTGTGAACTCGTATTGGCTTCTAGTTACCACTGGTTTCTTTTCTACTTCCCCAGAAACTAGAGTATAGAGTGTATCTGTTCTAGAATCATTCTTTCAAGTATCTGTGGTACAAATTTTGATAGTTTGCTGACCTATCATATTGGATTGGCCAAAAAGTTCATTCGGGCATGGAAAGACCTGAGCAAACTTTTTGGCTAACCCGTAGCTTCTTCTATGAGGGTAATTGGGACCGTTTCTTGTGTTATATAACTTTACATCTAGTTTATTTTTTTCCTTCATGAATTTGAAGCTATAGTATAAATATTGGAACGTTCATTTGTTATTATTCTTCATTTAAATTCCACAAAGCTGGAATAGAGCACCATATTTGGGGAAATATTTACATTCAGCAAAAATATAATTTTACTTGATTTATGCTATTTTGTAGTTTACTGAATCAGCCACAATAAAATAGAATAAGGTAGAAAAGTTACTACTAACACCATGGTTATGCCAAAATCATATGATTTATGCAGTTTCAAGAAACTACAACAGGAGATTACTGTGAACTGTCCTCAGATGTACTTAGTATTACTAGTATGTTTCTCAGTATTTAGGGCTACTTATTTCAGATCAGATTTTATTTTCAAGATAACAGAAAAAGAAACCTCAAAACACATAATACTCTAGCCTATGCCTATAAGGCAAGACATCTGATTCTGAGTTTTAAAGTTTATGATGCTTTGCTTTGGGGGTCAGTTTTGGAAAGGGCATGAATAATCTATTTTGGTATTCAATTTTTGTGATACGCTTAAGTACACATGAATCTATTTGTGCTCTTAAGGGACAAAATTATCACAATCACTTAAAATATATAAATAATATTGAGGTTTTATTTTTTAAAACTACACTCTCAATCCTCTGCTTTAGCAAACTACATCCAGAACTTACAGCATATACCAGTAATTTTAGTTTCTCCTACTTTTTCTGACTATAATTTTATAGAAGTTCTAACAATACACAATTGCTCAAAAATTTGCAGAAGGTGAAGAAAAAAAAAACAAAACGAGAGTCTGGAATAAATATAAAGCAAATAATAAGACATTTCCTGAGTAACTGGCTTTCTCGTACCAGAGATTTTAATTACTTACCTCAAACAAGTGGTATTAATAGAGAATTACTTATTGGAAATATTTAGGACTTAGTACGAAGTTTATATGGTCATACTTTAAAGCAGTAAGAGCTCTTAAACCTGGACCAGTGGCTCTCTCAGCCCACTGCTAAGCCCTTTTCTCAAATATTTCTATCTCGTGGGAATTTCCAGTGAGAGAATGGGAAATAGCTAAAGTCCTGCCCATCATCTGCTCTGTGCAGCCTCCAACACCTCTTCTCAATCTAGCAGTCTAGTGACTTAAATACCAACAGTGTAATTGCTACCCTCAAACAAAACAAACCCAAAATGGCAAGCAAGGAGGAGTGGTGATTTTTAAAGTATAGGAAAGGAAAAGTTGATTATTCTCTGTTAAAATTTGGGAATCGTTGTATTAGAAGTTATTTAAAAACTTAAAATTGAATGTCAACCAGTGAGCTTAAATTAATAAAGTTTACACTTTTATATTTGGCTTACATATGAAGTTAGAGAAATAAAATTGTGCGACCAAACATTTTGGACATTTCATTCTCTATTTGAACATGAATTTTTAGTGAATCTTTTTGGTTCTTTCACAGAGTGCTATATGCTGCACAGTCATAACGGGTGTGTCTTCTTTGCTGCAGCAGGAACATTGTTCAACAGGCCTTTCTCAATGAGCAGTGCTATTTATATTACCATTCTTTTTGTATATTTCATTCATGTAAAAGGAAAGTCAGTGTAACCTTGGAGTTTGAACCAAGATATTATCCTAACTCAGAACTTCTACTGTGTTGACTGAAGCAAGAAAAAAAAGTTATGATTATGTTAAGCCAATTTACACATATTTCAAAGATCATATACACAAGAACCTATGTTTTATCATTTTTTGAGCAGTTTGACAACTTTTATTCATGTAAACTATATTTACGTAAACTATTATATTTGTTGAGTGTTTTTCTCTCACTTACATTTGAAAAACTAAAGAATAGTACATAGAGTTCATCACCAATGTCAAAGTAAACCTTTCTTCAAGAATTTAAGTTAGTAATAGTCACCTTGCTTTGAGGATAAGAATTATGTATTCCTCCAGATTTTTTTTTTTGGTATTCCTCCAGATTTGTTGGTCATAGGATCTCTGGGGAATAATCATAGAATCATAAGCAGTGGGAACAAATGGGGGCTCTAGGGGTAAAGTTTGTTGGTTCTCAGGAGCACCTACAAGCCGTGGGCACAGTAGTTGGAACTATTGGTGCATCATATGAACAAGGAATACTTATTTACAAGTAGGAAATAGAACCACATTACACACACACACACACACACACATATACGCATAACACATATATCCATATATACATACATATACACACATGCACATATAAACACATGCATATACACATATTCGTATATACAGACATACACAAAGGTACACACACAGCATACAAAATTATACCCATAGGTACCTATGTCTACCCTGTAGAATGAAGCATAATCAGCTGTTTTCTGAGTTTTTCTATTTACTATTTGCTGGTTTCATGTTCATACTTTTTCCTCTATATTCTAGGCAATAGCAGGCCCATAAAGGTTACCAATTTATCAGGTTACTAATAATACTAGTAGCAAGTAGAAAACTTATTCATTCAATTGGTTATATATTCTGCCTGGTCACTTAACTGGGTCTTTACAAAGAATGTCAAGTAGATTTTAATTAATACATTGGTATAGTGTTCCAATAACAAGTTAATTTTACTTGCCTGGAAATTGACCTTGGAAGCAATTAATTATGAAAAATAGGAATTTCGGTAGATATTTAAAATGAGTCTTTTTTACAGAGTGAAGTAAGTCAGAAAGAGAAAAACAAATATCGTATATTAACGCATATAGGTGGAATCTAGAATAATGGTATAGATGATCTTATTTGCAAAACAGAAATAGAGACACAGACATAGAGAACAAACGTATGGATACTGATGGGGAAATCGGGGTGGGTGGGATGAAATGGGAGATTGGAATTGACATATACACACTACTATGTGTAAAATAGATAACTAATGAGAACCTACTGTATAGCACAGGGAACTATACTCAGTGCTCTGTGGTGACTTAAATGGGAAGAAAATCCAAAAAAGGGGGGATATATGTACATGTATGGATGATTCACTTTGCTGTACAGCAGAACTTGACACAGCAGTCTAAAGCAGCTATACTCCAATAAAATTTTTTTTTAATTTAAAAAAAAGGAAAAAATAAATAAAATGAGTCTTTTATGCAAGCATTTCTTCCTTTTTTGGCAACTCAAGCCTAATAGCACTTTTAGGTCATGACCTTCCCCTCTCAGATTTATCTCCTCTATTAATCTCTTGGGTGACATCCTGGCAGTAAGAACTGCCTTATCTCCAAAAGTAAGTGTGAGCTTTTTAGGATGCGGAGAGGAACATCATTTCTGTTGGACAATAACTTCCATTTCCCTTGTCTTCTTCTATCTTTCTTCAGATGGCTAAGGCCACCTCTTTGTAATCCTTTACACTTCATAATATTAATCAATCACTCTTCTTTTTTTTTTAACACAAAATTCAGTACAACATTACTGGCTTGCTTCCAGCAATATTCCTCTTCCAAATGCCCTTTCCTCAGAATATCTCTCATTCCTTTTTTATTGTTTTCTCAAGTATATGCTTTGCCATTGTATAATCCACTACATCATTTCTGTGGTGTAATCTTCTTTTAGCTTGCTATTTACCCTTTTTAATGACATTTAATATTGACCAGACCTCTGAAAGTGTGATCTTACTTATAAGTTCCAGCTAGTGTGGCAAACTGGTGTGATTTGCTCCGGCTTCTCAGCCAGAAACGTTACATCATTTAGTAAAGAGATTTGCAGCAGGGGAGAGGGTCAGGGGCTAGAAGTAATATGTTTCATCATTCATGCTTCTTACTGGGCAGTGTGTTTGAGCATCTGTGTAGACAGTCACCCTGGCTTCATTACCTTCCCTGTGAGGTCTTCCCTTACCCTCCAGAGAGAGTGTAGTGTGTACATTCCTCTGTGTATCCATTGTGCTGTGTATGTGTCTCTTATTATTTTCCTCAATGTCTCCTATGCTACTTGAAGTGAAGGATGTACCTTATACAAGTTGGTATCCATGGAGACAGTTCCTGTAAGATGGTAGGTGCTTAATAAATGCTTGTTGAATGATGAATAAGTGATTGAATGCCCGTTTTATATTTTGCCTCCTCTGAGATTGTAGCCTTATTTCTTTGCTCCTGCAGTGCCAAGCATGTGGTGGATCTCCAGTGCATACCTGTGGAGTGACTGAAATGAATGGATGAAGGATATTTTTTTAAAAATGACGAAGCCTGGGGAAAATTCATAATGGGTTGGCCCTGGACAAATAAATGAATGTTAGAATTTTCTAATATTTCCCCAGCTGTTTCCAATCTAACCTGTGACTTTGAACAGAAACATTTTGTTTTTATTCCATTTATGGATTGCTCATGGTGATGCTTACTCAGATTGTGTTTTTCGAGAACTATAATGAGTTGCCATAAATAGAACTATTGTTTGATTAATGAAGTGAGTTGTATGTGAGTAAGAACGGGGCTTACATTGAAGTTTCTCGAATAAAACAACACGATTAGGAGACTTCCCAGTTAAAAGAAAAAGAGGACATAACCAATTGTGAGTGGCAGGTCACTTAAGCACTCTCTGGGATTAAGTCTTCCAAGCTTCATCTTTTTAGGCCTTCTCTAGAAATCATCCGTTCCTGGGAGAGAGTAGAGCTGTCGTAATCCAGTTTCATATTTCACAGATAGGTTTGTTTGTAGTCACTAGATATGATGGTTCCTAAAATGTTCTTCCTTTTTTTGCCAACTAATAGATGAACAATGGCATGGATTTATACACCTTGAACAAGCAAAGAATAACACGTTGACCTTTCCAATCAAGATGCCCTCTACATTATCTAAGCAATGAAACTGCAACTCTTTTCTGCTATTTGAAGTTATTTTTCATAGATGACTGAAAGCCTTCCTCCTCTGGCAATGTGGTAGAGTTGCAGAGGGCTAGTTGAATTTTGGTTCAAGTGGGTAATTCTTACATTTCAGTCCCAGTTCTCAATGGGCTGTATAGTAAGGGCTCTACGTGTATCCCTTGGCAGCAGTACATACCGGACATTGTTCTGCAGCTCCGTTGCTGAAGGAACATCACTGTTATGCAAAGAGACAAAACCCCTGGAAGTTTCTCCCCCACAAAGGAATACAGTAGATTCCTTTGTTTTAGAAAGAATGTTTTCCAGGTTTCATCAGCTGCCTAAAAGCACATGTAGGAGCTTGGCAGATTGAATTGCACATTCTACATAGGTTAAATTACACCCCTCGAAAAGCGTCCTTCTTTGCTAAATCAGGAGTGATGCTTTATTTGCAACATTTGTCGAATGTCTTTGAAAAAAATACAACTGTTTCTTTCCTAAATTTGTTATTAGAAAACAAAGTTAAAGCCTGTCCATCTCATGGTGGGCGCATGGCATCATCATTTCACATGAGAAACAGCTCACAGGGATACTCCTCATATACACCTCTTGACTCTTTGGAACAGAAGCGTCCGGTCTTAGTGTTTGGGAGAAACATACTGTGCCAGATAGAAGCCACAAGAAGTGTCAGGTGTCCTGGGGCCAGATCCAGCCATATAGAAATCATCTGTTTTGCTCACACAAGGTTTTTTGAAAAATGTAGCTCAGCTTTTAAATTTGAAGGATTTGGGATGCAAATCCAGATCTCTTGCTTCTTTTGATCGTGTGGAAGGCTGGGCGTGCAGTCTGCATGGCAGCCAAGGACTGGAGCCCAGTGGTGTTGCTTCCATAGATCAGGCTTAATCTCTCCTGGTCTCTGGAGTTCCCACTTCCTCCTGTTGTCTCTTTGATACTGGAGCCAGTGTCCATGGCCATTTATCATCACTCTTGCACTATTTTTTATTGTTATAATAGAGGAATATTCCTCTATCTCTTTCTCACAGGTGAGAAAACAAAGAAGGCCTTTCCCCTTAACCTCTTGCTCTCTCCTTCACTTACTTTCTTTCTTTTTTTTTTTTTTTAACATCTTTATTGGAGCATAATTGCTTTAAAATTATGTGTTAGTTTCTGCTCCATAACAAAGTGAATCAGTTATACATATACATATGTTCCCATATCTCTTCCCTCTTGCGTCTCCCTCCCTCCCACCCTCCCTATCCCACCCCTCTAGGTGGTCACAAAGCACCAAGCTGATCTCCCTGTGCTATGCGGCTTCTTCCCACTAGCTATCTATTTTACATTTGGTAATGTATATATGTCCATGCCACTCTCTCACTTTGTCACAGCTTACCCTTCTCCCTCCCCATATCCTCAAGTCCATTCTCTAGTAGGTCTGAGTCTTTATTCCCGTCTTGCCCCTAGGTTCTTCATGACCTTTTTTTTTCTTAGATACCATATATATGTGTTAGCATACAGTATTTGTTTTTCTTTTTCTGACTTACTTCACTCTGTATGACAGACTCTAGGTCCATCCACCTCACTACAAATAACTCAATCTCGTTTCTTTTTATGGCTGAGTAATTTTCCATTGTATATATGTGCCACATCTTTATCCATTCATCTGTTGATGGACACTTAGGTTGCTTCCATGTCCTGGCTATTGTAAATAGAGCTGCAATGAACATTTTGGTACATGACTCTTTTAGAATTATGGTTTTCTCAGGGTATATGCCCAGTAGTGGGATTGCTGGGTCGTATGGTAGTTCTATTTTTAGATTTTAAGGAATGTCCATGCTGTTCTCCATAGTGGCTGTATCAATTTACATTCCCACCAACAGTGAAAGAGTGTTCCCTTTTCTCCACACCCTCTCCCACATTTGTTGTTTCTAGATTTTTTGATGATGGCCATTCTGACCAGTGTGAGATGATATCTCATTGTAGTTTTGATTTGCAGTTATCTAATGATTAATGATGTTGAGCATTCTTTCATGTGTTTGTTGGCAATCTGTATATCTTCTTTGGAGAAATGTCTGTTTAGGTCTTCTGCCTATTTTTGGATTGGGTTGTTTGTTTTTTTGATATTGAGCTGCATGAGCTGCTTGTAAACATGCTACCAGAAAACTACTAGAGCTAATCAATGAATTTGGTAAAGTAGCAGGATACAAAATTAATGCACAGAAATCTCTGGCATTCCTATACACTAATGATGAAAAATCTGAAAGTGAAGTCAAGAAAACACTCCCATCTACCAGTGCAACAAAAAGAATAAAATATCTAGGAATAAACCTACCTAAGGAGACAAAAGACCTGTATGCAGAAATCTATAAGACACTGATGAAAGAAATTAAAGATGATACAAATAGATGGAGAGATATACCATGTTCCTGGATTGGAAGAATCAACATTGTGAAAATGACTATACTACCCAAAGCAATCTACAGATTTAATGCAATCCCTACCAAACTACCACTGGCATTTTTCACAGAACAAGAACAAAAAATTTCACAATTTGTATGGAAACACAAAAGACCCCGAATAGCCAAAGCAATCTTGAGAATGAAAAATGGAGCTGGAGGAATCAGGCTCCCTGACTTCAGACTATACTACAAAGCTACAGTAATCAAGACAGTATGGTACTGGCACAAAAACAGAAATATAGATCAATGGAACAGAATAAAAAGCCCAGAGATAAACCCATGCACATATGGTCACCTTATCTTTGATAAAGGAGGCAAGAAAATACAGTGGAGAGAAGACAGCCTCTTCAATAAGTGGTGCTGGGAAAACTGGACAGGTACATGTAAAAGTATGAAATTAGAACACTCCCTAACACCATACACAAAAATAAGCTCAAAATGGATTAAAGACCTAAATGTAAGGCCAGATACTATCAAACTCTTAGAGGAAAACATAGGCAGAACACTCTATGAGATAAATCACAGCAAGATCCTTTTTGACCCACCTTCTAGAGAAATGGCAATAAAAACAAAAATAAAGAAATGGGACCTAATGAAACTTCAAAGCTTTTGCACAGCAAAGAAAACCATAAACAAGACCAAAAGACAACCCTCAGAATGGGAGAAAATATTTTCAAATGAAGCAACTGATAAAGGATTAATCTCCAAAATTTACAAGCAGCTCCTTCACTTACTTTCATTACCTGCTTCCTCCTTCAGAGTTTAGGTGTCTGATTCAGACACCTAAAGTAGTTTGTGGTATGGAGATTATAGTGTAAGTTGAGATCTCACATCTTGGTGAATTTTTAAATTTCTCCCAACTATTTTGAAGGGCAGAAACCATATGTTAATATAGGCGTTCAAAATTGTGTCCAAACCAGAACTTGTTATTATTATGTCAGCTGCGCCATGTGGCTTGTGGGATCTTAGTTCCCCGACCAGGGATTGAACCTGGGCCCTTGGCAGTGAGAGCACAGAGTCCTAACCACTAGACTGCCAGGGAATTCCAGAACTTATTGTTATTAATAAAAAATATTAACAAGGTTGGGCATTATATCATGTGGCTCCCAAAATATAGTTCTGAAATCTTGTGAAGAAGATGATGGTAATGATGAAGATTTCTAATATTTAGTAATCACTCACTATGTGCCAGGCTAATTTCTTTACATATGTTATTTCATTTAATCTTTAACAACCGCATGAGTTATATTCACATTTTCCAATAAGCAGCTATGTAAGGCCACGTAGCAGTGGGTAGATGGAGCCTAGATTTGAAAGGAAACCTGACTCCAGGGTACAATGTTCTATTGTCATCTTCTAGGTGTTATTTTTATTGTTATAATTATTGTTCAACTGAGGGAGCATCATTTAAGGAGAGTTAAGTTCACATTCCAAGGTTATTACACACAGTTTTTAATTGGTAGAGGTAAGATTAAAATGCAATGCTAGTGATTCCAAAGCCCCATCTTTTATACCAAATTGCATTTTTCAATTTACAGAAAGTAATCTAAAATTAATTGTTACTAGGAAGCGTGGCATATTTTTTTAATGAAAAGTTTTAAAAATTCTCAAAAACAAAAAAAAAGAAAATACTTTTGGGTCAATGGGTATAGTTAGGTTCCAAATAAGTATGGACACTGAACCAGCCTGACAAGATAGGAAAGAGACGGACTTTGAATCTTCCACCTCTGGGTATGTTGGGTGGAGATGTGTATTTGGAGTTTAGCTTCTTAGGATACTCTGCTGTATAGTATTATGTATTGTACCATTGAAATGCAGAGCTGTTTTGTAATATTATGTTCCTGTTATGGTGAGTTAGAGTGAAAAAACAGGTAACTTGCTGCTCGGAGTTCTCAGAAATAAGATATGCAATCTCATTAATGAATGACTGTTATATAAATCACTATTATTAATAGAAATAATATCTAGTTGCTCAGTCTCTACTGTGTACAAGTACTTTATAAGGTGGTTTCCATAAATTATCACTAGTTCTTAGAACAATCACCCTGACTCTTGGGGATTATGTCCTCATTTCCAGAATAACAAACTGAAGCTCAGAGAAGGAAAATGACTTATCCAAGAAGGAAAGTGACTTATCCAAGAATATACATCTATTAAGTCATGGAAGAAAATTTCACACTCTGACTTTGAAGGCCATACTCTTTCCGTTATACCATGCTGTCATAGTGCACAAAATTATGAAATTTATTCATTTAGTAGTCATTCATCTTATCTTCTCTAAAATGGACCAATAATAGTATTTACTCTTGTAGTTTTTTTGTGAGAATTAATGATATAAATCACATAATGCACATAAAACACTTAACACCAGTTTGGCATCTAGCAAATGCTCAGTATACATTGGTTTTTATTATGTACAGTATTTTGTTGGACATGTGCCAGGAACTGGGGAAACAGATGGATAGGATTCTGTATCTTTCCACAAAGGGCTTATAATTAGTGTAGGGGAGATGGAGTAGAATACATTTTACAAAAATTATAATCCAATGTAATAAATGTCATAGTGGGTGTGGATCTACAGGCAGAGTGATAGCACAGAAGGTCAGCTGGCCATATTCCTGTGTTCAGGAGAAAAGCCTCACACAACTCTGGTCACTCACGTGAAGAGCCTCTCCACAGTGATATTGTATGATATTGTAGAAAGGCCTTTGTGCCAGTTGTTTTTTTTATTTTTTTATTTTTTTTTTAGTTCTTTCCTAAAGGATAGATTAAATAAATAAATAAAAGCTGTTCTTTAAATTAAGTGTTAGTGCTATTCAGCAAGGACAGAAATTGTGGTGTTGCACCTGGGGAGGGAAGTAGAGCAGAACTAAGTTGACCCTGGACCTTCACAGTGGGCAGAAAGGGGCGGGGAAAGAAAGTTACCACTCATGAGGGAAATATAGAAAAGTGATCCACACCTAAAAAGCCTTTCTTTGGCAACTGTAAGAATTCCCAGCCTGTCTGCTTCCTCCCTACCCTTGGAAGGAAGCCTGCCTGTCGGCATGCCCCACGCGCTTCTGTAGAGCTCTGGGCAGCCTTCTCTTTCAAGAGAGAGACCTCATGGAGAAACACTCTTATGTAACTATGATTTCAACAGTTAGTTACACTGTTAAACTACAGTGTTCCCTGGCTTATTTTCTTACTATTACTTTTTGTATCCTATATTGTCCTTTCTTGGATTTTTTAAAAAAATTTTACTGGAGTAAAGGTATTTTTTTTGGAAACAGTGCATAGATATAAATTCTCTAAATGCCTATAGGTCTAAAAATGACTTCATTTTGTTTCAGACTTAAATAATAGTTTGGATTTTTACAGAATTCTAGCTTCAAAACATTTCAAAAATGTTAAGACACTATTCCATTGCTGTTGGATAGCCAGTATTTCAAATGTTTGATAATAATATCAGTCTCATTCCTTTGTAGATAATCTCTTTGCTTGTTTCTCCTCTGGAAACATTTAAGATTTTCTTTTTTTACCTTGGAGTTACAAAATTTCACTAGTATAGGTCTAGGCATGTGCCTTTTATTTTTTGCTTTTCACATCTAAGTGTTCAGTGAGTATTTTTATTCTGAAGAATAGTCTTCCTTCAGCTTGGGGAAACCGTATTCTTTAATTTCTTTATTACTTCTTTCCCCACCGTTGTTTCTGTTTTCTTCTGAAATTGTTATTTATTCTTGTATTATTATCCACACTCCCCCTGAAACATCCTTTCTCTTTTGAAATCCTTGTAAGACGGATGTTGGATTCCTTGGCTCTGTCCTCCAATATATTAACTTATCTCTCTTTTCATTCTATGTTCTGGGAGAATTCCTTAACTTTATATTCCAGGTCACTAATTTAGTCATCAGTTATATTTATTCTACTTTTTTAACATTTTTATTTTTTTTTAGTTATGTTTTTAATTTCTAAGTATTTTTCTTGTTTTCTAGTTGCTCGTTTTTATGGAAGCCCATTCTTGTCTTATAACACAATAGCCTCTTGATCTCCCTGAAGATACTAATACAAGTTTTGTTTTTAACATATTCTATTTCCTACATTATCTCTCTTCTCTTGGGTTCATGACAATATAGGATACAAGAAGCAATAGTAAGAAAATAAGCCAGCAAGTTCTGTTGGTTTAGTGTAAATAACTGTTGAAATTGTATCTATGAAACTTACTGCACTTAAGAAATGTTTCCTTAAATATTGAAAGAATAATTTAAAAAACTGGTAATCATCTGGAACTAATAAAATCTAGATTATTTCAATCAAATACTGTGAGGTTTGGGGTGATAAGACAATCTTGTTTGGGGACAATACATTTTATAGATACTGATTAATTATAGATTCTGATTTATTTTCAACATGGATAGAAAACTTAAGTTTAATTATATGTGTATATTTTAAATACAAGGGTATCCATTAGAATAATTTAGTATATATAACTATCCCACAGTTAAAGGGGGGTAAAATGGACAAATGAAAATTGATCAATCTATATAAAGACAAGAAAGCAAAAAGAAAATAAAAATCATAACAAACAGAAAACACAATACATATGATAGTAAAAAGACCATATTAGATGATATATCAGTTATTACAATAAATGAGAATAACTTAAAAACTTACATTAAAAGTTGGAGACTATCTGAATGGTTAAAAATAATCACACACATTAAACACTCAATGCTATCTGTAATAGGCAATATCAAAAGAGAGCAAATTAAAAATAATTTTGAAATTGAGGTCCATGTAAAATTATTACAGGCAAATTGTAATAAAAAGAAAACTGAAAGATTAATTTTATATTAAACATTAATATTAATATAAAAATATAAATTTTAATAGATAAATATTAACTTTGTATTAAATATTAATTTAATAGAAAACAAAATGGAACTTGAGGCAAAGGTTAAATGGAGATCAACTAATATTGATTCATAGATCATTAATAAACTCCAGCAGGAAAGTATAATGGCTAGAAGTCTTCATGCACCAAACAAAAAGCATTGGAATAAATATACTGAATCTGTTGGAAGAACAAGAAGAAATTGACCAAAACCATTAGAAAACAGCCTTCCCTCAGAAATCTCTGTTGCAATAACTTACATGGTTCACTCTGAAACCATAAAAATATTTGCGTTCTTTTGTCAATTCCATTTAATTATCTTCATATTAGCATTCTGCTGCTGTTTTCTTGCATTCTCACTAAATGCCTTATCAAAACTCACATTTTAGGGCCTATTTTTCGGGGTGCCTTCCAAGGTGCCAGAGTCAACTCTTAGTGTTGTGATTTTTGAAAGAAGCATGTAAGATTTTGCTAAGTGTTAATGGGAGGGTATTTCTCTGAAGGCACCAGTCTTTTCCCTCACCAGTATGCCATCTAATCCTTGAGAATGACTCTACAGTGTTGATTTTATGGACACTTATGATTAGATGTAACCTTACTGATCATAGTCACTTCAGACCAAGACAAGCTTGGCATCCTAGGCTTTGGACTGTCACTCACTGACTACCTTCAAGCAAGTCATATAACTTCTCTGGGTCTCAATTAACTTGTCTTTGAAATAAGAAAATAGGGCTAGAATAGATAGTTCTTAAAATTCTTTCTTTCTCTAAAGTTTTATTTTTCTTATTACGTGATATTTACTTCTATTTTATCTATTCTTTTTCTAAAATCCAATATTAACAGAAACACTACTGTGGTATATTTTATAGACTATGAAATTTTGACTTTTCATCTTCTGACACTTGGCAGATCTTTGGAAGAATAACAAAATGTTTCAGGAAGCAGTAGTTGGTACAAGCAACTGAAAGGATAGATGCTACCCTTTAGTTTTTTTATTTGGTATCCTCTTTGGTTTCAACAATACTGATTCCATGGTTGGTGCTGAGTAAACAGCTCAGCAAGTGTCTTGAGTGAGTGATTGGCTCTCTCCTTATAAATGTGGCTTCTCCCTTATTTAGCTGCATTACAGGCACTAAAGAGAAAGAAGAGGTTTGAGAAGCAGCTCACTCAGATTGATGGCACACTTTCCACCGTTGAGTTCCAGAGAGAAGCCTTGGAAAACTCACACACCAACACGGAAGTGTTAAGGAACATGGGCATTGCAGCAAAAGCCATGAAAGCACTTCATGAAAACATGTGAGTGACTTTAGTCTCCCTCTGAGCCATAAATTCCCTCAGTGCTTTGGAAGTATATGATGATCTGCACAGGAATGGGCTTACTCATTTGAGACTCTTTGACATGTAGGAATGGAATGTTCCTTCAGAGAAAGAGCAGAAGTAATATTGGCAAAAGAAAAAAAAGACCATGAAAAAATAAAGGACATTCGTTTTGCCCTTAACGTTTCCCAGTAGCCTCACTATTGTTTGACACTCCACCTGCAAATATTTTCATTCTATAATTTTTAAAAGGCTTAAATGTTAATATCTGTGAAGGTGTTAGAACTATACAATAGTGGTTGTCAAATTTTGGGGGGACTCAAAAATCACTACTAATGAGAACACAGATGCCCAAGCTCCTTCAAGAAAAGTAAGCATTGGGCCTTTTTGTTTTTAACCAAGCTCCCAGGTGATTCTGATACTAAGCAATGTTTGAGAACCATTGACATATAATAGTAGATAAAAGCATGGATTTGGGGTCAGATTTTCTGGATTATAATCCCAGATCCTGCTGACTGTCCTTGGGCAAATTACTTTGCCTCTCCCTGAGTCAGTTTCCTTATCTGTAAATTAGAAATAATAATAGTACTTACCTCATGTGGTTATTGTGAAATTCAATGAGATACAGGATATACTGCACTTAGGAGTTCCTGGCACAAAGTAAGCACTCAGTAATCTATATTCATAGTGGCAGTGGGGCTAACAATTTGCTTTATATTCACACTGAGAATCAATGTCTGGCACCTAATCCTTTTCCAAAGTTAAATATCACAGTGAAGTTTGGACCAAAGGTATGCAAGGGCGAAGAGTGACTGAGGGATGTAGAGAAGCTTCCATGGATGGGAAAAGATGGGAGAGAGAGAGGCTGGGGTCATTGAAGACATCTTTGCTAACATTTTCTTGCCTTGATAATCAATCGACAATCAGCCATCATTTCGACAGCTTCTGAGAGATCTTTCAATTCATTATCAGAGTCACAGTCCTATATTGTTGCTGTAAGCTGGGTGCTAAAATGTATTACAAAATCATAGTTTTTCTCTCCGGGTAGTTTAGCAGCATCATCCCTGGGTGTTCCTTTTGAGAAAAATTCACTCCCAGGCCCAAACTTTAGCTGTACCTTTCTCATATGATTTTTAAATAAATAATCCTTGTATATTTGTTATAAATATAAGAATTAGAAATAAGGGGTGATAGGAGAATGGCAAAGTATTCTTTTTGATTACTACATGAAATTATGTCAGAATACTCAGGTTTTCCCATGTATAGAGTATGGAAAACTTGTAAAAGATTTATTCCACTGGGAATCAAAATTTCAGTGTTAATTGCTTAATAATGAGGAAAATTGTCACTTCTCTGGTATCCAATCAGTTTGGCCTAGCTTCAGAGTTGGAGGAATGATTCAGAGACAAGGTACTGGAGAGGCAGCTCAGATGCTGGCATTCGGACACTGGCAGCTTCAGTGGGTGGTTGGAGGCCAGTGGGACTTGGGTGCTAGAAACTGTCTTGAAAGCAGCTGTCCGTCCTGCGCCTGTGATTCCTTTGCTGAAGTTGCTGATTCTTCTGAGGGCTTCATAGGCCTAATCCTGCTCTCATCGGTAATCTCTCAGACCATCAGCAGCTATGGGAAAGTTCTCAGGGAGCCAGGACCTCAGACGTACTAGGCAGTCTAGAAAATAGATCTCTAGTTCCAGAGTTCACCTTCTACAAAAAGCTGCCCTGATAGCAGCTGCTGAGAGCTTCCCGAGTTTATCTTAGTCACAGTGGTCCTTGGTGGCCCATGGTACCACTTCCTGCAGAGTTAATACATAGCAGCTTATATTTAAATTTTACATATGCCCTACCAGACAAAATTTCAAAATGGGTCTACAAATATTGTTAGTTATCAAATAATTTGCCCTCTAGTGACTCCCAAATGTAATGGCTATCAATTTAATTTAATTTACATAATTTAAAATATATGTACATATAGAGAATTATTAATTTTTTTGAAATGCAATTCTTAAAGTTGATAAGTCTTATCACCCAGAATGTTTACTATCCTACTGAAATAACTAAGAGTTTATATTAAATTGACTCGTTTTTCTAATTTATATCTAAATTCATAATTTTAAAGTAAAATTCTAAACTATTTCAATAAAATATTATTTCCCAGGGATCTGAACAAAATAGATGATTTGATGCAAGAGATCGCAGAGCAACAGGATGTTGCCCAAGAAATCTCAGAAGCGTTTTCTCAACGAGTTGGATTTGATGATAACTTTGATGAGGTGGGTGACCCTATATAAAGAATGGAGTATGGTGGCCACTAAAAAAGACAGCTTCCCATCATATGGAGCAAGCAGGTTTCCTTACACATTTCCTTAAATATCATTAAAGAATAAATTTCTTAGAAAAGTACCTGTCTTAAGAGGGAAATGAAGTGTTGGTAGCTCTGATTTAAAGGAAAGATTAATATAGTTTGGCAAATAGCCCCCTAATTAAGTTTTCAGCTATTAAGGAAAAGCAGCATGTGATTATGTAAAGTTAGTGACTTTTAATGGTTGAAGCCTAAAACCCCATTACGAAAAATTGAGTGCTCGCACATCTGGGCAAAACAAAGCAGACTGTGTCACTCTGCAAGAAACAGATCATGCTCATGTTAAATTAGAGGTTAGGCTGCCTCTGTTCATTACTTAGGCTATGAAACAAAATAAATGTGGAGTGACATTATTAACACACACATTCCATTGAGATTAATCAGTCCAATAATACAGGCTATAATTATAATGGTGATGTCTGCACTGTGAATTTCAATTGTTCTACTCAAAGTACACACAAATTTTGAAACATTTCCAATTCTCAGATTACCATGGCAAAGAATCTGACTTCCTACGTTCATGTAGTGTTAAAAATGGTACATCTAATAAGTAAGACGTAGTTCCACAGAATCCTTGAAAGTGAGAACTGGGTGTCAACAGCTTTTTATTTCTAGTTTTGTTTTATTTTATTTTATCTTTCTCCATTCTACTTTTTTGTTTTTAAATTGAAGTATAGTTGATTTACAATGTTGTGTTAGTTTCAGGTGTACAGAAACATGATTCAGTTATACATACACATATATCTATTTTTTTTCAGATTCTTTTCTCTCATAGGTTATTACAAAATATTGAGTGCTGTCCCCTGTGCTATACAGTAGGTCCTTTTTGGTTGTCTAGTTCATATACAGTCGTGTGTATACGTTAATCCCAAAACTCCTAATTTATCCCTCGCTCCCCACTACTTTCCCATTTGGTAACCATAAATTTGTTTTCTATTTGTTGTCTGTTCGTCTGTTTCTTCAATAGCTTTTTAAAATAGTATAGACCAGGGGTTGGAAAAATGTGGCTTTTGGGAAAAATCCTCCTGAAGTTCTGTTTTCGTATGGCCTGTTGAACAAGATGTTTTTTATATGTTTAAGGGATTGCAGAAAACAACAGCAGCAGTGACAATAGCAACAAAAAAGGCTACGAGACAGAGACCATATGTGGTCTGCAAAGCCAAAAATACTGCTGTCTGGTCCTTTCCAGAGAAAGTTTGCCTATCCCTGGTTAGACTAACAAGCACCTAATGAGTGCACTATGACATGGTGGAAAGAGCTCTGGGCTCATTAGGACCTCTGGGTTCTGCCATTTATTACTAAACTTTGTGTAAGGCCCTTTACTTTTCTGACCCTTAGTTTTCTTATTTATAAAATGAAAATGACCGGATCCCTAGACTATCTCTAAAGTTTCTTAAATTCTAAAATTCTTTTATCAATGAATAAATAAGTGTATGATACCTGAAGTTTGAAAATGATGGAGATGATTATTCTGTCACCACATATTTGCTAAAGAAAATATCAATATCTTTTCAGTGCTGTTGGTAACCATCAAGCACTATTGGCAATTCTGGGCATACATTCAGTGTAGGATAGTGTGTTCTGCTACTACTACATTTGCTATATTTGTTCTTAATTGTTTTGTGAGCAGAAATAGGATATCAGAGTATTCATGCTGAAGGTACATTATTCATTCAGCCTGTGGAGCATCATAAAGCCCACAACTACACTGACCACACTATTTCACATGGCCTCATGCTATACATTTTCATGTTTATTTCCTTTTCATGAGGTAGATATAATGGTGGTCAGACAGTCATTCAGCTTACTGTATGTCTGATACATGGTGACTTGATCGAATGCTGTGGTTGGCTTAAGGAACTCCACTCTTGGCCCATAGTATTGTTACTCTCATTTTAATATAGAATAATTATTTGTTTCTGTGCCTTTCTCCTACATTCAATATGCTCCTTAAATGTAGGGACTGTTGTTTGGACTTTGTCTCCCCAGCCCTGAGTTCAGCCAGGAGTGAGCGCTCAGTAAATTTGTTCTATGATGAATAAATGAAGAAATCTCCTTGGTCGAATATAAGAGCGTCTTAGGTCATTTCTAATAACGACAACCTCAGAATTCTAATGATGACAAATTTAGTTTTGACTCCCAACTTCTCTCAGGGGGGTTGGACTCAACCTGAGAACACTTGGAGCCAGTTAGACATGAACTATTCATCTCAAGTCATCTCATATATGTCATAAGGTGACTTTTACCCTTAAAGCCTCAAACTAGACTTGCCTCTCTAAGGTTCTTGGGACAGAGAATAGTTTAGGATTAAACCAGACTCTGGGGCTATTGCTAAAAGAAAGAAATACAGTGTACCTACCTTGAGTTGAAGCTTTCTTAACTAAGACATAGAGCATGATATTTACTAGTTTTGGTAATTTGACAAAGGGACAATAATATCTTTGATTCTTTTTACTTTTGGTATGTTATGGTTTTGCTATACCTGTTGTTTTATTTCAGTAGCATTAGCCCAAATGAAAATATTTATTTCCTCTAGTTAAAGTCTCACAGATTCTTAATTCTTAACAGTAGAAAATAAAAGATACATTGGAAAAATGACAGGCAAGGTGTAAATTTCCTAGACACTGTGGAGGTTATATATTCAGCTAGCACAAATTACTTGAAAAACTGTTGACTGAAGTATTATAAGATTAACTACAACAAATTTGCACAACCCCAAATATTCATATTTTAATTATTGCTCAGTGTTGCAAAACAGACTTAGTCTTAAAATAAATATTCCATTTCACTGGGTTCTCACATATCAATTGGGTAGCAGATGTTCTTGTTATTATGTTTGAGGAAACCCACTTCTTGAAACATTAACTCCCTAATTCTTTCTTTTTTCTCTGTTCAGGATGAGCTGATGGCAGAACTTGAGGAACTGGAGCAGGAAGAATTAAATAAGAAGATGGCAAATATCCGACTTCCAAATGTGCCTTCCTCCTCCCTCCCAGCACAGCCAGACAGAGTACCAGGTCGCATGTCTAGCACTTCCTCCTCTGCACATCGATCCCGAGCAGGTCTGTTCCCCACCTGTGGTCAAATAATTACCTGAAATAATAGCCAGGCCTATGCCTTTTAGCACTTTTCTTTCATTGCATAAAATATACCTTTTAATACATAATTCATACCTGTTTTCTGTGCTGAAAGTATGAATGTCACCAATTACTAATTTTTATCCATTTTTGTTTGTTTGTTTCAGCATCTTCCAGGAGGGCAGAAGGAGAGGATGATGATATCAAACAATTGGCAGCTTGGGCTACTTAAAACAGAATTTTTGGACACCGAAATTAATGAGCTGTACATAAGACACAAAAAATGTTTTTGCCAAATATAGAAGTTAACAAAGATTCTGTTTTATATTTATACTGGATGAATAATTGTCTTTTAAGCCTCATAGGTAAAAGTTAAAAAAGGAGTCATGTGTAGATTTAGGATCCGGGATGGAATGGGACTTCCTGGTAGCATTTTGGAGGATCTCTCCGTACTGATGGGAGGGGGCATTCTACCTTGTTCACTATTATATTATTTCCAGTCCTGGCACGTAGTTGGTACTCTCTATATATTTGTTGAAAGAAAACTGAATTCTATGAACGTATAAAACATATAACAGTTTATAAGCAACTTAAGAGTGATATGTTTAGGAAAGATGGGGAAAATAACTTTCTTTCCTATGAGAATGCAAGTTTGCTGTGCTGTATCCATGTTGTAGCCCAGGGTGAATGTATAAGAAATGTATCTCTTATAGGAGACATGTTTGTAGAGAAGTCTTGTGTGAGTCTATACATAAATAGTTTCACTTGAGTTTAAAATCTTAAAGGAGTTTTAATTGACATTTATTATGCCAATTAAGCTTGGAATGGGACAATGGATGCATTTCACAAAATGTCCGGAAGAACGAACAGCTTACACTGCTGAGCAAGAATCTCCTGGGTGTAATTTAGTCACTTAGGGGGCTGCATTAACGTTCCCAGTCCATTATGATGCTGTTATGGCTTCAGCATGCTAAATGTGTGAATATTCGTTCTCTTCTGTTTTGTGCTTTCTTGTACATTTATTTATACTTTACATCATATTCCTTGTAAATACGTAAAAATATAGGAAGGAAATTAAAAGTGTATCTTGAATAAAGTTTTGGCCATAATGATCTTTAAGTGAAAGTACAACATTATGTATTGTCCATAATGGTTCATGCACCATAAAATGACAAACATCATTACAGAAAATGATCTAGTAATTCCCCACATTTGCTTAGGGAATACAAGGTCTAATGGGATGGAAAGAACACTAGACCTGGAGGTAGGAGTTCTGGATTCCATCTCCTGCTCTGACACTAACACAGTACAACTAGGCAAGTCAAAAACTCTTGTGTCTTGCCTTTGTGTCTTCACTGGGAAATCTAAGGGTTGGACTTGATGATGTCTAATGGTTCCATCTTGCCACAGGCCTTTTGCACATGCTGTTTTTTCTTAGCAGTCTTCCCACCCTCTACAACACAGATACCACATCTTACTTATCCCTTAAATCTTAGAGTGTCCTTTGTTTTGGTAAACTTTCCCTGATTGCACAGACTAAATCAAGTCTCCCTGTTATATGCTTTTGTAGCACTCTGCTTTCTCTCCTATCATCTATCATGGTTTATGTTGCATATTTACTTGAACAATCACTTTATTCTTCTTCTTCCCTGCTGGGCTGTGGTAATTTGAGGTCATGGACTGTATCTTTTCCAGTTCAATCCCATTGTGTATCTCTGCACGGTCCCTCACATACAGTTGGCATTTAATAAAGATTTGTTATATGAATGACTATTAAGTTTTTACAACCTTTGGGTCCTGATAGAATAACAGGAACTGGATTTACCTTCTACCATCAAATAACTAGAAAATTGGACAAAATGTGTGAGACAACAGTTTCCAGACAGTTGACAGCAGGCAGCACTAGACTATGATTCTTGAGAGGGAAACAAATGAGAGGGAAACAAAGCAAATGAGTCCTTAGAAGGGTATTGTCTCACTAGTGAGGTCAAATTATGCCTAGACTAAAGGCTGTTCTGTGCTCACCCTAAAAAGCTTAAAAGAAGCTTCAAAATGATGAAATGATTCCAAGTAAACTACCTGCATCCCAGAACAAAACCTCCAAATGCTTAAAGGAATATAAAAGCTGATAAGTACCAACAAAAAAACAACTAAAATAAAACTGGCACCCAACAGCATAAAATTCACAAAGTCTGGCATCCAATAAAAAATTTTCAGGAGTGCAAAGAAGCAGCAAAATACAACCCATAACCAAGAGAAAAATCAAACAGTAAGAACAGACTCAGAAATGACACAGATGATGGAATTTGAAGGCAAGGGTTATTAAAACAGCTATTATAAATATATTTCATATGTTCATTAAAATTACTATAATAAATATACTCCCTATGTTTGAGAAAGAAGAGAAAAGCATGATCATAATGAAGAGAGAAATGGCAGATATGAAAAAAAAACCCAAATTGAAATTCTAGACATGAAAAATACATTATCTGAAATGAAAATACAGAATATAGTGGGAGGGAGTAACATCAGATTAGATGTTGCAGAAGAAAAGGTTAGTGAACTTAAAGACATAGCAACAGAAATTATCCTAAATAAAATACTAAAGAAAAAAAAGACTGGAAAAAAATAGAACAAGAGTAAGCTGTGAGACCATATTAAACTGTCTAACATGCATGTAATTGGAGTCCTGGAATTGTGGTGGTGGGCTGGATGGATTTTTTTTTTCAGGGTGGGGAGAGTAGGGGGGAGGGAATACGATAGAAAAAACCCTTTGTAGAAATAATGGCTGAGAAATTTCTAAGTTTGATGAAAACTATAAACCCACAGTTCTGTGAAGCTTAACGTAACTTAAACATCAAAACCTCATAAATGAGACCTGAGACATGTTTGGATATCTCTCCCCACCTACTTAAACACATATTCCTAGCTAGTTCTGCTAGACCTGTGAGGTCCAAACGGTATCCAATAGCTACATGAAATGAATACTTGAAATGTGGCTAGTGCAGTTGAGGAACTGAATTTTTAATTTCATTTAGTTTTAATTAATTTAAATTTAAAAACTAGTGCTCAATTTGGTTATAAGAAAATGTTAAGTATGCTTGAAAAAACTTGGGTACATACTTTTTCAACTGTAAAATTTATAAAATATATATATATAGAATAAATATTTCTAATTGAAATTTGCATTTGAATTGATGCTCTAAGTGTAAAATATATACAGTAAGTTCCCTACATACGAACCTTCAAGTTATGAACTTCTGAAGATGTGAACGTGCGTTTGAATGTCCAGTCATGTAAGTTAGTTCATGTGTTTGGCGTACATTATCATGTGTGTGCATCCTCTACAAGTGGTTGTGCTTTTGTGTACTTTACTATACAGTACTGTAGAGAGTACAGTAGTACAGCATCTTTATTTCAAGCCCAGGATGCCCACAGTTTGTTCATGATTTTCATAGATTTGAGGAGGTGGATGAGGAGTCCAAAGAGGTCTTCAGTGACCATTAGCAAGAAGCTGGAGCTAGATCTGCAAGAGGACGACTTCACTGAACTCCTTACTGTGCAACACGAGGAGCTTACTAATGAAGACCTGTTGGAATTGAAGGATGACAGGATGAAGAGAGACAAGAGGAAGAAGTAACTGAAGAACCGAAGAGATTCACGATGCAGGAAATGGTAAGGGGATTTTCTTTATTTGAGGAGGTACTGTTAGTTTTTGAGGCACAGGACCTGAACATAGAATGGTACATGAAGTTTGCAGCAGCAGTTTGGAATGCAATCTAGTGCTACAGTGTCATCTATGACAAGAAAAAAGAACTACTACTCAGACATCACTGGATCATTTTTTTCAAGAGGGTAGCTAGAATTGAATCCAGCAAGGAACCAGAAACTGTGCCCTCAACGTCAGGTGTGAGTGAAATTTCAGCTTGCCTTCCGTCTCCTATTGCTGATGATCCTTCATCTCTACCATCTCCCACCTCCTCTCCCTCCTCCAGTCAGTAACTCTTCTTGCCTGTTCACTCGATTCCAGCCCATGTATGCCAGCTGTTGTACTGTACTAGTGTAATTTTCAAGGTACTGTACTGTAAGATTGAAAATGTTTTCTTTATTTTTTGTGTTTGTTTTTTATGTATTATTTGAGTGAAAAGTATTATAAACATATTAGAATACAGTACTGTATAGCCGATTGTGTTAGTTGGATACCTAGGCTAACTTTGTTGGATTTACAAACAAATTAGACTTACGAGCATGCTCTCAGAACGGAACTAGTTCATATGTAGGGGACTTACTGTATTGAATTTTAAAGCTTTAGTATAAAAAGAATGTAGAATGTGTCATTAGTACTTTTATATTTATTTTATGTTGAAATATTGTTTTAGATGTATTGGGTTAAGTAAAATATATTATTAACATTTATTTCACCTGATTGTTTTTACCATTTTTGAATATGGCTACTTGGAAATTAAAAATTACAGATGTGGCTCACATTATATTTCTATTGGTTAGCTTTGGGTAAGAAGATCAGTTCCTCATTAACCATGAGTGCACAAGTAATGCATGATTGGAAGTACTAAAATGCCGAAGTGTTAAAAATAAAATAAATTTTGCAAAAGGTGACCTCTTACTCTGAAAAGAAATAAAATATTTTGAAATAAAATTATAATGTTGTTCCCCCTCTGTTGACAGTAAGAAGGAATGAAAGAAATGAGAGGAAAGGTGAAAAGTAAATCATCCTTAGATTGAAGAGGTATTGAAAAGAATACAGGTATTAATCAGACATCTAAAGGTGTTTCCAGCAATGCATCTTAGAATGGAAAAACTTCTGTTTGGAAGTTATAAATTCTGGGATGTTTGCTAAAAATTGGTTATTACAGGGATACCTCAGGGGTGGATCTCCATTCGGGCAGTGCTGCTTCATATTTTTTAATAATATGTTTTCCAATATATCACTTAGACTTTTCTCCTTCTTTTTGGTTGTAAGAAACACACAACGTAGCTTAAGAGACAAACTTGGATTTTTTTGGAAGTGATTTGGATAGTTCCTATAATCAAAGAAAACACTTGAAATGCAAATCAGAGGAAGATTAGAAACCAGAGAGGCTCTGGAATTCACAGCAGCCAGATCTAAGGGACTCCTTTTTCTGAGTAGCCAACGATGAGGAAATGTAAACTGCCACCATTTCGACCAAGCTGTTATTCTGCTCAAGAATCAAATTCCAGAGCCAGAATATTTGATTGACCAAGGTTGGCTCATATAAGTAACTCTGGAGTAGCTACCCGGACCATCATGAACTGAGAAGCAGGAAGGGAAGTTTGCTAAAGCATAATCAAGGTGCTCCTACCCGAAGAAGAGAGAAGGGGTGTTAGCTACCTAAACCTAAAAACACTGCTTCAAACCACACATGTCCACTCAACAACCGAGAATAATTAACTCTGAATTGCAGCATTTCCTTATTCTTGGCAAACATAGAGTCTAAGCACTGATTTATTTAGTAGAAATTGGAGCACAAATAGTTTATACACCACAGTGGTATATGTCTTACTAAAACAAATTGAATAATGTGTCAAACTTAGCAATCCAAACAAGAAGAAAGAAAAAAATATTTTAAGGGAAAAATTCAGAGAAGCTAGGACCAATAAGGATATCTTGATAGCATTACATTACAGCCCAATGGAACAAATTGATGAACTGTTAGTCAATACCTATTTCACCTCTCTACTTCCTTTCATTTCTTTAATTTAAGACAGATATTAATGTTTCTGATGGAGAAAATGTTTCTTAAAATAGTTAAAATACTCCTCTAACTTCAAATTTACTTTGCATCATTTGTTTCCTGACTGACTAGAAGTTTTATTGCACTTTATACAAGACATTGGAGCTACTTTTCAGAAAAAAAAAAAAAAGACTTGATATACATTGAGGACGTACAAACAGGGCAAAGCAATAAAACTGTTACTCAGAAGGGAGATATTCGAGCACTGAGCAAGTAGGTACTGCCTCTGATTATGAATGATTCTCCTGAACATTTCCGATATTCACAGGCTACTGAAAGTTATATATACCCTATTATTTGTGGTATCAGGAGGGCTGAGTGTTCCTTTTCAGCATCCAGAAGAAAACTCCAATTCATACTTCTCGATGAAGCACTGAAAGGATGACATGTATGTGGCATGTGACATGATTATATGTAATATATCTATAAATATATGAAATGTGTGTATGTAGATTATATATGCTTATATACAAATTATACATACTCTCTATATTAATACAATAAGTGTGTGTCCTGTACTCTTGAAAGTCTGCTACTCCTTGCCCTCCATGACTTTCCTGTATTTCCTCAATCTCTACTCTTGCATTTCTTTTTCTTTGGAAGACTCAGACTTCTTCCTGACTCATAAATGTGAATCATTCCCAGATTTTCTATAATTTAGCTACTTGACCTCTCTTTCTTCTATACTATTCATAGATATCATTTAAATTATAGCTTCAACTACGCTTCTATGAGAATGACTTCGATTTCACGTATAAATTTATTCATTCAGTCAACCAATATTTACTAAATATTATACTTTAACTTCTGAGCTAGCATGGGGATTAAAGTTTAATATAACAGTCCTGTCATCATGTATATTTCTAGCTGTGACCTCTATCCCAAGCTCTAGTCAATTAGAAGTTTACTTTAGTTTTCCTGCCATCTCTTCTATGTCAACATCTTTGTCTTAAAGTCTGTTTTATCTCGTGTTTTTATAGGTCCTCCAGCTCTCTTGGTTACAGTTTGCATGGGATATCTTTTTCCATCTTTTTACTCTCAATCTATATCTGTGCTTGAATCTAACGTTAGTCTTTTGTAGACAGCATATAATTAGATATTCTATTTTTATCCATTCACCAATCTCTGCCTTTTAATTGGAGAATTTAAGTGTTACTATTTAATGTAGTTACTGTATTTGTCATTTTGCTGCTTGTTTTCTATATGTCTTATGTCTATCTTTTCTCCTTAATTTCTCCATTACTCACTTCTTTTAAAAAGTTAATATATAAATGGTAAATAAATACATTCTAGTGTACTATTTTAATTCCCTTGCAGCTTCTTTCACTATGTAATTTACAGTTATTTTCTTAGTGATTTCCTTGGGGATTACAAATAACACCTTAATTTATAACTAGTTCAGATTAATACAAACTTAACTTCAATAGTATACAAAAACTCTGTTTCTATATATCTCCATCCCCCTTTATGTTGCATAAATTACATCTTTAGGCATATGTGCCCATCAACATAGATTTATAGTTATTGCATCATGTACTTGTCTTTTAAATAAAATGGGAAAAAAGAGGAGTTACAAACAAAAAATTACATTAATACTGTCTAATATTTACCTAGCAATAGTTACCTTTACTGCTATTCTTTATTATTTTGTGTTGATTCAAATTACTGTCTAGTGTCCTTTCATTTCTGCTTGAAGGACTTCTTTTAGCATGTCTTATAAAGCAGGTCTATTAACAATGAATTCTTTCAGTTTTTCTTTATCAGGGAGTATCTTAATTTCTCCTTCATTTTTTGAAGGGTAGTTTTTTTGGTTATAAAGTTTTGGGTAACAGTTTTTTGTTTTGTTTTTTTTCTTTCAGCACTTTGAATATGCTACTTCCTTCTGGTCTCCGTGGTTTTTGTTGAGAAATCAGCTGTTAATCTTACTGAGGATCCTTTGTACATGATGAGTCTCTTCTGTCTGGCTACTTTAAAGATTCTTTGCCTTTTGATAATTTGATTACAATGTGTGCAGGTGTGGATCTTTTTGAGTTTTTCCAACTTAGGGTTCATTGAGTTTCTTGGCTATGTTGATTCATATCTTTCATCAAAGTTGGGACATATTTGCCATTATTTCTTCAAATATGCTTTTGGCTCCCTTTTTCTCTCTCTCTTTATTTGGGTGTCCAATTACATATGTTAGTTTGCTTGGTGTTATCAGACAGGTCTTTTAGTCTCTGTTCTTTTTTTTTTTTCATTTTTTCTTTTTGCTTTTCAGACTAGATAATCTTAATGGATCTACCTTCAAGTTCACTGATTCTTTCTCTGCCTGATTAAATTTGCTGCTGATTTTCCCTAGTGAATTTTCATTTCAGTTGTTATATTTTTCAACTTCAGAATTTCTATTCAGGTCTTTTTTAGAAATTCTTTCTCCTTATGAATATTTCTTATTTGGTGAGAAATTGTTCTCATGCTTTGCTTTAGTACTCTAGAAATTGTTTGTTTTAGCTGTTTGAACACATTTAAAATGGCCAATTTAAAGTCTTTGTCTAATAAGTCCAACATCTGGGCTTTTTCAGGGATAGTTTTTATTGATTGCTTTTTCCCCCCTGTGTTTGGACCATACTGTCTTGTTTTTTTGTATGTCTCATCATATTTTTTTTGTTGTTGAAAACAGGATATTTTGAATATCATATATTCAAATATTATAATCCATCCCTTCGTGTTTTTTGTTGTTTCTTGAACTTGTTTGCTTGTTTAGTTACTTTTCTGAACTAGTTTTTTAAAGTCTGTAGTTTTTGTTGTGTGTGTCCATTGAAGTCTCTGTTTCATTCGTGGTCAGCTAATAACTGGATACAGATTTCCTTAAGTACCTGGAAATAAAGTATGTTGTATAAAACAAAATATTCTGCATAAAGTGGTGTGTACCACTCTCAGTACCTTTTATGAATGCATAATAACAGTCTACATGATTTGTTAAAATTTCAGTAAGACTCCTGTTTCCTTGACTGTGACATATGCACAGTCTGCACTACATGGGAAATAAGGCTTGCATTTAGTTTATGCATTCCCAAATTATTCATTTGTTCATATATTTTTTCACAAAAGACTACTTGATGATAGATATTGTGAATTTAAGCAAGACACAGATGCTGCTCTTAGGTAGGTCACAGTCTAGCTCTGTGAACTTGGGAAAGTTTCTTAATTTCTCTGAGGATGAAATTCTTCTATGATATAATAGGAACATTATCCTTGATATCACTGGATTATCATGAGAATTAAATGAGAATATGTATGTAAAACTAGTACAGTACCTGGTACAAAATTAATGATTAATAAATACTTTCTTCCTCCCCTTGTCAATTCTCAAAGCAACAGAGACATGTTAGGTAACAATTATCACCATCTGTCATGTGCTATCTCTATGCCAACTGAGTGCAAAATTCTTATTCAATATTTCATTAGTTTGTAAAACATGGCTATGAATTAGATATTAATTAATTAATATAAGTAGTCATTAATAATAAGCTTGAAAGTGGCTCAAAGAGATGAAGCAACTTCCTGAGGACACACAATTGCTAAATTAAGACTAAGAATTTGAATTCAGTTCTCCTTTAGTTCAATACCTATATAGTTAACCTCTTCTCTGTACTTCTGCTGATACCACTGCTTCTCTCACAAGATGACACAGGCATAAAATCCTTAAGAAAATAGTTCCAGACCAGTAGAACCTAAGAAAGGACCATTCCTTGTCTTTCCTTGGCTGTAGAAATCCAGACTGTGAAAAGGGTGAGTGCGTCATACTGGTATTTCTCCTAGAAGGTTATTTTACTTTGGACAATGCAAAATTACATAAGCCTAAAACTGTGTAATAAACTCCTGAGAAACTGGGCCAGATTGGTTGCATTTCTAATTAATTAGTTAATTGTTTATTTGTTTTTCTGACAGAGTTTTAATTTTTTATTTTAAAGAACTATTATGCTTTTGGCAGAGAAAGAAAGCAAACTTCAGCCGAAAAGATTGAGCTACTAACAGGCTCCCCTCCGTCCTTATTGGAAAAGTTAGCCCATTTGTAGTTCTTAGTCAAGATAGACAAGTTCAAGATCATGTTTTAAAACTAAGGTTCAAATTGGGAGATTGTGATTAACATAAATGAGAACCTACTGTATGGCACAGGGAACTCTACTCAGTGCTCTCTGGTGACCTAAATGGGAAGGAAATCTAAAAAAGAGTGGATATATGTATAACTGATTCACTTTGCTGTACAGCAGAAACTAACACAACATTGTAAAACACCTATACTCCAATAAAAGTTTTTTAAAAAAGGAAAAAAACTAAGGTTCAAAGGAATTTGAGTTGTTTTTACTCTGATTTCTTTCCTGAAGATGTTTGTTGACAGGATCTGGAGCATTCTGCCATAGCTAAAGGTTTCAGATGACTACAATGCTTGAAGTCAATCAGAGCAGACTGTAAAGTGCAGGAGAGCTAAATGTGTGACATGAACACTCCTGGTAGACCCAAGGGTCATTACGTGCCTGTGAGTTCTTCTCTCTCCTTCTCTTAAAATGTTTCGCTTTTTAATGGCCTTAAAGGTATTTACTAAAATAACATCAATAAGACTTGGATCAGGCTTGTATTTAAGGGGTAGAAATATAATTGCTAAATTTTTGGTTTCTAAAAGCATTGATAAATAAAACAAAGTCTAAAATTAGAGCGTTTTTGTACTGTTTGAAGCAATTAAATTGATCATTTATTGACCTGATCCTAAAATCATGAACTTTAGAATATAATTTGCCCGCCCCTCTGTGGCAATAGACTAGATGGTGAGGTTCCTGAGGGCAAGAACTGTCAACAAATAACCCTAACCAACCAAGCCAAAAGAACAGATAAAAAGGTGAATTGACAAATATTTGTTGAGTACCTATACTTAGTACCAGGGTTACAAAGATAAGTAAGGCTTGTTTATCGTAGGAGGTGGTGTAGTCTAATGGATCACGAGCACAGCTCCTGCTGTAGGCTGCTGATCTGGTCCAGGTGTTGGCTCCATCATTTACTAGCTGCATGACTATTACCAGCCAGGTTCCCTGAGAAGCTGACTCTGAGATGGAAAAGAACACAGGAAGTTTAATAAGGGGTACTTTTGGCATCAATACCGAAGGAAAGGATTAGATAGAAGGAGAAGCTGAGCTGCAATGCAATCTAAACGGAGGCCTTAGCTAACCCTGTGAGACAATAAGAAGTGGTATCCGAGTGGAGGCAATCCCCCATAGTGATCGGTTATTGAATGTGGCTGCCTTGATAAAAGGTATAGTCTTGGCGTGAAGAAGAGTGCCACAGACAACATTTCAAGGAGATGAGAAAGTCAGTAATATTTTGAAGGGGATGTGGGAGGTACATTATAGCTTCCACCACAGTCACCTTAGATAATTTAACTTTGTTGACCCTTGTTTTCTCCATGTGTAAAATAAATATTTAAAAATATCTTTATAAGGTCAAAATTAGGATTAAATATAACCATACAGGTAACATCCATGTTGTGCCTGGCACACGAGAAGTCACAAAGATTCTCCATTGTCATCTTGTTCACAACTTCTCCAATAAGTAAAACAACTACTCTCTAGGGCATTAAGTTCTCAAAAATGGGTAACCTCATTCCTGCCCTAACCACTATTCCTGGTTGGGGGAGGGCTGGCACATCAAAAGACAGTGCAGGGCTTCCCTGGTGGGACAGTGGTTGAGAGTCCGCCTGCTGATGCAGGGAACACGGGTTCGTGCCCTGGTCCGGGAGGATCCCACATGCCGTGGAGTGGCTGTGCCCGTGAGCCATGGCCGCTGAGCCCATGCGATGTGATAAGTGTTCCATTGTTGCTTGGATGCCTTAGGCTGGTCTTCTGGACAAGCTGTTGCTTGAGTTGAGGACTGAAGTGTCTAGTCCAAGGAGCTGGCGGGCAGTGGCTAAGGCAGGGCATTGTGAAAGATTATGCTGGGGTCTAGGATGGCCAGAACACTGGGTGTAAGACAGAGGGTGGGGAGAGATGAGGCTGATAGGAGCCAGGTGATGAAGGTCTCAAATATCCTAGTATAGGATTTGGATTTATGCTGAAGGTACTGGGGAGTCAAGGAAGGATTTTTAAGTGTTAATGAGCTTGTAATTTTACAAAGTCCAGTCTACCACAAAAATAAAGACTAGATTGGAGACAGGTGAAGTGAACACAGAAAGACCCACTGAGAGGTGTAAACTGAGAGCACCGCAATGGGGTTTAGATGAGGGGTCATAGATACCCTCAAGTACTGGTTTGAGAGGCTCAGCAGATGGTTGTGCCATTTTCTATGAAATAGGGATATCAGAAGGTGGATCAGACCTGGGTAGGAGGAAGGGGATCAGTTTGGTTTTGGACATCAACACTGAGATGTTTAGTGCACATTGATGATTTCAGGGCTGGAGTGCAGAGGGTAACCTGTACAAGAGTCAGAGTTTGGAGTCAGCAAACTGCAGCTGTAGAGAGAAGAGGGTGGAGTGGAAGAGGACTGGCTAATAGCCAGTTAGTGGAAATTGCAACTGAGGAAGGAACAGGATACATGGAAAATCCAGGAGGTTTTTTTTTAGCTTCTATGACATATTTTGACAGAATGGAAAAATTCCTATTTCCAAGAAGCAGCTTTCCATCTTTTAATTATTTGAGCAAAGACACTTCTCTTCAAAAATCAACCTCTCCCTCAAACGGAAGATATGGAGAAAAGAGGAAGAATTTTATTTTTTTCAAAATAAGGTGACAAAAAGTTTTCAAACATACCACTTTTAGAAAACTAGCCGTAAAAGGAATTAAAACACAAGAAAAGTTTTGATAAAGGAATAAAGAGAATGTGAAAAAATGAAAAGGGTGATATTGGGAGTAGAATTATTAAAAATGTATAGAGACAGGCACCTTTCAACCTTGTGTAGTTGGCAACCTAAGTGAAAAATAGGTAAACTAATAGAAATGGATACATTGCAAAGTTTATTACAACTAAAAAATAGTTGATCATGACTTTTAGCATTTCAGATATAAAAATGGGTAAGGCAAGGGTAAATTTTATGTTCTTACTTTATGAAGGTAAATGTAAAAACTCACCAAAAATTCTACAGTAAATGAAATACATTCCTCTGTAGGCTATTTGAGATCTAGCTGGGATGAGCTCACTCATTCGGGTAGTACATTTTCTTAGATGAGATAGTCTCTCAAGATAAATTTTCTTGGGATGTATCTCCTTTAGGTCTGACAAACCCGTAAAACAACAGCCAGACAGAGATCTTCAATTTGTAGCCTCTCAGACATCTCCTGATAGTTTTTTCCTCCGCAGAATGCGAGGCTATCAAGTGCTACCACGCATCGTTCCCACTAGGCGGCACTCCAAGCTCATCGTCAAGCCGAGTATTAGCCGCCGGCTAAAATCTGCCATAGGCAGCTCGGTTCGTGGAAAATCGCTAATAGTTTGCATTTTATTAATTGAAACTTTAGAATTGATAAATGCTTCTTTATAAACTAGGCAACAAGGCATGACATATGGTTTAACTGAGCCTGAAAGCAAGTCGTCTTTGGAATCCCTCCTACTTCATCTCACACTCCAGGGCATCTTGCGCACCAGTAAGGTGAGGCTGCCAGTGACAGCATCAAGTTTGCAGTGATGCCTGGGGTGGCCCTCTCTTCCCCGAGTACAGGTGGCTTGGGACTGTGCTAACTGGGAGATGCCTTGGTTGACTGCTTCTCAAGGAATTGATAAGACCCAGCAACCTTGCTCAGCCATGCACGCAATAGAGGTAACTTCTCTAACAAGCAGCTCAGAGGAGCAGGGTTTTCACTGCTCATTCGCACAGAGGAACCAGGACTGCATGACTGCAGCAGCGCCTGAGGGGCTCAACATTCCAGTAAATTCGGAGAAACAGCTCTCCTTGTCTGTGAGCTTCTAGGCATTGGAATGGGCACCGATTTTCAAAGACTTCAGGGAGGAGGATAGGATGCGTGCAGCCAGGCTCAGGCTGGAAGTTGTTGACTCCTGTTTGTTGGTATTAAAATGGGACACAAGACCCTTCTTCACCAACCTCTTCTGTCAACATAAGCCTAAAAGGTAGAACTGGAACCTGGAATCAGGGACAAATTTGAGAACTCTCCCTCCAGTAACTGTGGGAAAGTTAATACATAGATAATGGCTATGATCTATCATCCATGTCGTCTTTATGGATATAACCAAACACGGGAGAGGTTTGTATGAAATAAAGCAGCACTGGACTGGAAGCCAAAAAGACTTGTTTCCCATGACGCTCTACCACTCAGTCACTGCATTCAGGTAATGTTTCTGGTTTGACTTTTTTTACCTGTAAGATGAGGGATTTGAAGCAGAAGATTTGACAGTCTCCTTCAGGCATAAACATTCTAGGATTGGAATCCAGAGAAGTAGAGTCTGTCTGCAAACTTCCATGCCACAACCCCTGCAGGAGAGCTGTCCAAATCACAGTCGCTTCTGGGGGAAAGGCAGCTTTGTTACTGTGGGATTTGTGCCCGAGGATCAGTTTAAACCAGCTAATTTCTAAAGTACTTCTAGTTATAATAGACCCTCTGAGTCTATATTACTTGTGAGTTGTTGATAAAGTATTAATTGACTGAGGTCCAAATACCTTATTTTAAAATTATTTTTAATTTCCAAGATTGGTCACAATCCTTTCACATGCAACAAATATCTATAGAGCCTCTGGCATGCATATGATTAGTGTCTACATGGGGAATGGACTTAAATGTACAGCCCAAAGCAGTAAGTACTAGAGGAATGTACAAAGTGCTAGGGGTTCAACTTCCTGGGCATCCCAGTGGCAATATGCCATGCAGAGCTGGAAGATAGCATGTCTGGAGTTGAGGACTCACAGAGGGCTGACCATGTCTGGAGTTGAGGGCCTGGAGAAGTAGCTGGGTCAGGAAGGGCCTTGTTCCTTGCAGCACATGTCAAGAACAGGCTCTACCATGCAGACGGCCAATACTGTTTGCTGATTAAATGCCTGAACTCATACAGATTACAAAGTGTTGTGTAACTGAGAGCAATGTCTAAAAAGTTTCTGCAATATTTCTCTAGACAGAATCTAAGGCCAGCATAGACTGTGTCTTTGTTGCTGTCATTTTTCCATAAATTCCATGGACATGGGGAGGAATCTCAAATTGGTTAAATTTAAGGAAATTCTTATTTCTGCATCTCAAATACAAATTTCTTAGACTACATCTCCTCTCATCCCAGCAGAAGCTTGTGAAAAAAGAATGGAATAATGTTATTCAAATAATATTTATTTTCAAACATTTTTAAGTTGAAAATGCCCTATGTAATAAAATGAGGAACCTACCAAGGCCTAAGGCATACAGTCTGTTTAGTCATGATGACCATTCTGTACCCTGAAAATAAATTTAGGAAGTGACTTCCATATCAAATTTTATGCCTTGACAGTGCACTAAATCAATATTATTCCTCTGACATATTTGAAAGGTGAGACTAAACCAAAAGAAAAATGCTTCCAAGAATAAGTCTGAGGGAATTTGATGTCTGACAACAAATAGATCAACTTCCTTCATTTCCCCATTTCTTTGTGTCCTTAAATAATATGCTCTGTTTGCTTTATGCATTTACACTGGACAACTCATTTTAACTTTCAGTGTTTATAGAGCAATTTGTAAGCAACACTCATGAAACAAAACTTATCGGAAAGACAGCAGAAGCAGGAAGTTGAGATATCCTAAGTTTTGGCTTTCTGCTTCTATTGAAAGAAAATGTGGAGATAATGTTGTGTGTGAAGGTAAGGGGGTAGGAAAGTAGAACACTCAAGGAGCTGGAAAAGGCTAATATGACTAGGAAATGAGAAGCAGAGTGATAGATGACCTTGAGAGGTGAGCTCCAACCGATTGTCAACTTGGGTGCGTTAAACGTGTATTTCCATGAAAATATCTATTCACACAGAGATCCCACTATCACCAAGTGAAACTATGAAAGGTAGGAATATGGATAGTCCAGGACTGCAGGTAGCTTTCTCTTCTCCACTTAAGTCTCCAGACTGCGACTGAATTATGACCTTTTTATAACACAGCTCGGTGGGCACTGGGTGAGGCAGAAATACCTGCCTGACAGCTTTACCTGTGCACAGAAGAGCACGCTTAGCACCTTTGCAACACCCATGCTGCCCAGGGCTATGGTGATATTTCCAGGCCATGGGAGATGCCAGGTCCACAGCTGCACACTTGACACACCCTTTCACATGTCCTCCTTTCAACAAACCAAATTGGTGAACACTATCATTACCTCCATTTTAAATGAGCACTGAGGCTCAGAGAGGCAAAGAAACTTGCTCCACTTGGTAAGAAGCAGAGCCCAAACTCAAACTTAAGTCTGTTCAATTTTAAAGTATATTCTTAACTAGTATTGGATTAAGAGGTAAGTGAACTTGGAAGGTTCTGAGGCTTCAAGAACTGGAGAAAATTAGGAAATATTTTGTAGATATGAAATGTTCAGAAAAGTAAACCCAACAGGTTTTTACAAAATACTTTGAGGAAGACATTGTAAATATACCCATGTTAGCTATATCAACCTTTATCGAGGAATTAATGTATTACCTAGCTAAAAAGTGAAAGCCATTTCTAAATGTATTTATGTCTTTCAGCACATACAATAAAAGTCTTATTTTGAACATAAAGTTGTTCATATACTATAAAAACAGTTTCTCCAAGACCCTACTAAATAAATCATTGGGTTTCTGAAGGATTGAAGTCTGACACAGTGAAATATCAGCCTCCTAGAAGGAGAGCCCCTCCGCTTTTGTCTGTCCCAGCTTTATCCACTGTATTCATATTTGTCTGGTCTTCTTTCCTTCATTTCCGGGGCATGAGCCCAAATGTTGTTGTAACTTGTTCTTCTTTTATCATGCATACTTTAACTATTTCAACTATAGGCCATCTCTCACTTCTTCCTCTGTCTTCACAGCCCTTATTTTGATTAATGAGCATAAAATTAGAGCCAGTGATTGATAGCCTTTTGTGAAACATGAGTGCATGAAGACACTAAAAATAGAATTAATTGTCAGATAATTATGGCACTGAAAGGGGTTCCCTTGTATGGCAGTAGGTGGGCCTTTAGGGCTGACATGGCTCCACTCTAGCTGATGTACAGAAGGCAGGGAGGGAGCCAGTGGTTACTTTGCTTCTGTGACCTTGTGCCCCACGTGTGCTGCATGAGTCACCAAACTAGAGGTTGGCCTCCATGAGAAACCAGGGAGAACTTGGGGAGCTATTTTTGTATCCTTATGGCAAATCTTTTGCACTGTCGGTTGGCTTTGTTGGCCCATTTAGTTGAGGTGGTCAGAGTTGTCATTTCTGAGCAGACTACAAATCTGTCTCATCTCTTTGTGTTTGGCCTGGCTCTCTTTGAAATCGCCCATTAGATTCTTTACAAAAGTCTCCACTTAGGTTCATCTGTACCATTATTCTAGATTCCACATATATGGAATAGAGACGTAGACATAGAGAACGGACATGTGGACACAGTGGTGGGAAGAGGAAGGTGGGATGAATTGGGAGATTAGTTTTGACATAAATACACTACCATGTGTAAAATAGATAGCTAGTGGGAATCTGTTGTGAAGCATAGGGAGCTCAGCTCAGTGCTCTGTGATGACCTAGATGGGTGGGATGGCGGGGCGGGCAGTGGGAGGGAGGCCCAAGAGCGAGGGGATATAGGTATACATACAGCTGCTTCCCTTCATTGTACAGCAGAAACTAACACAACATTGTAAAGCAATTCTACTCCGATAAAAAAGTCTTGGGCTTCCCTGGTGGCACAGTGGTTGAGAGTCCGCCTGCCGATGTAGGGGACACGGGTTCGTGCCCCGGTCCGGGAGGATTCCACATGCCGCGGAGAGGCTGGGCCCGTGAAAAAAAAAAAAAAAAAAAAGTCTCCACATACCTTTCATCTCTAATCAAACTGCTTCCCTCAAGCCCTGTATGTCCACATAAATATTTATTGTTAAATTATTCTTGTTTAATCACCAGTTCAAAACCATTTTGCCCCATTGCAAACATTTTACAGATTTCCATTATCTTATAGATTAAAAAAGCATTTTAAGCTCAGTTTGATAAACCATCGCCTACCAAATGGGTCACGTGGAAGTATGGTTAGAACAAAAACCATTTGTAAACCAGACAGAGCCTATTCAAGCCTTCAAAATGTGAAATATACAGTAAATGATGGAATAACATGGTTAATGAATGACATTCGGTCTGTCCACCAATATCAGTTTAATGAAGGATTTCCACTGTGTTTCAGGTTTACGGGTATACACCTGAATGGCCAACAATGATGGTACACAGGGTTGGATGTCAGAGTCTGTTCATTTATAAGTGCCTACTATGTGATAGACTGAGTTTTCACACTCCATTTAGGCCTCAACAGTGTTGTAGTTTGAATGGCACTATCTTCCTTTTACAGGAGACAGGTAGGTTGAGGAATTTGCCATGAGTCAAACACACAGTAGATGGTGGTGTTAAACACATATTAGTTACCATTAGTTTAAAAATTATTTTAAAAAATTACAAAGTGGGCTTCCTTGGTGGCGCAGTGGTTGAGAGTCCGCCTGCCGATGCAGGGGACACGGGTTCGTGCCCCAGTCCGGGAAGATCCCACATGCCGCGGAGCGGCTGGGCCCGTGAGCCACGGCCGCTGAGCCTGCTCGTCCGGAGCCTGTGCTCTGCAACGGGAAAGGCCACAACAGTGAGAGGCCCGCGTACCGCAAAAAAAAAAAAAAAAAACAAACTACAAAGTAATGCATGCTTAATGTAGAAAAGTAAAAGAATACAGATTCATGAAAAGAAGGAAATAGAATTCCTTCGTAATTCCATCTAGTAGATAATCATGGCTATGATCTTACGTATTTATTCTTTATTTAATCGTTACATATTCTTATATTTTACGTATTTATTCTTTCTGTATACCAATGCATAAGTGTATACCTTTTATACTTATAAAAGTGAGACCATACTGTCTTGAAATCTGCTTCTTTCAAGTAGTGGTACTTCATGTACATCTTTAAATCTGCAACCTTGCTTTATTGGGTACAAAAGAATCTACCTTTTTATATATTATAAAATATTTAATAAATCTCCTTAGCAGTGGAAATTTTGGTTGAAGTGTTTGAGATAAATGTGATCATATCCCTTAAGCAAGATCTTTAAACATCACATATATTTCATTGGTTTAAGTTTCTAGAAGTATAATTCCTAGGTTGAAGGCTATGAACATTTTTAATAGTTTTGCTGTATGTAGTCAGATCAGCTCCAGAAATATTATTCTTAAACCAATTCCCACTGCCACCAGCAATACACAGACTTCATTTCTCCAACTCTAGTAAAAATACCATTAAAAAATATACATATATATAGCAACTATTTTTGATTAGTGAGGTCCAACTTTTCTCATTTTATCGTATATTTGAATTTCTTCTTTTTCTTAACCTTTGCTTTAAATACTAAATATTAAAATTAGCCTCAAACAAGACAAAACTGTGATATTGTGCCATTATTGTATCTCCTCTGAAGGAAGAAGAAAAACATGATCTTCTCTGATAACAAATTACTTATGGGATGAAAAACAAATTAACTGGATGAGACACCTGGGCCCATTAGGTATCTTTCCATGATGCTTGTCACCATAGTACACATGGAGTCATGCATTTCTGGTCTTCATTTTAGTGCTAACATATGAGTCCCTGATAGGTTTTAGACTAACGTACAATGGGCAAGGGATATGAAAAACAATTAATCCTAATTAATCTGACTTGAGTTCTACAAGGCACACTGTTCCCCTGAATTTTGGAGGATTGTATCCAAATTCCTGCTGGAGAGCTCCACTTGGATAACCTATAGTATTTCAAACCCAGCGTGTCCAAACTGAATCTATGCCCCCCTCCCTAAAACTCCCCCTCCCTGCGTCACTCTCTTCCTCAGTTGGTAGCACAACAATCCACAGAGAGTGTCAATCCCCAAGACTTAAATTTCCCTTTCAAATACCTCTACTTTCTCTACTAGTTCCCTAATTTAGGTCTTTAATTATTCAATAAATATTTTTGAGCACCTACTATGTGCCTTATCTCTCTAAGCTTGGTAGTGGTGGGGACAGGCAAGGGTTAGAAGAAAGTAGACAAAGCTTCAGAGCTTCCTTTTGGAGGAAGCTCTGAAACAGACAATAAGAAAGTAAGAAATCTGCAGTTGAAGTGACTGTTTTGAGGACTATTTGAGGTTGCCTATAAAGATAACACTTAACTTAAAATTTGGAGAAGAGCCAGACAGGTAGGATTCTGGATACAGCATTCTAGACAGGGGATATGGAAAGGTTAGGTGGCAGAAGACCTTAACAGACTCAAGGAACAGAAAGGTAGACCTGTGGGCTGGCGTTAGGAGGAGGAGCTGTCAGGGTAAAGCCATGTTTGGAGGCCACATACAGAAGTTTGAATGTTACAGTACTAAACATGATAGGAAATCTTTGAAAGTTTTTAAGTAGAGAAAAAAACATTATGTGATTTACATTTTTCAGAAAGAACACTATGGCAACTATGGGAGACTATAGTGGGGCAAAGATGGAAGCAGGGAGATCAGTTGATAGAGGCTCACAGTTGTTCACTTGAGATATTTTTGTGGTTTGGACCGGGTAGATGGCAGTGGAGATGAAGAGAATTGGATAAATTCAAGGTATAAGGTAAGCCATCTCCTTGCCACCCCCAAACTTAGAATACATAATTTACCCGCTGAAGTTTTCCATCTTCTCTAGAGAATGTGCTCATTGACACCCATGGTATGCTGGATGCTCGTGGCTGGTTGGATCCTTCTTAGAACACCTGCACACTCTGTTCCCTCCTAAGAGGGCTGTGTGATTACCAAGCATCAGTTTTGTTTCCAAACTTGTATCAGCTGTACTTAAATTAATTTTAAATAAATTTATTAATAGTATATAAAACAGTGAAATAGGAGAATAAATAATTTCTAGGAAAAACTAGGTCAGATGATACTTGGTAAAAGTGTATGTAAGATAGCAGTAAAGGATTGAAAAAGAAAACAGTAAGAAATGTGCTTCCTGTCGCAGATTCCTTCATACATGTCTTCATTCTGCAGAAACCAAAGCTAAGCTTCAGAAAATGCATTAGGGGTATGGCTTAGCAAGAGAGAGAATCAGAAACTCTCACTAGTGAAACTATACCAAAGAAAAGCCTTGAACCTCTATAAGAACATTGGTAAATGAATATACACTTATGTGCATTAAGTTAAAATGATATGTTTAAGGTGTGTATCATAGTATGTGTCTCTGATCTATCACATCAGGTAAGTGGACTTCTGCATTTTGTAGCTATAAGTAATGTACGGGATAAGGGAAGAAGAATTATGGATAATTATACTTGTCACTTGCATAGGCTGGAGCAGACTCTTCGGCTTGGTGTGCCCTTCACATTCCACTTTAAGAAGCAGCTAAAGCACTAGACCTCTACTGCTTGCCAGTCTTTGCCCCCCTTTCCAGTCCTCTCATTCCCATAATTCATCAAGAATATTACCACATCTACCTCAATGCCACACCACATAGAGATCATAAAAAATCGGATCACTCTGAACTCCTTGAAGGGATCATGTGCCTCTCAATAATTTTCATAACCCAGAGCAGACACACAGTAGATACTCAGTGTTTGTTGAATGAACAAATGAAAGAATATGCTATATTTTTTAAGGCTATCTACTTTTATCTTTTGAACTGAGAAAAATCTTTGCAAGCATTTAGTGATATCATATTCATTCCATACTGTTATGGACTGAATGTTTGTGTCCCCCCGCGAATTCCTACGTTGAAGCCCTAACTCCCAAGTGTGGCTGTATATGGAAATGGAGCCTCTAAGAGAGTAATTAAGGTTAAATGAGGTCACAAGGGTGGGGCCCTGATCCAATGGGACTACTGTCCTTACGAGAGATACCAGAGAGCTTGCTCTCCATATGCACGTGCACTGAGGAAGGGCCACGTGAGCACACAGCGAGAAGCTGTCTGCAACCAGGGACAGTCTTCAGCAGATACCAACCCTGCTGGCACCTTGATCTTGGCATCCAGACTCCAGTACTGTGAGAAAGTAAATTTATTGTCTAAGCCATCCAGTTTTTGGTATTATAGTAGCCCGACCAGACTAATACCTATATGTAGAATACTAGATTTTCATATTTAATTTGTCAAAAGAAGCCTCAAATGTAATGTGACCTTGGATATGTCTAATAGATACTTCTCTCCCCTTTAGCTTTCAAAAATTTTTTTTTCTCCTTTTTTTTTCTTTGCTAATATACAACATCATCACAGGAAGAAAGGCCTTTTATTTTCTCTTTAAGCTTACAATCCACAATCCAAATTTAAGATAGCTTTTATCTTGGTACAATTAACAAAAAACTACAATTTAGAGTGGTTTAACAAGTGGCTAGTCTCTGTGATTTTCTTACTCTTCCCCCATGCTTGTCATACCTCATGTTTGCAAGATGGCTTTCATAGTACCTCTGGATACCATCTGAGGTCAAAACAAGAGGAAGGGGGGAGAGGATGGGTCAGTAGCATGTTTACCTTCTTACAGGAAAAGCAAGAGATTTCCCAGAAGCTACCAGCAGACTTCTACTTGTGTTACTGGCCATAATGTGTCACAGGCTCAAACCTAGCTGCAAGGGGAGCTGAGAAAACAAGTATTAAGTTTCTCCAATTCTTATTTTGGAGGTGGCAAAGGAGATGAGGAATGCAAGCATCTGTCAGGTTAGTCAATGAATCGTGTGTGCTAGAGAGGGAACTGGAAGACTGGACTGGCAGATCAGCTCATTCTAGAAGAGTCCTCCTGTCATGAGATTAATCATCACAAGGTGGGCTTTATATTTCACACTGTAGCAAAGGGCTTTAGCCACCATCTGACTAGCACTAATACCTCTTTGATTACAGTTAGCTGGGCTGCAAACATTACACTAGGGTATTTGAAGTCTGTACCTAGTCTTCCCTGTATCTAAAACACTACCTTTCATCTATTGAGTATACATTGGCTGTATTTTTGTTGTTGTTGTTGTTGTTTGATTTGTGTGGAGATATTAACACTGGTCTACTTTTCCATCAATGATAAATATAAGAAAGTGGCAAGTAGGGTTTGCTCTAATTTGAGGCAATGGTTAATGCCATAATTTGAGTTTATTGTGTTCTGGCCGAGAACCTACCAATAGCTTACCACTAGCCAGCATTTCTAAATTTGCATTCATGTTCACTGATTTTACTTAAAGGCATCTTTTAAAATAATTTGTATAATTACTGGCATCACTTAATGATGCAGAAATTGTTTTAGTACAGGCTATGACAAGTTCTTACCTAATGTAGTCTAAAATATCATTAAAATATGAGACTTTACCAGAACAAAAATACATCTGTTCTAATTGAAGAACTTAAATAGGGAAGAAAATTGGAGTTAAAAGAAAATAAGAGGGAAAAATAAAGTCATCTTTACTATACAAAAGGATAATTCATAAGGTTCTATACAGTAGCTACAGGTGAACCACAATTTGGCTTAGAGCTCCCCAGAAAACAAAACAAAAAAGAGAATGACAGTAATACGATCTTTAAGATAAAAACAAATCAATTGTTTAGGAGACGCACAGGTTTTACTGGAACTGAGACCTACGAGAATTTTCTCCCACGAGTTCTCATAAATGGTACACAGTGTGATAGAGAATGCATCAGCTTTAAAAACACATGTATTGAAAATACAAGTTTTGATGATTGTTTTTGCTAGTAGAAGCCAACAGCATAGAAGCAAATTGCAATGGAGTAAAGCTAATTCTATGAAGAATCAAAATGTGGATCAAATATGTAGCTCTTTGAAAATCTCCCAGAATATAAAACTTAGATTCCTTTCTCTTTCTAGTTGGGAATACAAACTTGTTTTAACAACATCTAAAACTTCCTCTATTCCTGTAAGTAATACAAATCCATTTCAAAACCAGACTAATTATTCTTAGACCTAAGGCCACTGTTCCCTGCTAATCTCACAGACAGGTGAAGCAGACTACATGATTTATCTGAGGACCATGGTTTTCCAAATAAATGTGCTTTAAATGGCTAATCTAAGTATAGTAGATAGAACACATTCTAAAATGCTGAATTTTATGGTTGTACTTCTTATACATGGACTTAATTTTCAAAAGGTTAAAAGATTATCTACAAAATTGTTTCAGTTACGTTCAAATTTTTAATCAATACTGGTTACATTTGAAGTGAACTGCACCTATTTACAAAGACTTAAAATGATCAGTAATATAAAGTGTAAACTTAAAACGAAAATCACAGACTCATTCCACATCTGTGAAATGCAGCAGTTAACTGTAATTAAATTTACAATAATCGTAAGGGATAGGAAGAACATAGAAACTGGAGGAGAAAAATAGTATTCAAGATCTGAACAACACAGCTACTGTTGTACTGAAAAAATAATTTATTAAATGAGTATAATACTGGGAATAAGATGCATTATAAAAGTAAATTCTAAATATAAACAACAGTGGTTTTCCTAATTAACAAGAGTTTTTCTTCACCCATTCAAAGTTTTAAATACAGTCTTCTGAAAGGCCAGATTTTGAAAGTGTATGGTTCACTTTAAGACAGACATGTATGTAGCACTATAATATCTGGAATTTATCATCTTGTTTTATTAGACTAAAAATGATATTGATTAATTTAAATGATTGTTCTTTTTAAACCTTTTAAAGCCTAGAATAATATTTTGAAATGAACAAGTAGACCATTTTATTATACTCTTTCGGTCTCCCTGGACAGCACACACATTTCAAATATAGTTTGTGGAAAATATTGAGATAGAGCATACCTGTCCATTTTGATGAAGACTTTAAAAAATTTTGGTACTTTGGTAAAAAGCAGTCTCCTTTTTAGATCAAAGGTTGACAACAGCCACTGTATCTATTAATCTACGTCCGTAGAATTTTAAACAACCACATCTTAATATGTACATCAAGATACTGATAAGCTTTTAGCTAGTGAAAGAAAAACACGGAGACTGTTATTCTTTCCCCAATAAGTTTCCTTCAGTTTTTAGAAAGCATACGCAGTTCAATATACCAACTGGGATTTCAAAATGCCAGCATGATTACAGTGCTTATTAACAGCAATATGCAAAACAATAGAAATATAAAATAAATAACTTCATACTATAAAAATGAAACAAGGCACTTTCAACAACTATATGCAAAGCTGAGATAAACATTGTTTTCATAACGCGGACTCAAAGACTCTAGGAGACTTCTGTAAAGAGTGAAATAGTGAAGGCACTACATAATTCTTTTTCCTAACTCCACTTACTAAAGAAATTCACCAATTAAACTTGGCACAAAAGAGTTTAATTGTCATAAAGTGCATCACTTGGCTAAATATATTAAGAAGAAAATCAGCATCATACATTATAGCAACATATTCACATATACAGAAATAAAAATGCAATGCCAGGAGCTGACATAGGAACTTTGTAGGATATATGGCTTTTTCTCTTTTATTTTTTTGTATAACTGCCTATTTGCTTACAATCTATATTTTTTAAAGAGTATGCCTTGATTAGCAAAAAGAGGTAGTGTTCTGACAAAGGCAAACCCACTGATTCTATAGGTAGAGATTTAAGATAAAGATTATGTGGAAAATATACAAGTATAACATATAATACACTGGTACAACATTTATTATAGTATTTTGATATTAGCGAATTTGCTTTTAAAATCAAGGCTATTTTATCACTTTAGCTATGTTATTACAGCTCTTTCAAAGAGTTTTCCTTTGGTACTAGAAAGTTTTCTTCTTTTAAATAGTAACATTCCAAATAAGCAACTTTTATTTAGAGATGATAAACATGTCAACATTTAAAACTCAATTCATCTCTACCACTTATTTAAACCATTAATGAAAATATATCATGTCTGAGACACAAGAAGTATATAACAGACAGCAACATGCAATTTATGTCCACTTAACTAATGTAACTGGTGATTTAAACACACACACACACACACACACACACACACAAAGTGTGCACACCCACGTTAGTCTGGAGCAATATATTGGCAAAACAACAAAATAATTTATGCACAGTATTTAAGGATGTGGGCCTTGATGACAGAACTCCAGATTTTTTTTAGTGTGTTAAATACAAAGTTTGGCTAAAAGACAATGTAAAGCAACAGTGAATATATTTCCTATACCAATAACTTAAATTTTTCTTTATGTAAACTTTATACATGTGCAATCTTGCTGTTTTCTGTAAATGCTTCAGTCTCTTTTTTTCTTTTTAAATATCTGCCACTCTATTCTAAATTTGCAGGAACGTAAAAATGGAAGGAACCATTTGAGATGCATTAGTCGTCCTCCGCATTATATGCCACTTCTGCTACTTCTATGTCTGATGTGGAATTTTCAGGTTCACTAAAACTTGAGCATTGCTTATTATCAGCTCTGAAAAAAAAAGAGAAACACAATGAAGAGACTGGATGCATGCTATTTCACTTCACTATTACCGTAAACATTTTTTAAGTCATGTAAAGAATATTTAAATATTTAATGGAAAAATATTTAATGAAAAGGAACACTTAAATATTCAATTAGAAATTTAATATTTTAAAGTTGTCATTGCCAGATAACACCTTTGGAGATATATTTTTAACTCTTTCAGCTCTCTGAACTACCACTTTTCAATAAAAATCTAGTTTATATTTTTAACTCTCTCAGCTCTCTGAACTACCACTTTTCAATAAAAATCTAGTTTGTAATGACCTTTAACCAACAGAAAATTTGTTCTCATAATTATAGCTTAACCACTATCACTAATGTATTAATGGTGACCTTGGATTTATATGTAATAAAAATTCTTTGTGTGTTCAAATATACCATCTTTCCATCATTCCTATTAGGTAGACAGGGTGGTTGCTATTACAGTGTCCCACTTTTTGCATGGAAAAGACTGACATCGAAAGAGATTAAAGTAATCTGTCAAGACTACAAAATTAATGAATTAACTGAGTCACAGCCCAGTTAATTCAGACGTATCTTCAAAATAAGTAATGAAATTTATAGGCTGGATGACAAAGATTCATTTTTAGGGACAGCCTAGAATATCTATAGTCTTCCTCTGTTTGCTCATCAGATTCATGATATAATAACACTGAGTTCATAAAAACATGCTCTACAGAGTATTATGACTGTTTCTCTCCAATTATTCAGATGATTAGGCTATAATAAACCAAACATTATATACCTAGATTCTTCATCTAAGACATCTTGATCAACCTCAAGTGCAGAGGACTTCACCTTTAGGATCTGTCCACCTTCTGTTCCTGACACGATCAGTGATTCTTCAGGTTCCAAACATAAGTTCCTAAAGGTAAAGTATAGCAACAAGTTATTTTCTATGAATAAAATAGGTATATATTTATTGTTCTGAATGCATGTAGCTTTAGTAGCCTTCAGCTGTTCTAAGTGTAGTCATATACCTAATAAACTGTTGACTCTGGGTGTCAACAGTGAAATCAGTACTTATTAATTTAAAATGATTTTAACATCAATTCGATATATGCTGACAAGAAGGCAAACTAGAACTTTCACATGTGAAAAGCTGGCATAAATGCCTAGAAACAAAGATACTATTTAAATAGGTTAAAATAATGTTTGTCTTGGTGAACAACTAGAGCTTTATTTTCCTGATATTTCCCGTCCTTCAAATTTTCAGGCTTCTAAATAAATAAGCAAACAACAGACAATTTTCCCAATCTACAAGGATGTACACCATGAGTCTAAGACTTTTGGAGTCAGAAATTTCCTAAATTGTAACGTACAAAGGGCATTTAGCCCAGAGTATCGAGCTGAATTAGACTGACAATGCAAGCATCACAACATACCTGATTCTGTTTTCTAGAGTGTCTATAAGAAGTTGCTTCTCACAGAGCAGTTTCTTCAGTGATTCCAACTCTTTTTGTTTTTCAAGTAGTTCTTTTTGAAAACGGTAGTTTGTCTCTTCTAAAGTTTCACAGAAAGCCTTAAAAACAAACAAACAGCAAATAAAAAACACATGCAGAAAGAGAATAACATTAATTACTTATGCAGTACCTTTCTCAAGGGCATAACTGAAGAGTCAAAGAACATAGGTAACCAAAATAATGTGTATACAAACCAGATGATTTGTTCTCCACCCTCATCTTTTTAGGTCTCTGCTACCTTAGTACCTACTGGGGAACTTATAAATAAGTACTGGGGAACTTATAAATAAATACAAGTCCCTTTTCTTGAGAATTATTAAGTAGTAAGCTAGGGTGCCTGAAATGAATGTGATATCTCTCTAGTGTATAACTGGGAAAAAAAATTACTAATAATCACTGTTTTAGCTTCTATTCTCCTTAGCCTGTTTTTGCCCAGTCCTAGATGATTATACTTTAAAGAAAAAAAATTAAAAAAAGAAAACTGTGGCTATTGATTCCATTTGTATTAGCTCAGAAGACACATCCTATAATAACGATTTCCTTCATAGTGCTTTCAATATTATTTTCCCTTGCTTCTCCTTTTACTATATTCACTCAAAGACATTCTATCCTTTATACCCAGGAAGCTAAACACTATTGAAATAGATTAAAACAAAATCATACTGCCATGAAGAATGATGTCATGAAAAATATCTGGGTCACTTACCTTGATGAGGCTTTCAGTGTTGCTTTTAATTGTTCCTAGTTATCTATCATTATCTATCATTCCCTGTCTCCTTTGTGACTACGTTAAACCTTCACCCCTGGCAAATCCCCTACAATATGTTACTACTGGTGAGCCCAAGCCCAGCAGATGATCTTTATTCCTATACCAGAAAAAAAAAAAGTTACTCTCCCAGAATCCTAACTACATTTGCATTCCGTTCTTGTCCTCAAGAATATGTGTCTCTTCAAGTTAAGCCCAATCTCCTTTGGAAGCCTGCCCTATCCCATACACTCTCTCTTAAATTTTCAACCTTTCCCTCTCTTTTGGCCCTTAGATTTATTTAATCAAGTTGACTGAAGTTGATTCAGCAAACCTAAAAATCTCTCCACATAAATACAAAGTCATATCCACCGGTCCCTTGATAGGAGTCTCTCTAGCTACTAACTCATCTTGTTCTTTTCAAAATAAAAAAGATTTCCAGGAAAAAAGTTTTTATCATCCAAATTTAGCTTCCTCATTCATGGCTAAAATCATTAGGAGTTTTACTCGCTTTTCTCTACTAATTATACCCAGGCAAATGCTAAGAATGACTTCTGTCAAATCCAAAGTACTGTTTTTCTCAACTTCATAGCATGTCACTACTGACTTAAAAAGTAAAAAAAAAAAAATTAATGGAATCCTCTTTTATTGTGCTCTGTGAAACTTCCTGGTTCCCCTAATTTTACAGTTACTTCTTAGATTCCTACTTGTTCTTTGCATGTGGGCATTCATCAGAGTTTTGTCCTTGATTATATATTCTCTTGCTCTATATTTCATCCTTGGGCAATTACTGTTATCACTTCAACTATAACCTATACTATTTGCTATCGACTTCCAATTTTTTTTTCTGTTCATCTCCAGCCCAGACCTTTCCTGAGTACATAGATATCATTCATATGCCTACTGGTCCCCTTCAATTGTATGTACCAATGGTAAGTCAAAATGCACTCCCAACGGTACATCTGCACTACCACCTCATCATCAAAGCCACCAGGCAAACATCTTAGATCACTGCATTTCGCTACTTTCTATGCCCCAGGTAACCCAGTCTTTTCCACCTTCCCCTTCTCCTCCTCCCCCACTGCCTCATCAACATCTCGCTATACTCATCTACTCTCTATACTCATTTCTACTGTGCAGTATAAGGCTAGGTAATGTGATCACTGAAAGAGAAGAGTGCAGAAGCAAACCCTTCCTTTCATGTTCATCTGACTTTTGATAAAGGTGCCAATACAATTCAACACAGGGTACTGACACATTTTAGTATCTATAGAAACTTAAGGTCCTCACTTCACACCTTATACAAAATTAGCTCAGTATGGATGTAAGAGTTAAAACTATAAAACTTCTAGAAAAAAAAGTAGGAGAAAATCCTGGTGGCCCTGTGTTAGGCAAAGAGTTCTTATGATACAATACCAAAAGCATAAGCCATAAAGGATATGATAAAATGACCTTCATTATAATTAAAAACATTAGCACTTCAAAAGATACCATTAAGAAGGTAAAAAGACACATACAATGAGAAAATATTTGCAAATCATATATTTGATAAAGGACCTGTATTCAAAATAATGAATTCTTACAAATCAATAAGACAAACAACCCAACTAAAAAAATAAGCCAAAGGCTCAAACAGACAATTCATCAAAGAAAACATACAAATGGCAAAAAAGCACATGAAAAAGCGATTAACATAAAAATCATTACGGATATACAAATTAAAACTATAATGAAATACCATATCACACCTACAAGAATGGCCATAATCCAACAGACAGATAATATCAAATGTTTGTGAGGACATGGAGAAACTAGAACTCTCATACACTACTTGTGGGAATGTAAAATGGCATAGCCACTTGGGAAAACTCTTTGTAAGTCTCTTAAAAAAGTTAAACATAATTTACCATATAACTAAACATTCTACTCTTAGGGATCAACCCAAGAGAGATGAAAACATATGTCCACAAAAAACCTTCTCTGAAATTGTTCATAGCAGCATTATTCATAATAACACAAAACTGGAAACAATCCAAATATCCCTCAGCTGTTGACTGGATAAACAAAATGTGGTATATGTGCGCAACAGAAAACCATTCAATAATAAAAGTAATGAAATACTGAGAGAGACTATAACATGGATGATGCTCAAAAACATTATGCTAAGTGAACAAAACTAGATGAAAAGATTATATATACTGTATACTATTGCATATTGTATATATTATGCATATACAATATTATGCATATTGTATATATGAGATTATATATATATAGGCACACATATACACTTATATGCACATTATATATACACACACACAGTGTGATTCTATTTATATGAAATATCCAGAAAAGACACATTTGCAGAGACTGAGAGCAGATCAGTAGTTGTCTGGGGCTGGGAGTGTGGAATGGCTGCAAAATGGCTTGTAGAATTTTTTTTGAGGTGATGGAATTTTCTAAAACTGGATTATGGTAATGGAGACACAACTCTACAAATTTACTAAAAAGTTATTAAATTGTACATTTACAATGGAATAGCAAATAGCAAATTTTATGGATGAAAGTTTTACTTCAATAAAGCTGTTTAAAAAAAAGCTATGGCATTCCTCTAACACAAAGAACTGACTCAGTTTAACTGAAAACATTACAAATCTACCAATTAAATCTGTTCCATTTAAACACTATTAAACATTTGGAAGAAAAACTTGCATAAATCCTAGCTAATCTATTATTACCAAATCTGTCTGTGAATCTAGCCAATTGCTTCAAGAAGTAGGCTACTTTAACACGTCAAGTAGTGTAATTTGAGTAGCCTTAAGCTTGAGCTGAATTGATAACAAGACAATAACTTCTACTTCTGAAGATTAGTTTTTTAATTTGATTTTAACTGTAGGTTCTTTACTTTGATACTTAGATGGAAGAAAACTCAGCATGCAAATGTTACTTTTAAATGTAAAATAAATTTCCAAGTAATCTTCTTTTTTCTGAAACGGTATAAATAAAGAGAATAAATGTAGAATTTAATTTTAGGGCTTCATAGACTATAGGACATGTACGAATTTTTATTTTTTCACTGAATTATGTTCATGTATTTCAATGAAAGAAAGCTTTGACTCAAACATTAAAAGCTTTCTGTGCAAAACTACCATAGTCCGAAATTATAACTTTGCTGTTTGCTGTTCCATTCAAGAAACAATGTAGTTATTGTACGGTATTATTTGTTCCTCTTTTCATGTGATATATAAAACAGCACTTACCCTGCTTTCTTCTAGGCTATCAAATGGACCTGGTGGATCATCCAGACAAAGAAATTCTCTCACTGCAAGGCTTTCAAAGGAAAAAAAAAAATTAGCTGGGATACAAGTAAGTTTACAAAAGAGAGCAAGATAGCAGAAAGCAAAAGTTACTCTGAAGCTAGCTATAGTGTTTTAAGCAAGTTGGTTCTGCTGATAAATGAAAATAAGCAAGATGGCGTATGCGTTTTCACACAAGTAACAAAATACAAATATAAAATCTATAGAAGATACAAAGATTTTAGGTTATTTCTATGATCTTATGAACATAAAAAGATTGTGAATTTATGTTACATAAAAACTACACGACATAAAACATAAATCAGAAATGGTACAGGAAACCAACGTAAATGGTGAAAAGACAGTATTATTTTCAAAGAAATATTAATTTGAACTAGTCTAAAAACGTCATTATCTTTTTATGAAGAAATACAAGTTCTAATTCATACTTCATTTGTTTCTTCTTCAGGAGATGATTCTAAAGTAACTAAAGTATTTACTATGAAACAAGTTAAAGATTTTTCTTACAATCATGTTTATTATATTAATTCACTTAAATGTTTTCCCTAGAGAATTCAAGAGAAAGAATTCTGATTCTCCCATTTCTGAATTACCATAAAGTTCAAAATAATGAAATAATACGATATTGTTATACTTATACTTTTCAATTACCAGAAACAGGTTAAGAAGGTAGAAACCTGAACTTCCTTGTTACAAAATACTCCTCTTTCTAAAAAGTAATCTTGGATTGAGGGACAGCTCTATATGTATGTTAAAACAAAAATGTGGAGACTTAAAGGATGATGATGAAGGGGGTGGTGATAAAGAGATAAATGGGATCTTTAGTAAAATCATTCCAAAGGAAAAAATGAAATAGAGAAGTGGTGTTAAGAAAGTAATCCAGAAGATCCCAAAAATAGAAAAAAGAGGAGCAAGTTTCTGGATTATAAAATCTTGATAATATAGATAATAAAAAACATACACTCAGGGAAACTGAGATAAAACTTGAGTATTCATAATCATGAAATAACAGAGATGGAAGGGATCGTAAATGTGATCTAGTTGAACTATCCATAGTATGCTGCTTATATTATCCCCTTTATATGTTCAGCCAAGAATATGTCTACACACCTCCAGAAATAGGGACTATAACTGTCTCTTAAAATAAACCATCAAAATAAGCCATCCTAAGTTTGAATAACACAGAAAACTAGAAAATTATTTCTTCACTGAGCTGGATTTTTCTCCCTGAAGCTTCTATTCATGAGTCTTAGTTTGGCTTTCTGGGGCCCTTCCAGGTAAGTCTAAGTCTTCTTTCACATGATAACCCTAAAAATATGTCAAGAATGTTATGTTTACTCTAACCTTATACCTCTAGCAAGCAATACTAACACACTAACATTTCCTTTTCTTTTTTCATGTAACAAAATTTAGTGAGTACTTAAAGACTATATGGTCTTCTGCATTCATGGAGCCAACATTTTTTCCAGTTTTACTGAACTATAATTGACAATTAAAAATTATATATATTTAAGTTATATAACTTGACTCGATATATACATACATTATGAAATATGAAGTACAATCAAACTACTTAACATATCTATCACCTCACATGGTTACCATTTCTAACATTTTCAAAGTACATTACACACACAGGGTTTTCACATACCCTACTTTATTCAATTTCCACAACAATCATGTGAGGTGAGGATAGGCATTATACCTCCATTGTACAAGTGATAATAAAGTTCAGAGAGGTAAAATGACCCACCCAAGGTCATTAGTGCAAGTGGTAGAGCTAGACCTTAAATCTGTCTTCTGAGTAGAAATATGTGCCTTTTTCTACCTTTAAACTCTTTTCTCTTATGTTTTGGTTCATTTGGATTCTTTCCCCTTGCTGATCACTTCTTTCTGACCACATTCAATTTCTCTGTATCTTTCTTTAATCAAAGTCTCTAGAATACTGCAGTTGGTCTAACAGTATAGAGAAGAACAGGACCACCACACGTTCTTTTGGTTTAGATATTATACTTTCTATCCACCCACTATGTATATCGGAAAAAACTATTAGGCAGAATGAGGCACAAGAAATAAACTGATCTTGGGATTGACAGGCCAAAAGTTTGGATGGGGGCTTCCCTGGTGGCGCAGTGGTTGAGAGTCCGCCTGCCGACGCAGGGGACACGGGTTCGTGCCCCGGTCTGGGAAGATCCCACATGCCGTGGAGCGGCTAGGCCCGTGAGCCATGGCCGCTGAGCCTGTGCATCCGGAGCCTATGCTCCACAATGGGAGAGGCCACAGCAGTGAGACACCCGCGTACAGCAATTAAAAAAAAAAAAAAAAAAAAAAAAAAAAGTTTGGATGAAACGCTGAGAGAACAGCCTTTAAGGATGAAAAGGAAAGTGCTAAGAAGTTTATGGAAGAGTCTTTTTAATACTTTCAGTGTATGACAACTTAATGTGTGACATTATTTCTTATAAGTTTATACTCAGATTTCCTCATTCTTTAGTAACATTTTTATGTTCACCATTACTCTAATTACTGGAATGCTACTGCTAGGAAAGAAAAAGGGGGTAAAGGGATATATGTATTTCTTTTTATACCTTTGGTTTAAAGCAGAAATTCAGCCCAAGATCCACAGTGATGTTGACAATGTACCTAGTTGTAGGAAATTTTTTTTAGAGTAGTTATTCCATTTCATTCTCCTGCCCTAAAAATCTTTATGATTTATGGCTCACTAGAGTTCTACGCAAATGAAATCCAATGGATTCTCTAAATTTTTTTTCACTACAGTTCCAAGGTTATATTCCATGCTCTATTTTGTTTAATCTGTAGCATAAGAGTGAAATTTAAAACTGGCACTACAACTGTGATTGACAAAACACTTTTTTCAGGGGTTCAATACATTTCTTCTGTTTCAATAGGACTCAGTTGATGGAGGAAGAAAGTTAATACTCTTAAACTCTTTTCCCATCCAAGGAAAGGGACACACAAGAATGTCTGGCAGATGGTAGTGTTTGAGAAAAGAATTTCTTTCTCAAAAATTCAGGTACCTTTTCTCCCCCCGTAGAAAAGGAAGCCATTACCCCTCCTTGCGAATCACTGACTAGAGAACTTTATTTAGATTTGATAAATATTTGACTGCCTATGTGTGCCACGGCTCTGCTCAGTGATTTCTTATATATTATCAATGTATAATTTATAAACAAATCAAGTAAATTCAATTAAAGTATAAGTACCAAAAAGTCTATATTATTAAATGGTCTATGGATTAAATAGAAGTCAATTTAAAAAATTATTATTTATTTACTTGTTCACTGATAGGTTCAATACAACCCCCAATCTCTCTTCTGTATTTGATCTTTAATACTTTTGTTTCCATTTGACCATGATAATGAAGGCAAGAAAAACATCAGAATTAGGAGAGAAACCTATCTAAGAGAAAATCCAACAATCTGGAATTGAAAGGTATGGAAAGACTATCTTTCTGTTTATCACGTAGAATAACTTCTTAGTGTGGTTGGGAAATCTCTATTTTAAAATTGTGATCAGTTGACTTAACTTGCCTGAATATAAGGAAACCAGAGATGGTACCCTTCAGCATTGTTTTCCTCAGAGCAAATTTGCCCGATATCTTAAACTCTTCCTTTGAGTCTCTTGAAAAAGTCTCCTTTAAAAGAGTTTTACTGTAATTTTCAAACTTCTTAAAAAACTACTTCATCCAGTGAATCTTCACCTTTTACTTCATAATATACCTTCCTTTTTTTCTTTCATGGGTATGTATTTGTTTACATTCCACAATTTTTTTAAAAAGACCAGTAATTTAATAGCTAAATGAGCTCTTTATCTCAAAATTTATATTAAAAAAAGCTAAAACTAATGCTTACAATTCATTAAAAGGTCTATAAAGAACTAAGTAAAAAAGTACTAGAAATACTACATAGTTCTTCTGTCAAAACCAAATTAAGCACAAAAAGTCACTGCATGAAAATATTAATTGAGTGATTTCAGATAGAAATGTTTTATCAGTTACTATTTCTCTTCAGTTATTCTCTACCAGTAAAAAGAAAATAACAAAAATATGACATTAAATACAACCCCGAGGATAGGGACTCAGGGATCAAGGTTGGTGACAGTGAGGGTCATGGTGAGGGAGATGGGCTGCTGGGTGTGAAGCTGAAGGGCTCACATTTACCCTCCTGTGCTGGATATGCAGGCAAGGCTGTGGGCCTAGTTTATATCTTGGTTATCTCTCACCTAGTTACTTTTAGTCCACTTGTGTCCCTACATTCAGTTTTATTCCTTCTAATACAAAAATACTTCAAAAGCAAACGTTTTATGGCCAACTCAGCTTGAAACCCATCTATGCCTCCTCTAACAAGAGGGAACAAAGCCAAGGTCTTGGTGTTGGCATAAAGCACCTGTGTACATTCAAGCTTTTACTGCCTTTCTTATTTGACACTTCAGCAATAGTACTTCCTCATGCCTATCATGTTGTTTCATGCTTGCTGCTATCACCCTGGCCCATCCTTCCCACCTTCAGCTGGCTGACTCAGACTTCACATTCATGACTTAGCTCATCTATTATCTCCTCATAGAATCTTCTCTGACTAAATCCCCCTCCCCTACACTCTACTCAGTTCAGTACTCTTATATGCATTACTACACCACCTTGAAGAGATCCCTTTCATAGGACTTACTACACTGTATTATTAGTATTTTCTGTTTACCAAGCAGTCTGCTTCAACAAAAAGTAGATGACAAGTTCCAGGGCTGTACAGAATCTGAATAAATTACCATAGCACAGAATAAGTATTCAAAAAATAATGAATTTATTTGTAAGAGCTATGCTAATTGCTCTTAAAAAATTAATGAAATTATTAAGAGCGTCAGAATAAATTTCTATCTACTGTTGTAGATAAATAATACAGCACACTCTCAAATTTGAGATGGAATTTAGTTTTTAATAGATATGCCTACTTTGACGAGGGACTAAGCTTAGGACAGCAACATGTAAGACCAAAAGTCTTAAGAGTTAAAAGACGGTTAGAATCTGGCTGTTTCTGATGGTACTCCTTCAAGATTTATAAAGAAGCACAATGAAAGGAATAGCATATGAGAAACTTAGAGCTGAAAGTGGATTTTTAGAGAACATTTAGTCCAATTACTTCATTTTCTAATTGGAAACATTAATTAAAATCAGTTAAGTAGGGCTTCCCTGGTGGCGCAGTGGTTAAGAATCCGCCTGCCAATGCAGGGGACACGGGTTCGAGACCTGGTCTGGGAAGATTCCACATGCCACGGAGCAACTAAGCCCATGCACCACAACTACTGAGCCTGCGCTCTAGACCTGCAAGTCACAACTACTGAAGTCGGGGCACTTAGAGCCCGTGCTCCACAACAAGACAAGACACAGCAATGAGAAGCCCATGCACCGCAACGAAGAGTAGCCTCTGCTCACCGCAGCTAGAGAAAGCCTGCACGCAGCAACGAAGCCAAAAGTAAATAAATAAAATAAATAAATATATAAAAAATAAATGCATACGTTTAAAAAAATCAGTTAAGTAATTGCCTAAAATTATTTCACTACTAAGCCCAGAAAACTGAATTTTGCATAAGGTCTTTGAGACCTAATTTAATTAGTTAAGAGTTTACGTGGGGCTTCCCTGGTGGCGCAGTGGTTGAGAGTCCGCCTGCCAATGCAGGCGACACGGGTTCGTGCCCCAGTCCAGGAAGGTCCCACATGCCATGGAGCGGCTGAGCCCGTGAGCCATGGCCGCTGAGCCTGCGCGTCCGGAGCCTGCGCTCCGCAAAGGAAGAGGCCACAGCAGTGTTTACGTGTATCTGAATACAAAATATTTGCTTTATTACATTAAAAAAGCTGTCCATAACTGAAGGTCCACCAAACTAATATTTTGTGGTAAAAATCATGCAACCAACCTTAGCAATAATGTGTTCATTCTCATGAGCTGTCATTATATAAACTATTGCATATATAACTGAATTCTTTTATAAAAATACTAACCCAACCTCTCTTGACAGTATCTTCACATATAAAAACAACTTACACATTAATAAAATTTCCTGTGAGAAGATGTGAAAATGTATAAAATATAGCTTCTTTATATATTTTTGTTCAAAAATTACAGATTTATTGAATTTTACAACTAGAAGAGACTTAAGAAGTCATCTAATCTAATATATCCCATGTAAATAATTCCTTCTTTAATACCGCTGATAGTTATCTAGCCTAGTCTCTTCAAATATTGATGCTTAAGGTAAACTCACTTTCTCAAAAGGCAGAACATTTTTATACCAGACAGCTTGAAATGACATGTATCTCTTTTTTCTCTGAGCTGATGGGGGCTTCCTCTAACTGTTCACTTATTCCTAGTTCTACACGTTAGTCTTGCTATTCAAAATGAGGTCCCTAGGCCAGCAGCATCAGCATCACCTAGAAACCTGTTAGAAATGCAGAATCTCCAATCCAGACCTTGCTAATTCAGGACGTGCATTTGAACGAGACGCACACTATAGCTGGAGAAGCACCGCTTTAAAGCTAAATATCATTTGATTCTTTTCCCCATCACAATCTTTCAAAGACGTGAAGATGGTTATCATGTCCTTCCAAGTACTTTTTTTTCAAGGGGTAAATTCTCATTTCTTTCAATTGTTTCCTCATGTAAATGTTTGGATACTATATACTACAATATATATATTTTAAACCATGAACTGCTGTTAATCCAGATCTATCTGCACTTTTTTTCTTTTAACAGATGTAGAATTTAGAACACTGAATTTTGGCATGGAACTCCTTATACATGAATGCTAATATAAGGAAAAATATGTAATTTTAACCCTTGTATTTTAAAGAATTAAGAAGAAAAATGTGGTAAATCAGGATATATGTGTAGTAATTCTGAAAACAGAGAATAGTAAGATATTTGGTGTGCTGATTAAATGATGTAATTATTTCAAAGTAACACAAACCAGAATAAAAGAATAAATAGCTAAATTTTAACTATAACAGATTATGCAATATGAGAACATCCCCCTCTATCCATCTTTACACATGCTTCACCTTCACAAGCTGAGTTACATGCTGTTTCGGGTATAGGACTTGGCCTGCTTGCTTCTGCATTTTCACATAATATTCCCTCTCATTTGGAAAGTCCTTCCTTACTTTCTCTTTGTCGGTTCAAATAGCACTCAGTCTTTAAAACCCAGCTCAAATATCACACTCTAGGAAGCCTCCTCTAATTCTCCCAGTCAAAAGTTCCCTCTCTTCCTCTTCTGAAAGACATCAAGCTCTATCCATTATAGTTCTTTTGGGTGTGTCTTCTTCCTATTCAGTTTACTTGAATAAAGGATTAGCATCTAATGCACCTTTGTGTAGCTGTAATACCTTATATATAGTAAGACCTAAATAAACATTTATCAAACAAACAAAAACCAATAATAAATCCTTTATCATAAAAATATTAACATTTTTATCTGTTTTCTTACTTTGTATTCTCCAAATGCATCTGAAAATAACATTCTCTTAAAACATTTAAACCAACAATTCTTAACATCCCTTCAGTTCTTATTTCACTTCTGTTTTGTTATAGTTAGAGAAGTTGTAATATTAAGAGCTGCCAGTTGTGCACTGGCAAGCTCTTAGCCCACATGAAGGTTAACAAATAACTGTGTCATGAGCTGCTAAGGAATCAAAACGGAAAGTGAAAGAACTGTAGAAAGAATTAATATCAGATAATTACTTGGCCATATAAAGATAGTAATTTTCTATGCTGCCGTTCCAACTGTGACAGGATGCTAACAGGTATACCAATAGGTAAGGTAAACTCACTGATATTTTAAGTAGTGATTCTTAAATATGTAGTTTCATGTTTTTATAAAGAAGTATTGGGATTTTGTCTTTATCCTTTCCTCCCTTATAAGAATTCATAAGTGGCTGTTTGACAACCTCAGACTTTCTGGATATTTTCTAATTATTTGTCCTCCCACGCATAATATTACTCTATTGTTCAAGGTTCTCAAACCCCACTCCCTACTTCAGTATTGCTTGATTCACTGCAAACAGGACTGATCTTCCCCTTCTCTGAATTCCTTTTACTTTTATAATCTGTATCATGCCAAGTAGGACTTCATAAACTCCATTATTTTGTTCAAACAGAAGCTTAATTTCTTCAAATGAATTAAGTTCAGTAAGTATATCCTCAGCTTCCTTTTTACCCTTCTTAGTATGACAAAGGGCAAATGCTTAGGATACAGATTAATAACTTTTCCCTCTGCCAAGTCATGTGTTAAACAGTAATTTATTAAGAAACTGCTTAAACTGTGAAATAAAAAATGCTACTCATCACTCGCAAAAAATATAGTACCCTAGAACAAACAAGGTATACAAACCTTATTTAGAGTTCTCTTTAAGTTACCTTACTTGTATTCCTTAAATGTCTGAGATATATGACAAAAATAAGTAAGCAAGTAAATGTGAGGCACAATAGGTTTTCATGCAACACTTTTTAGAACCTTTAATATTCTAGGAATGTCAAATGAAACCTTTCTCCAACTTACTTGACCAAGGAATATATCTGTCCCTGAAACACCTATCTATAAATTGAACATGATTATCACTGTTCTAAGGACTGCAGTTTTAGAAACAGGATCTCGAATGTTTACCATACAGATACAGATCTATTAACAATAATTAAAAAAAAAAGATACATCTCAACTAAGATACACTTTTAACGTTTAAAAAAATCAAGAAATCACAAGATGAGTTCATCAACGTGGTTCATACTATTTAATATTTCATTGAATAGAAAGAGTATAGTCATTTATAGAATAAATTTGATTTTAATTTACCATATTTGCAATACAGAGACATAAAGGTTTACTGAATAAGGAATAAGAGAAAGGGGATATGATGTTTTGACTTCTTAGCTGTAAAAGTCTTCTTTTATGGTATGGTATAAAATATATTTTCTTCAAAGGTTTTCTCTATGATTTTAGATATTGTTGGTTTCTATTCCTGCTTTGTGTATCTGAATTAACACTAACCTTTTTTTTTTTCTTTGGAGAAATGTAAAAAATTATAGAAAAGTAGGGAGCATCCATCTTCCCACCATCTAGGCTGGAACACACAGTTGCTAAGTTTTGTCGTATTTGTTTCAGTCTCTTTTTCTTATAAATAGTACAACAGCAAATATCAACAGTTCTGCCATTCATTCAACAAGTACTTATCGAGCATGGACTCTGTGTTGCATTGTGCTAAGCACTGCACACTGAATGGTGGGTAAACCAGCCACATGACCTACTACTATGTATGCACCTTACAGCCTGGTAGGAGAACACAATCAAATAATCACAGAAATAGTTACAAACTGAGATGTTGTGTAAGTAAAGTACCAAGCAGCCTTTCTCAGCTGGGATTCCATGACAGGATTAAACCCTGCTGACAATGACGTGAGTGACTATTTTCTCATTCTCTTAAGACTGGTACTTAGCTAGTAGCATCCTAGAAGTATGTAATGAGAAGTTAATTCATTACATGCAATGGGTGTCTTAGGGCATTAGAAGCTGACTTTCAGAACCAGTAGAGAAGATACTTTGAGAAAGACCTGACCTAGTTTTTGGTGGTGGTGGTAGGTGAGGGGTTGGTCCAGAGAGCCAGTTACCTAAAAGTCTGTGTTGAAACGTGACTTTTAGGCCAGGGCTGGGGGAGCAAGGGTAGTAGTGTGAAATGTTGCCTTTCTAGGGTATAGCATATTGAAGGTCCTAAGGGACAAAGGAGCAGGCGACTTCGAAAAATTACAAGACCAAGACGGCTGATGTACAGAGAATGGGGGCAGGGAGGAATAACAAAACATGAAGTTGGAAAGACAAGCAAATGGTCAGGGACCAGAAAGGATGACTTAAACTGCATTACAAAAGATCACTGTGGCTCCAATGGGCTATAGAAATAAAACTCGGTGAGGAAGATGAGTGATGGGAAAGGAGTAATTAAAGTGAGAGAAAACTGCTAGACTAGGTGGCGATGGCAGGAATGGAGAAAAGTAGACAGATTCGAGGAGTGTTTAAAGTATAAAGGCAGGGAGGTGTCCAGATGACTTGTGGGTTTTAGGTAGAGGATGATGCTGAATACTGGGGGAAAGATCAGAGAGTAAGCACTGAAGTCTTTCCTAGGTTTGAGGTTTGTCTGAAGGAGATGTCAAGGAGGCAACTGCAGATGTGAATCTGGAGATGAGAAAGGGGTCTGGCTTATAGTTCCTTTATTAGAGGAAAGTGAGGGGGGATGGGCAGAGATCTCAAGCAGTCACTGAGCTTAGCACACATTAAGCAGCAAGATGTAAAAGCAAATTGGAAAAGAAGAAGTAAAACTGTCACTGTTTGCAGATGACATGATACTATACATAGAGAATCCTAAAGATGCTACCAGAAAACTACTAGAGCTAATCGATGAATTTGGTAAAGTTGCAGGATACAAAATTAATGCACAGAAATCTCTGGCATTCCTATACACTAATGATGAAAAATCTGAAAGAAATTATGGAAACACTCCCATTTACCATTGCAACAAAAAGAATAAAATACCTAAGAATAAACCTACCTAGGGAGACAAAAGACAATTTTCTGTATGCAGAAAATTATAAGATACTGCTGAAAGAAATTAAAGATGATACAAACAGAGGGAGAGATATACCATGTTCTTGGACTGGAAGAATCAATATTGTGAAAATGACTATACTACCCAAAGCAATCTACAGACTCAATGCAATCCCTATCAAATTACCAATGGCATTTTTTACAGAACTAGAACAAAAAATCTTAAAATTTGTATGGAAAGACAAAAGACCCCGAACAGCCAAAGCAGTCTTGAGGGAAAAAAATGGAGCTGGAGGAATCAGACTTCCTGACTTCAGACTATATTACAAAGCTACAGTAATCAAGACAATATGGTACTGGCACAAAACCAGAAATAGATCAATGGAACAGGATAGAAAGCCCAGAGATAAACCCACGCACCTATGATCAACTAATCTGTGACAAAGGAGGCAAGGATATACAATGGAGAAAAGACAGTCTCTTCAGAAAGTGGTGCTGGGGGCTTCCCTCGTGGTGCAGTGTTTGAGAGTCTGCCTGCCGATGCAGGGGACGCGGGTTCGTGCCCCGGTCCAGGAAGATCCCACATGCCGTGGAGCGGCTGGGCCTGTGAGCCATGGCCATTGAGCCTCCGCGTCGGAGACTGTGCTCCGCAACGGGAGAGGCCACGACAGTGAGAGGCCCGTGTACCACAAAAAAAAAAAAAAAAAAAAAAATGTGATGCCGGGAAAATTGGACAGCTACATGTAAAAGAATGAAATTAGAACACTCCCTAACACCATACACAAAAATAAACTCAAAATGGATTAGAGACCTAAATGTAAGACCAGACACTATAAAACTCTTAGAGGAAAACATAGGAAGAACACTCTTGGACATAAATTACAGCAAGATCCTTCTTGATCCACTTCCTAGAGTAATGGAAATAAAAACAAAAATAAACAAATGGGACCTAATGAAACTTCAAAGCTTTGCACAGCAAAGGAAACCATAAACAAGATGAAAAAACAACCCACAGAATGGGAGAAAATATTTGCAAACGAATCAACAGACAAAGGAATAATCTTCAAAATATATAAACAGCTCATGCAGCTCAATATTAAGAAAAACAAACAACCCAATCAAAAAATGGGCAGAAGACCTAAATAGACATTTCTCCAAAGAAAACATACAGATGGCCAAGAGGCACACGAAAAGCTGCTCAACATCACTAATTATTAGAGAAATGCAAAACAAAACTACAATGAGGTATCACCTCAGACCAGTTAGAATGGGCATCATCAGAAAATCTACAAAAAACAAAAGCTGGAGAGGGTGTGGAGAAAAGGGAACCCTCCTGCACTGTTGGTGGGAATGTAAACTGATACAGACACTATGGAGAAAAGTATGGAGGTTCCTTAAAAATCTAAAAATAGAATTACCATATGACCCAGCAATCCCACTACTGGGCATATACCCAGAGAAAACCATAATTCAAAAAGACACATGCACCCCAATGTTCATTGCAGCACTATTTACAATAGCCAGGACATGGAAGCAACCTAAATGATCATCGACAGATGAATGGATAAAGAAGATGTGGTTCATATATACAATGGAATATTACTCAGCCATAAAAAGGAACAAAACTGGGTCATTTGTAGAGATATGGATGGATCCAGAGACTGTCATACAGAGTGAAATAAGCCAGAAAGAGAAAAACAAATATCGTATATTAATGCATATATGTGGAACCTAGAAAAATGGTACCGATGAACCGGTTTGCAGGGCAGAAATAGACACAGATGTAGAGAACAAATGTAGGGACACCAAGGGGGAAACTGGCGGGGGGCGGGTGGTGGTAGTGGGATGAATTGGGAGATTTAGATTGACATGTATACACTAATAGGTATAAAATGGGTAACTAATAAGAACCTGCTGTATAAAAAAATAAAATTAAATTAAAAAAAAGAAGCAAGATGTATATGCATAGTACATGTGTAATATATGGGGATATACATAAAAGAAAGACTAAGAAAAAAGGGTGAAAAAAGTAAGGGCAGTTTTCTTATTTGTTTTCCATTCTTATGTGAAAAATTGCTAAAGATAGTTACAGACACAGGTGTCCATAGAATATGCTATTGCTTCTTTATAAATGCTCTGTAATTTTTTTCAAAATGGTTCTAATTTATCTGATAATGTAAGTTCCAAAATTAAATACCCAGATGATATTAAATCATATAGCAATTTTCTTGTAAATATATTCAGATACAAAAACCCCATATAGGTCCTTTCTTTCCCTTTTTAATGATTTCTGGTATTTTCACTTTACCCTCTGTATAAATTAACCTGACTTCACAATTTTCATATTTTTGCATTACTTTGGAGACATATAAATATTATCATCAAAATTATATGGTGTTATTTAACTAAAAATCTACCAGTATGTGAGCCACTCTGTTTAAATTATTACTAAAATTCTAAAATCAGGTTTATAGCTGGGTGGTTTGAATATATGGCACACTGAATTTTCAACTTTGCTGACTTTTTGGAGGTGTTACTATAAATCAAACACCAAATAATGTCCTTGCTGAAAAAAGGCAAGAAAATTACAGTTAGTGCTTTAATAGAGATAAACACGCCTATCTTATATTTCTGTGCTTGAATATATATGGTCCTAGATTTATTCTTTAATTTAAACCAATTATTGGAATGCATTTATAATCTGTTATTCAATTTGTTACATACCAGTTAGCAATGTCCTTGTGAGCTACTAAATTTTGAAGAAATGCTTGTAATCCTAATTGTCTATCTTCTAAAAAGTCGGCATTGTAATTATCTTTAAACCAGCGTTTTGGTGGAAGTGCTAATCGAAAGCCTGGAAACATCTCTTTTAACTGAAAAAGAAGAAAAAAGAAGATACAATGTTCAACTCAATTATATGAATTCTACAAAATCTATCCTGTTGACTATGTGAAACTATTCACATAACAAGCTTACAATAAAAGAATTAAATTCAGCTATGCTTTTTATGCCTTGGTTGTTTTATTTCTTGATTTCTACCAGTTGTGTATGCATAGAAGTTACAGTTGCTCCCTGTCCCTGCTAACACGTGGCATTGCCTGTCTTTTTAATGTCAGCCATTCCAGTGGGTGTGTAGTAGTATTTCATTGTGGCTTTAATTTACATTCCTCTCTTGACAAATGGTGTTAAGTATCTTCTCATGTGCTTGGATCTGCATATCTTCTTTGGCAAATTATCTATTTAAATCTTCTGAACCCTCTGCTTTTAAAAAACTGGGTTACTTGTCTTTTAAGTTGTCAGAGTTCTTTATATATTCTAGATAGAAGGCCTCTGTCAGATATATGTATGACAAATATATTCTCCCAGACTGTGGCTTGATTTTTCATGTTAACCATCTTAACAGAGCACATTTAAAAAAATTTAATGTTACCTAATTCATCCACTTCTCTTTTATGGTTTATGTTTTTTTAGATACTATTTAAAAAATCGTTGCTCACTCCAAGGTTACAAAAATTTTCTTCCACGTTTTTTTCTAAGATGTTTATAGTCTTAGCTTTTACATTTTGGCTTATGATCAATTTTGCATATTTGGCTTAAATTTTACTTTCTTAGGAAAGACTTTTCCACCTTTTAAGCTAGGTTAGATTTCCCTTTATACACTCTGATCAAGTGACTATAACTGGATAACAAGTTACCTCAAAACTCAGTGGTGTAAAATAACCATTTATTAGGCCATGGACTCTGTGGGCTGGTAATTCGTACAGGGAATGGTGAGGATGGGTTGTTTTGTCACAATGAGTTAGAACCTCAGCTGGAAACTTGAAGCTGGGAACTGGAAGCCACTGAAGTTCGTTCCCACATATTTATACTGGATCATGCTGCTTGTTGGCTGAGACATTAGCTGGGGCTGTCAGTCACAAGCCTAACATGGCCTCTCCATGTATCTTGGACTTTCTCACAGCATATAGTCTGGGTTTCAAAGGGGAGCATCCCAAGAGAGAAAGCCAGGATGAAGCTGTATGCTTCTTATGATCTAGCCTCATCATCCCACAGCATCAGTTCCACTGTCCTCTATTGGTTAGATCAGACACAAGCTCACCCACGTTCAAGGGGGAGAGGAAACAGATTCTACTTCTTGACAGTCAGCGGCAAGATTCTGGAAGAGCATATGGGACTGAGAGTATTGCTGCATACATTTTTAGAAAAGACAATCTGCCACACATTCTCAAATCATTAATTTGTTTTTTAAATGACATTTATCACGATGTAAATTAAGTAACGTTTATTTAATTTTGGACTCTTCTACCAGACCAGCCTTCTAAACCTTGGTTGCACATTGGAATCGCCCAAGGAATACAGACACTTTGTGAGGGCTCTATTGTAGAACAGCTCCCTCTTTTCTGAGGATAATTAATGAGGATCTTGTATTAATGACTGTGTCCTATCTCTGATATATTTGCATTTAATTAGTTGGGATATGGCCTGGGCATTGTAATTTTAAAAAGTTTTCCGGGGAAGTCCAAAGTACAGCTAAGACTTAGAATCATTTTACATTGCAATGACTGTCTTATTCATAGTTGCACCCCCAATGTTTAGTATAGTGCCTGCTATATTACAAGCAGCCAACAATCTATGTTCAATAAATGAATGAGATGAAATCATGTACTGTTCAAATTTCTATGCTTATATATAAGACAAAATATCACAATGTAAGAAAAAAGACTAGCAAAAGAGAAAATTCACAGGGTAAAATGCGAAATAAAAATATAAAACAAAAATTCTGTCTATATTTCTATTCTGAAAACGCTGATTTGATTTCAAGATGTAAACAGATAATTTTGGCCTTGGAGTCTGGTCGTTTACTGTGTACGCAATGCAAGTAATAAAAGCCATAAGGAGAAAATAAAAATAGTCTTTTTTATTAATTTCAAGCTTTAAAATTTAAATGTCACATATGTCCACATGCATGGTTAGGTTTTTTTCCCCTAAAAAAATAATCCTCAGAAAAGAGTGAGCTGTTCCACAATTGAGCCCTCACAAAGTGTTTATATTATGAGTGCTTACTCAATAACTTTATTTTGAACAAAGGACAATTTGGGAACTATACATTTGCTTGAAATAACTTTAGTAAAGGCTAGTTTTGTTTTGTTTTTGCGGTACGTGGGCCTCTCACTGTTGTGGCCTCTCCAGTTGCAGAGCACAGGTTCTGGACGCGCAGGCTCAGCGGCCATGGCTCACGGGCCCAGCCGCTCCACGGCATGTGTGATCTTCCCAGACCGGGACACGAACCCATGTCCCCTGCATCGGCAGGCGGACTCTCAACCACTGCGCCACCAGGGAAGCCCAAGGCTAGTTTTTATATTTCATTAAATTAAACATTAATAGATTTCCTGTGAAATGACATCATAATAGGCATTTGATGTTTCCATAAAAAGCCTTTAAAAAAGTAATGCACAGAATTTTTGGATTAAGTTGGAGAACTGAGTACACTCATCTAATTCTCTCTTTCTGCAGCCCTGCTAAAACTACAGTGAAGAGAAAAAAAAAAACATAAAACAACATACTGGAAACCAAAAAGTAGAGAGGAGAGTAGCAACTGACTCAGGAGAGTGAAGAAAACCCAAAGTGCAGAAAAATTTATACCAGGTTTATACTTACAGAGACCTCAAATTGCTCACAAACTGGCAGCACAAGGCAGGAGATTGGAAAACACTTCTCTGGAGAGTCTGATCAATCCGACAGGAAAGACCTTAAGATCCTGACATCAGAAGTTCTCCAACACAGTCCACCTTCCCCATTACACAGTGAGTCTTAAAGTCAACGTAAGCCTCACCCATGGAGTAAGAGATTCCAATCAGCTTTTAGTACCCAACTTTTAATCATGACTAGACAACCAGAAAGAATTACTACACACTATTACTTAACATGGAAGACAAAGACAGACAGAAAAAAAGTAACTCAGAGAACACAGACAACACAAGGAGAAAAAAACCCATAAAATAATAAAAATACAAATAAAAACAATCACTAATACACTCAATGGATTAAGATACTACATTCAAGAAATAAGAATAAAATGACCAAAACCAGGGACATTCAGAGAACAAAAAGGTTGTTTTAGAAAGAAATAAGGAAATCTCCTTCAAAATAGCAAAAAAGAAAAAGGTACTAAAGAAAGGGGAGGAAAAGATCTGGAACCAGCCCAAATGCCTGTTTTACAAGAAAGGTTACAGAAAGAGGGAACTGACAACACAGAAGGGAGGAATTCATTAATAAAGCAGTTCAAAAGCATTTTTCTGATCTGAACCACATGGGTTGCCCACAGAGTGTACAAGATAATAGAAGAAAAGAACTTTACAAAAAGTCACTGTGAAATTTCAAATTAATTACACAGAGAAGATTCAACAGACTTCCAAAGAAGAAAAAAACAGGTGACATACAAATGATCAGGAGCAAGAATAGCTTTGGGCTTCTCAAGGGTAATACTCAACACTAAAAGCGAGATGAAAATAGCTTAATGTCTTCAAAATTCTGGAAAAAAAACCTCCAATCTATAATTCTATACCTAGCCCACATTTCAATCAAGTATGAAAACTGCATGAGAATATTTAGAGACATGTGGGGTCTGAAAGACATCACTTCCCATGTAATCTTCCTCAAGAAGCTACTAGGGGATTAGTTCTACTAAAAGGAAAGAGTAATTCAAGAAAGAAGACATGAGATAAAGGAAATAAAGTCCAACAAAGGAAAAAAGTGAAAAAAATCCCCAGAAAGACAGTAAAAGGCGAACTTAGGACACTACTTATGAACTGCCTGATGTCTGTCAGTTCAGGACAGTTCAGGACAGTGTGACCCAAGAGACAGACATGTTGAGGATTACCACTGAATTTCTTTTTAATGAGAGGATCAAATACTTGGCTGAGCTTAGCCCAGATTTTCATATGAGCTTGGCTTGTCTTGACAGTGAGCTGATAATGGTTCTGCTCCCTGCCTATGCTCTGCTGTGTGGAACCAACTGAGAATAATCATTACCTCACAGAAATACTCAGCTTTGACCTACTCTGCAACCTGGAAGTAGAAAATAGCGAGCTTTTAAGTAGAATATAGAGAAAACCCTACACTCATGGCCATATTCCTGCAAATTATTCATCATCAGCCTGCCCTACAACCCTGCCAGATGCCTCAACTCTGAAAAGCTCTATGTGTTCCAGATCTTGCTCATGACTTTGCCCTCTGACTTTCCCAGAAGAGGCTCTTAAAAACTCCTAGAGAAGCTGAAGCCAGATTATAACCCAGGAGATTAAAAAAAGAGGAATAAAAAAAAGACTAGGGTTCTATAGAAAATTTTCTTCCTAAACAGTGTTATTTTAACTATGTTAAATAATTTTCATATTGTCAATTGACTATTTTTTTTCCTCCTAGTATAGATAAATGGAAAACAGAAACTCTTCAACGTTAGAATCAGATCTATATAGTTTCTATATAATACCAAATTCCTAGCACAGTGCTGAACTCTCATTTCACAAATACTTCATGATTGGTTTTATAAAATGAAAGATCCTAAGATGTTACTTTATTTTTAACAATTACAGAAATAATAACTACCATTTAAACTGTGTGGCTGCTGGTGCTTGACACACATTTTTGATTCTTGCCAGTAAAATCAGGTGATGGGTGGAGCTCTTTCTGGTACCTAGAAGACTGACACAGACACTTATCAATTTTAAGTGCCCAACTCAGAGTATCAAGGAGATATTTACTAGATTTAAATTAAACTTCTACTAACATCTTTCTTCAAAAGCTTAAGAGCTATCTAAATCTCAGCTTGCCTAAGATGAATATTTTGGCAATAAAGATGAATCTAGAGAGACCAAGGGACGTAAACACTAAATAATAGTTGAGTCCTGAAAAGAAAAATAAGAAGTCATAAAGGATGAAATAGCTCAAAATTGAATCTATTAGAAACTGTATGAACAAAAATTATAACAATTTCATAAGAAAGCTAGGAATTCCACTTTAGTATCTGGTAACCTCATGAATTACTTTGGTCCTCTTGTTTGTTTAATCATTAAAAAAAATAAACAGAAGTAAAGAATTACAGGTCTTAAAATCGTGAATATAAGAAGAACTCAGAAACAGAAAATAAAATTTACATATAATGGTAGAAATATATTAGAAATAATACTTTTAAGTATTTTGACATGTTGCAAAAAGTCATCTTAACAATACCTTAATTAAGGCTAAAATAGTTTAGCATTTTATATTTTATCTTTTCATTCAAACTGAGGTTTTCAGAAATGGTAGAAACTTTTTGGCATCCGGGCAGTTGCGAAGTCACATAAATGGAGTTTCCCACCACCAAACATTTTAAGAATATACCAACTTGAGAAGTTCTGAGTGTCCAGGAAGAAGGTGGGGGGAGGTGGCAGATGGGAAAGAATAGGACCAGTAAAGTTTCCTCTACTAAACATATGTCAAAATTAGGGAATAATTTGTGATCCAAGTTCAGCTTACTTGGCCTCTCAGAAGTATCATAAATCACTTGCTTCTTTTGGAAAAATGCTCTTTCTCTTGGTTTCTTAAATACCAATTACCCCCACCTGCCCCACCTGATTTCCCTCCAGCTCTGTGAACGCCTCAGCTGCTGTTTTTCTACTGAACTCTTACTGCAATTAACTCAATGAATTCCCTAGTGTTGGAAATTTAGGTTGGTTCTAATTTTTTAACTATTAAAAACAAAATAAAACATGAACAAAGAAAACAAAAATACATAAAGCATCATGATAAGTATCCTTAGGGCTAAATCTTGCTCATATCCATAATTTATTATATAGGATAAATCCCAGAAATGTGATTGTGTCAAAATTATGCTCAGCTTTAGGGTGTCCTCTAGGAAGACTCATGTTTCCAACAATGGATAATACCATTTAAAGCCTGTCAACTTGATAGGTGAAAAATTGTTTAATTTTCTTTTCTTGGAGTACTTGTGATAGTAATTTATTGGTCATTTATATTTCTTCTGTGGATTACCCCATTCATATCATTTGCTGAATTTTCTATTTTTTTTGTTACTTATTTTTAAGGGTACTTAATATACTGAGGTTTATTATTATCGTCTTTGTCTATTTCACAAGTGCAGTGGGCAGAATTCTAGATGGCCCTGTGACCTTTGCCCTTGGTGTTGCCTCTGTGTTTTGTTTTTACACAGGAAAAGATTCTGTAGATGCAATTAAGGTTACTATTCAGTTGACCTTAAGATAGGAAAATTATCTAGGTGCGCCTAACCTTATCACATGAGTTCTATAAGGGTAAAAGTTTCTTCCTGGCTGGTGACAGATGACAAAGTCAGAGATATTCAAAGCACAAGAGGGACTTGACCATCTCTTCCTGACTTTGAAGATGGAAGGGCCATGTGCAAGGGCTGAAGAACAGTCTTTATGAGCCAAGAACAACTTTTGGCTGACAACTAGCAAGGAAACAGGGACCTTGGTCTCACAACCACGAGAAACCAAACTCTGCCAACAACCAGAATGACACTGGAAGCTGATCCTTTTCCAGACCCTCCAGGTAAGAGGCCAGTCAAGCCAACAGCTTGATTTTGACCTTGTTTGATCTTAAGCAGCAAACCCAGCTGAGCACTCCAAATCTCTAGATAATGAACAGATAAGTTTTAAGCCACAGTTTGTGATAATTTGTTATACAGCAATAGAAACCTAACACAATGTGCTAAATTTTTCTTTCTTGTTCTTTTGTAGTCATATGATTTAGGGGATCTTATTATACATATACATCTTTTCAAACTCACAAGATTATATAAATAATCACTTATATCTCTGTTGCCAATTTTAAGGTTTTCACATTTTTAATATTAAAAATAATTTTTTGCTTCCAATAAAAGGAAGTTATGCGTAGGGATGGGACTTTGAACTATTACAGTTAAATGAAACAGTCAATTTTATTTGGAAATAGCAAAGACTTGACTTCGCTCAAATAATTAACAAGGAAGAAAAAACACAAATATAACAGAACTCCAGGAACAGATAATAATTGAAAACTGAAAAGTCAGTTTTAGATTTATTAAAGTACTTACTTTATCATTAAGCCTAGAGAAGTCAGTGTATCTTCTAAAAACTACCCAGCTTTCTTCTGGACTCTTCTTTACTAGTATTTTATATACCTATGCAGATAGAGTGAGAAACAGAGAGTTTTAAAATATATTTATGTAAAAATATTTAAAAATTCAAACCAAATAATTTAAAAACTTTTATTTGACAACCCAGATCATAACAATATGTAAAAAATATCAGAAATAAAGACCATCAAATGTTCAAATAATCTAATGTAGGTACCAAAAGCAAGATTTTTTCTTAAGAAACATGACTGACATATTTGAGGCAAAATGCTTTTTTGCTGAACACTAATAATAAATAAACTTATCAGCCTTCAAAATATATTTTATGCTAATATATTCTAAAATGAATAAAAGAATCAATCATGCTTGAAAAAACTTTGAAAAATCTTGTCTTATACAGTCAACTTAATTTTTAAATTCAGTAACTGCCAAGCAAAGTTTTCAAATAAATTAGATGATGTTTTAATCTTCAAAGCTGAAATACAAGGTAAAAAATACCCATATTAAAGTTTACATTTATATAATTATGTACAATTATCTAGGCTATTGAATAGAAAAACTTGGTTGAAGCAAGTCAATATTTTAAAAAGCATATAAGAAAAAGCTAGATCCTATTTTTCATAAGTATAATTTTGGAAGTACTACTTATAACAGAATCTCAGAGAAACATCTGGTAGTTTTCGGTACAGTGTTTTGAGCTAAACTATATACATGACATATGAAAAGTACTCAGTAACTATCTATCGAATGAGTGAAACTCTCTTAAAAGGAGTAACTTTTTTTCTTAAAGTCTGCTGTGCAGTAACTTTCAATTGTAGCTCTAGAACTCCACTCTAACCACATGTGGCTATAGAACACTCAAAATGTGACTAGTCCAAATGGACATGTACTGTGAGTGTAATACAGACCAGATTTCAAAGACTTAGTATGAAAAAAGATGTAAAAATATGTCATTCAAATGATTATATACTGGTTACATGTTGAAATTATATTTTAAGTGTATTAGGTTAAACAAAATACATTACTAAATATAATTTCACCAGTTTCTTTTTACTTTTTCTTAACATGGCTACTAGGAAGTATTAAATTACAAATATGACTCATATCATAATCCTATTGGATGATCTAGAGACAATTCATTATTTAGGGACTGTAGATCATCCTTACCATTTGATTTTTCTCCCTTACAGACTTCTTTTTCAGCTTTGAAGGGAGTCAGCAAGGGTAAGGATGAATCCCTTTGTTTTGAAGTAAAACATAAGTAATTTATCTTTATTACATTTAAAGGTGAAGAAGAAAATTATTTGGATACCCTGTAAAGTCTCCAGACAGCCCTGATGTAAAATAGTCACGAAGGGGATACAAAGAAAACATTCTTTTTAGGAGTTACTAATTTATGTTGACTTCAAAACTTTTGACTATGAATAACTGATGCATGATACAAGTCAACTTCATATGATAATTAGGTTTATCTATACATAATACATACCAAATTTATTTTCCTGTTTTAAAAAATGAGCCCTTTTCTAACTAAGCCACTCTTTGCAGTGGTCCCTAAACACTCCTGTTTCTCTAGGAAAAACAAAGAGGTGTTCATTTTCTTTTCTAGAAAGCTCTCCTACTTTTCTACTTAAGTAGTGCTTTCAATGAAAACTTTATTGACAATATTGATCATTGCCTCCTCTATGTTCTAATAGCAGTTATTGTCTCTACTCTTTATTTGAAACTTAGTATATACTACTTTGTACTGTCTATCTTGTTATGTACTCCCTGTTTTAAGTAAACAACAACAAATGTAGATGCATACACTAATCATAAGATACACACAGAAAAGTGCCAAAATCTTAAGTATATAACTTAATGAATTTTCACAGAGTACACACACCATGTAACTAGTACCAAGAGCAAGAAACAAAACATTACCAAAGAAGTCCACTTCATGACTCTTTCCCGATCCGACTCACCACCCCTCCTAGTCACTTTTTGTTTTTAATCACTTTTCAAAGGCTTGACACTCTCTATATAAGATCTTGCCAGTTTGTCCTAATACTTTCTTCAGTTTAGAGATCAATTTAAAGAAATATACCAAGGTAAAATTATTTTACAAACCTAAGACTCCCAAGCTTGTAACTCCAGCTTAGACTTCTACCCTAAACACAATACCGAATATATATATAGAGATATAAAATACATATGTGTGTACACACTCACATGCACATACACATACCTGACATCTCCATTTTGATGTCTAACAAACATCTCAAACCTAGCACTTCCCAAAACAAATCCTGATCTTCCCCTCAAAATTTGCCATCTAGTTAAATGGCAACTCTATTCTTCACATTGTTTGGACCAAAAACTTCGGGATCACCTTTGATTTCTCCATCTACCACGTCCCAAGGCTCTACCTTCAAAATATATCCAGAATCTGATCACTTCTTAGGACCTCTTCCACCACCTGGTCCATGGCACCATCATGTCTCCCACGGATTACTGCAGGAACCTAACTGCCTCCTGCCTCTAATCTTCCCCCACAAAAATCTAATCTCAATTCAGCAGCCAATTTTAAAGGCTCATGTGAGCCTTTAAAAAAATTAAGTCAGATCATTTGACTTTTCCTTTTAAAACATTTTCAAGATTCCCATCTCATGCAGAGTAAAATCTAAAGGCCTTATAAAGGCTAGGTACTCTACTTGATCTGGGTGTCACACTCGCCTGCCTTTACTTGTTACCTCAGTTCGTACATCTCTTCCCATCGCTTATTCTCCTGTCAGCCACAAGGGTCTTGGCAGTTATGCCACCTGTCTGGAAAGCTTTCCCCCCAGATATTCCCACACTAACATTTTAGTACTAACATCTTTTCTGTGAGGCCATGACTGACAACGCTATTTAAATTGCAACTCCAGTTTCAAGAAACTCTCCATTTCCTTCCCCTCTTTTATTCCTCCCTATAGCACTTATCACCATGTGACATACTAGCATTAAAAAAAAAAAAAAACTTATCTTTCATTCACTCAGTCGAGTTGCTGTCCCAACATTACCTGGAAGAGGGCCTGGCACATAACAGGTACTCCAAAAATGTCAAATTAACAAATAAACGGCTATGACTAATTTCATATTTGCCACTTATTTCTTCCTCTGTATTGTCTTGAAAGAGTTTATATTTATATATCACTGCCTTCAATTTGCCTATGAACTTTTCACACATGTCACCTCAATGAATGCTCCTTCCTTCGTATGGAAGGTAGGTCAATGTAAGGAAACGAGCCACCGATTTATTATAATTTCCAAAAAATCACTCGCAAAAAAGTCAGGTCCATGCAGATTTCCCATCATATCATCAGTCTTACAATATTTGAACTCTAAAGACTGCCTCTTCATAAATTATTTCAGTACTTGTTTTTTGACGGTCCTTCCATACTATCATAAATTTACAGCATGAAATGTTGAAATAAATAGGAAATCATTACTTCAAGAAAATCCAAGAGAAAAAACTAACAGTTTGAAAGAATAAGTTTATAAATGAATTTAATTTAGCAAGGTCACTGGATGCATAAATATATAATAACATATGAGACCAAAATATATAAACTAGCAAAGAACAAATAGAAAACATTACGTCAAGAACCTCAAATGACATCCATACCCAGAAATAAATCTTACCAAAAGATGTAAGACGTCTGCCCTGAAAACTACAAAATATTATTAAAAGAATGTTAAAGACTTAAATAAATGGCTTAGGTTCATAGATTCAAAGACTTAGTACTGTAAATATGTCAGTTCTCCCTAGATAGATTCAATACAATCCCAATGCAAAGGGCCAAGACAATCCTGAAGAGGAACAGCAAAGCTAGAGCAATTAAGTTACCAGATGTCAAGACTATCATCAGGCTTTAGTAATCAAGACAGTGTGGAATTGGTAAAGCAGGGAAAAATGGAACACAGAATCAGACCCATACATTTATGGTCACCTGACTTATGACGTAGGCAACAGAGTAAATGCAGAGGAGAAAGAGTTGTCTTTTCAGTAAAAATTTGACTTTAGGGAGAAAAAAAATGTGTCTTGACCCTGACCTCACACCATGGACAAAAAAGCAATTCCAGATGGTTTACAGAACTAACTGTGAAAGGTTCAACAATAAAGCTTTTAGAAGAAAACATAGGACAACATATTTTTAACCTAAGAGGAGGCAGATTTTATTTTATTTATTTTTAATAAATTTATTTATTTTATTTATTTATTTTTGGCTGTGTTGGGTCTTCGCTGCTGTGTGTGGGCTTTCCCTAGTTGTGGCGAGTGGGGGCTACTCTTCGTTGTGGTGTGCGGGCTTCTCATTGTGGTGGCTTCTCTTTTTGCGGAGCACAGGCTCTAGGTGTACGGGCTTCAGTAGTTGTGGCTCACAGGCTCAGTAGTTGTGGCGCACGGGTTTAGTTGTTCTGCGGCATGTGGGATCTTCCTGGACCAGGGCTCGAACCTGTGTCCCCAGCATTGGCAGGCGTTTTCCTAATCACTGAGCCACCAGGGAAGCCTGAGGCAGATTTTAAAAAGTGCTAAGTGTAAAAGAAATTTAATATACTGGACTATATTAAAACTAAGAACTCTTGTTTATCAAATGCACCATTAACAAAGGCAAACCACAGAGGGAGAGATGATTGTCACAATACACGTTCTGAAAAAGGACTTATGCCCAAAATGCAAAGAAAACTACAAATCAAAGTGGAAAAGGCTTTCTAAAAGAAAAATGAACAAAGGTCTCAAACAGACACTTCAGAAGAGAATATCCAAATGGCCCAAAAAAAAGTCTTAAATGCAAATTAAAACCACAATATGGTATCATTCTACCCACTAGAATAGCTAAAATGAAAAAGACAGAAAAATACCACATGTGGGGAAGATGTGGAGTAACTGGAACTCTCATACACTACTTAAAGGAGTATAACTTAGTACAACCACTCTGGTACATTGTTCATCAGTATCTTCTAAAGCTGGGCAGATGATCCAACAATTTTACTCCTAGGGAGCTATCAAAAAGAAATGAGTTCATGTGTTTACTGAGTGACAAGTACTAAAAGGTTCACAGCAGTAGTATTTGTAAGAGTCCCAAACTGGAAATTATCTAAATGCTCCTTAACAGTAGATAAACAGTGGATAAACTGTAGTATATTCACATAAAGGAATAGCATCAGTAATAAAAATGAGCTGCCTACAATTACATGCAAAATCAATGATGAATCTTACAAACATAATGCTGAAGAGACCATACCCAAGAGTACATACTCCATAATTCCACTTACATAAAGTACAAAAATAGGCAAAATTAATCTAGGCTAATAGGAGAGTGGGTATTGACTGACAGAGAGCATGGGGGGAGGCTTTTGGGCTGTTGTAATGGTCTGTTCTTGATTTGTGTGCTAGTTTCACAGCTGTGACTGGTTTGTGAAAATTCGTTCAAGTAAAGCAAAAGTTCACTACGGCATGACAACTTAAGGGGTATAAACCATTTGAATTTTATGTTCAAGAAATTACAAGTATAGGCTAACACCACTTAACACAAGTTTAGAACACAGGCTAATCAATTTTTCATCTTCTACTGATGTACCGCAGAAGTCAATACTCACAGTAAATTTAGCTCTTTCTTCCATCACCTCATAACCCAGGATAATAGGTGTAGAAGGTCTATCTTCCAAATTCACTGTTTCAGGATTTTGTTCTTCACTTTCTCTTGGTCTAGCAGAATACTCAATGGAAGAATCTGCACCTGTAAATTTAGTCCTAATGAGGGGACTGCTACAGACAGATGAAGTGCTTTCCATTTGATCAGGTACACTTGTCTGTTTAAAATTACCCATATTTGAGTCTTCTAACTGGCCTTTGGAAGAGTTTGAGCTTGTTGAGATACTCCCAAAAGAAGAACTTCTTTGGTTTCTGTTGGTTGCAAAACTGGAAGCAGAGTTCCCTATTGGCATAGGAACTGGGACATAAGGAGTTGCCATCTTCTTTTGGCTTTTGCAACAAACCTGCACACTTCTGTGTTCAAACAATTAGAGAACTAGTAATATGCAATCCATTATTTTCTTCTTAGGAATTCACTACCTAAAAATGAGAAGAACATATAGAAAGATTAGTCTTTAATCGGGAGCATTATCCAAAAAAACCCAAAATGCTCATATCCATTTCTTTTAATTTCGTGACACTCTATTACTTTATTTGGAATGAAAACATGCCCCAAACCTCTTCCTTTAATCCCAAAATGTCATCTCTAAGAACTCCCGTTTTTAAGGTAAGGAGAGCAGAAGTATTCGCACCCTTTTTCTTGACCTTGATCCTTTTTTACCCACTTTATTTCTTCGTGATGGATTTCTATAACGACCACTGTAACCTGATCTCATCTATATGAGTTGCAAAGAGGAAAAGTGATAAAGACCGTCCAGAAACTTTATTCTCTGCTTACGATCCTGACACTACTAAATACAGTACAGGGAGGGAAGGGTAAAGGGAAGGAAAGAAAGGGAGAAGAATTATTCATATTTCCTTCTGATTTAATTAGTGAAACTGAACAATTACGCTGAGTAATGATAGTGAGCCAGAAGCTTAGACACCTTGTAAGATTAATAACAGTTCTTAAAGCAACGATTTATTAAACCCAGGATCAAATGGATTTTAAAAAAAACTTAGTCAAATTACATTAATCAGATAAACCCCAAAGAACATTAAACTTATGTCCAAAAAGATTAAATGAATAAAAGTTTAAATATTCTTCAGTTTGTAGATCATCACTAATTCTGCTACGCCATAAAGTGCAGGTACGTAACAAATCTTCAAAACTCATACTCGGTAAGCTCTGTTGTCAAAAGGACGAGTTTATCTTGCCTCAGAATAATTTCGTAATGATACGAAGAAAAAAGCTTTACCACTAAGTTGTTAACTAATAAACTAAGAAATGGAGATAACTACAGACCAGGGAAATGTCACATAAGAGGTCTGCCTATCCAATTACATCTACGCAACCCTACTGGTGAGAAAGGTAGGAAACAAGCCGCTCAGACTCTGACAGATGCTGCAATAAAATTTTTAACCCAGCACGTGGCTCTGGGCTACCTTCCCCATCATCAAAGATTCAGGAAACTTGAGCTGCTGATTCACCGCTCCTCGGTTCTGCCAGATGGCCTCCCCAAAAAGAAGTAAATAAAAGTCTGAAATCTCAACCTCCTCACCGCCTGTAAGGTCGCCCCGCCTCCAGCCATTCGAATGAATACCTGAGGCCGCAGGGCTGGCGTGGGGGGCGCTCAGACAAATACAGCCATTTACCTTGTAAAGACGTGAGCGCTACCCAAACGTTAGAAAAACGTACTGAGCTCATTAAGAGTGTCTCCACTTTTGCCTTGGCATCCACATGCTCTGAGGACGAACATCTCAGTGCTACTCTGGAAAACCAAGGGCAGGTGAAGTGTCCCGAGCCTGAGCAACACGGTGGGCGAGAGAAGTCGGTGGCGAGAGCAAAGTGCAGAAGCCCGGGCTTAGCTCGACCCCAGGAGTGTCTGGTCGGTGTCTGATCATGCCAAGGGTCTTCGGCTCGGTGGATGGCAAGACTCACAGCTCCCGGACCTCCTTGGGGCCCCAAGACGGTCCCGCCTCCGCCGCTCGGTGCGCAGCCAGCGCCTCCCAGACGCCGGGTGGAGTTGGCGGTGGCCTGAGGTTGGCCTGGAGCTCCTGCGGCGTACGCCCACCCTCCTGGGGAGCCGGCCCGCCGCCAGCCAACCGCGGGGGCGCAGGTGTCACTGCACGAGCGCCCAGGACAGCGCCCGCTGCCCGGTCCCTACCTTAGTCCGCTTCGCGATCCAGCTCGGGCGCGCTTCCCTGGGACGGTTAAATCCGACCCTCCTTAACCGCAGCTTTCCGTCTCCACCCACCACACCGAGAGGCCTCACGTGACCCCCCTTCCAGAAAACAGCTGCTCCCTGCCTCTGCCCGCCTCCGCCCGGGCCACAGGGCGCAGGATCCCGGCTAGGTGGAGGGCGGGGCTGGGCGGGGGCCGCAGCTCCAGGAAGTGACGTCACGCCAAAAAGTGCGCCGGCCCCCAGAGGCGCAGGCGGGAGTTGTGGGGCTAGGGGTCTTTGGCAGCTAGGTTGAAACTAGTTTTGTGGTAAGAATTTTACCTTCTTTTCCACAGCTTTATTTTTAAAAGTTAACTTTTGAGAAATGGAGACTACGGTCCCTAGTTTCCCCAACAGGTGATGAGAAGACTACAATTCCCGGGAGGCACTGCGGCCAACATTGGCCCGGGCTTCTGCTCTGCATCATGGGACTTGTAGTCATCACCAGTTTGGGCTTGTTCTACTAGGTTACAGAATAGTTTCCAGAGTTAACAGCGCTTTAAGGGATGACAGTTGATTCTGAGTGAGAAGATGGAATGCTCCGCTACAGCCTATTCGTCCTACATAATTCAGAACTCCTCGTTGGCAGAGAACTCCTGAAATTCTTCAGTGTGTTAGTGGTGGGTTTTTTGTTTGTTTGTTTTTTACTATCTCGAGAGCAATTTTATCTCAAATAATATGGTATTAAGCTTGTTAGACGTGCACGTTTAAAGAGCTGAAGATTATCAGGAAAGTCGTTCTTTGATAGTCAAATACTGAAATTCAGACCAGTCTGCAGGTCTGTTTATCATTAGAATTGAGCAATTTGATATAAAAATCATTCCATGATTTCTAAGGCTTTCGAATATTACGAAGACTCGGAAAAATTGATAGTCGTAATTTCAAAATTCACACAGGAAGATAATCTGGCTTGTGGCATAATAGTGGTTTTGGGTTAATAATATTGCTCTTCCAGTGTGAATGAGACATAAAAAGAGAATTCTGTAGAAACAGTAGACTAAAACATGAGGTAGTTTTCAGGACAGACTTGGGAGTCTTGGCTGTGAGGTGGCAGTTATATCCATGATTTCTGTAAGTTAATAAAGGTATAGAAAGAAAAGAAAAAGGAGCTTTGCAATATTTTCCTCACTTGTGGTCAGGACTGCAGGTGGTAGCAAAAGATACTTTTGATGTGGGAAATCTGATAATCTAATATCAAGGAAGCTGAGGAATATTAAACTTTCAAGAAGTAAAGGCATAGAGATATCCCAGTTAGGAGGAGAAAAAAGATCTAGGAAAAATCATTGGAATTGTCCAAAAAGAACTTCCTTCACTAATTATTGAAAGGAGCATACAGGATATACATACTATATGTAACTTTTATCTTCCAGAATATCTGGTATAGATTAATGTCTAGATTTTACTTTTAGAAAATGAACTGAATATTTCTTTAAAATATTTTTAAAGAGATATAATTGACATATAACATTATATTAGTTTCAAGTGTACAATGTAATGATTCAATATTTGTATATGTTGTGAAGTGATCATCACAGTAAGTCTAGTTAATATCTGTCACCATACAACTATGATTTTTTTCTAATGTGATAGTTACAATTTTTTTCTCATGTGATGAAGACTTTTAAGACTTACTCTCTTATCAACTTTTAAATATGCAATATAGTTTCATTAACTGTAGTTACCATGCTGTACATTACATCCCCATGGTTGATTTATTTTATAAATGGAAGTTTGTACCTTGTGACCCCCTTCACTCATTTCACTCACACCTCCCACCTCTGGCAACCCCAGTCTGTTCTCTGTATTGATGAGCTTGGTGTTTTGTTTTGTTTTTAATTCTACATATAAGTGAGATTACATGGTATTTGTTTTGTTTTTTCCCTGACTTATTTCACTTAGCATAATGCCTTCAAGGTCCATCCATATTGTCCCAAATGGGAAGGTTTCATTTTTTATGGCTGCTTAGTGTTCCATTTTGTGTGTGTGTGTGTGTGTGTGTGTGTGTGTGTGTGTGTGTGTGTATCACATCTTTATCCATTCATTTATAGATGGACACTTAGGTTGTTTCCATATAATAGCTATTGTAAATAATGCTGCAATGAACTTGGTAGTGCCTTGTATCCTTCTGAATTAGTATTTGTTTTCGTTGGATAAATACCCAGAAATGGAATTGGTGGATCATCTGATAGTTCTATTTTTAAGTTTTTAAGGAAACTCCGTACTGTTTTCCATAGTGGCTGCACCAATTTACATTCCCACCAACAGTGCAAGAGGGTTCCCTTTTCTCCACATCCTTACCAACACTTGTTATTTCTTGTCTTTTTGATAATAGTCATTCTAACAGGTGTGAGGTGATATCTCATTGTGGTTTTGATTTGCATTTCCCTGGGGATTAGTGATATTGAGCATCTTTTCATGTGCCTGTTGGCCATCTGTATGTCTCCTTTGGAAAAATGTCTGTTTAGATCCTCTACCCATTCTTAATTGGGTTGTTTGCTTTTTTGCTATTGAGTTGTGTGAGTTCTTTATATATTTTGGATATTAACCCCTTATCAGATATATTATTTGCAAATATTTTCTCCCATTCATTTTCTTGATGGTTTCTTTTGCTGTGTAGAAGCTTTTTAGTTTGATGTAGTTCTTACTAGTTTATTTTTGCTTTTGTTGCCTTTGCTTTTGGAGTCAGATCCAAAAAATCATCGCCAAGACTGACATCAGGGAGCTTACTGCCCCTGTGTTCTTCCAGGAGTTTTATGGTTTCAGGTCTTACAGTCAAGTCTTTAATCCATTTTGAGTTGATTTTGTGTATGGTGTAAGATAGTAGTTTAGTTTCATTCTTTTGCATGCGGCTGTACAGTTTTCTCAACACCATTTATTGAAGAAACTGTCTTTTCCTCATTGTATAATATATTTTTGGCCCCTTTATCAAAAATTAATTGACCACATATACATGGGTTTATTTCTGGCCTCAGGAACATCCTTAATAATTAAGAAAGAATATCCTGTGGTTGTCAGAGTAAAAGTTGTATTATCACAGACAACATCTAATGGCTAATCTCTATGCATGGACTATTTTATTGATAGTTAAGCTTGGATGCCTCTATACAGTGCACACAATCAAACTGAATTGCATACATTTTAATTTGTAAAGTAACAGGTCTTTAATTTGTAAAGACCATTTTTCTGCCCTTTCAGTACTTTAATTTTATATAAAAGATATATACCTAGCAGGATGTATTGAGCCCACTCAAGGTACTATTTTATACAATGATATATCGACAGTGGTACTTGGTGGTAGTGGGTTTAAGGGGCAGGGAGAGGAAAGGTAGAAAAAAACACAACAGAAAAAGTATGTGAAATAGGCAGACATCTCTTGAGGTAGCTTCCTAGATCCCAACATTTCCCCCTTCTATGAAGCTTGTCCCTCTTCTACAAGACTGGGGCCCTCGTGGCCATGTTCGTAATATGATACTTTTATAACAAAAGTTTTTTGTCATAGTTGATTGTATCTGAAGAGGATATTTGACCCAAGTTGTGTCCAAATAATGCTCTCTTCTAGAAATTATTTTGAGGGTGGGTGGTGTGGTTACAGGCTGGAAGTCACAGGAGCTAAAGTCAGACTAAGGGAAATTCTGTGGTCCATGAAGTCCCACGGCTAAGATCCCTGGAGTTGATCTGGTTCTTCCCCATTCTCCACTTTTCCTTAGAGTTCATGAGTAACTTAGTGTTCTTCGAATAGATTTGCTTTTTACTTAAATCTAGCCAGAGTTGGTTATTTTGCTTATAATCAAGAGTACAACTAATACAGCAAGTTGGAATGAGGCAAACTGAAGGTGCAAAGTAAAAGCTGATAAAATGCAAGCAAGTCCTTCTCAATGATTTATAATAACTAAAAAACATAAAATGACTCTTTTTCAATTATTACTTTGATATATTCATGAATTCCCTAATTCATGTATGCTGTTTTCCATAGGCAGTGTTTCTGTAATCTTAATATTCAGGATCTGTACTCCGCCTGCCCTTTATTTTCTCCCTGCCATGAAATTGTAAGAGTTCAGAAAATGAACCACAAGTGATCTGTTCTTAGAGTAACAGGAAGTGACCAAAGTTGTAACAGGGCAGCGTGATAGCCAACTTTATTACAATGAATTTGTGACCTATGCAATTTCCTAAATCCAGGGTAGGAATTACATGACATTTATAATGGGACAAAGAAGAGACTTCAATACTGCTACCATTGATTAGTGATTTTCCACTCATCATATTACATAAGGAAGATTTTGAAAGCATGTGTGGAAATCCTACTGGAAATACAACAAAGAGACCAAATTTCTTCACCAAATCACAGTTACAGTCTTAGAACTGAAAGGGACCATAATGGTCATGAAGATAAGCCTCCATTTTAGAGCTAAGACTACTGAGAAAAACAGAAGCAAAAAGTTCTGCCTGTAATCAATCCCAGAGCCAGTGAACTCTTGACTCCCAAACTGGTAAACTTCTTACCATGCATAGTAAGACGCCCTTTTCTGAGCACTTTTGCACTCATTGTGTCCTAAATATCTTTCACCCTTTCAATAGTGTCTTGCCCCGGTACATTCTCAGTTAACGTTTTTTTTTTTTTTTTTGGTATGTGGGCCTCTCACTGCTGTGGCCCCTCCCGTTGCAGAGCACAGTCTCCGGACGCGCAGGCCCAGTGGCCATGGCTCACGGGCCCATGGGAAATCTTCATGTATTTTATTCATGAGGAAGGCCTGCATTGGGCCTTTGAGGATTGCTAGGAATTGAATACGTAAAGGAAGCAGGCAAGGCACCCTAGGCAAAGTCAAAAACTTGAGAAAGGGCATAACAATGTGGGGTGCTGTGGGACACTGAGGAGACCAATCTGATTGGATTGAAGGGTCTTTGGATGTAACTGGAAATAGAGATATGAGCTCCTACTCATCCCTCAAGTCCCTCTCCAATATGATCTCATGAGTAATACCTCCCCGATTTCCTCAGATGGAATTAAGTAAGCACTGCCTCTATGAGCCCATTGTATTTGTATTTGGTACATGAATGGAGACAATCATCACATTATTTTTGAGTACTTTGTTATGTGTGCAGCCTAAGGGCCAGGATTATATATTGGACATCCATGTGTTGACAGCATTTTATATGATACCTGAATAAGGCAGGTACTTCATGTAAAGTCTCCGTAATAATTTTTTTATACCTGGCCCATCTTACTTATTCACATTTCCTATAATATCCCTCTAGACTTTTGCATTTTCAATTCCTAGTTTAGAGAATAAAATCCAAATTTTTTGAGTAGGCCCATGAGCCTCTTCATGTAATGACTTTTTTCTCCTTTATGGTCTATTTCCTCCAGATTAATTAATTAGTAAATTAATTAACCAGCTATTTATTGAGTACCTATCACATGCAATGAATCTCAAAGTCCAGCTATATCAATTATTTCCCAGTCTGAGCTTTTCATTTTTTTCTCTTGCTAGTATTTCTTGTAGCTTTTGCCTGGAATTCTACTCCTCTTGTCCCATTTCTGAGGCTCAGCTCTAGGTGACCTGCTCTGCAAAGGCTTGTCTGAATCCCTCTTCATCATGTGCCCACAGTCCTCTCTACAAGCTTCTGCTGTGGTCTTGCCCCCACTGGTTAGCCCTATGTGACTGCCTTCCTGACTAGAACATGTGCTCCTTAAGGCAGAGGACATGTCTTTTTCTTCTCCACTGGCTCGCAGAACCTCTGGCGTATGTTGGGGCTAGACTGAATAAATGAATGAAAATGGGTGACTAAAGTTGTCTTATTGGATCAGCTTGGTGGTTTAAGAGAAACAGACACACATACAAACATTCTCAGTGGAATTTGGTTTCAAAGAGACATTAAAGGGAAATTTGCTCTATGAAACAAAGTGAAACAACTCTGCTTAAAGAGAAAGGATTCCTTCATTTGCTCAGAGTAATTTGTAAATCACTGGACTAGATAGATGATTTCTAAGGTCCACTTCAGATCTAACGCTTTATGAGTTTATGTGTATCATTTGAAACCTTAAGAAGATAACCAAAGAAGTATCACAACCTGGTTAAGATCTATAAAAGGCATTATGCAGAGCAAAAATAAAATGAAAACCAAAAAAAGCTAAACTACCGAAATTAAACAGACCAATGGATTAGGTTTTATTGTACATTTAAGTCTTTGTCTTAATAAAGTTTGAGATATGCTTCAGCTTCTGGGATAAACACAGAGAAGGAATTGTGGTTTCTGAGGTCCCAGTGCCAGGTTTCAACATCCCAGTGCGCAAGAGATCCTTTCAAAAAAGAAAAAAAAAAAAAAGTTTTCAGGGGAAAAAGTATAGCCTTGGCAGAAGTAGCAAGTGTCTGATCCATCAATACCAGGATTCCTGCTCATCTCCTATGTAGGATATCAGCCTCTTCAGGGAGGGCTTAAATCATCTGGGTTTCCTGTGGTCTTTTGTTTGGATTACTTCCAACTTTTTTCATCTGTAATATGCGACAATAATAGTTCTTCCTCATAAGGTTATTGTGAAAAATAAAAAAATGATCTTGCTTGGTAAGTGCTTAGTACAGTGCCTGGCAAAATGAACAATAGCTATTATTATTATCTTGAGTCAACTCGGTAGGTCAACTACTTTAAGAAGATAGACAATATTAATAGTAATGTATGTAGATACTTGTTGAATGAATGAATGAACCATGAGCAGAGAACTGCACTATCGATTTTATGTACATTGACTTATTTAACCCTCAAAATAATCCCACGAGTCAGGTACTATTATCATAATTGATCCTTTACAGATTGAGTCTCTGAAAGGCCAAATAGCTTGTCCTTTATATATGAAAAGTTATTCTCTGAGAAGTTATCTTGTTCAGAAAAGGTTAGGAGTCAAGCCCAGTTCTGTCTGTCTCTGAAGCCCAAGCTCAGATTTCTCCTCCACCATTCCTTCTCTGTCATTGCAGGTGGTAGAACCTAGACCCTCAGAGGGCCATACTTGGCAAGACATAGATTGAAAACAAAGTATTTGGACTTAGTTCCAGGAATTCCTGGGTTCCTCACTTCATTTAACAGTATGATAGCTGGCTCAGATGATTTCATTTATTTTTTCTTTGACTCTTACCTAGCTCTAGTATAATTCATGCATCCTAGGTTTGGCTCCTAAAATAATTTGTCTTGATACACTGATGTTCTCATGTGCCTGTTCTGTCCTCAGATGCTTTACTGTTATTCTGATTTGCTCTTTGATATTGGTTCTGAGTTCTTACTTCTCTCATCTTCCTTATTGAAAGACTGGGTGGACCAGAATGATTGGGAAGGAATTAACCAGGTGAAGGATGTGTCTGGATGGGAAGCGAGGGATATAGTTGGGAAAAGGAGTATCCTAGGCAGAAAAGGTAGAGGATTTTATGTAGAGATTGCTTAATAATGAGAGACAAAGTTGTTTGAATTGAAATAAAGACTTGCAGACAGTTTTAATTTTTATGTGGTATCAAATAGCCTCAACTCTGTGAGGAGCCAGATCTTCCTCTTCATTCAACAAATATTTGTTGCTTGCCTACCATGTGTTCCAGTTATCGTTCTAAGCCTCCAGGAATTTATCAGCAAGAGCATATGCAAAGCCAACTCTTCTCATGGAGTTCACATTTGGTAAATGTTTACGTGGGGACAGACAATAGACATAACAAGAAATAAGTTTTAAGAATTTACCTAGGAATTTATATTCTTTGAAGACAATAAAATAGAGTAATATGATCAGAGTGGCTGGGGTAGGGGGACGTGCAGCAATTATCCATTGAGGCATCAAATCGGACCTCTCTGAGAATGTGAATGTCTAGAAGAAAACAACTTTGTGGACATTGGTGGGGGGGGGCAGAGCATTCTAGGAAAGCTGCTTCCTATGTTCTGTAGGAGGAAAAAGGAAACCAGTTAGCAAAAGCACTCCCTTTTCCTTTTCCTAAGAACTCACTCTAATTCCAGGAAGTAAGATGCCAGATGTTTCTCCAATTGCATATGTGAACCATATATCTCTGAGACATTGGATGTTAACATTAATACCCAAATCTTGCTAGTTTCAAGCTCCCACTTCATTTTAAGGAGCTCTAGTCTCTTGTAAATTTTTCCTTTTCTACATACCCTTAAACTCCCCAAGAGGTATCTTCTGTGCTCCAGGGAATCTGTTTTGGTCATTGCTCCCTGTCACCATTGCTGGATGAGCTGCTGTCACTGCTTTTGCCACTGATGGAGTCATGCTTGCATTGACAGCTCTGCACTAGCCTTTCCACTAACAGAGCTGAGACATTCAGTGTCACTTGAGTCAAACTCTTACACCACGGATGCAAGCTGGAGATCTTCCAGTAATGCTACCTGCCCCTGCTGGACTGGAGACCCACAGGACGGCAGCCTGCTGCCAATTGAAACGGAGAACCTTCTTTCACTTTTGCTTGAATACTGTACACAGTTTGACAAGCAAGCCCTTTGAGTGTTGTTCACCTAGTCCTCTTTTCCCCAGAGAGCACCATACCATGTGGGTGGCTGAGTTGACAGAAGCTCCTGTAACAGTTCTGCAGCAGACCTTATTGGATGCCAACTCTGAGTGTCTTTCTGAGTCTGGGGAATTCCAGTCTTATGAATCTGGGTGAGAAGTCAGAGCCCATTTCCCCCTATAAAATTCTAAATTGCTGTATACTTGCTTTCTCAGCCTCCATTGCAGCTAGGGTACAGAATATGCCCTCTGCATTACCAATCAGATGAATCCTTTCCCATGCCGGCTGTGTTGGTCGTCTGAGGTAGAGCATCTAAAGCTCAGTGACAGAAGCATCCTCACAAGAGTTGTTTTATGGTTTGATTCTAGGCTTTGTTCCTGGCGGCATTATCCCCAAGTTTCCTAGAGGTTCTGTGGGCTAGTCAATATCTTTAAAATTTTTCTTTTATCTTAAATTGGACAGAGCCACCTTAGGGCTGCTTGCCACAGAGGCAAGTGAAGAGAAAGATCAAAAGAAAGGCCAAAAAAGGGAAGGGTTTAATTTCTGTTCTTGGGGGGAAATATTCTCTTCTTCTCCGCAATTGGCTATGAACAAGGAAGCACAAAGAGTCCTGACTGCCATTGGTCGTCATCTTGCAACTGCAAGGGAATTGCTTTGGGATGGAGCCGGTATAAGGATGGCAGAGTGAAGGGGGGTAAGCATCTTGATGACATGATGGTGCCTTTGAATTTACTGTGCCTAGAGTCTGCTCTGCTTCTGGTCTTGAAATTATCTGAGGTAATAAATTTCCTTATTGATAAGCAAGCTTACCTTGGGATTTTCTGTTGTTACTACCTTTACTATTATACAATAAATACAGATAATAATGTCTAGCCTTTACTGAGAATGCAAAACGTTGCAGGCATTTTTTATTCATTCAACAAATACCCATTGAGCTCCTTTAATTGCTATAACCACCCTAAATGTTACAACAACGTACTATTATGTATGCAGCTGGATATATAGACTTAGACATATGTATATATATGCTTTATAGATATACACATGAGCATGTATATAAATATAGTTATAGGTATGGTTGTAGATATAGATAGACATAAAGATATGCAACTGGCTGATACATGAGTTTTATCACCTATGGCAGCTAAGTACCAAAGATGAGGATATAAGTTGCTAAGTACTCCATGTTCTAAGGATGCAGTACACAGGTAGGTGGAGCCAGCAAACTTCTCCAAAATTCTTCTTGAGGGCTGCTAGTTCAGAGAATTATTGAGATGTGCCACCAGCATCACCCAGGTAGTATTTGAGAAGGCCTGAAGAGAGAGGATGAGGTGCCCTGGAGAATTCAGTGTTTGTGAATACAGTGTTTCTTTCCCATCACAACAGCTAACAGTTTAACCAACAATTTTTCAACCTTATTATCAGGATGGCCAGTTCCTCAGCCTGGGATATGTGCTGGACCATGCTTCTCTCATTCAGCTCATTTCACATTTTAATACCAGGTTCTAAATTGGTTGGTATGACTTGGGGCTATAAGTAATAGAAAATACGGCTCACACTTGCTGAAACATTAATAATCAAATATATTGACACGTGAAATTACCTGAAAATACAGAGGTAGGATGGATTTTAAGTTGGGTGATCTGATGACTTAATGGTTCTGTTCTGTTTTCTGTAGTGTTAGGCTAAAAAGCCTCACGATGTAGGATGGCTGCCGGTAGTAATGAAGTATATATGTCTCCTCGTTAATTCTTGTGGGAAAAAGAACTTCCATCTGAATATTCCAAGCAGAATCCTGAGATTTATCCTGATTGGACAGTTTAAGTCAGATGCCCAACAATGCAGCAGTGACTGTGGCCAGGGGAATAGAACATGTTTGTTGGCTTAAATCAACCAAGGTCCAGCCCCGAAGTAGGTGACTTTGAATAAGCTTTATGCAAAGAACATGGGTTGCATGGGGGAGGGGGTGTATGTCAGCATAACAATCTGGATGCTGTTGGGAGGGGAGGATGGAACATGGATGCTGAAAAACAATCAATAATGTTCTCTATGAGGGTAGTTAATGACATAATCAGAGGTGATCAATGATGAGGATATGAGTAAATCCTAAATAAGAGGCAGAAGAACTTGGATGGTGTCCCAATTAATGGGTAAAGATATATAGCTTTAGAGAAAGGTTGGGATGGTTTTCAAGGATTCTTCCTCAATAAAGATCAGCTTATACTTCCACTGGATCTCTATTGATTTATGGAAAGTCAGGTTAGGTGGTGTCTAGTACAGATTGAGGTCACGTATCTTCCCCTCTAGCGATCCACAGGGAGAAGCACCCACTTCATTGTGGCTGCTGAGTGATGAGAAGTGTTTGCCTGTCAGCAACAGTCCAGCTGGAAAAATGGTAAAGCTGACCCCCCAATCCCAGTTTTTCCTTTTCTAGACGTGAAGAGAACAGAAAAGGAAGGCGCATTTCACTTAGGCCTAGTCCCAAAAGCTGGTTGAACATTCCTACTTGAATGTCCCATCAGTACTTTAAAGTCATTATTTCTTCATTGTCTCCCTCCTCTCTACCTTGATGTTCCCCTCCCCTCTCTACTTTTGTTGGTGACAACATTCCTACTACTAGATCACCTGAAGCAGAAAACTTAAGAATTGATCCAGATTTTTTTTTTTGCGGTACGCGGGCCTCTCACTGTTGTGGCCTCTCCCGTTGCGGAGCACAGGCTCCGGACGCACAGGCTCTGGACGCACAGGCTCAACAGCCATGGCTCACGGGCCCAGCTGCTCCGCGGCATGTGGGATCTTCCCGGACCAGGGCACGAACCCGTGTCCCCTGCATCGGCAGGCAGACTCTCACCCACTGCGCCACCAGGGAAGCGCTGTCCCAGATTTTTATTTCTCCATCCTTATACCCTGTCAGAAGCAGTCTCTATCAATTGTTTTTTAAAATATCTTTCAAAACTGTTTTCTCTTCATTTATCACTACAAATACATTCCTTTGGGCATCCGATATATTGCCCTGGACCAATACAATTGGCTCCACATTGGTATCCTTGACACCAGACTTTCATTCTCCACTTTTGCTACAAGAGTGAGAATTCTGAAACATAGGTCTACATGCATCATAATCCTTTATTATTAAGCATCATTTATGAGATAAAACACAAAACTCTTTAGCCTGGCAGCTGGCACAAAGGACTTTATGATCTGCCCCCTGCCTACCACTCTAATCTCCTCATTCCTGGTTTTCTTTTTCTCTCTTTTTAGCCCCTATACCGGATGAAGCACTTGTTATAAATGTGAAATGCCTCCTCTCCTTGGTCCATGCTGCCGCTTCTCTCTCCTTTGAAAGAGTCCATTCATAAAGCTTACATTTTAAATCCTTCATGTGTTTTTTCATACGTTTCCCAAGCTTAGCTGGCATTTCTTCCTCTGTGCTCCTGTTTGTCCTTAGTGTAAACTTTGGCCTTTATCACACTGTATTGAAATTGTTTTCATATTTATCTCCCCCTTCATTCAGTCAGCCCACGTTTGCTGAGTACCTTGTGTGTGTGAAGCATAATTCCAAGTGCTGGTCACTTAAAGATAAACACTTTATACTTAACAACTTCAGTTAGCAGTTAAGTAGAGATAGGCACTTAAATCAATAAATATGAATGTGTTCTAGACACTAGGATGGATCTCTCAACAGGGTACCCGATCAACATAAAGAAGAGAGAGGCAGTTTTACTTGGAGTTGGGGATTAAGTGTCAGGTTCGGTGGTAGTCACTTTACATGTATTATCTCATTTATTCTTTTCACCAACAGATATTTATTGAACACTTATGGTTGCCATACTCCGACCAAAGAGACACAGTGGTATTAAAATCAGAATTAGTTATTGCCCTCATGGCATTTACAGTATAGTTCAAAGGCAACAGACCAAACAGGTGATTACAATGCAGAGCAGCAAGAACCATAACTCGGTCAAGTAGAGAGTGTTCATACGAAGGAAGTGGGCCAACCCAGGCTGTGGAGTAGATAATCAGTGATGACTTCCTGAAGAAAATAACATCTAAATTCAGATCTGAAGGATTATTAAAAGTTAGACAGGTGAAGGGAATGGGGATTGGAAGTGTGGGGAGGGGGGCATTCCAGGCAGGACAGTATTTCCTAAGGTCTGGTGGTGAAAAACAGCATGGTAGAGTCAAGTGTATTAGGGGCAAAACATTATGAGTATATGAATATGTACAATTTTCCATGCACCCCAGACCTTAAAGTAAAGGAGTCAATCTTACTTATTAGGTCTTTTGCATAATGTAGTAATGGGCTGATTTTTTTTATATAAGTAAAGCAACCAAGAGGATAGCTGAGATTGCCTTTCCCAGGAAGTTCCATGTGTGCTTCCTTTCTGAGGACGTGAGAGAAGTCTAGGCGTCTGACTGCTAGGTTCTCTGTATGTCCTAAACCATTCTAGGATGGATTACCTTAGCTATTGGTCTTGGGCGGAAGATTGAGGACCAGGATTGGTACATGATAGAGGTGGGATATAATGGAGGGTGGGGCTACCTGACTATAAGAGAGTCATGAGGGGAAAAAGATTTTTGCCAGCTGCTCAGAATGGAAAACCTTCAGGGGAAGGAAAGGTGTATAAAGGTAATGCTTAGGTAGCTTTCTTTGAAATTCTGCATGAAACTCCTGGTTCACCTCTTTAAGAACGTCATACTTAAGATCTACCCCGTCCTTCAAGCTTTCAGACAAGCTCATGTTTCTGTGGCTGGAACACTACATAGAGACTTGACTGGGAATTCTTTGGATTTTAGAAGGAAATGCAAGAAGAGAAATAGAGGAAGTCCACAGAGCAAATACCTCAAATCATAGAATTGGGAAGGCTCAGGATGAGGCCGAGGAGGTGGAAGACCAGGTCACAGAGGACCTTGAAAGCAAGGTTGAGGAGCATAGAAGTTTCCTCTCGGGAATGGGCAATGGGAAGACAGAGAAAAGAACCCAGGATCAGATTTGAATTTCAGACAGATTATTCTGTCTCTGGTGTCCAGAAGAAATAGAGAGGCAAATCTCAAGGCAGGGAGGTGATTTGCTAGGGTATATAGAAATCCTTGAGGGCAAGTATTACAACCTTGATTTTTCAGATGCAGAAGCAGAGCTTAGGGAGGTGTTTGGCAGTAAGCAGAGAGGATTAGGACTCTGGATTATCTGACTCCAAAGTCCATAAATTTTCTTAGTAGATCATACTGTCCCTGTGTACTTGACTATACTATTCTTTGAAGGAAGAAGCTGGGTCTTCTTATTTATGGGTTCAGTGCCTGTCCTGGTTATTAATGAGTGACTAAACTTGGCAAAACCTAGTGGCTTAAAACAATAACATTTATTTTGCTCATGCCTCCGCAATGGGAACATGGCTTGGGAGAGGCAACTCAGCTTTGCTCTACTCAGCCACACCTAGGGCGGCTTGAAGGCTGTGACTGGAACCACCTGTTGGCTCATTAATATGCAAGTCTGCCAGCCGATGCTCACTGTTGCCTGGAACCTTAGTTGGGGCTGTTGGCCAGACGCCTCTACCTGGACTTTCCTTGTGTCTTGTTCCTTGTTTCCTCACAACATGGTGTCTGGGTTCCAAGAGTGAGCATCCTAAGAAAGAGTGGGCCATGCTGAGGTTGTATTGCTTTCTTAAACTAGCCTCAGAAGTCACTGCCTTCTGCTCTTTGTGAATGCATCACTAAGGCTAGCTCATATCTAAAGAAAAGAACATTAGACTTTTGATGGGAGGAGTGTCAAGGAGTTTGCTGATGTGATTTAAGTCAACTACAGTGCCTAATAATCATAGCTAATACTTACCAAGCACTTAAACATAGCAAGCACTCTTTTATACTTTTTACTTATATTGAGTATTTGATCCTCATGACAACCTTATATTATTAGACCCATTTCACACGTGAGTAGATCTAGGTATGATAAGTTAAGTATTTCACCTAAGAGGACACAGATAGTGGGGACGGGGGTGTGTGGACTACTATTGGAACCTAGACAATTTGGCTCCAGGGTCTATGTTCTTAACCACTCTGTTATGTTGTCTATTACAGAATCTGGAATATAGTCAGGACCAATATATATTTGTTGAATGAATGAATGTTTTGTATTTTGGGCTTCCCTCAAATGCTAATAAAGACATTCCTTAAGTGAATTATTTCATATCTGACATTTCATATCCTGTATCTGTCATTGAATGGGAGATATACTCTTGTACAAGTGAAATAGGTTAAATCATGGATTTCCAACACCCCTCGGCCCCCCCCACACACATACACACACACATATACACGCAAAAATTATTGAAAGAGCATGTAGTTGTACATATTACATTTTTTTCTCCTTTCCCAAACTGGCTCTAGTTGCGGCGAACGGGGGCTACTCTTCGTTGTGGTGCACAAGCTTCTCATTGTGGTGGCTTCTCTTGTTGTGGAGCACGGGCTCTACAGTGCATGGACTTCAGTAGTTGTGGCTTGCAGGCTCTAGAGAGAAGGCTCAGTAGTTGTGGCACTTGAGCAAGTTGCTCTGCGGTGTGTGGGATCTTCCTGGACCAGGGCTTGAAACCGTGTCCCCTGCATTGGCACGTGGATTCTTAACCACTGTGCCACCAGGGAAGCCCTTCAGTGCTACTTACATGATACAGTTAATTTAGAATCTAGGAAGAGCCACCTTGTGGTAAAATTTAGCATTTCACTGTTATATATATTAAAGAAAAAGTTATAAGCAGCTTTAAAAGGAATCCACTGACTAGCAAAACAAAAAGTATTGATATTATATACAAGTCACTTAATGTCGTTTCTGAGATACATGGTTTGATTTTAACATTAGCAAATATTATCCAAAGGTATTTACTGAGAATTCAAAAAGCCTAGATTAGAATAATTCATTAGTGTATGGACTAATTCATTAGTGTATGAAGAGCACTAATGGATTTATATTTAAAATGCTTGCTTCAAGGTTTCAGTTGTTTCCTAGTACACTGTTTCAGCACTGATTTGGACCTAAAAGTGAAACTTAAAAAGTATATTCAATTAGATATTTTTCTTAATATTTAATGATAATACAGCTTAAATTTTATTATATATTTCAATATATTTACATAACAATATATAGTATTATTATGTATATAATATACATAATATATTCATGTATAGTATTCATGTATCAATAATCAAGAATACTAAATTTCCTTTTTGGTTCAGTTATTACATTGACACCTTTGCAGTTTTTCCTAAATTTCTTTCTTACATCCCAGCAATTCACTGAATTATCCGTCTTTCAATTGATTCTCACATGTTCATGTCTTCCATAAAACCTTCCCCATTTAGTTGAATATGGTAGTAAATAGTTTGAAACTCTCAGTGAGTATTTGTAATGTGTACTGAAGTATGAAATGCCACACCATTGATGAGTTTCCTCTCTCTCTACTTCTCCACTGACACTTTGAATATTTGCTATAAGTTAAGAGGTTAATTCAGCATCTTATTATCTGCCCTTCCGTTCTCCTACCACTTCTCATTTCCTTTATTCCTGTTCCCCAGATCTCATCTGAAAATCTGATTCCTGTCTGATAGTGGTGGAGTCGAGACAGGTAGTAATGGTCTAGCATTGCCATGGAAATGTGTCAGGGAGATCTGCAATCTAAAATATAGTCCAGAGGGAAGAGGAGTAGATGAGTTAGATTGAAAAAAAAGAGAAAAGGAAAACACTGAGACATGCTGCTTCTCCTCACTAATAAAACCCTCTGTGGCTCCTGCTTCCCTTCTCATTTCCAAGCATATTTATCCCTCTCAAACCTCCAAGGAGTATGGCTTTTGTTTGTCTTTTTGCTTATGTCTGTTGACATTTCTGGTTTGCCAGTTCTTCAACTCCAAATCTGGAATATGTGAGGTTAAAAGAAAACACAAGTAACTCACTACCTTGTGGTTCCTTGGGTCTCCATGTCCCTTGCTGGTTTGCCTTCTCTTCACTTTCCAGAGGCATGTTTGTTTTATATACAGTTTCCAGGGTTTTCAGTTGTACTTAATGGGAGAAATAGGGGGAAGAAGATCTACTTTTCCTTCTTGAAGCAGAAGTTTCGAATTACTTTTTCTGTTTTCAAATTTACTTTTTATAAATCACTTCTGTTACTATGTGGAGAACAGATTCAGAAGGGAAGGGAATAGGTTCCAGTGTAAGAAGACCCTGAATTCACCTCCTCCCACAACACATTGAATCTACACCTACTTATCAGAGCAATTACTCCTGAAGAAGAACTAAGGGCTGATTGAACAGCTTCTGCATGACAAATAATAGAATGACCACATACAGACAGGTAGGAGAGATGGAGACATAGTTATCAGCAGGAATCCCACCCCTGTTGTGGTGACCTCCAGTAGGGAGGTATATCACTGAGGGGTCTGCATGCAGACTTGCCTGTCCTGGGGTATGGGGAAAGAAGAGTGGTTTAAAGGGCACCTAGACTATACATGAAGGAAATCTATTTACTAACCCTAGAGCATCTGCCATATAGAAGGGGACCTGCTGGAATTCTCTTGGGGCCCAGAGGCACTGGAGGGCGCCATTATTTTGTTTTCCCCCTCTACCTTAATAGTATAAGCAGGAACATGGTTCAGGTGCTCTAGCAGGCCTGCCAGGGCCATCCCAGTGTGCCCCAGGCCCCTGGCCCAAACCAGCTCCAGCTGTCCCCCAAAGGTGACTCTGGCATTGTGTGCTCTGAGGCCTCCTCCAAGTGTGTGCCCACTCCAGCCATCCTGCCAAGGTGGCCCTGATGTGGTACAGTCTGGGATCCCCCCTAATCTGTACCTACTCCAGCTCTGGCTGTCCTGCCAAGGCAACCCCTGGATCCCACCCTCAGCTGGCACCCACTCCACCTCCAGCCAGCCTGCCAAAGCCACCCAACACATGCAGTCTACATAGGGTACTCTCCTATACAGAACCACAGCTTCAAGACTGGGAGAGGTAGCTGTTTTGCTTAATTCATAGAAACAAACAGAGAAACAAAATGAGGAGACAGAAAATATGTTCCAAATGGAAGAACAAGATAAAACCCCAGAAAGAAATCCTAATGAAATGGAGATAAATAATTTACCTGATAAAGAGTTCAAAGTAATAGTCATAAACATGCTCCCTGAACTTTGGAGGAAAATGGAGAAACACAGTGAGAACGTCAACAAAGATTTAGAAAATAAAGAACCAGTCAGAGCTGAAAAATACAATAACTGAAACAAAAAATACACCATGGGGAATCAACAGCATATTAGATAATAAAGAATAGATCAGTGATCTAGAAGATAGAAAAGTGAAAATCACCTGATGAGAATGGCAAAAACAAAAAAGAACTTTTAAAAATGAGAATAGTTTAAGGGACCTCAGAGACAACATCAAGTGTACTAACACTTGCACTATAGGGGTCCCAAAAGGAGAAGAGAGAAAAAGGGGCAGAAAACTTATTTGATAAAATAATAGCTGACAACTTCCCTAACCTGGGGAAGGAAACAGATATCCAGGTGGAGGAAGCACAGAAAGTACCAAATAAGATGAACCCAAAGAGGTTCACACCAAGACTTATCGTCATTAAAATGGCACAAGTTAAAGAGAAAAATTTAAAAGCAGCAAGAGGAATACAACTAGTCACATACAAGGGAACCCCCATAAGTCTATCAGTTAATTTTTCAGTAGAAACCTTGCAGGCTAGAAGGGAGTGGCACAATGTATTTAAAGGAAAAAGGAAAAAAAAAATCTTAACAGCCAAGATTATTCTACCTGCCAAAGTTATCATTCAGAATTGAAGGAGAGATCAAGAATTTCACAGACAAGCAAAAATTAAAGGAGTTCATCACCACTAAAATGGCCTTATGAGAGAATTTAAAGGGTATTCTTTAAGCAGGAAAGAAAAGGTCATAGCTAGGAAAAAGAAAATATATGAAAGAAAAAAAAAATCTCACTGGTAAAGGCAAATATATACTAAAGGCAGTGGTTTAGCCACTTAAAAATCTAGTATGAAAGCTAATAGACAAAAGTCATAAAATCAACTATACAATAAGTACATAAGTGATACAAAATAAAAAGATATAAAATATGACATAAAAATGTGGGAAAGGGGAGTAAAAATGTAGTACTTTTAGAATGCATTTGAACGTAAGCAGCTATCAGCTTAAAATAAACTACTGCGTATAGGTTGATATATATATGAACCTCATGGTAACTGCAAACCAAAATCTGCAATAGGTACACACATGCAAAATAGAAAGGAGCCCAAACATAACATTAAAGAAAATTATCCAGTCACAAAGGAAAAGATCAGGAAAAGAAGAATGGAACAGATAAGAACTACAAAAACAGCCAGAAAATAATAAACAAAATGGTAATAAGTACATACCTATCAATAATCAGTTTAAATGTAAATGGACTAAATGCTCCAGTCAAAAGATATAGGGAGGCTGAGTGGATATGCTACCTACAATAGACTCATTTCAGATCTAGAGGCACACAAAGACTGAAAGTGAAGGGATGGAAAAAGGTATTCCATGCAAATGGAAATGAAAAGAAAGCTGGAATAGCAGTATTCATATCAGACAAAATAGACTTGAAAACAAAGACTGTAACAAAAAACAAGGTCAGTACATAATGATAAAGGGCTTGAGCCAAGAAGAGGATATAACATTTGTAAATATTTATGCACCCAGCATGGAAGCACCTAAATATAAAAAGTGATCAGATGTAAAGGGAGAAATTGTCAGTAATACAATAATAGTAGGGGACATTAATACCCCACTTACATCAGTGGATAGATCATCCAGACAGAAGATCAATCAGGAAACTTTCACCTTAAACAACACATTAGACCAGATGGACTTAATATATATCTATAGAACATACTATTCAGCAACTTCAGAATACTATAAAGTGTACATGGAACAAGCTCCAGGATGGATCACATGTTAGGCCTCAAAACAAATCTCAATAAATTTTTTGAATTGAAGTATAGTTGATTGATGATATTATATTAGTTTCAGGTGTACAGCATACTGATTCAATATTTTGTATAGATTATACTCTATTTAAAGTTATTACAAAACAATGAGTATATTTCCCTGTGCTATACATTATATCGTTGTTGCTTATCTATTTTATACACAGTAGTTTGTATCTTTTTTTTTAAAATGAATTTATTTATTGTATTTATTTATTTTTGGCTGCGTTGGGTCTTTATTGTTGTCCACGGGCTTTCTCTGGTTGTGGCAAGTGGGGGCTACTCTTCGTTGCAGTGTGCGGGCTTCTTATTGCAGTGGCTTCTCTTGTTGCGGAGCATGGGCTCTAGGTGTGTGGGCTTCATTAGTTGTGGCACACAGGCTCAGTAGTTGTGACACACGGGCTTGGTTGCTCCATGGCATGTGAGATCTTCCCGGACCAGGGATTGAACCCATGTTCCCTGAATTGGCAGGCAGCTTCTTAACCACCGTGCCACCAGGGAAGTCCCAGTAGTTTGTATCTCTTATTCCCATACCACTATCTTGCCCCTCCCCCTTTCCTCTCCCCAGTTTGTTCTCTGTCCATATATCTGTGAGTCTGTTTTGTTATATACATTCGTTTGTTTTATTTTTTAGGTTATGTATATAATTGATAACATAGAGAATTTGTCTTTTTCTGTCTGACTTATTTCACTAAGCATAATACTCTCTAGGTCCATCCATGATTTTGCAAATGGTAGAATTTCATTCATTTTTTTGGCTAAGACTCCATTGTGTGTTTGTGTGTGTGTGTGTGTGTGTATCACATCTTTATTCATTCATCAGTTGATGGACACTTAGGTTGCTTCCATATCTTGGCTATTGTAAATAAAGAATGCTGCTATGAACACTGGGGTGCATGAATCTTTTCAAGTTACTGTTTTCATTTTCTTCAGATGTATATGCAGCAGTGGAATTGCTGGATCATATGGTAGCTCTGTTTTTACTTTTTTGTGGAACCACCTTACTGTTTTCAATAGTAGCTGCACCAATTTACATTCCCATCAGTAGTGTACAAGTGTTCCCTTTTCTCCACATCCTTGTCAACATTTGTTATTTGTAGACTTTCTGATGATAGCCATTCTGACAGGAGTGAGGTAATATCTCATGAAAAGCTTTTGCACAGCAAAGGAAACCATTGACAAAATGAGAAGACTACCTACTGAATGGGAGGAAATATTTGCAAGTGACATGACTGAAAAGGCATTAATAGACAATATATATAAATAGGTCATACAACTCAATAATTAAAAAAAAAACAACTTGATTAAAAAATGAGCAGACCTGAATAGACAGTTTTCCAAAGAAGACATGCAGATGGCCAATAAACACATAAAAAGATGTTCAGTATCACTAATCATCAGGGAAATGCAAATCAAAACCATAGTGAGATATTACCTCACATATATATACACACATATATACACATACAATGGAATATTACTCAGCCATAAAAAAGAATGAAATATTGCCTTTTCAACAACATGGATAGACCTAGAGGGTATTATGCTAAGTGAAATAAACCAGAGAGAGAAAGATAACTACCATATGATTTTACTTATATGTGGACTCTAAAAAACAAAACAGAAAAAACAAACAAAAAAAAGAAAAAAACAAAACAAAACAAAACGAATAAATATAAGAAAAAAACAGACTCATAGATGCAGAGAACAAACAGGTAGTTGCCAGAAGGGTGGGGTATAGGGTGACGTGTGACGTAAGTGAGGGGGATTAAGAGGTACAAACTTTCAGTTTTACATAAGCCATGGGGAAGTAATGAAAAGCACAGGGAATGTATTCAATAATATTGCAATAACTTTGTGTGGTGACAGATGGTAACAAGACTTATTGTGCTGATCATTTGGTAATGTATAAAAATATTAAATCACTGTGTTATATGCCTAAAACTAATATAATATTTTTAGTTCACTATGCATCAATAAAAAAGCTGCAAAACTAAATAGAAGGGAAAAAAGTAGTGAAGCAGCAGAAGCTAGGAGACCAGTTAAAAGTTGTTTGAATCAATTAAGAGATGACGTTGACCTGCATGAGTGTAGTGGAATTGGAGCAAAGTATATGTTTCTGCTAATATAATGATACATTCTTGTTAGATATTTATGTATTTCATGTTTTTATTTTTTCATCCAGCATATATTAATTGAGCACATACCACATGCTAGTGCCTGATTTAGTCTTTTGGTATAGAGTGGTAAGCAATATGAGTATTATCCCTGACTTTTATGGACCTTATCACCTAATTTGGAAAGATATGATAAACAAGTAAAAAAGTAAGTAAAGAAGTTATGAAACAAGTAAAGAAAAAAAAATAAGTTATAATTACAACTTGTGACAATGCTGTGAATGAAGTCAATAGTGCTGTAATAGAGCATAACAGAAGACTTACCTAATGGCATAGAGAAGGCCTCTGAGAAGACGGTAATTGATGTGAGACCTGAACAATGAGAGGAAACCAGGCATGTGAAAATCTGGGGTTTAGGTAGAAGGAGAAAGGAGGAGAACTGGATTAGGATGTAGAAAGCACTTTGGTTATGAGATAAAGGGTGACATGGGGGCTTGGACTTTGGGTGAAGTAGGAATATATGACAAAATGGAGTTAGTCTTGATAGTCTTGATGGGAGGATGTATACTTAGCACTTGGGCTATGAACACTGAATAGTTTACTAAGCAGTAAGTAGTTTTCAGTGCAGCTGCTTTTCTAGGAAGCATTAACTATGACAGTTGATAGGGCTATTGCTCATTCAAGTCCTCTCAGAGGGATTTGATCCTGATGGGCAACATGACTTCCTCAGGCAGCTGTTGTGGAACTTGTGCAAAGCTTGTCAGATTCTTTTTATTTCCACTAAGTCTGTTTTTACCAGAACCCCACTTTCATTGCCTTGTTTAGCAAATATTTATTATGTTCACGAGTACAACATGTGCACTGTAATATTTGTACCCATATGGCAATACCATGATCATTTAGCTTTGTTCATTAACTGAAGAAAAGACAAAACAGATATACTTGAAATATTGTGTTGGTTCATATGTGTGCCAATGATGAAGATAATGTAAATTACTAGAGAAGAATATCAACATAAATTGAAGATGCCTTAATATACAACTTATTTGTTTTAAAGTTTGACCTCTTTAACTAAAACACATTTTTAGTGTAAGCAGACTATTAAAGATTTTGGGGGAGAAGAAGGAACTCCGCAATAACCAAGTAGAACTCGTATATGTTCTACCTTTAGACTGTAAATCTTCAAGGATGTATGTAGGATGTATCATTGAAGTCCTAGTACCTATATAGTTCCTGGAGTGTACAAGGTGCTAAGTAAAGGTCTGTAAAATGAATGAATGAATGAACAGAAAAATGAAATGTTTAAGCTGATGCTTTGAATACCAACCAGCATGATTTTTGATCACACAAGAGCTCATTTCAAATGGTGAATGTGTGTGTGTGTGTGTGTGTGTGTGTGTATGTGTGAGATATCACACAAGTACATACTGCCCTAAGTGACAGCAGAAAATAATTAGAAAGTAGATTCACCACCAAAGAGTTTTTGTCTGCATTGTCTGTTCTTGGCTATTCCATCCACTCCATCTCTGTTAATTCCCACCTTCAGAGTTAAAGTTTACTGCAAGGGATTAGGGATGTACAAACTGCCTGCTAAAGGGCACCTAGCTGCTCATAAGCTAAAGACTGGTTTAATTCTGGAATATGTGTTGGGTTGGGGTGCAGTTTCAGAATGAGGATTGACTTTTCTACCAGGGAGGTGGAGAGAGGAGGCAAAATAATGCGGCCTGTAGCAGAGAGGACAATCTTTCAGAGGGGTTAACATGGTTACAGTAATTTCCATTTATTATCGGCAGTGTGCCTGGTAGTTTACTAAATGCTTTATATTGGTTCTATTAATCCTCAAAACAACACTCTAAATACTGTTCTCCTCCTGTTTTTCCAGATGAGGGAATTGAATGTTCCAGTTACTCTGTCTTTGTTACAAATTACACCAAAACAACCATTTATTAGGTTCACGTATTTGTGGATCAGGAATTCAGATAGAGATGGCTTGTCTCTCTACTCCACAGGGTCTGAGGCCTCAGCTGGGAGACTTGAAGACTGGGTCTGTGATCATCTGAAACCTCATCCACTCACAAGTTGAGTGGTTGATGCTGATAGGTGCTGACGAACTGCATGTGATATTTTCACATGGACTAGTTTGCACTTTCTAAGAGCATGGTGGACAGATTTCAAAGGTGAGTATTAAGAGTGGAGAGAGGGAGAGGGAGAGGGAGAGAATGAGATCATTTATATGAGTAGCCTTGGAAGTCACTGTAGCATTAACTTCTGTCATATTCTGTTCATTGAGTGACTATGTGACTATGAGGAATGCCCAATTTCAAGAGGAGGAGACATTGACTTTTCCTCTTAATGGAGGAGTGACAAGGTTCTGAAGAGAAATGTTGACATGGTCACTTTTAGAAAATACAGTTTACCATACAGAGGCTCAGAGAGGTTAAATGACTCTCCCAAACAGCTAGTAAGTGGAGCAGCCCCAGCTGCTCCAATTTACTTGTCTCTGACTTTGTGTGCTTGCCCCTTGGTCATATTGCACAGTAGAGTGTTGTAGGATCAGTACAATCCTAAAAGAACTATTGTGAATAAATAAGCAAAGAAAGTCACTTGAACAACTTGAGTTCAAAGTTTTGATTCTTACGGAAGACCCCCAGGCTTCATGATTTGCAGATCATTGAGACAATAGTTTGTACTTTTTTGGGTACCCTTTTGATGCTACCTATTCACTTTTTACCTTAAATTATGTTCTTTGTGCATATATCTTATAATTCACCACATCTCCCAACACATATACTCTGGTTGCTCATTTTTTTCAGTGTAGGATCTTTGTCTAATTTGATTCGTGTTTCTACCTATTATGAGAAGCAGGCTCATAGTAAACCCTCAATAAATGCTTGTTAACTGAATAAATATGAGTTTACTAGCATAAAATGGCAAAATAGTATAACTTGGTTTTTGTTGAACTGCTCTGGGATACTTTGATTATTAGTATTGTGAGGACTAGATTAGGTAATTCAAGTGAAAGTGCTTTAAAATGGTAAATGCCAAAAAATGTGTTTTATGGTGAATATGGTAGTGGTGGATTCAGTCCTGGAGCTCCAATAGACCTGTGAGGGAGATATTTTAATTCTTGGTCTTTGACAAGTAGCATGAACTGTTTTCTAGGAATAAAGATAAATCATGGTCACAAGATCATTGGATGGTAGGAAGATCTTCTCAATATGTTTTTCTTCCTATCTATCTATCTATCTATCTATCTATCTATCTATCTATCTATCATCTATCTGTAATTTAACATAGCTCATAAATAAGACCATTTTACTTGTAATATTCTATTTTCCTTTTACTCTTAAAAATATATCTTAGAGATCTTTTTATGTAAGTACATGTAGATTTACCATAGTCTTATATTGCTATGTACAATTTTGTGGTGTGGGCACACTGTATTTTATTGAAATAATTCCCTATTTCTGGACATTAGGTTGATCTTACTTTTCTGTTGTTGAAATTACAGATAGTGTTGCAATGGCATACTTGTGCATAGCAAGATTTCTATAGGATGAATTCCTGAAAGTGAATTACTGGGTAAAAGGACATGCTTTTTTATGTTTAAAATTTTGATAGCTGCTGGAAAATTACTTTCTTAAATGGCTATGTGAATATACTTCTACCAATATTTTCCTACATCTTTTCAGTGCTGACTTTGTTGTGCTTTTTCTAGAAAAATTGTTGTATAGAACATTAAAGAATCCTCATGTCAATAACAGAAGGATTTTTTTTTTTTTTTTTTTTTTTTTTTTTTTTTTTTTGCGGTACGCGGGCCTCTCACTGCTGTGGCCTCTCCCTTTGCGGAGCACAGGCTCCAGACGCGCAGGCTCAGCGGCCATGGCTCATGGGCCCAGCTGCTCCGCGGTATGTGGGATCTTCCCGGACCGGGGCACGAACCCGCATCGGCAGGCGGACTCTCAACCACTGCGCCACCTGGGAAGCCCAACAGAAGGATTTTGAATTGATATCTGGTTTGAAATTCTTACTCTGCCACAAACTAGTTGTATGATCTTGAGTAAATCACTCCTTTTTTTTTCAGCCTCAGTTTCTTCATCCATAAGATACAGGCAATGATAACCTTCTTGAATTGTTGAAAGAGTTAATGAGATAACTACATATGTACAGTGCTTGGTGAAATTCTTGGAGCTAAGAATTATAGTTAAATTATTTTTCCCTTCCTTACTCAAATTTTTATTTAAATATATTACTTGAATATATAAGCCCTATTTTGGCCTTTATGCATCTTATTACAAAGTCCTGCTTGATTACTAAATTTTCAGAAGAACAGCATTTTTTCTGAACTTATAGCTTAAATTAAATACACACACACATATATAAATATATATATATATATATATGAAGAATGCATTTTGATTTTCTTGACTTAAAAATCCACACACCTGGGATTGTAGTTTTTTTAAAACTTCCTTTTGATTACTCCCTTTGACCATAGAGCAATCATTGTTTCTTGATAACATTTGTGTCTTACAAAGTATGTTTTGATGGTGCTATATCATACTAATCCTGAAGAAAAGCTATAGTTTTCCTATATATTGTTTTCATGCAAATGTACTACTTTAGGGAAATATTTTAAAAGCTCAAGTTTCTACCTGTTAATGTAAAATGTTCCCAAGAAAAAGATAAAGGACAAAATTTAAAATTTCACATGTATACTGTAACCCTTGATTGTGTTTCCGGTAGTTGCCTGGTCTGAATGAAATTATTTGGTTTATAATGAATTTTAGAAGAAATGAAGAGAATAGAGGTATTGGAAAATGAAATATGTCTCTTAATTCAAAGGAGACTATGATTGTTTCTTTAATCTAAATAGAATTATTGTGACAGTTGTTTCAAGCAATTGGAAAGAAGAATTATTCTCTGGAAATAATGACTTCATTATATAACCTATAAAATATAAGTTAAAAAACCCTTTAGTTGTCTTTCTGCTGAAATAAATGATTTTAAAATTAAAATATTTTTATTCTTGTTCTTCTGCAGAATTCTTTCTTTTTCAAAATAATATATAAACATTAGAAGACAGGTGTCTGGTTCTGTACTGGAACTTTCATTTGGGGCACCAGGAGATATAAACTACCTAGGCAAAGGAAGTGAAACTATATATATATCATACATATATATTAGAGTAGGTAAATATTTATGATTTTAATTGATTTGCTTTCATAGACGTTTCAAGCAATTCATTTTTAAATTTACTATTTGAGATGAATATAATTTAAATTTTCAGGAATATAATTTGCATTTTTATATTATACACACAAACACATACACAATCCCAGTACATGAAAAAAACACTACATTGGATATAGTAGGATGCCCCAAATGTTGATGCTTATAAAAGAAGCATGATGAATTAATTTTCCTCACATGCTGAAAGAATACTTTGAACTATTTTTTTTACCTTTTAGGGGAAATGATCTCCCCAAACTCCAATACTCGCTAGATTTTTAATAATGTGAAATAGCACCCAATTTTCACCTCAAGAACAAATACTAATTGTCCAAATCCAGATGTTAGCAATAAACTAAAGCCTTCAATCATTTTCCTTTTCCCATTTACTGGTACATGGACCATGTAAATCATTATTCAGGCATAGCCCTTAAACGCTTGAAGTCTTGATTGGGTTCCCACATTTTGGAGACTGGGAAATTTGGTAAAACAATGTAATAATACTTATCTGCCCATTTGCATGTCTATTCATTTATCTAGTTAATATCTATCTATTCTATGGATCTATCTGTCCATATCTCACCAACTTACCTACAGTACATGTACTATGTATATTACTCTTTCTTCTACTAAACAGGTACTAGTTTCTTCTGTATATATACCATGTCAGTTACATTTCTTTTCTTTTCCATTTTTGTATAACATTCAATAGATTAACCTTTAGAATATAGGTGTTTGGGAACAAATACTCATAGAATCATACTTGGAAAGTTGTAATTGTTTGAAAATTCCTTCTTGTTTTGAACTGAAACTTCTGTCCATTGTACTCACTTTTACTAACGAGCAGCATGCCTAATCTAACGAGCAGCATGCCTAATCTTTCCTGAAACCCTGATCTCATTTCATAGTCCTACTGTTTGTTTCTCCTTTCATCTTTAACTTAATCCTCTCCTACAGGGTTTCACACTCAGCTTTGAGGCTTTGTCTTAGATACATAGCTCTAAACAAGAAATGTTTATATGTTCAAATATCTGTATATACCTCCCCACTCTGGTAACTTTCTTTTTCTGTGTTCTGATTGTTGACCTTATTCTCCACAAATCTCAACTGCAGATGATTCTTAAAAGTGTCACCTATGCTCATACTAATGTGCAGAGTAAGTGTAGCAAACATAATAAATCTGAGATTTTAAACTAGTGTGATTAAAACAACCTCATAAGTCTAATTCTTAGTCCTTCTGTATGCTGCTGTCAAAGATAAATCTTCTGAAAATAAGACTTTCTCAAATCAATATCTCAAAACTCTTCACTAATTCTATACCGTGTAGAGAAGGAAGTACAAATGCTGTATCGAGGCACTGCAGACCCTTTAATCCATCTTGCCAACTTTATCTACAACTATTCTGTCATCAGAAACTTTAGCAAAATAAATCTGCTCATTATTCTCTGATAGTCAGTGTAGAGAGGCCAGGTTGTCTGTACTTAATTCCTGCTCTACTACCTTCTCATTGTATAGCTTGGGTAAATTAATTAAGCTCTGTGCCTCACTAAAAAAGAACTAATAATAGTACCTATTTCATAGGGTTATTATGAGAAATAATATGTTCTTACATAAAATTCACAGAAAACCGTATATGACACATGGAAAGGATTCAATATATGTCAGCAAAAAATGGCAGATTTGAGTTTATTTTCACATGCCATTTCTTTTTCCTATAAAATCATTACTTTTTCTCTCTATTTATTTAAGCCCTCCCTTCCTTCAAGACATATTTCAGATCAAATCTCCATTCTTCAGTAATGTCTACCCTTCTGAAGTTGCATGGTTTTTTTCTTTGTCATTGATACTGTGCTTATTAGTTAGACCAACCACATTATTTATTATTCAAGCTGGGACTCTTGATAGTGAAAATGAGTACCATTGATAATTACACTGTGACTACTGGTATAAATTGGGACTGACTTGGGCAAAGAGACAGATGGTTACTTTATGAATAGTGCAGCCTTAAGTTATCAAATCTGTTATTATCAAATCAAAGCATACTTTATCTTTATATGCAAACTATTATGGAAAATCTCCCATCAATTTATGTGTCTCAGCTATTTCTGGCCATTCCCAGAGTACTGCATCTCACCTGTTCAGACACAAACATCTCAGTTTCTTCTGTTCAGTCTTCTTCATTTGATCCTAGGGCTTTCTTCTGCCTTCCTGACCACTGATCCTTACTAGATAGCCACTCCCCCTGGTGCTCCTACATTGCCCAACCCCACTGACTCCCTAGGTTACCCCTCCCGACCCTCATACTCACATCCTTCTCCAGGCTCTGGAGAGGAGGAACTGCTCCCACTTGTATCATTCCTTCTCACAATGCATGCACTAGGCCTTTCTTAATGATCCACTATACAACTGAGACCATGATAATTCTTGCTTAGGCTTTACTAATACATCATGGATAAAAGAAAGGAGTAGAGAGGTTTAAGTTAGAGAATTCCTAACAATCACTGCTCAAACCTGTGTTCACACCTATGGTCACTTATAGGCTCATTCTTTGCCTTACTTTTAGCCTGTCTTCTCTGACCAGGGACAGCTCAAACCTCACCGTTAGGACCACTCTAGAATTCTAAGTCATCTTCATGCATCAAATGCCATGCCCAGAAAGAGACAAGTATCCTTTATACCCAAGTTCCCCAACACTACCACTTCCAATCCCAGCTCTCTGGTTTAACCTCTTTTTGGATGACTGACAATAGGAACACTCCTCCTTTCTGGGGGAACCATCCCAGTACTCAAGGATGTGGTCTGGTTCTATTCTCTTGTTAAAATAATTCTAATAGCTTGACATTGGTATATTTCCCTAAAACTGGGATATTTAGCTTTATTCACTATTACCTGTTGTATAGTATCTGCTACTTTATTATGTTATTTGCCTTTTCATAAATATGTTCTGTATCCTCAACTTGACTGTTTGTTCCTTGAGAGCAGGTATTTCCTTTGCCTAGCAAAGTTCCTGACACGGTATTCAATGACAGTTTGTGGTTGATGAGTGTGGGGTGATACAGAAACACAAAACACTCCTAATTTATGAAATACCCATTCCTTCTTCAAATATTGTTTTCTCCTTGTAAGACATAGTTTATGTGTAGAATAACGTTCCATGAATCTCTGGGTTCTGTTGGCAGGGCCGTGTTGCCTCCTGGTCTACTCAAAGCATTTTCCTCCTGGTGTGTGCTGCTTACGTGACATACCTTCCCTTCTGGCACAAGTTAGTCTTGTATTCTTGGTATCAAGCACAGGTCGGCTCAAATATTGGTGAAAAATTTGTTTAGGAAGTGAAATCCACAAGAGATGTGTCACAAAATCACCAATACTAATGCTGGGCTCCTGGGGATTTGTGTTAAGAAATTTCCCCACCAGCTTTATCTTTTTCTGAACAGTTGTGTCAATAGAACTTCAGTGGCCTGCTCTGGCAATTCTTCAATTTGTTTAACACAGAAATATTCCTCTCAAGTATAAATTTTCCTCTTTTCAACTCTACTAGTTTTCACATAATAATATACCTTTGTCAACCAACACTTTGTGTGTGTGTTCCATTGGATATCAAACATGACACAAAACAAGGAAGGTCTTACTCTTTTATCAGTGCAATGTTTTTTTCTATTGTTCGAGCTGACCTGGTGTCAGCAGCTATTTCACCAGACACCATCATCTGTACTCATAGTTAACCACAGAGCTGTACACTCAGATTTTGACCTTTGTTCTACACACTGAGGACAAAGAAGAAGAAACAAAACTGGTTTATCTGAATAAATAAATTCTACCATTTACTATAATTCAGTTTTTTTAAGAATTACATACTCATTTTAGCTAAATAAATTGAAATCTTCCAAACAATGGCAGATATATGATTTTTATTATTTCATTGATTGCCATATAATTTAATGCTTTGCGTCTTTGCTGGGCATTATATTATCTACCTGGCTTGTGAAACAAATAATGAAATCACCACTTAGTCTTTGGTGGTAGGTTACTGATATTAATAATCTTATACTTTATGCAGTGTGCAATAAACTCAAGGAAATTATATTAGCAAATATGGAATTTGGTCTGAGAAACTTTTAACTTAGTATTTGTTGGGGATCATTGAGGGGGACAAATAAATACTACCTCTCTTCCCCAGGGAGCAAGGCTGATGGAAGTCCAAATATGATCTCTATTCCACACAAAGCTAATATTTCAGAATGTGGCCTACATTTGTATACAAATGTGTTTCTTAATACTGAATTCTGGAATTAGACCAATTTCCTCACAAAGTCATAACTGTATGGATTAAGGCAACTTTCTGCACAGACATCACAAACTAAAGGGCTGGAATCTGTGGCTGGAGCTGAACAGACTGCCCGCTCACTGTGGGCAGGGCCTTCCTAAGAGAATGGACAGCCTAGAGGAAAGGGTTTTCATACTCACTTTCTCCTTCTGGACTCACCAGTCACCTACAGGCATTTAGGAGATCATGAATGAGGGGGTGGAGAGAGGCCAGGAGTGTTTTACTAATGAGGTTCCCTCTGCATCAAAGGAAATATCAGGATGGCCAATAAGCATCTCTCACCACTCACATTTCCTGGTGTTTTGCACCTTAATCCATTGGGTTTAACTATTAAATCTTTGGTCAGCCAAAGTTAGAGCCATGCCACTGGGAAAGGGAAGTAGGGGTCTCTCAGGATGACCCTTCCCCTGAGGCTGCTCTGCAAATACTAGTCACTGCTCCATTGAGTACCTACTAGGACCACTAGTAGGCAGTACAGATTTTACACCCAAAAAGCTCTAAAATAGGTCATAGCAATAACCAATTAAATTAACTCCTCTAAGGCCACTCTGTATTCAAGGCTGAAGTTCACTTATATGTTACTTCACCTCCCAAATGTATACAACCACGAATCCAGAAGGGCCTATCAGAGGTTCTTCAAAGAGAACAAATGACAAGTCATAAAAATACAATCCTCTTCTTATTATCAAATTCCCAGGGAGAAATGAAACTTGTAAACTTAATTCCCCTTCCAAGCTGTATCCATTAAATTCTAGTAGAAAGCAGATGGCACGCTCAAACTGGGCAATAGAGAAGAGTTTAATAAAAGAATTGTTTACACCAGTGGAGACAGGGTATAGGGGAACAAAGAAGGATGGACAATGTTGTGGGGTTATCAAGAGGGAGTACTTGACAACACCCTGGGTCTTAAGGGGCACAAGGAGGGAGAGATCCTCAAATTCTGGAGAAAGTAATTGTATGGAGAGGGCTACCTTAAATAGAGGGAGGAAAGTTAACTCGTGGTGATCTGGGAAGGAACAAAGGGAATAAACACCCTGACCTAGTTTTCCTCTTATCCTACTGGTACTTTCCAATGGTTGAGTTCAGTGGGGAGTCAGAGGGCCAGGTACCTGCACAGGCTCTGGGGCACAAAGTGTACAGAGTGATCTGGGGGAGCAAGCAGAAAAGAACCAGCTCGTACATCCAAGTGTAAGAAAAAGTGCTAAGGAAATAAAGTCCAAAATCTAATTCTGTTGCCCTTGTGTTGTAAAATGCCAAAGAAATTTAAGTGCAAAATCCATTCTGTTTAACTTAATATTCTGCTCAGTCTCAGCTAGAGTCATTGCTCAGTGCTTGGCAGAGTTGGGTTTCTTTGAAAAGCTGCAGGCTGAGCTATCTCCTTCTGCAATGGCTCTAGATCCTTCAGGGCCTCAGAAGTTGTATTTGCTTAATGCCAAATGTTTGTTTTGTGAGCTACACTTTTAAAGAGACCAAATGATAACTAGGCACATCAGATGGTATCAGCTCTAGGCACACACACAGTAACTTTTGAAATGAGCCAATCCCTAGTCCCTAGAACAGTTGTACAAGACAAAATAATATTTCCAGAATCCAGAACCCAGGATTTCATCTACCCAAATATTATTTGTCGAAGACCACAGTATTAGCTCAAAGATATCTAAGTGAAGACAGAGAAAATATTCTTTTTTTTTTCATTTTTGTTCATGTATTTATTTTAAACTTCATTCTTTGGAAAATCTCTGAACATTAAAATATCTAAATTTTGAAGCCTTCCCAGAAGACAAAACTGGATCTAGTGTTGGGAGTATGAAAAAGAAGGAGTTTGACTTAAAAAAAAAAGTTAGAGATCTTTATCCATTAAGAAATAAGAGATGACCTAAGAAGGATTCCACATTGGTAGATGTTCCAAATGTTAATTCTAAGATTTCTTCCAATTAGAACATTTTCTAATGTTTGGTTCTTTCCTGGTTTCTTTGATCACTCTTTTCTCTGAACTCCTACAAATTTTATCTACCCAAAACATAAATTGACTTTATGTTTCTCAACTGCCTATCAGATAAAATATTCTTGATCTAGCTTTGCTGTAATGCCAGTCTATGCCAGTTGGTCCAGAATTCATAAACTCAGATGGGAGAAATCAGTAAAAGCTTAGTTTTTCCTTTAGGCCTATATGAGGAACTATCCACCTCTGTGTGCCATGTCTTCCAGATCTTGCATTCGAGAACTGGCTGCTGTTTTTCAAAGTTTAGAAATTTTTAATGGTGGAAGCTTCAGATAGAAAATCTTATTTGAGGAGCCCCTCTTTTCCATCCCATAGTCAAAGCCTCTTAGTTTTGCATTTCTTCTTTGTACTGTTTATCTGTGACTGACATTGAAAATCTAAACCTAGAAACTTACTAGTATAGTGTGGCACAGGCAAAACTCAGATATAGCATGAGATAAATCCTTTCAGCATAATAGAAGCAAATTTCTGCCTCCTGTCTTATTTTAGGGCCTCGGTATAAAAAGAGTGCTTTCTACAGTTGAACTTTATCTCAGCCACACATGCCTAGGAAGCTACACCTGTGTAGTCCAAGGTCTTGCAGCAGGATCCTGCCTCCAGAACTTGCCAAGTCAGCTATACATCAATCTTTAGATGAAGCCCACAACCCCACATTCCTTATGTCTATCATCCTGTTCATTAGTCCTAGTGCATGTAGCACTGCCCCCCAAAGAAGGAGCCACTGTAAGCTCTGATCACCAAGTGAAAAAATACCATGAGGCTTAAGGCTTAAAGTCTTTCAGGCCAGGGCAGAAACAAACAAACAAACTAACAAAAACCAATTGGATAATTGTACATTTCAAGATAGTCTGATAATATTTCTACATGTGGTCAAAGTTAAAAAACTGAAGCCATAGATCATAGCTACCCCAGAAACCTCAGTCACTCCTGGTGTATGTCAGTCCCCAAATATTAATTATCTTTTCTGTTACAAAGACCCTGGCCCCATGTACCAGATATTTCCTCCCTTAGAAATAAAAACAGGCCTCCTTACCCACCATAGGGTAAATCTTATGTCCTGACCTGGAACAATAAAGAGTATAATCTTGTGGTGAGTTTGGTTCCCAAGAAAAGGAGAGGGGAAGGTGCCAGATAACACATGTTCAGTTTCTCCTTCTGTGGCGACCAGGAAAATGCAGTGCTTACATTTTCTGCAGCAGGGAGCGTAACTGACTGACTGCCCCAATTTCTGCCCTTTCTGGAGCCAACTCTGCAATTGCTCTGAAGCACCTAGGGCTGCTCCCACACCGTGACTGAGCAAGGCTCAGGGACTAATGCCACTCATTCCTCAGACTTTTTTAGTGGGCAACCTACATGTGAGGGCCCCATTGACCTTGCCAAACCTCTCAGAATGACACCTCAGTCTGAGAATTTTACTGATTCTCCTTAGCAGGTATCAGACCTGCATTGCATTATGAAGGCTCTCTCCTGCCTTCCCTGGCCCCCTTCCCTTCATCCTTCTTGGGCATTTCCTTCAATAAACCTCTTGTGTGTCTAATCCCATCTTGCATCAGCTTTACAGAGGACTTGAGCTGGCATACCTTCCAAACTCAACGATTTTTTAGGTAATTCTGCCCATCTCCCCTAGACTGAGTGAGGGGGAGGAGAGAGATAAGAGTGTGAAGCTAAAGAAATATCTCTTTACACGGAATATGACATCAGGATTGGGAAATAAGCTGCACGCTGTCTGGCTTCATTACAAGAAGTTAGGGAAACTAGAGTATATCCCATCTTTTGTCTGTTTAAAGTGTGGCTACATTCAAATATGTCTTAAAGAAGTTGCCAGGAACAGAATATTAAACAGGCCCTTTATATGGCCTCATATGGCTTTTCATTGTGGTGAGAAAATATAGCTGATTGATTTAACTATTTGAATAAAAATTAAATGTCAAGTATTTAGTTTTTAAATTTCAAGTAATTGCTGCTGTGTCTTACAAAAACTGTGACCTCTTGATTCTTTCTTTTTAGTGCATTTCAGTTTGGTTAAAATTGTCAGCATCCATTCAGTTGCTCAGCCTAGAAATTTTGATTCAGCTTTCTTTATGGTCCATAGTTAATCAATCATCAAGGGCTTTAGAATGTACTCTTCAAAGATATCCAGAATCTATTTCCTCCTTTCTGATAATGTGCTTGTCATCAAATTTGACCTGCTTAAATAGCCTTGTTATTAACTCTCTTCAGTCTCTTCATTATTCCAATTGATTCTTTTTTTCTAATCTATAAACCAAATTATATTACTTTCCTGCTTAGAAATTACTTTCCATTACCAGTAAGATGAGGTTAAAACTTCTTATCATGATGCAAAAAGTTCTTGATAATCTGACCCCAGCTTCTCTTTTGAGAATCATGCCAGTGAAACTTCCCTTCTTCATGTCCCCTATTCTAGTCACACAACATAATTGAATGCTCCTTATATTTATTTGTTAGCTGTTTCACTTTTTTTGTGTGTGATTGTGAATGTTTTTCTTTAGGCCTTGAGTGTTATTTCTTCTTCCCACTTTCCTTTATCTAATGACTTCCTCCACATTTTTTGAAGCCTGGCTTAAAATCACCTCTTCTAAAAAGACCTTCAAGGTTTCCCAGGCAGAAGTAATCATCTCTAATATTTGCTCTTAAGATGTTGTATATATAGATCTACCATGGCACTTTTCAATCATGTTTTAATTTTTTTCCCCATGTGTCTTTGTCCTTTTTGATTGTAAACTCCAATGAGGCTAGGCAATTCTGGTTGGCATATAATAAATATTGCTGAATTTAGTAAAAATTTCAAGGCATTATAGAAAAGAGGTCTAGGAATAATCAACATTAAAATGTATTTCTCCTTTAATATATTTATTTCTGTTCAATAAATAGTAAAATTTCTAGATATAAATTAAAGTAGCAGAAACTTGCTACAAACTACTTTTCAATATCATGAAATTTTAAAGATTTTGGTTTTCATCAAAAGGGCTGTATGTAATATTCAGAATTACTTAAATTATATTATTGCACCCAAGTGTCTCTTACATCTTTTAGCTCCAAAGAAAAGTTTTAGCTTAGGATATAGTGAAGTCATACATCGAAAACTGATTGAATATTTTATATATATTATTTCTTCTTGGTTTTTTTTTTTGTTTTACTATCAACAATCAGCAGCAAAAATAACCATAACTTACTTAGCAAAAAGAACCTAAATGTAGCAAATACTAAAAATGTATATAGAGCTGATAAATCAAACATATATAATATAAGCAACATTTATGAAACATTCATACTGAGTACAGATTCATTTTAGCAACCTCTTAGTTGTTCTTATTGAACAAAGGGAGAAGATGTATTACCTTTTTGGTTCTCAGTTTCCTTAGTTGTAAAATAAAGGGATGGTCTAGACTCATTCATTTATTCAGAATGCTTACGTGCCAGATGTTAGTGTTGGAAGTATTAATACAAAGGTGAACAAGATAGATAGAGCTCCTGTCTTCTACTGATTTAAAAGACTTAAGTGAATTTAAAATTCTTTTTTCTTTAGAATTTCATAAACATGACATTATGGTACAAATTAGCTGAGATGGATAATGAAATATTCATATTTTCTTTTTTATTCAGAACCGTATTTTACTGAGGTTTATATGTTTAAACATTCTCACTGGAAGACAAGTTCTAATGGTTGAATTGTGATAAACATATTGTCACTATTTTGAATAGTAATTGGCCCTTGGCTCTTTTTTTGGCCCTTGACTTTAAACAACAGAAAATTGGTTGATGTATTGACCACACACAGACTAGGGTTTAGTCCGACATATGCATTTTAATTCCCAGAGAATTAAACTAACTAACTAACTCCCTTATAGAGAGTTCACTTTGCACACCAACTCTTATTCAATTCTAGATTGGCATTATTGTCTATAGCCTTGCATATGACTTAGTAATGGAGACTGGACATTTTTCTGTTGCTTTAAATGTTGTACAGAGGGGACAACTGATTCAAAAATATGAATTATTTAGCCCATTTTAAAATGGACAATGGATGATGAATAAGGAGGACAAAAAATAAGCAAATGTCCACTGTTTTAGTAAATCTGCCCCATGGAAGTTTTAGGAATTACCCAGAATGACATAAAGACACTAAGAGGAAGATAATGATTTTTGAATCCATATTATAAATGATTTTCATTTCAATTGCTAATTATGTATTTGTTAATACCATGAGAGATGTTTTCACTATCACACTCCGATCATATCCAAAGGACTAGTCTTTAGAATCAGAAACCTTACACTATACTTTTAAAAACATGATCCCAATATGTTGCAGCAATATTATATTCCTCCTAAGTGAAACAACTCAAAGATAAAGAAAGGATCTTTCAGCTCACTGTTCCATTTAAAGATTAGAAAACTGTAATATTCCTTAGTGTAACAGGAATGATATTTTCATGGTATTAAACCAAAATGGATTTTTTCCCTGTAGTTTTATGGCTCTCATATGAAGAGCCATGCCTGGATATTCAGATTATGCTACTATTCTTTAGCTTAGAGAAGATACCTCTTCTATAATTGAGGCTGGGAACTGGGGGTTAATGGCTCCTGGGAAGGAATCACATATAATGGAGGAGAAGTCTTTGCCAGGGAGAAAACAGAAATGGGATACTCTCCTTTTCTGAACATGTGAATTTAGGGAAGGAAAAGAAAGAAAGAAAAGATGTGGTAAAGAAGTCCGATTTTTAAGCCCTCATTTTTCTCCTCTTGGGAATAGAACCCAGTGTGTGTGTGGTAGAAGCATCCATGCATGTGTGGAATAATCTGAGTACATCAGAGAGTCAAGTAAACACAAGCCCAGGAGAGACTGCAAAATTCAGAGAGAATCTCATATTTGACCCTATTAAATATGGCAAGGGTGAAAGCACAAGTATGGTAAAAGGAGTTGGCTAGTGGATGACACAAGGCAGCATTCTTGACTTCACAGGTATGAACGGGTATGTGAGGGGATTAAGAAATTTCCTTATCCTCTGGTGAGGAAATGTGGAGGGACCGATACTGTCAATGGTCCATCAGAGGCCCAAAGTTGAGACAAAGAGGTCTCTGTGTGAGGGACCTCATGACCAGAGTCACAGATCTAAGACCACAAACTCCCATGGTGGATGTCATCATGATGCTTCAATAGAAACATCACACAATAGTAGGCATCAGTTCAAGAATTAGATCAGACCAGTCACATCACAGCAGAAACTAGAAAGGATCCAGAGGACACTGCAGAGATGCAAGATCACTTTCGCCATAACGCCACGAGGCCCTAGTAATCCCACACACTATATAGGAGTGGATCCAGGAGAGGGAGAATATCCCAATAACTACTGCTACATAATAAACCAAACAATGGTGTAAAACAACCTTTTTATTATGCTCATGGATTTTGTAATCAGGAATTTGGACAAAGCATAGTAAGGATCATTTTTTTCCACCACATAATGTATGAATCTAGGAACACTCACTGGCTGAGAGTGATTCGATGCCTGGGGCTGGAATCATCGGGAGGTGTCTTCACTCACATGTCTGGAGGCTGATGCTGGCTGTTGGTTAAGACCTTGCTGGGGCAGCCAGCCAGAGTACTTCCACATGGTCCCTACACGTGGTCTGGTTTTCAAAATATGGAAGCCTCAGAGTAGTTGGACTCCTTACCTGGTAGCTTAGGGTTCTAAAAGCTAGTGTCCCAGTGGACAAGATGGCAGCTACATCACTTTTAATGAACTAGCTTTGGATGTCACATAGCATCACTCTGGCCATACTCCCTTGTTTGGAGCAATCACAAGCTTACTTAGATTTGAGGGGAAGGAACTTTGACTCCATTTCTTCTTTCTTTCTCTTTTATTTTTTACTTTTTAAATCATGTTTTAATTTATGTATATGGCTTTTTACATTTAATTGGGAAATATTTGAATTATACAAAATAATATATTTAATGCATATACAAAGTAAATTACATATTTGTCACTTAGATGTGTAAAGTAACTGAAATATATAAAGATACACATAATCAGTATGTATAGTAATAATATAAACACTGTAAGTACACTATCTAACTTTAAGGTTTTTTTCCTCAGGTCTTATTCTTTTGTTTAGAACATATGCCTCTGTTTTTTCATTTTGCTTGACTCTCTGTGTTGGCTTCTATGCATTAGATAAAACGCCACCTCTCCCAGTCTTAAAGGAGTGGCCTTGAGTAGGAGATCAATCTTCTTGTTTAATCCTGCTCTAGCTCTCTGTTGTCTCTCAAACATCTGTGATTGTTCAAGCAGCCTATTTTATTTTTCATGGCTCCCAGTAGTTGAGGGTGTGCTAAGACCTGTCAGTGTTGCAAAGGGGAGGATCTCAGTCAGTACCTAGATTCAGATTGTTTGGAAGTCATACCTGCAGGCAGCAGCTTTTAAAGTATGCTAATATATACAGTCCTATGGGACCACACGCATAAGCCCCACTGGCCACCAGTGGCAGGCAACATAGAGGTGTCCCCGGTGGCAGCCACAAAAGCTGGGGCACCAGACATGTGTGAAAGCTCCTCTTTGGGAGATACTGGCACTCTGGAGCATGGAAAAAGGGAGAGAGAGCACAAAGATGGCAGCCACCAGTCTCTGTCACCAGACCATGGCCCTCAAATCAGATGCCTGCCCCTCAGGACACCCCAAGGCAAGCAAATGAGCTTCTCCCACACAAAGTCTGGGCGCATCATGATCAGCCACTTATTCACTTGGGCCCTGGTATATGTGAGTCCAAGCATGTGAGCCATTTTCTGAGCCATTTCTCAAATTACTATAGTTTTGTGGGTCTCATGGACATGAACCCCCATGGTTTTCAAAGCTAGATCCTTTGGAAGCTTGTTTCCCGGGTACAGGTCTTAAAAGGACTATGAGTCCCTTTAAGCTGCACAGGGCATGGGGTTACGGTGGATTGTATCCCAGCTTCTCCTACCCACTTTGATGTGGGTCTTCTTTCTTTCAACCAGGGCCATCTCTCACTCAGCCATTTTCTATGTTTTTTTCAGAGGAAGCTGTTCCATATGTAGCTGTAGCCTGGGTGTGTTCATGAGAGGAGGGGAGTTCAGGATCCTCTTCTGTTGCCATCTTGAACTGGAACTTTAGACCCTTTTCCTTCCTTCCTCCCTCCCTCCCTCCCTTTTCCTCTCTCCCTCTCTCTCTCTTTCTTTAATTTTTTTTAACAGTTTGACGTGTAGTTGATTTACAATGTTGTATTAGTTTCTGGCATACAGCAAAGCGATTCAGTTATACATATATATTCTTTTTCATACTCTTTTATATTATGGTTTATTACAGGATAGTGAATATAGTTCCCTGTGCTATACAATAAGTCCTTGTTGTTTATCTATTTTATATGTAGTAGCATGTATCTCTGTGTATCTGTGTCCCACACTCCTAATTTATCCCTCCTCCCACTTGCCCTTTGGTAATCATAAGTTTGTTTCCTATATCTGTGAGTGTGTTTCTGTTTTGTAAATAAGTTCATTAGTATCATATTTTAGATACCACAAATCAATGATATCATATGGCATTTATCTTTCTCTTTCTGACTTTTTTCACTTAGTATGATAATCTCTAGGTCCATCCATGTTGCTGCAAATGGCAGCATCTATCTATCTATCTATCGATGGACATTTAGGTTGCTTCCATGTCTTGGCTATTGTAAATAGTGCTGCTATGAACATTGGGGTACATGTATCTTTTCAAATTATAGTTTTGTCTGCATATATGATGAGGAATGGGATTACAGGATCATATGACAACTCTATTTTTGATTTTTTGAGGAACCTCCATTGTGTTTTCCATAGTAGCTGCACCAATTTACATTCCCACCAATAGTGTAAAATGGTTCCCTTTTCTCCACACCCTCTCCAGCATTGTTGTTTGTAGACTTCTTAATGACAGCCATTCTTTCTGGTGTGAGGTGGAACCTCATTGTAGTTTTGATTTGCATTTTGCTAATAATTAGCGATGTTGAACGTCTTTTCATGTGCCTATTGGTCATCTGTATGTCTTCTTGGAGAAATTAGATCCCATTTCTTGATGGAAGGTGGCAAGGTCACATTGTAGAAGAGAAAGTGGGATAGGAGATATTGTTCTGGTAGTCTTTGGAAAGTACAGGGAGAATCCCTGAACCGTATTTACTTGAAAGGGAGTGTTATACACGAAAAGGAGACTAGTTAAACTCGAAATGACTGAGATGATATTAATTGGTATAAATTTCCCTGTTACCCAGTGGAATGTGGTTCATTGAAAAGATTAGATATGTTTTCTTTTTCACATATTGTAGTAATAGGTATTTATTTTGTAATCCCACTATGTTAGCCTAATTGATTTGGGTTTAATTTTGAAACCACTATATTCTCTGTCTATGACATTTTGATAGCTAGCCTGTGCTGTCTCCAGTGCCTAATATCAATTTCAACTGTCCATGAACAAACATTTCTCTCTTGACCTATAGTTAGTCTTTTGAATACCTCCAAATGATGATTGCCTATTTCTTGGGGTGCTCAAAAGTTCTTCACCTTAAGTAACAGTCTGTGATGTCTTTGAGAATACATGTCTCTTCCAACTGTCAGCAAATTCTTCAGATTAAACAGCCTTTTGTTCACTTTTGAAAATGATTTCCTTCCTTTTTAGTCCTCAAGTGATTTTTCCTCACGTCCCTTTTGCCCCCAGTCCCGGGTGAATTTTGCATATGCTATCTTGTCTATTTACTAAATTAGACTTTCTAATTGTCCCCCAATTTGTTGAAAAAATATATCCCGTCATGGCAACAGAAACACACAGAAGCATAAACTATTTATTATGTTTGGGAAAATATATAGCTATTACAGAGTGACTAAAATGGGGCATTCTGCAAAGAAATTTTCCTTTGTAAGAGTTTGGGATGGAGTGGGGAGTCAAGTACTCAAATGGGAATCTACCCATGATGCAGGTAGATGCAGTTCTCTGAAAGTTAGAGATGATTTCTGTAACTGAAACCCTAAAAATGGTGAGAGTGCCAGAGTGTCAGTGCCTGAGGAAAGAGCTAGTGCCTCCTCAGGCCAGAGAGGAAGGAAAGCCAAGAACCTGCCTGCCCCTCTGGTCATTTTGCCTAAGCTGAGAGACATTCCAAACATAGGTAATTTTATTTTATTTTATTTTTTAACATCTTTATTGGAGTACAATTGCTTTACAATGGTGTGTTAGTTTCTGCTTTATAACAAAGTGAATCAGCTATATATATATATAGATATATATCTATATATATCTCTCTCTCTATATATATCCCCATATCTCCTCCCTCTTGCATCTCCCTCCCACCCTCCCTATCCCACCCCTCTAGGTGGTCACAAAGCACTGAGCTGATCTCCCTGTGCTATGTGGCTGCTTCCCACTAGCTATCTATTTTACATTTGGTAGTATATATAAGTCTATGCCACTCTCTCACTTGGTCCCAGCTTACCCTTCCCACTCCCCCTGTCCTCAAGTCCATTCTCTACATCGGTGTCTTTATTCCTGTCCTGCCCCTAGGTTCTTCAGAACCTTTTTTTTTTTTAGATTCCATATATATGTGTTAGCATACAGTATTTGTTTTTCTTTCCGACTTACTTCACTCTGTATGACAGACTCTAGATCCATCCACCTCACTACAAATAATTCAATTTTGTTTCTTTTTATGGCCGAGTAGTATTCCATTGTATATATGTACCACATCTTCTTATTCCATTCATCTGTCTATGGACACTTAGGTTGCTTCCATGTCCTGGCTATTGTAAATAGAGCTGCAATGAACATTGTGGTAAATGACTCTTTTTGAATTATAGTTTTCTCAGGGTATATGCCCAGTAGTGGGATTGCTGGATCGTATGGTAGTTCTACTGTTAGTTTTTTAAGGAACCTCCATACTGTTCTCCATAGTGGCTGTATCAGTTTACATTCCCACCAACAGTGCAAGAGAGTTCCCTTTTCTCCACACCCTCTCCAGCTTTATTGTTTGTAGATTTTTTGATGATGGCCATTCTGACGGGTGTGAGGTGATACCTCATTGTAGTTTTGATTTGCATTTCTCTAATGATTAGTGATGTTGAACATTCTTTCATGTGTTTGTTGGCAATCTGTATATCTTCTTTGGAGAAATGTCTGTTTAGGTCTTCTGCCCATTTTTGGATTGGGTTGTTTGTTTTTTTGATATTGAGCTGCATGAGCTGCTTGTAAATTTTAGCCTTCCGCAAATTCCTACCCTCCTCTAGAAATTGTAATAATAAACAAAACACACAGGACATGTTCTATTTAAATATATTTACCACAAGATTTATAGAATAGTCATTCACATTAAAATTTAAAATAACAAGCATTAGGTCAGAAAATGACATGCAGATACTAAGCCAATTGCTTAGCTATTTAAAATTGCCTACAGGCAGTTCACGGAAGGCTATCTTGACATGCTGCTACAATTCTCTATTATGTTTATTGTATGCTATCACACATAATATTCTGTTCTATGTGGATGTAGTTGAAAGGGCTTTAGACATAAGACTGTGTTTTTGTCATAATTTTGCTACTAAATAAGTTATTTCTCCTTTTTTGGGTTGTTATGTTCCTCATGTTAAATAATTAAACAATGTGTTAGATAAAATAATTTCAAAGTTTCTATCCAGTGTTGTCAATCTATTCATTTCTCTTATTTTAAGGAGGTGATGAAGAATAAAAAAGAAACTATAGTTTAATTTTGCACAAAGTGATTATCCCGAATCACATATGTTGGTCGCATCCTGACATTTATGAAGGAATTATGTTAAAGAGATTTTGACTATTTCTTATCTGTATAACTTTAAATGGATTTTGTAGAATCTTGATGAAATTACTGAGGTATTTTCATTATAAAGGTGGAAACATATTTCTGTACAATAACATAGCACTTCAAATAAATTTATAAATACCACAAAGAATAAATGTAAAAAATTATCCTTGAACTTCAGGCATATGACATCATTTAATTTTGTCATATGATAGAAATGCCTCATTTCTATTCATGTAGGAGAATAGAAAAATAAACTAGTGGAGACAGTAGAATACTTTGGAGAAAAAATAGTCAATTTAACTGCAAATAACTAGAAAGATTATTGATAGGTGTGAAAAAAAAAGAAATATTTACCTCAGTTTGATGATTATTGTGAAAGGTAGTGTATTTGTTTTAGGAAAAGGTGTCTAAATAACTTTTCTTCAGATTGAGAGTGTATTACCTTTAATTGTGACTTAAATGTTTTGTGATATTTGATTACATTTGAGATTTTACTTAATATGAAATTACATAAACCAATAGCTGAGCATAATTAAAGCACATGATCTTTGAAACCACTAAAACATCAATTGTTTTTACAGGATGCAGACTAGAAGTAGATTTGCAATATTTTCCTTTGGCAGAACAGAATTCCATTAGAGGTAGTTTATATATTTTTTAACTAGAGATTATTTATCCCCAAACTATATTGTATGTAAAACTGTAATTTATGATAGATTTAAAAATTGATTAGAATGATGCTTGTGGGCCCAATTCCCTTGGCCATTTAGTTCTCTTCCTTTTTTCACCCAAATAGACTCCTTACACACCCCAGAACCCTGGGCTACAGGAAAGCAGTTTGAAAAATCAATACCTTATTGTATAAAGTAATTCTATATTAGTACATAAATGACAACACTAACTTGTGACAACATGACCAATATTTAAGATTGATAGACGTTATTATTGAAATTTCTTCGTTTATATATATAAAATTCAAATGATTGTTGCCTTATTAATAGATATTTAATCTTTATGTCTCAAAGAGATTGGCATATGAAAGAAAGGTAGTCAAGTTTAAAACGGTGTTCCAGATCACCTGGGAAGAATTAAATGAACTAGAGAGTTTATATGTAAGAAATCAATGGGTACCCTCAAACAAATGAAATAAAGTATTGCTTGTAAGTTTGTTCAAATTGCTACATTAAAATGCTGGCTAGAGTCAGATGTTTGTGAAAAACACAGTACTATTGATTTATGAAATAGTAGGAAACATACTTTGTTTTAGGTTATTTTTATTGAGTCTTTTCACTTTTGAAAGATTTAAAATGACTGGAGTGTCAGATCTGGATGGTTCTCTGGATGTTAATGAACTGTTCACATTTACTCAGATGAGGTTAGCAGTGGCTGGAAATCTCTCCAGCACATTTTATGGCATTTATGTAGTAATGTGCTTGTCTTTGTAGAATACTTGCCACTGAGCATCTTCCTGAGAAGCAGTCAATAAATATTTGACTGACAGGACACAGAGCTACTAAGCTAACAGATGTTTTTGTTGGCAGTCTCAATATAGCAAAAGCAGAGTTACTTGTCATTGTTTATGGGCTATCCTATCTTCCTCAATTTTCTGTCACCCTTAGTCATAAACACTGTACCATTTCCTCTGAGTATGTAATCTCAGATTCACCTCACCTTTTTCTCATCTCATATTTCAGTCATCAGCAAATCAAGAATAGTTACTGTTTCCCTACTCCACAAAACCATAACCATATTTTTGAACCAAAACCTCCATTCCTTTGACTCTGAACTGGATATACATGTGGGAAACTGGGCAAAAAGCCTTTTGATTTTCAGATTAGCTTCTGTTTTTCTAGAAAGGGAGAAACAGCATCACCAGCTAACTGTAACAATAATCTTGCCCTTGGTAATGACATGACACTGGACATCATTCATTCTTGAAAACCTTCAGGGTATTTTCATGTTATAGAAATTACCCAAGCCCCTGAGAAGTTCTCATGTAGACACTTCTATTTGTGAGCCAATGGTATAATCACATCATACCAGGAACTGCTAGAGAAAAATCAAGCATGGTCTCTCACTTCAGGGATTTATAGATAGTTGGGGAGGCAGTGCTGTGCTGTGGTTAAGAACATAGATTCTAGAGCCAGACTGCCTGAGTTCAAGTCTCTCTTCTGTCACTGTGCAACTTTGGGCAAGTTAGTTAACTTTTCTACCCCTCGATTTCTGTATGTCTTGAATGAGGATTATGAAAATCACAACCTCATAGAGTTGTGAGAATTAAATGAGCTAATATAGGTAAAAGACTTTGTGTCTGTAAGCTCTCTGTGCTTGCTGTTATCATTAGTTGGCAGGGCACTTTGTTTCCCCATTTCTTACTTCTCCATTTTGGACTTATTGAATTGAACTCCAAAAATAATACTGTGGAAAATGCCTCTCCCAGTATTTACTTGCGCCAATTGATATGCTTGTGTGTGTGTGTGTGTGTGTGTGTATGTGTGTGTGTTGCATATGAAAGAAAAGGAGCTGATAATGAAGCCAGTATTTGATATCTGTTTCCAATCAGGCAGATGAACTGGGTTTGAATGGCCATGTTTAAAGACTGATAGAACTAAGAAAGATACGGGAAGATGCCAGGCAAGAGGTGGTGGTCTGGAGTTGAGATAACTCTCAAGCAGGATTTTGTGAACAGCAAACAGTTACTTCAGAGTGTTTCAGAAGAAGCTCTTTATTATATAAATAAAGTTCAACTTTATTGATTTACAGTCACTTATTCCACTTCACTCTAGTCTACTTGCCTAGTTCAAGTCAAGTCAATAAAAGTGCCCTTTTAACACTGGGCACTTAAACAAACAAAGAAACCCATTTAGTAGGTGCAGGCCTCAAACAGGAAAAGCTAAGAATGAATAGTTTTCTAGGCCCCATTCTCCCATTGCTGGCTCCAGAGCTGATCCTGAGTAATAAGGTATTCTGTCCCTGGGCAGAGATTAGCTGGGGTAGCTCTGGTGTGAATGGCTCCCCCTGGACCATGGTTGACTGGCCTGGATCCACATCTTCCTAGTCCTAGGAGAGTTGGAGAAGGGTCCATTCTGATGTATGGGTAATACCACCTGTAGCAACCCACTTGGTGAATAGAGCTCAGACCTTTTGGAGCTTTTTCCCTTATTGCCTTCCTAAGAACTTCTGTCAGAGCAGAATCAGAACCTCGCTAGTTCCTGTTTCCCAAGCCTGTCACAATGAGCTTATGTCTCATTGGTTTATTTCCCCCTAGTACGCAGACAGAGAAGAGGGACCTCAACTACTTTAATAAATCAGAATACAATAGACTCTTATTATTCGTTGCAGTTATCTAGGCATTTTCAGGAACACTGAATTAGGGAATAGGAATCATTGCCCCAAGGGAAATACAGGGTGAGGTGCCTGTGAGCCTCTGGTCACATTTTCATCAACCAATCAATATGTAACCTTCTTTTATGTGTGTTTCTGTTTAAAAAAAAAAACACTTAATATATTGTTGTTGATTCATTAACAGAGAACTCACAGCCAACAGCACTGTAACTCCTGCCTAAAGGAAGTTTATCTAGCACGTGTATTTTCTTCATAAGACATATCACAGCCTTCCTGTGCTTAGTTAGGAACACTAGACAGCTCTTCAGCACTATGCTTGGGGCCATTTTAAACAACAAAATCACCAACAGAAAACACAATAGTGTGAAAAATGTGGCACTAAACATTCTTGAAAAGGACACATTTAAAAGGATACTGTTTACACTATGAGAATTAAAACAAGAAGGCAGAGGATCTCTGACTTCCACTGGGAATGTGCATGGATGACAAATTTTTCACCACTCTGAGTATCTCCATGTTGGAGGATTACCTTGAAAGTACCATATGTATTGATTTGGGGGCTACAAATAAATTTTAGCGAGTAGGCAAATTCTCAAATACATAATCTGCAAATAATGATGATTTAGTGTATTCTTTGGGCTGGGTCATATTGATGGGTACAAAGTTATTTTGATTCAAGAAACTTTTTGATTCTAAATATGCGTACTACTTGAATCTTAAGCATTTTAAATGGCTTTGGCTCCTATTTTTTACCAAGGGCAGAAAAACTACCTGCAGAAATTGCCATATGCAGATTGAAACCTGCCTCATTAAAAAAATAAATAAATCCCAATTCCCAAACTTAAATTATCCTCCCCGCCCAAATAACTTTAACAAATCTTGTCTGTAGTCTGACATGGAATTAGGAAAGAGTCTTTTTCCTTTTTCCCTGCAGTGCTCTGTCCTGGTTGCCTCTTCATGCAGCAGCCTTCGCTCATTCCCCATTGGTCATAACGGATGGTGGTGGGACTGGTCTGGGAGGCTTCTCCAGGTGCCTCACAGGCAGGAAGCATGGATACAGAAGGCCCAGAACAGGAAATTGAGGAGCAGATATAGGGAGTAACTAATTTCTGGATAATTGTAAGGACTTTTCGAATGCCCCAAAATAACTGGGGACATTTTTAGGGGTGCCATTTTTTGGTTAATGAAGCTTGTGGAGAGTTGTGTCATGATAATTTAAACTTTAAAAGGATATGTGGCCTTGTTTGGTAGGCCTGTGAATTTATGGGCACTCGGATTACAAAATTCTGATTAAAATACCATGGAAATCTATGTAATAAAATATCCATCATTTATTGAATACCTACTGTATGCTGTGCACACCTCAAGATGTTTACATGCATTATTTTATATAATAATGGAATTACTACTTCCGTTTTGTAGATGAGAAAATGTAGGCTAGAGAAATTAATAAATATGCTTAAGCTAGAAACTTAGAAAACAAGAGTTCAAAGTTTTGTCTATCTGGCTTCAAATTCCACACTCTTTCCAGTTTACATTTCCTCAAATATCATGTAAGAGGGTGATCAAGTAGAAGTTTGTAGTGGGAAGATTTTCCAAAAGTTGGTTAAGATATGGAAGAAATGTAGATGTAAGGTGATAATCCTTTACAATTCCCTCCATTCCAAGGAAAAGATTCTTTCTAGTGCCACATGACGGTCATTAATATACATGAACCTTTAACAGTGGTACACATAGGAGATTGACTGTCATGAAAATGATAGTATTGATCTTTTGAGAATACTGGAGCACCTTTTAGTAAAGACTGAAATTTGAAAAAAAGACTTACATTTTATAAATTCACTGAACTTATTTTGAGCCTTACTGAACTTTAGAAAAATAATTTGAATTTTTATCAATCCAAAATATGTAGGGTTAAAAATCACACAGTTTAAAAGTTTATGATAAAGTACAGCAGTTTTCTGCCTCACTCCTCTCTACTCCAGATCCTGCCTCTTCAAGGGAAACTGCATGCCCTTCTTTCTATTTTCTATAATTTCCTTCATATGTCTAAAGAAGCTGCTTCTAATGCTAGCTATTAATTTATTGATTTTAGATATCTACTGGCTCTTATTATTAAAGATTGACCTTACTTATGTAACACTTCTCCTTCCCACTGCCTCTCAATGTAATTTTATCATTATTTTTGGTTTTCACTATCCTATCAATATTTACAACATTTAAAAAATACATTTTATTTATTTATTTTTTATACAGCAGGCTCTTATTAGTTATCTATTTTAGACATTTTAGTATATATATGTCAATCCCAATCTCCCAATTCATCCCACCACCACCACCCCCAATATTCACAACATTTTGACTGTTGAATTGTATATACCATGCCTTGTACCATGATTATGTTTCATGTCTTTTGCAATAATTTTTTGACATCTCTCATTTGCTGTCTCTACCCTCCTGTTCTCTTTGTTCTTATGGAAGTGTATTTTTTCATTCTTTCCTGTCAGTTTTGAGGGGCTTGGGAGTGGATATAAAACCACGTTAAAGTGAAATTTCCATTTTATTATTCCTTTATGGCACTGTTGGACTGGAAACATGGCTTACAGAACTTTACCTGTAGGTGTGAGTAAAGGTGTGAGTAAAAGTCAGAGCTCATTTCTGTCCTTAAGAAATGAGTGAGGAAACATATCACTTCCCTCTTTGAGACAGTCTCTGAGGCACCAGTGCACTTTTTAGATTCTGGAATTTGGCATTTTCTTGGTGTTTTGTTGACTATTTAAAATTTAAAACTTTTTTCCTAATCATTTTGAGTTAATTTGTTTTGTATTAAAGAAAACCCCACATTACTGACTGTGTTGTTTATATTTTAATAGGAGAATTCAGCCCATTTACATTTAGTGTAAAATGTGAATGTATATTACATTTACATAATAGTGTATTACATTTACAAAGTAGTGTATTATCTTTTGTTTGTTCCATGTTAAGATGACCATTTCTTTAATTGTATTCTTCCCTTTTCCTCTTTATTTTTGCAGACTTGTTGAAGTTATTTTTCATTCCCTATTTTCCTCTTGTTAATAATTCTTCTGTGTGTTTTCATATCACATTAATTTCCATACCACATTTCTAATGAGATATGTCTTTACTATTATATGAAAACAAAATACTAATGATCTTCTCCCCCATGCTTTATTTCTCCCTGCTTTCCCTCCAATAAGATGATATATTTAAAATGCTTTTACCTTTTCTCTCTATAGCACCTACATTTTGCTGAAAAGATTTGTGACTTTTAAGGCAGCTATTAAGTTTTCTTTTTTAAATGTCTCATTTATATTACACATTCACTTTATCCACTTAGATTTAATGATAATGTATTGAAAAGCTCATATCCTTCTGTTCTTCCCTTCCTCCTTAACTTTCTCCAACTGTTTTGACTCATTTGTTGCTTAGTTTCTCTAACCCTTTCTTCAGATATGGCATGTGGGTTATATATTGTCTGAATCCTCAAATATCTGAAATACTTTCCTTTCACTCTGACAGGTAATTAACATCTTGGCTAATTTAAGATACGTGGTTTGCTGTTTTAACATCAGTTGTCTGTCGATATTATTCTATTGTTTTCAAACTTCTAGAGTTGTAGGGGAGGAGTCTGATATTAGTCTGATTCTTTTGCTGTTTTTTCCCCTCTTTTGCCTTTTGAAGTAACTTGTTCTTCCACGAGAATTTATAAAGTTTTCTCTTTACCCTTGTGTGTTAGTTTCCTGCAGTTGCTGTAGCAACTTACCTAGAACTGGGTGGTTTAAACAACAGAAATTTATTCTTCAGAGTTCTGGAGGTCAGAAGTTTGAGATAAATATCACAGGACTGAAATCAAGGAACTGGCAGGCCCACACTCTCTCTGGAAGCTCTAGCAGAATTCATTCCTTGCCTGTTCCAGTTTCTGAATATGTTACAAACATTTACTCTAAATGTTTAGCAGATCTCCAGAATAGATAAGCAATAGAGAGCATTGAGATACATCTTGTTTTCCAGTTTCTGGTGGCTGCCAACATTCCTTGTTTTGTAGCTGCATCACTCCAATCCCTGCCTCTGGTCACACTGTCTTGTTCTCTTCTGTGTGTACGTAATATATATCTGCCTCTTTCTTATAAGGATATTTATGATGGCATTTAGGGCCTAGCCAAATAATCCAAAATAAATTCACCTTCTCAAGATCCTTAATTTCATCACATCTGCAGACTTTACCATAAAAGACAATATTCACAGGTTCTAGGGATTAGGACTTGATATTTTTGTGAGGGCATTGTTCAGAATATTCCACCTTAAAATTCCAACATTATTGCCAGGTATCCCTAGTGTGTATCTTTTAAAATCTTTGTGAATCTCAGTAAGGACCTTAAATTGGTGGATTCAAATTTTTCTTAAAACCAGACAGATTTTGCTTTATAATGTAAATAATTTTTCCTTTGTTATTTACTTTTTTCTTCTGAAATTTTATAATTTATTTATTAAATATCCTAGATCATCATCCATTTTTCTTTTCTTTCCCTCATGATTACCTTTTCTTTGTACATTTTCTCCCTTTTGAGATATTTCTTCCTCTGGATCTTTGAATACACTAATTTGCTTCTCAATAGTAACCATTCTTCATTTCAATTAAATTAGTTAATTTTCAATTAAAATATACAGCTTTGTAATTTACAGAAATATTCTTCTTAATGTAGTTAAATCATAAGTGCTTTAATTATTTTTGGTTGCTGTCTGTCTGCTCTAGTAGTTTTAGTGTTCTACTTGTTCTTTCTCTTTCCTCTTCTTTTTATATTTATTGTTATTTATTTAACTATTTACTTACTTGCCTTGCCTTAGGTGTATTGTTCTTTTATTATTTTTTTTCCCTTGGGGCTTACATTAAACTGCCAGGGTATCTCAGAGGGGGCAAACCCTGTCAGGAGAGCTGGGAAGTAGTCACTGCTACTATGCTGTCATTTCTTCACATCTACTAATTTTTGATTGTGTGCTAAGCATTCTAAGATATATTTTCAAATGTTTGAATGAATTTTTGACTTTTCTCTTCTTTCTTTAGAAGTATTGGGTTTTGAGCTGGCAGGCAGGTAATTTACTGCTGAATCAACTTTATTCTTTAGAGCTTATTTTTAGCTAGAGTAGCCCTACTCCTATTATATGGCCTTTCTATGAAGTGTCAACTGAGACCCTGGGTTGTTTAGTAAGTCCTCTTCACTCTGGCTGCTCAGAATTTCTATTTTGCAAGCAATTTGCAACTACCAGGATATCCATTTTGTTTTACAAATCCGTAGTGGTTGTTCTCTATCAGACCTTCCCCAGTCTCACTATGTGCATGCACAGCTTTAGGATTTAGCGAAAGTATTGGATGATCCTTATGTAGATTTATGAGATCTTTCTCTATGCAGCTTCCTTGTCTACAATATCCAGTTCCACAAACTTTAGCCTCCTTAGCAGCTCCCAACATTGATCTCTACCTCCTCAGTTCAGTGATATTGTGCTCTGCTTGACTTCCTCTCCCTGCGTTGTAATCTGGAAAATCTTCCCTGGGGCAGAAACTCAGGGCATTTATGGGACTTACCTTGTGTATTTCCTTTCTTAGGGATCAGAGTTCAGTGCTGCCTTTTGACCAAGCTCTGTAAATACTGTTTTATATATTTTGTCTAGTTTTACAGTCATTTACTATGGGAAGAGTAGTCTGGTACTGGTTACTTTATTATATTTAAAATCAGAAATTCTCTCACTGTGAACATGGGAGAGGGAAAGGGGGAGGGGCAAGATAAGGTAGGGGATTAAGAGGTACAAACTACTATGTATAAAATAAATAAGTTGCAAAGATATATTGTACAGCACCGAAAATAGAGCCAATATTTTAGAATAACTTTAAATGGAATATAATCTACAAAAATATTGAATCACTATGTTGTACACCTGAAACTAATATAATATTTTAAATCAACCATACTTCAATTTAAAAAACAACAGAGAAAACAAACAAACACAAAAAAGGCATTTCAAATGCAGTATATCCACCCGCCCCCCCAAAAAAAAGAAAATTCATGGTTTTCCCTCCCTAAATCTGGTCTACTTATACAAGTCAAAAATTTAGAAATTATCTTTGATATCTCTTCTTCCTCATCTCCCACATCCAGTGAATCATCAAGATCCCTGAATATCTCTTGAATTTATACCTCTTTCCATCTCCACTAATCATCTGGTAGACTAAGATACATGTTGAAATAGCCTCCCAACTGATTTACTTAACTCTTGCCTCCTTCTCTCCCTATCTTCTCATTGTAAGCCTACTAATCTGGTGTAAAGTCAAACTTGATCATGTTTGTCTCCTCCTCACCTCCTGATAGGATCCAATGGATTTTATTTGGCTGTATGGTGTGGTAAAACTCCTTAACATGGCCTTATATCACAGTATGGTCTGTTCTCTACCTACCATTCCAAGTTTGTGGATGATCTCATTTACCTTATTCTCTTTACTTCATTCCATGAGACTTAGCTCATGCTGTTCCCTTTCTAGGAATGGTCTTTCATTTATTCATTTGGTTAACTTCCTTTCACCTTTAGGCATCAGTCCAGTTCTCTCTTCTCTAGGGAAAATTTTCTAATCTCTTTGACTATATCACATTCTTCAATTAATATGCTCAAAAAAAATTATATAAATCAGTTGAAGTTTCACATTTGTGTGATTTTTTTTTGATTAATGTCTTTATCCTTTACTAGAGTAAATGTCATGAGAGCTATTTTGTTGATAATGTTACCGCCCATACTTAGCAATAGAGATGAAAAAAATTTAAAAAGGTGAAATGGAGGCGATCAAGGAACAGTGGCTGATTGAATAAGCAGATCTGCTCAAAATGAATAATGTAGTATCCATAGATACATTGCTGTCCATAACTCTTATCACTATGAGAATTGCAGGCATAATTTCCATCAGAAATACAAAGTTCTTATCTATATCAATTACATAAATATCACAACTCCAATCTCCAAATTGAATGAAAACCGCTTTTCTGTGAATTCTGTTTATATCAAATTGTAATGAATATTTAAAATTTTATTGCTGTTTCTAGAATCCAAAGTCTCAAAGGTATGTGTAAAAAGTGTTTCTAAGATCATGCAAGTGTTAAATATACACATAAAATTAATAATATCTAGAGTTCTATTCAACATTTGTATACTATGATTCTATGCACTTATATTAACTTAGGCTAGGTTCCTTTATGCCAGGCACTATTTTAAGTGCTTTACAAGATTAACTTATTTAATTTTCAGAACAACATTATGAGGGAGGTATTATTATTATCCCAACTTTATAGATGAAGAAACAGAGGTACATATATGTTAAATAATTTCTAATGCTCAATAATAAAATCAGTATTCAAACTCTGGCTTTTTGACTTTAGAAAGTTTAATATTTGCTAGATCCTCTTTGTGTGGCCTCCAACATCTAGCCAGTTACTTGAAAGCCATAAGAACTTGAGGGTAAAAGTTTGTTGTTTCTATATGACAAAGTATTTTTTTAATGTCTAGTCCACTCTGGGTTTTAAAAATCTGCAACTCCTTTTTCATCTCAGCAAAGAAGCAGGTGATGAAAGTGAGTACGTATATGAAGACAGGGATAGGTACCGTGTTAACACTCTCAAAGAGGTATTTCTCTCACCTCATAGTTTCCCTGTAGAAAATAGTGTTAATTGCAAAATATTTGTGGAAGTTGTGGAATCACGTGAATTTAAGGATTTCAGTGTGACTCATTAGATTGAATGAGAGAAGCCAGAAAATTAGTTAAAGATACTCAATTTGGTAAATGATCTGTCATAGGATTTGATTTAAAAAATCCTTTTAAGCAGAGTATAGATTTTTGTAGGTTTGGCAAGGTGTCAAAACTTATGAAATATTTGGAGGTCTCAGTTCAGCAGTGGCCTCAAAATAGATTCTCTTTAATGAAAGTTAAACATTGAAAGGCAGAATTGAAACACAGCCTGCCTTAATCTTTTCACAAAATTGCCAGATTGCCAGATGATGCTTAATTGGAAGCTCAAAAAATAATTATGAGCAACCTAATCAGGAAAAATCTATTTGGTCTAAATCTCTAGAGAAGGAGGTTGCACAGACAGTAAACAGTAAACTGGAGACATTTAAAAATTAATTAGATGGTGAAAAACAAAACACAACAAAACCAGCCCCTCCCAACAAAATCAGGCATAAAAACAACAACAAAAGATAGAAAACAGCTGTTTAACTTAATATATCACCACATTATTTTTGAGAAAGTTAGAGTTTATCCAGCTAAGAAGTTGTGAATAATGAAAAAGTAGCTCAGAGTGCTTCTAAATAATAAGGTCGCTCTGAAATTAGCAGTGGCTGCTAAAAGTCTTTAATTAATATCTATGATACATTTGCTCTATTTAAGAATTAGAGCTTGGAATGCCATGAGTCCAATTTTGTTACTGCTTGAGGGAGAGGAAAAGTATGGTCAGTGAACTAGAAATCTTGTTCTGGAAATTCAGAGTTGCATTGATTTCTTATAACAACCATCTTAACCCTTGGGTATATTTTATTAAAAGAACAGAGAAGTTCCAGGGATTCTTTAGCACTGTACTACCCAATACAAATGGATATTTAAAGTCAAATTTAAACAAATTAAATTTAAATAAAATTAAAAAATTCCTCATTTGCATTAGCCACATTTTAATTAATAGCCACTTGTGGTTAGTGGCTACCATGTTGGACAGAACAGTCATAGATATTGAACATTCCCATCATCCCAGAAAGTTCTATTGCAGAGTACTACTTTCGAGCATTTATACTTGGCCATCTCAGCACTGTTTTCAATCTCCTTGGTCCTATTCAATCTGTCTGAAGCCTGTAGGTTCTATTAGTTTTCCACGTGGACATACTGTAATAGAAATACCTTTCACTATTCACTTCTCAAAACTCAATTTCCTAATCTGTGGAGAGTAAGACAATTCATAGGGTTTTTATAAGAATTAATGTAAAATAACATAAGAAAACTGTTTGGCATATAGTAGGTTCTCAATAAACACTAATTTGCATTCTCTACAATGCAGTAATTTTTTCAATGATAATAGATCATTATTCTTGGAAAATTAGGAGAAGATTATAGGAGAAATCTATATACTCTGAATTTAGAGAAAGCTTGTTCTGACCTCTATATGACTCTCCTCTATTATTCTTTTGTCTTTTTATTTTTTTCTTGTCCTGCCACACTACTTCTTAGTGAGTATACTCAAGTACCTAGTCATTATGCCCTCCTTAGGTCATGGCTTCTGTACTTGTCCATTTATCATCTAAATTGGACAAGGGAGTAATAAGCAATGTCTAAGCAGCTCACCTGTGTGCCAATGCCTCCATTATATAATAGTAATTTCCTCTTCCTAATGATCAAGTTCAGTTACCTCTGTAACTTGGTGACTTCTTGCCTGTTTGTCCTTTGTCTTATGAAGAATATGGTACTAAGCAGATGGCCATAGCTTAAAGTTCAATGAGATTTGTGTCATTTCCCCTGGTAGAAGAATTTCTCCTTTAGGAGTCAGGACTTCTCAACCCATAGAGCTCAGAATTGTGTGGCAGGAAGCAAAAATTCCCCAAGTGGCTCCCTGGGAGGGATATAAGTGAGACTATCTCCTTTTTACCCCTTGGTCCTCAGAGCCATGCATTTATCTCTTGGGAACACAGTGTCATTATATGTATGTAGATGTGTATGGGTATGTGTATCTTGTGTTCTGGAGAAGGGTGCCTTGTTCTTATAGGATATTTTCTCTGACATGGTGCTATAGCTATACCCTCAGTAGGCTTTTCTTTGCTCTATCAGGTTGGGAGGTTCTAGGTGGTGCAGTATATGAGAGGACACCTGAATCCCAAGTTCATGTGCTTACTGCTGCACCCCCATTGGTCTGATGTGATTTTGTGTGGGATTCATGTTGATGGATTAAATACTCTTTAAGTTACTAGATAATGGTACAGGCTAAGGCCCTATGGGAAGGAAAGGGAAACCTGTATCTTAATCTATGCCTATAGCAGACCAAATAAATCGTTGCCCTTCCCAGGGTAGAAGGGGTCAACTTGCCACCAAGTATTTCCCTGGTCTCCTTGAAATCCTCTGTCTTGTACCCTTAGCCTTTAAGTGTTATTTAATCTCTCTCAGTTATTTATTATCTTTTCTTCTAAAGCATTATCTCCAAAAATAATCACCCAATTCCATTATCATTACAATTGTACTATTTCCCTAATATTTCTCAAACTCCTGGTGAATTCCATATGCTAGTACATCTCCTTCCACCACAGACCATCCCAGTTCACCACTAGTCAAGGTTTTCATATTTGTCTTTCTATGCTTCTGGGAACTGTTTATATTCTACCTATCCCCAGACACAGGTTCCACTCTGCCAGCCATCCAGCAGGCAGTTAGCTCCAGAATTCACTGACTATTGCAAGTCGTATTCCCTGGGAGGCCAACTCTGAGATGGAATTATTGTGAAGGAAGTTTACTAGGAACTGCTCTCGGAATTAACATGTGTGGATAAGGTTGCCAGATTTAGCAAGTAAAAATATAGGATGCCCAGTTAAATTTAAATTTCTGGCAAGCAATGAATACTTTTTAATTAAAAATGAAGTACTTGGAACATAATTATCTGAAATTCAAATTTAATTGAGTGTCCTGTATTTTGGGTGACAAACCTATGTGTGGAGAAAGGGGGGGAAGTGGGAGTGGACACAGAGAGAAGTTGGACTGCTAGTCAACAACAACCAAGGCCTCAGCTGACTCTTTAGGGAACTGAAACTGGGATGGCTCTTTAGCCTTACCCCAGGTTGAGGAACAGAGGCTGGATTTCTATATCCTTGCATTGACCAGTCATGGGGTGCAAACTGTAGAGGGGAAAGAATCATGACCTTGGGGAAGGCAACTCTCTTCAGCTGAGATTACCTTGCTGCAAGTGTTGTCAGCCAGCTGCACTCCCAGCAGCCAGGGGAATACAGTTCTGAAGGGAGTACCTGGGGGGATATATCAGGGGATATATTTTAATCATCATCATTATAATTAACATTCTCATTTGTATCTCCTCTCATGTAAATTCTCTGAATGTTATGTGGCAGCTCACATTGATAACAAGGCCTTCAGTGACCGTTCCCTAAACAGGGTCTTTGTCACTGCTAAAGGCTCTAGGTGAAAGCCATCTCTCAGAGTAAGGCCCTTGCTCTCAGTTTCTGACACCCTTGCTCTCTCTTCCCAAACTCTATGGCAATCCATCCTCAGATCAAGGTCTTGTCACTGCTCTGAAAACCAGGTAGGAACCCTTGCTCAGAACAAGCCTTCTCTGTGGGCTTGGATGCTGGTTCCTGTGTTCTTTCCTCTGATACCAGTGGAGGTCAAGACTCTTCATCAAGGCTAACCAGTCCTTCTGTGTTCTTGACTTCATCTTGCCCTCTCTCTTCTGGGACCTTAATCCATTTGTTTTTCCCTCTCTCCTGTATTTTTAAGTTCTTCTCTTCAGCTTTCAAGAATTCAAGTCTCATATACTAAAGGTATTCTCTCCTGACCCATACATATTTTTCCTTAGCTTCAATTTAGTCAATCCTCTTCCTTTCACCCTTTAAAAGAGTAATCTATACTTGCTATCTATTCCTCTTCATGTTCTCTACTTGTTGGCATTTGGCTTTCACCTACACTTACCTACTGAGTGAAAGGCTTTTTGTTTCTTCAATTGCCTAAGCCAATGGCCATTCTTTTAGCTTTTCTTTTGCTAGAACTCTCATTTGAAACCATAGTTTAATTCCTCCTTCTGGAAGTCTTTACTACGTTGACTTGACAACTCTGCAGTCTCCTGGTTCTCTTCATTTCTGAGGACTTCTCCATCTCTACTTTATCCCTTTGATCCTTAAATGTTAGTGTTTTATATTTTATTCCAGTTGTCTTAGGGTTCCATATGTTCTTCCTGAACAATAGTATTTCCTCTGTAGTTTCAGCTATATTCTTTGTGCTCATTACTCTTGATTTTATTTCTTCCAACCAGAATCTTTTCCCGGAGTTTCAAGGTTGCATATGCAAGTCTTCAAAGGTTATCTCCATTTGGATGTTCTAAAGATGCCTCAAAGGCAATATAAACAACAAAATTGCGTAAACTAGGTCCCCTTCCTCATATAAGTTGATGGCACTCAGACACCCAAGCTTGAGTTCTTAGAGGTATCTCTAACTCCTTTCTCTCACTTTAAAAAAAATAATAAACTGTCTCATCCTGATAGTTTCAATCTTAAACATTTATGAACTTCTCCCTTTCATCAGTCTAACTTTTTCATGTTCTCCTTCCATAGGACTGCTAGAGTCATTTGAGCTACAAAGCTAATGCCAACCATGTCAGTCTTCTGATTAAAATCCTTTATTGGCTCTCCATCAACTATAATTTAAGGTCCAACATAAAGCTTTCACTCTGAGACTGGACATACCTTCCTTCCATAAATAATTACAAAATATATACTGGACAATATATATGCTGCAACAATTTTTGGACATTGGTCAAACAGTTGGCACAATACTGAAAAAGGGGAAACAAACAAGATGAGCCTACAGTCATCCCAGCTTTCTGCCAGGCACTTTCTGGACTACAGTGTGGAGAGGGGTATTTTGAACAGAGGACAGTGGTATCATTGAGTTGAGCAGACAGAATTGTCCAGGAAGCTTGAGGCATCTTGAATTTGTGGAGCCGAATAACAAGGAGGTAGTAGCTGCTTGGAGAAAGAATGTTAGAAATTTGTTTAGAAATCCCCTTGAGTTTGTTGCTAAATACTAAGTTGTGCATATGTATGAAGAAACTACTGGAGGCCAGGCAACAAATAGCTAGGAAGCTGTAAGTTGAAAAGTTCCAGAATTCACACACAGTTGGGAGACATTTGAGTTTTAATCAGTTAGAATAAAGAGTCTTTCTTGAACACCTGGGCCTTCAGAGAGACTTCGGAAGGGTCATGCCTTAGTAGTGCAGCTAAATTGTCAGTATTTCTCAACTGACATTCTATGGAAAATAATTTGAATAACTATTTTCTTGTTTCTTTCAAGGTTTATACAATACCATTCTAAAGACATTAGCTATAAATTAATTCATTATGTACAATGTTGCCTTAGGCACTAGGGTTTAATTTTCTTGTAGAACCCTCATTGAGAAGTATTTTATATCCACTCCTCAGAACTTGAAAACAAACTTCAAAAGTATCAAGAAAGTTAACTGCCTGTTATACCAAAATCTAATGTCCAACAATGTGAAACACACACACACAATATCTATCAATGAATCAAAAATTACCAGACTTATGAGGAAGGAAATTGTGACCATAGCTAGGGGAAAAATCAGTCTATAGCAATATACACAATAATGATGGAAATGATGAAATTGACAAGTGACATTAAATGTTTCTTATGGATATTATAAATATACTTAAGGATTTAAAAGAAAATATAAACAAAATTTTGGCTATATTCCCTGTGCTGTACATTACCTCCTTATATTTTATTTATTTTATACCTATTAGTTTGTACCTCTTAATTGTCTCCCCCTATCTTGCCCCTCCCCCACCCCCTCTCCACTGGTAACCACTAGTTTGTTCTCTGTATCTGTGAGTCTGTTTCCGTTTTGTTACATTCACTCACTTGTTTTCTTTTTTAGATTTTACATGTAAGTGAAAAATACACTATTTGTCTTTCTCTGTCCAACATTTATAATCTGTAAAAATTTCGAATCAGTATGTTGTGCACCTGAAACCAATGTAATATTGTAAATTAACTATACTTCAATATAAAAAATGGTTAAAAAAGTAAAAACAGAAAACATGTACATAATGAGAAGAGATATGGAAGTTATAAAATGAAGTAAGTGGAAATTTTAGAGGTAAAAAATAAAATATGAAAATAATTCACTGGATTGGCATTATAGCAGGTGAGACACTGCAGAAGAGAATATCAGTGAACTTGAATATGTTGATATAGAGAGTATGGAAAACGAAGCCTAGGGAGAGAAGAAAACTAACAAATGTATAATCTCAGTGACTTTTGGGATAATTCCAGGGAGTCTGTCAAACATGTAATTGGAGTCCCAGGAGAAAGGAAGAGCAGGATAAAACTTATTTAAAATCCAAGGCAGTTCATATGTCTCACTATGCATTCAATGATTTGTCTTTGGCCTGTCTTCAAGTTTCAAATCTAAACCAATTCCTGACATTTGTTTTTCTCTTCAGGTCACTGAATGACTCACAGTTTATCACACATACCATGCTATTTCTTACCTCTATATCTTTATTAATTCTGGTGTCTCTGCCTAGAATGCTTTTAACTCTTACTCTTGAGTAATCTAACTCATATTTCTATTTAAAGTCTCAACCCACGAGTCATCTCCAAGAAGTCTTCTTGCCACTATTCCTTCGTTTCGCACCCAACCAGATATAGTTGTACTCTTTGATGCTTCCAAAACACCTTTGCATTCCCTACTGCTGCAATAAGACATTATATTACAGAGATCTGTTTTTATGTGTTTATTCTACTAGAAGGAATATATCTAATTCATATTTCTGTCTCCAGCACTTAGTACAAGGATTGGCACTAGATCAGCTGAAGAATGAATAAGTGATGACTTCATTGATCTGACTTTGGATCTGAATTTGATATTTTCATACACATATTGTTAAAAATAATAAGAATACAATTTCCTTTAAGTCTCATTTAGTATAGCTTACTTTTTTATTTGAAAACCAAAATATATTATCTTACAGTTAATGAGTCTAAGTTTAAAGTCAGAATATAATATCTTGGTAACTTATTTTATATATGTATATACACATAAATGTTATACATATTAATAAATATAACATTGTTAATAAATATAACACTTGTTAACAAAGCTTCAGTAAGTCTAGAATTCAAGATGAAGAATTATGGAATTTATAATTTAAATACTTTCAAATTTTAATATGTCCAAAGAGCTTGAGATTCTGTTGTAAATGATAGATAATGTCTGAGAGAAACAAACATTTATGTTCCATGGCTAGAGAAATGTAGTTTAACAGTGGATTGTACATTTGTACTTTGACTAGATAAAGAAAAAAGTGAGGCTTGGAAGAGTAACATTTAGAAAAACCTCTTCTGAAATAATGAATCCACATCAACTATGTTAATTTTAAAGTTTTGTATAACCTTTGTAGTTGAACAGTTAATGGGGACTGAGTGTAATGAACATTTTTGTGGAGACAGGAAGAAAACAGTAAAGCAAGCAGTAGAATCCTCTTTATTCTATTTTAAAATCTGTGCTCTAAAGAAGAAAACATTGTTTTAGAAACTTTTGATTTGGAGCACTTGATTCTAGGAGGAACAAATTGACGCTGGAAGCTCTGGGGTAAAAGGCTGGAGGGAAACTGCTATAATCTGTGCTCAGCAGTTAGTATAGTTAAGAGCAAGATTTCCCACCTGACTGCACCATTCTAAATATTGTATTAAGTCAGTTACTTAAGGGTATTTTAGAGAACACGTTAATGGGCAGTCTTGTTATATTATATTACATGTAGCAATTACACTGTGCTGAATGGCTCTATCTGAGAGAAATTTTGAAAACCTGAGCCAACTCAGAGAAAAAGAGAGTTAAAAACTTGTTTTTAAATATGAAGGTGACAAGCCATGAAAGTTTAGCTTGTTTTATTAAAATATACTCATTAAATTAAATTAATTGAATTAATTAAATTAAAATTGCTTACAAATAAACTCTTAAAATATGTTCACCCTTAGCTTTGCCTTTCTCATATTTCGTTAATTATGGTTTATGCCTATTGTGTCCTATATCAGTCTTGAGTTTTGAGGGATATTTCCAAAAGAGGTTAAGCCACCTTTATTTAAATGTTTTTAAAATCTCTTTTTTAAATTTCTTTTTAATTTCAATTTTTTAAATTTTTCTTGGAATATAGTTGATTTACAATGTTGTTAGTTTCCGCTGTACAGCAAAGTGAATCAGTTACACATATACATATATCCACTATTCTTATTTTTAGATTCTTTTCCCATATAGGCCATTACAGAGTACTGAGGAGAGTTTCCTGTGCTATACAGCAGGTTCTTATTAGCTATCTATTTTATATATAGTAGTGTGTATATGTCAGTCCCAATCTCCCAATTTATCCCTCTCCCCCTTTATCCCTTCGTAACCATAAGTTGGTTTTCTACATCCATGAATCTACTTTTATTTTGTAAATAAGTTCATTTTTACCCTTTTTCTTAGATTCCACATATAAGTGATATCATATGATATTTGTCTTTCTGTGTCTGACTTACTTCATGCAGTATGACAATCTCTAGGTCCATCCATGTTGCTGCAAATGACATTATTTTGTTCTTTTTTATGGCTGAGTAATATTCCATTGTATATATGTACCACATCTTTTTTTTTTTTTAACATCTTTATTGGGGTATAATTGCTTTACAATGGTGTGTTAGTTTCTGCTTTATAACAAAGTGAATCAGTTATACATATACATATGTTCCCATATCTCTTCCCTCTTGTGTCTCCCTCCCTCCCACCCTCCCTATCCCACCCCTCCAGGTGGTCACAAAGCGCCGAGCCGATATCCCTGTGCCATGCAGCTGCTTCCCACTACCTATCTACCTTACATCTGTTAGTGTGTATATGTCCATGACTCTCTCTCGCCCTGTCACAGCTCACCCTTCCCCCTCCCCATATCCTCAAGTCCATTCTCCAGTAGATCTGCGTCTTTATTCCTGTCTTACCCCTAGGTTCTTCATGACATTTTTTTTTTCTTCTTAAATTCCATATATATGTGTTAGCATACAGTATTTGTCTTTTTCTTTCTGACTTAATTCACTCTGTATGACAGACTCTAGGTCTATCCACCTCATTACAAATAGCTCAATTTCGTTTCTTTTTATGGCTGAGTAATATTCCATTGTATATATATATGCCACATTTTCTTTATCCATTCATCCGATGATGGGCACCTAGGTTGTTTCCATCTCCGGGCTATTGTAAATAGAGCTGCAATGAACATTTTGGTACATGACTCTTTTTAAATTTTGTTTTTTTCAGGGTATATGCGCAGTAGTGGGATTGCTGGGTCATATGGTAGTTCTATTTGTAGTTTTTTAAGGAACCTCCATACTGTTCTCCATAGTGGCTGAACCAATTCACATTCCCACCAGCAGTGCAAGAGTGTTCCCTTTTCTCCACACCCTCTCCAGCATTTATTGTTTCTAGATTTTTTGATGATGGCCATTCTGACTGGTGTGAGATGATATCTCATTGTAGTTTTGATTTGCATTTCTCTAATGATTAATGATGTTGAACATTCTTTCATGTGTTTGTTGGCAACCTGTATATCTTCTTTGGAGAAATGTCTATTTAGGTCTTCTGCCCATTTTTGGATTGGGTTGTTTGTTTTTTTGTTATTGAGCTGCATGAGCTGCTTATAAATTTTGGAGATTAATCCTTTGTCAGTTGCTTCATTGGCAAATATTTTCTCCCATTCTGAGAGTTGTCTTTTGGTCTTGTTTATGGTTTCCTTTGCTGTGCAAAAGCTTTGAAGTTTCATTAGGTCCCATTTGTTTATTTTTGTTTTTATTTCCATTTCTCTAGGAGGTGGGTCAGAAAGGATCTTGCTGTGATTTATGTCATAGAGTGTTCTGCCTATGTTTTCCTCTAAGAGTTTGATAGTTTCTGGCCTTACATTTAGGTCTTTAATCCATTTTGAGCTTATTTTTGTGTATGGTGTTAGGGAGTGATCTAATCTCATTCTTTTACATGTATCTGTCCAGTTTTCCCAGCACCACTTATTGAAGAGGCTGTCCTTTCTCCACTGTACATTACTGCCACCTTTATCAAAGATAAGGTGTCCATATATGCATGGGTTTATCTCTGGGCTTTCTATCCTGTTCCATTGATCTATCTTTCTTTTTTTGTGCCAGTACCATACTGTCTTGATTACTGTAGCTTTGTAGTATAGTCTGAAGTCAGGGAGCCTGATTCCTCCAGCTCATTTTTTCGTTCTCAAGATTGCTTTGGCTATTCGGGGTCTTTTGTGTTTCCATACAAATTGAGAAATTTTTTGTTCTAGTTCTGTGAAAAATGCCAGTGGTAGTTTGATAGGGATCGCATTGAATCTATAGATTGCTTTAAGTAGTAGAGTCATTTTCACAATGTTGATTCTTCCAATCCAAGAACATGGTATATCTCTCCATCTATTTGTATCATCTTTAATTTCTTTCATCAGTGTCTTATAATTTTCTGCATACAGGTCTTTTGTCTCCTTAGGTAGGTTTATTCCTAGATATTTTATTCTTTTTGTTGCAGTGGTAAATGGGAGTGTTTTCTTGATTTCACTTTCAGATTTTTCATCATTAGTATATAGGAATGCCAGAGATTTCTGTGCATTAATTTTGTATCCTGCTACTTTACCAAATTCATTGATTAGCTCTAGTAGTTTTCTGGTAGCATCTTTAGGATTCTCTATGTATAGTATCATGTCATCTGCAAACAGTGACAGCTTTACTTCTTCTTTTCCGATTTGGATTCCTTTTATTTACTTTTCTTCTCTGATTGCTGTGGCTAAAACTTCCAAAACTATGTTGAATAAGAGTGGTGAGAGTGGGCAACCTTGTCTTGTTCCTGATCTTAGTGGAAATGCTTTCAGTTTTTCACCATTGAGGGTGATGTTGGCTGTGGGCTTGTCATATATGGCCTTTATTATGTTGAGGAAAGTTCCCTCTATGCCTACTTTCTGCAGGGTTTTTATCATAAATGGGTGTTGAATTTTGTGCAAAGCTTTCTCTGCATCTATTGAGATGATCATATGGTTTTTCTCCTTCAATTTGTTAATATGGTTTATCACATTGATAGATTTGCGTATATTGAAGAATCCTTGCATTCCTGGAATAAACCCCACTTGATCATGGTGTATGATCCTTTTAATGTGCTGTTGGATTCTGTTTGCTAGTATTTTGTTGAGGATTTTTGCATCTATGTTCATCAGTGATATTGGCCTGTAGTTTTCTTTCTTTGTGACATCCTTGTCTGGTTTTGGTATCAAGGTGATGGTGGCCTTGTAGAAGGAATTTGGGAGTGTTCCTCCCTCTGCTATATCACATCTTCTTTATCCATTCCTCTGTTGATGGATACTTAGGTTGTTTCCATGTACCTGTGATCACCTAATCTATGACAAAGGAGGCAAGAATATACAATGGAGAAAAGATAGTCTCTTCAATAAGTGATGCTGGGAAAACTGAACAGCTACATGTAAATGAATGAAATTAGAATACTCCCTAACACCATGCACAAAAATAAATTCAAAATGGATTAAAAACATAAATGTAAGGCCGGACACTATAAAACTCTTAGAGGAAAACATAGGCAGAACACTCTTTGACATTAATCACAGCAAGATCTTTTTTGATCCACCTCCTAGAGTAATGAAAATAAGGCACCTTTAAGTTCCACTTAGTACTAGTTCAACAGATTGTTAATCCCCCTTTTTCTTATTTTCCTTTATAAAACCATCAGTTACCCTTTTTCATTGATATCTAATACATATCTTTTAGCTCAGTTCCAGTAAAATCTGTTATCTACTCTTTATATGTGAATCTTTGTCTTGAACTATGTAGCAGACTGCTTAATCATATCAGATTTGGAATTCTACTGTCTGGGTTTAAATTGCTGTCCTACCACTTGCTAGATATGGGCAAGTTAGATATCCTTTTTAAGTTTCTGTTTCCTCATCTATGAAATGAGGGTTGTAAAAGCACATAGTGTATAGGAATTTTTGAGATTTAAATAAGATAATATAGGTAAATATAAATATAGGTAAAGTATCTGACACATAATAAGTACTCAATACATTTCATTCTTTGTTGATATTGTTACTAGTATTGCCTGTGTTTTGCAGGTTTTCTGAGATTTCTGTATTCTGTTTCTTGTTGGAGCTTTGCAATTGTGCTATACTAATAGTGGTTTAAGAGAAGTGACTATCTGTTTGGATTACCATGCACTACCACTCTTTTTAATACAATGCTCCAATTGACTATAATGATCTCCTACCATTGCCTCCTTCTAGTAATTTTTATAATGCCTGGCTACTTAAGACTATGAAAAAAAACATACCCATAAAGATTGCCTGTTCCATTTCCCAGTCTTAGCATAAGCAGTATAACCTACTTGGTCCTGCAATTCTGTAGTCACTAACATAAGAGAATCACTTGAATGCATTTCAGAGCAAAAAAGATTCTTTGGACCACACTACTTATCATAAGATATTGAATAGCCCCTAGATGGCTGTGTGAGAATAGTAGATTTTTCCTGAAGTCAAGTTGCAGATATGGAGTACAGACAGAAAATACTTACTTTTCAAGGTTGTGGTCAGAAATAGAGTACATACTCTTAGGACATAGGTGGAAGTGTGTCCTGATAAGCACCTGATGAGTCAAAGGATATGTTCACAGGTGAATCCAGTTTACCTGGAGAAGGGTTGAAGCTGAGAAGACTGAAAGACAATTGGTGTTTTCAGGATTTAAGCTCATTGAGTAATATAAAATTGTGAACTTTTAAATTACATTTTCCTTACGTAGTTTGAGGTCTGAGGTTTCTAAAACTGTTAAAATAGTCTGGGCTTTTAGGTGGCATAAAGTAAGAGACTGCAAGTAGAGAGAAAGGCCTATGGATCCTAAGATCTTATCTTTGAAGGAGAAATTTTCTCTATTTTCTTAATTGGTGACAGCCAAACTTTAATGAAATCATTGTGAATGGCTCAGAAATTCTGTTGCAGACTGTTCTGGTGGACATTTTTCATTATTTATATTTCTCATTATTGGAATACAGTTATACATTCTTATGCTTTTAAGAATTTTATTGAAGTACTTGATTCACAGATGACTTGGCTCTTTTCGGGAGTGACTTAGCACCACAACTGCTCAGCAGTATTTTGACTCTACTTTTCTTTTAGCTTATATAAGAGTTTTGCCTGCAGAACTTTTAGAAATAAAATTATTCTTGCTGTATCAATTTTATTTTATTGCTAATGAAATTTCATATAGAATAATTTACATGAATTACAGCCATTGTCTACTTCTTTAAGAAATTCATTCTATTCTTGGCTTTATAGGCTTTTTTGCTCATGTCAATGACAATATATTGATTATTCATTTGTTAGTCAAGTTTATATGCTGTTATCTATGAAATACTCTTTCTCTTTGTTTTATGTTTTCTTTAAAATTATTTGTTTTTATCAAAACAGTATCGGTATGCTAAAAATTCCAGTAGTACAGAAAAGCTTATAATGAAAAGCTCCATCCTTTATACTCCCTTGTCAGAAACTATCATTTTTCAACTGTTATTATTAGATCTTTTGGTGGATAATCCCATGCATCTAAATAATAAGGTATTTCTTGAAATATCAACTTTGGAAATATCAACTCTATTGCCTCTACTATGAAAGATAAATATTTTAACTCATATTTTTCAGTCCCTTCCTGCTCTCTCAATCATTGCCCTTGGTATTATTAATTATCTTTTATTAGTTCCTTTTATAACTGTAAGCATTATTTATCAACTTACATTTATTATTCCATCAAATTCAGACAGTGACTCTTCTTGGTTTTGCACTAATATAAGACATGGTTATTAGCACCCTTACCATTCCTTTTCTAATTTTGCCATCTATAATTTTACTTTCACATTATTATTATTGATAATATTTATATTTGGTTCTGCAAGCATAATGGGGTCTTTCATTGTTAATCTATAGGTTGACTTGAGGTAAATACTTTGCTTCTGCAAGCATAATGGGGTCTTTGTTAATCTATAGGTTGACTTGAGGTAAATACCCTATGCTTTACCTATATCCTTATCCATGTAAATTTTTCATGTGTTATCTATATTTAAATAGATATCTCAGGATTTTTTTATACATTGATTCTACATAAATTTTACTATTTTAATATTTTTAGTTTCAGAATCAAGGGGTGTGCTGGAATTCTCTTCCTAAAGGTCCACTGTTAAGATTTCATTGTTAGAAAAAGAATATTAGCAAAATTAAGGTCAACTGGATTAGTTTTTCTAACCCTTCATAAATTGCTGTAAGTCATGCCACATTGTAATTTGCTTCATATTTGAACCATGAGTTTTCCATAAAATGTATTTTTGTGTTGTTTTTTGTGGCATTCTTTATGAGGAATTTCTTCTTGGAGCCCACTGACTTCCTCTTCTAATTTGGACCGGTTATTTCCTAGACTTGCTGCACAACTGTCATCTCGGCACTTCATTCTATTGGAATCCTGGGAGAGCTCACTCTTTTTCATATCCAAGTCTTCCTTCTTATTTTCCACTCTTATTTAAGTGTACATTTTTAAGTGGATATCCTGGAAAGAATAGTGAATTAATGTTTTAAGTTCTTGAATATCTGTAAATATCTTTGATTTGGATTCACATTTGATTTATAATTTGCCATGACATAGAAATAAGGTTATGTTATAATTTCACGTAGAAATTGGAAACTTTGCTCCACTGTCATTTAGCATCTTGATGATGAGAAATCTGAGCCCAGATGATTTTTGTTGATGCTTTAAAAATTTAATTAATTTAACTAAGTAATTAATTGCATTTTCAGCATGATTTATTTGATAATAATTTTGTTTTATTGTTAGTCTAAGTCCATTTAATTTGTATATAAATTTATAAATTAAATTTATATTCTATACTTTGGGGTATTGATATAGCATTTAACAACAATTTAAAAATGATTTGGTTAAAAATATTTGGATGGCACTGAATTTGTTCCTATGGCAAGTATTAAGTTGTATAAAACCTGCTTCCTGACCTAGAGAAATTATTGTGATTATGGTTATTTTATATAATGTTCATACTACTTAAAATCCCCTGTAATTTAAGAATTTTTAGAGTAAAAATTATTATCCTATATTTTTTAAATTTAAAAGGAAAATTCAACTAATTTTTTCAAAATATACAATTCTCACATCTAGAAGATTAGTGGTGATAAGAAAACAGAGGATAATATTTAGATATAGCTTTTTACAAGCATCAACTAAGGTAAAAATATATCTATTACTATAGCATCATGTTATATCATTTAACAGGTATAGGCTTTAGAGCCAAGTAGGCAGTGGGTTGAAACAAAAACTCTTTTCTTTATTGTCTGTGTAAACCTTAAAAGTTTTATTATTTTTAAGCTCCTGTTTTCTTACCTATTAAGCAAGTCATTCCTGCCCATGGAGTTATAAGCCTGTATGAGATATATAAAGCCTGGCTTATTGTTGGCACCAATGTAACCTAAGCATTTTATATACATTCTCTTTATAAACATTATTCTTTTTCAACAGCTTCTCACAGTAGATATTATTATCAGGTAGTCCAAATTGTTGGCATTTGTTTATTCAGATTATTTCCTTATTGTCCGTCCTTTTAATGTCTTTTAGATCTGTAGTGACAACACTTCTTTCAAAACTGATATTGGGGGCTTCCCTGGTGGCGCAGTGGTTGAGCGTCCGCCTGCCGATGCGGGGGACACGGGTTCGTGCCCCGGTCCGGGAGGATCCCACATGCCGCGGAGCGGCTGGGCCCATGAGCCATGGCCGCTGAGCCTGCGCGTCCGGAGCCTGTGTTCCGCGACGGGAGAGGCCACAGCAGTGAGAGGCCCACATACCGCAAAAAAAAAAAAAAAAAAAAAAAAAAAAACTGATATTGGTAATTTGCATTTTCTCTGTATTTTTCTGGATCAGTATAGCCAGGGGTTGATAAACTTTGTTGATCTTTTCAATTTTTGGCATTTTAAGTTTTCTCTGTCAGTTTCCTGTTTCTTTGATTTCTACCCTTACTTTTGTTGTTTTTTTTTCCACCTTCTTTTTATTCTTGGTTTACTATTCTTTTTCTAGTTTCTTCTAGTGGAAATTTAAGCCATTAGATTCAAATCTTTTCCATTTTCTAATATAAGCACTTAAAGTTAAACATTTCCCTATATGCATGGCTTTGTTTGCATCCCACATATTTTATAGACTGTATTTTCATTATCACTCAGGTCATAGACAGGATATACTTTGTCTTGAAACATATTTTGTCTGATGTTAATATAACATTACCTCAGGCTTTTCATGCTCACTGTTGGCCTGGTATGTTTCCCATCTATTTACTTTAAGTGCATCTGTTCTTTATTTTTAAAGTTCATGTATGCAAGAGCCAGCATTTAGTTGGGCTTTGCTTTTTAAAAAAAAAATCCTATTTGACAATTTAGTTCTATTAATTGGCACATGTAGTCCATTAACATTTAATGTAATTATTGGTTTTGTTGGATTTATTCTATCAATTCTTTATTTGTTTTCTCTTTGTCACCTCTGTTTAGGTTCCTCTGCTCTTCCTTTCTTTCAGTTTTTGATTAATCAAATACTGTTTAAAATTCCATTTTTAATTTAGTTATTGGCATTCTGGCCATACCTTCCTGAATTACTTTTTAAGTGTTTGTTCTAGGAATTACAATATATATTCTTAACTTTTCACACTGTACTTAAAATTAGTATTTTACTCTTTTATGTAAAATGTAAGGTTAAGGTGGATCCTCAAAAAGAAAAGCAGCGTGCCTTTAGAATCTGAAGAGCATGCCATGCAAATCATTGCTTTTAAACAATAATACTTTTAAGGGCATGGTGGTCGTAAAACAGCTTCAGAGGCAGCTCAAGGTAGAGGGGGGATCATTCTGGCTAGATTTGTGGATGTGGTTTTTGTCTGATAGAGTGGACCACAAAATGTTTCTAAGGCAATTGCACTGTTGGAAACATAAACAACTTGGACAAATAAGAACGGAGTTAGTTAAAAATAAAATAAAACAATGAAAAGAGGCCCTTGAACCTATAACTATATTGGGTAGAAAGCAGGCTGGGATACATACTGTCTGCTTCATAATTTTGTCTAGGTTAGTTATGAATAGAGCAATTAATTAAAATTATTTCTGAGAATGTCTTATATTTCACTTGATGAACTTTACAATATTAAGGCACATTTTAAACCCTAATAATTTTACCATTTAAAGTAGACCACACAGAATAAGACATTGATTAATTCACTTGCAGAGAAACTATTCCAATTTCCTTAATAAGTGTTTCTACTAGATCTTTACTAACAACGTCTATAAATAAATAATGATGGACACACTAGCTATGATTATGAACATCAGAGCATGCATTTTAAAGGTTTCAGAATTGTCTATTAATATTTTCTAATTTTGGTTGTTTAGAATCCTACTTTTTCAGAGCCTACTAATGAGACACTTAATGAGCAACAAAGCTGTCACATCTTCTTGTGAAGATTAGAACTACTCATTAATACACTAAAATTAAAAAGGAAATAGTTATCTATGGATTACTAGTTATAAAACAGATTCTTTATTTCAATGAAAATGTTCACTGCCTCTTTGGGATACATCTAAAACATTTGCTGAAATCATTTTTTTTTCTCCTGGTGGTGACAGCCAGACTGTTGAAGTTCATGACATGTAATTTTCCAGACACTCTTTAAAAAGAGTGCTCAATAATATCATTTGGACATGGATTAAGGCATGTGCAGATGCTGATACACTGCTCAAAGCTGCATAACAAATAAGATACCCACAAAAGTGTTCTTTGGCAATTCATATTGTTGAAAGATGGTCAATTATCTATGTGAAATGATAAAGTGTAAGCAATAGTATAATGAAAAAAAATGATATCTATGTGCTGTCTCATTGTGTGCAGAATAACCTAAAGAACTTAGGCAATCTCTATGGGTAATTCAGACTAAACAATATTTTTGATTTGAAAAATATATATTCCCAAGTAGTTTGAATCATGGAGAATGCCTCAAGTTTTCTCATTATGTAGAATGTGTGTATTAGAGTGTGTAGGATGTGCTTGCTTGTGTGTCTCTGTGTGCATCACATGGACCAGATCCAGAAGGAATTTTGCAATGGGTGTCACTTACCTTGAATTTGGCCTCACCATCAGAATCTTGACTCTAATTGTCAACAGACACAATCCAAGGATATATATTAGGGTCTTTCAGCCTTGGTCCAATTGACATTTGAGGCTTTATTGTTCTGGGCTACCTTGTGAATTCTAGGATGTTTCACTGCATCCTTGACCTCTACTCACTAGATACCTTGGTGGTGACAACCAAGTGGAAAGTTCTCAGATATTGCTGAATGTTCCATGTGAGGGGTGGGAAGGTGTCAAAATTACCCCTGGTTGAGAACCACTGGTCTATATTTAACCTTGCTCTTATGATCTGCACTTTCTGGAATGGTGTATAAGGACAGTTAACCACTAAAAAAACCATTGTACTTTAACTTGTATCTATTCAAAAAGTTAATTGGAATCTAGAAGATGATGTAAAATAATTCCTTCAAGTCTATACCTTCAAATTCTATTTCCATCAAGTTCTCTTTTGTTATATATACGGTCAGCCTCAATGTGTGGCTAAAAAATTATTCCATAATTCTGTTGTAGTCAAAGCTGAGAACCCTTTCCTGGTTCCATGCTAAAAAGAATATGTTGGATTCTTACTTTCTTCAGATTGGAGAACCTTAGAACAAACACAACTTGGCCTTTTTAATATCAGTTGCGCATTTTTCCACTGCTTATATGTAATTTTGTGCTGAATGAACCACTTTTCATCAGGGATGAAGATAGGTAAGCTTGAAGAGAATGAAGGGGTTAGTAAAACCTATCATTCCACGTGTGAATAATAGTTAATAGAAGCCTTCTTTACTTTTACAGGCTAGGTCAGGATTCAGCAAAATTTTTCTGTAAAGAGCCAGATAGTAAATATTTAAGTATTTGTAGGCCATATAGTCTCTTTTGCAACTTCTCAACTCTGCTGCTGTAGTGCAAAGCATCCACTGACAATATGTAAAAAAATGGACATGGCTGTGTACCAATAAATCTTTATTTTCCCAACAGGTTGCAATGGGATTTGGCCTGTGGGCCTAAGTTTGCCAACCCCTGTCCTAGAACACCAGCAATAGCTTTCATCTTTCTTTGTGTTCTTCCTTTATCTTACATCTCTGCCCTCCACGGCAATCACTATTAAGATTTCTGTTTCTACTTTCTATTTGGTTATAAATAGATGTGTATCATTCATTTGCTTTTTAAAAATAAAGTTTTATGACCATTGTATATATGATAAATAATATATTGTTTAATTTCCCTTGGTTTTGAGCTGTGTAAAATTGTATTATACTCTTATACGGGTTACTGTGAAAACATGGTAAATTATGAAAGCATTTTTAAGAGCTGTTATTGTTGAAGATACAAATTATTTAGTAGTGATTGCCCTCCTACATCTCTGCATTTAGCTTTTTTGTTATTCACGTCAGCTTAATTTTAATCCATTAAGAAAGATTGAATAGGTTTTTAATAAGTATATTGGAAGAAACAATAACCAGAATGTAATGGGATGGATTTTTTTTTTAGCATAAGCTAATAAGCTCATTTCAAAATGCAATCAATTATACAAAAAAGTTCATCTATAATTAGACAGATATACAAAGTTACATTTTGGTTCTTTTCTTGCTCCCATTGTATCCCAGTCATAAGTTAGGTCTTCTTTAACCATTTCAATTCAGTTATGAAGCATAAATTTAAAGAATGATATGTTACTACAGTAAATTGAAAGAATTAAGAGTGAATTGATAGCTGATTATCTTACTGGAATTCAATTCACTCATACGATACTCCAATATCGAAACGGTGAGAGAAAGAAAAAACCCAAAGGATCGAATCCTGTCTCTCTTTTTTCTTTGTCTCTAGAGTTATTCAGCTCTTCATCTTTCACTCATGCTCTTATGTCCCCTAGCAGAAAGTGCCTCTGTTTAGCACCAAATCAAGCTCATGGGTAGCAGCTGAGGCCACTGAAGTTGATTTTTGGGAAACTGAATATTCAGAACCGAGTAACACTGAGCACAAGAACATAAATCTACCCCATGCATTTATTGTCAAAATACAACATATAACTTCTGTTTAGTTATAACCAACTGCAAAGAGCCATACAACTAATGGTCAGATGTTAGGCATTACAAAAGCAAAAACTTATAAATCAAATGTAATGGATGTGGAAAATATGGGACCACAATGGTGTGATGAAACTCTCTGAATGACAACTTTAAATAACTTCTCTAAATTTGCCTGTTGCCATAGGGTTAATAACAGCTTCATAACTATGGATGGGTAATTTTACAGCCTTTTCACATTCTTTTGGCAGCATTTGATGTGATTTTTGTTTTAGGTCTCTGATCTCCTGGCTGTGAATAAGTAATGTGAATGCATAAATAGATTGCAACAAAAGTATGAAATAGCATGTGACAAATTGGAAGTTTCATTGGGGAAGGGTTGGGAGGTCATACAGATTGTTAATGAATCTAAAAATAGTTTTCATTCAGCTAAAATTCACTCCTTGATTTACTTGTTTTCTAAAAGAGTACAATGTATAATCATTTCTTAAGATTTGATTTTTTAAAATATTAGTCTTAGAAAAAGAAAGACAGATAATTTACATCCTTGGGTCTAATTCTGAAATATTTCCAGGCTACCTCGGAGACAAAGAAAAATTTTGCAGTGCTCTTTAAAAAAAGGAAAATCTGCTTTTTACTGTCTTTTTTCTTCTTTCTTTTCAGCAAGAATGGGGTCAAGTATATAGCTATCTGTAATGTGACTTGAGGACATATGAAAAGTACTCTTTGGTCATAAAAACTCCTTCTTTATCAGTTGACAAATCTTTGATGTTCTATAGTTAGGAGTTACTTGCTTTAGTTTTTGACATCTAGTACCCTGGAACTGAAACCATTAAGTAGTCTTTTATAAAAATGAGCAATTAGCTTATCATATTATGTGAGTTAGCGTTTAGAGCAATAATCATGGCTAATTTGTATTGAGTACTTTATCATGTTCCAGGTATTCATGTCTTATCTCAATTGGTCCTCACTTTAATATTATGAATGTGTTCATTATATTATTCCCATTTTGCAGGTAGGGAAAACTGAGGCTCAAAGAGGTAAATAATATTGTTCAAGGTCAGAGAACTAATGAGAGGCAATACTGAGGGTCTAATTCAGGTCTCTGATTCCAGTATTTGTGCTCTTAAATGCTATACTGTGATGTTAGGGAACGAGGGAAAGAAAAAATAAAAAAACACTAGGCACTGATGGAAGCACTGCAGTGGGTGAAGGTCAGGAAGGGACAGAAGAGTATGCTAGAAGGTGATCCTGACCTCTTCATTGTTTTTTTTTTTTTTTTTTTTTCTGGAAAGGCTGATGCAAGAGCAAGCATGAAATGATGGCTCAGCTATTGTAGGTAGTACAGGGTTTTGTAAACTATAAATTAGAACTGAATAGGTCATGAAGTCAATTTAGTAGATTATGAGCAGCATTTTAGGGTAGGAGCTGGCACAATCTTAGGAGATTTTATTAAAATATGTCATAACCCATGTTATGGGAGTTAAATAGTGTTAAGGACCAAGGCTCAGAAAAAGAGAATTTCCCAAAGTGTTTACTCATAGGTATGTGATAACATATGGAAAATAGTAGATATTGGCGAGGTCTTCTCAACATCCATACCACTCCTCCCCCATTACATAGCAGTGTGCACTTTGGGGAATTTATCATAGCTTCAGGGGGCAGAAACTGATTAATTTGAGCAATTCATTGTAACTCTCCCTAGCATGCCCATCAAAATTGTTTCAGGCTTCCAGGCCTAATTCAAGAAGCGAAAAAAAAAAGATTCCCTAGAGGAAGAGTTATGTGGGCAGCATGTTAATAAAATAAAATAGAAAGAATAGAAAATATTAGAGTGCATTGCAGGAATTCCTAGCAAGAACAGGGCACATTAGAATTTATGCTGTGGCCACTTGTGAATTGTTGTGAGACGGAAATTAGTGTAAAGGATGTTATAAATGCAACATACTAGCTAGAAAGAGCTTTGGTCTTTTGCTCATCAGTGCTTTATCTGAATTTGTGCCATATAATAATAATAGCTACTTAATGTCAATAAAGCCCTTACCATATGCCAGGGACTGGCAATAATACACTTACCTTTAAATAAGTGGTTTTTATTATTAGAAGAAGGAGGATGATTAAGTGAAAAATACAAAGGCATGTTCATGTTCAACTGTTGGGTATGTTGAGAAAATGTTGACAATTGTCAAGGTTTGGTCAGAAAACCACAACCAGTATGAGTGATATAGAATAAAGGATTTATTATAGGATTTATTATTATTTATTATATAATATGAGACCTAATGGATATGTCTACCCAAGGACTCTTGGGTCTGGTGTTGGATCTAATGTTGCTATGTGTCAGCCAGGCTGGCTGTTGGGAAGGAGAGTAGAACATGAAATGGATAAGAGCAGGGACATATTGGAACCTAGTCTTTCTCTTGTCATCTCCAACCCGAAGAGATGATGTGGGTGACCTTCAGTAGAAGCTGGCACCCTTTGCCATAGAGCTACACACACACCTGGCCCAGCTTATAGAGAAGCATAAAGAGGAAATTCCCTGGAAGCTGGAAATTCTGTGAGCCTGCTCTCTCCTACCGGTACGGTGAGCTTGCAGCAGATCGGCAATAAGGTACATGAGCTGCTGTATTGCCTGACACCCTTACACTGACCTTCAAAAGGGAAAAAAAAAAAAAAAAAGGAAGGAGGGAAGGAGAGAAGGAAGGAAAGGAGGAAGGGAGGAAAGGAGGGAGGGAAAGGAAGGGGAGAGAAGGGAATAGAAGTATTGTTTCCTCACTTCCATTTTCAAATGCCATGCAAATTTCTATTGTGGCCAATCTCAGTTGTAGCCATACAAGAAGGAGATTCTAGGATAATGTAGTTCCAGCTTGGCTAAATTGATACAGTCCAATGCCACCATAGTTCTAGTCAGTAAACTTTGATTTCTTATAAGCTACATTTTCAAGAGACAAAATTAAGGGCAAGACTTGAAAATGAATATTATTTCAAATGTGATTTTCTCAAAGTATAAAATTCAATGAAAATGACAAACCTGTGTGTTACAGGTCATTATATTTTTGTACACAAAAGCTTTCTCTCTTGTTTTTGTGTATCTATTGTAGGTTTTTGATGTGTGGTTATCTTGGGGTTCATATATGTTGATCTATAATTATATCTATTTGTTTTAAACAGGTAGTCATTTAAGTTCAAACACATTCTATCAATAAAAGATCTGCATTTTTTACTCCCCTTCTCCACATTTTGTGTTTTTGATGTTGTATTTTATATCTTCATGTTTATCCCTTTCCTGTAGTTATAGTGGATTTTATAATTTTTTGTCTTTTAATTTCATACTGTCTTATTCAAGTGGCTGATCCTCAGCCTTTACTATATATTCACCTTTACTAGTGGGATTTTTTCCTTTCCCACTATATTCTTACTTCTTGTTATAGCCTTTTCTTTTCTACTTAGAGAAGAAGACTTTTTAACATTTCTTTTAGGGTAGGTGTAGTATTGATGAACTCTTAGTTTTTGCTTGTCTGAGAAGTTCTCTATCTCTCCTTCAATTCTAAATGATAACCTTACTGGGTAAAGTATCCCAGGTTGCAGGTTTTCCCTTTCAGCACTTTAAAGGTGTCATGCCAGTCCCATCTGGCCTGCAAAGTTTATGCAGAAAAATCAGCTGATAGCCTTATGGGGTGTACCTCTGTATATGTTTCTTTGTTTTCTCTTGCTGCCTTTAGACTTCTCTCTTTAACTTTTGCCATTTTAATTATGGTATGTCTTGGTGTGGTTCTTGTTTGGGACCCTCTGTTCTTCCTGTACTTGGATATGTTTCCTTCTTCAGATTTGGGAAGTTTTAAGCCTTAATTTCATAAAATACATTTTGACCCCTTTCTCTTCTCCTTCTGGGACCCATATAATGCAAATGTTGGTATGCCTGATGTTGTCCCAGAGATTCCTTAAACTTTTCTCATTAAAAAAATTTTTTTTTGCTGCTCACATTGGGTGATTTCCATTATTCTATCTTCAGGATCACTTGTGTGTTCTTCTGTATCACCTAGTCTGCTGTTAATTCCTTCTAATGTGTTTTTTATTTCAGTTATTGTATTCTTCAGTTCTGTTTCTTTTCTATATTTCTAATTCCTTGTTAAAATTCTCACTGTGTTCCTTTATTCTTTTCCCTGAGTCAGTTAGCATTCTTATTACTAATGCTTTGAATTCTTTGGTAAATTGGTAAATTGTTTATTTCTTTTTCCTTAGCTGTTTCCTCAGGGATTTTCTCTTGCTCTTTCAATTGAAACAAATTCCTTTGTCTTCTTATTTTGCTTATCTTTGTCTCTTATGAAATTAGGTGAAACAGTTACCTATTGTGGTCTTGAAGGATGTCCTCATATAGGAGCATCCCTATACAGTCTGTTCATGCCCAGTGGCTATGGTGGGAGAGCTGGATCTGATGTGAATACAATTCATGTGTTTCCTCAGAGTGCTGGCAGCTATCACTCTGGTAGGAGGCAAGGCTGGAGATGGAGGGGCTAAGGCCAGAGCCAGGTGAGGGCTTTTCCTCTGCTCAGTAGCTGTCACCACCCTATCAGGGGCATGGTTGGGCCCCGGGTTGCTGGAGCAGAAGCCCAGAGGATCGGGTCTGAGCTGGCTCCATTCCCTTTAAGTATGTACTCTCGCTTCTCCCAGCATCAGCACCCTCGCCCAGAAGGGAATAGTGCTGGAGCAAGGGGGGCTGGTGTGGGTGCTCAGCGTGAGTCTGGGTGCAGGCTGTGGCGGTCTGCTTCTGATGTGCTGCCTGTGTATGTGCCAGTATGTGGCTCGAACTGCTCACTCCTCAGGGAGGATCTCCACCCGTGTAATCCCCTTCCTCTTCTGAGTCTCCTCCCAGGGGCACAGGTCCCAACCGGATCGCTTCTCTTCCCTTCCTACCCAATTCCATGTGGCTCTTTCTTACAGCTTTTGTTGTTCAGGATTCTTTCTGCCAGGCTCCAGTTAATTTGCAGTGAGAATTGTTGCACGTGTAGATGTATTTTTGATATGTTCAGGGGAGAAGGTGAGTTCTGTGTCCTACTCTGCCATCTTGATCTCCTCTGAGAAATTCTTAGTAGAGACAAATTTGCTTGTAATTGTGTGCCATAAGACAAATGTCTCATCAAGATGCTGAAAAATATTCTTTCAGTAGATATGGGTGAGGTATTTGGGATTTTTGGTGATTAAACAACTTACAGGTTAAAGCTACATTGTTTATTAATAACCCACTATCCTCTCAAATATGCACAGTTGCAGAATATTTAGAAGTAATACTTATTACATGAATAACAGCTGGTGTAGATTTTATGCTACAAGTTGATGATAGCACCAGTTTTGCATGTTACAAAATTTTAGACCAGAGTTATATGGCAAGATGATTTTATGAAGGTTTGCTATGGTTAAATTTAATCCACCCACAACTGGATGAGACATATCTATAGAATTAGGAAAATGTGGTACTGTTGATTAATATAAAACAAGGTGGAAAAACTGTAAAGGAATCAGAAGTTTGCGGAGTAGTAAGTATAACTGGAAAATACAGTGGAGTTATTTTAAAATATCAGAAGCCACCAGTGTCAGTGTTGTTTGTCATATCTACATGACATATTTCAACAAATCAGATATACCTGAGATAATAAGAAAAACTTACTGTTACAGTGAGATTTATAAGTAATGCTCAGAGCTATTTTTTTCTCAGCATTGTGACTTTTAACGACAATTTGAAAAAAGTACAATTAGAGATATTATTACATTTCAGTTTTCTATTTCAAACTTTTAATTGTTACTTCCAAGAGAGATATCTGAAAGATTAAGAGAAACATTTAAATAAAAGATGTACTTGATTTTCAAAGTCCTGAACAAATAATTGAGTTAAACTTAGTGTCTGAAGATATAAATGAAGTATTACAGCATAGTTCTTTATTTACACTGAAGAATGATCACAGACTTTAATTTTACCATAAATTTCAGTTAGCTTGAAGAATTTTCTTGTTATTAGGACATACTGCTATTAATACCATTCACAATGACCTGTTTGTGTAAATTAGGATTTTCAACCATGGCCCTCATTAAAAACAAAAGAAATAAGCTCAATAGTGAATCAGATCAGCATGTATCCCTATCTGTGTGTGTTCCACATTGGATCGAACTAATAAACAGGAAAGCATATCCATGATATTCAGTAAAATCACTCCCATATGAAATTTTTTGTTGTGTTGTATTTAAATATTAAGACGATTCTATTAGATGTTAACTTTGTTACATTCTTACTTTATCACATATAGTTAGTTATGTGTTTTGTTTTGGGGTGTGTGTGTGTGTGTGTGTGTGTGTGTGTGTGTGTATTTTATCCATGTATATATTTTTAAAAGTAAATTGTGTCTCTTTTACCAGAGGGCAACAAATAAATCGGCAAAGAGCAATATAATGAGGGAAGAAAATAGAGGCATAAAAATGTATGGTGAGCTTATTGTGGCTAAATTAAGATTTGTGCAGAGATGGATGCAGTAGTGGAACAATGAAGAAAGGGAAATGACCATGACTGTGGTCCAAAGTTGTATCAGGAAGATGTTCCACAATGAGAGTCTCCCAGTGCTACGGTGCACTCCTTGACTCCTTGTCTGGAACACAGCCAGGTCTGCTGTAGAGATAGCAAGCCCCCTGTGTTAAACAGAATTGGCAGTGAGTATATGGCTGTTTCTGTAGGAAATTGGAGAGTCTTACCATTCTGCCTTCTCTGTTTTAAAAATTAAATCTGGTAAAATGGATGGAGAAGGAAGCACATACTACTTTTAATATTCTGTGTTCCACAGGGTGTGAGAAGTTCAAGAAGATCCAGAAAATCACTATAACACATTTTTTTGCAGCAATGCTTATTATGCCAAGAGTTTATTTACCTAAGGTAAATGGGAAGGGTATTGGCTCGAGAGTCAGGATCAAGGATCAAGATCTTGCTCCATCTTTAACCATGCGATCTCTAACTCATTCAGTAATGGATTGGTAAGGTTAAGGCTAAAATAATGATAAGAGAAATAGAGATGGAGATGGAGATAGAGATGAGAGAGACAGAGAGACAGAGACAAGAGACAGAGTGATTGAAAGACAGATACCTAAAGTACAGGACTTAAGTAACATAGGATAGGGATTTGTGTTTCTCTCATGTAACAGTACAGACATGTAAATATATGGTACAGGTAGGGAAGTAGCTCTGATACAGAAGATCCTCCAGGGGCAAGATCCTTCCATCTCATTGGTCCATTATCTCCTACGGTGCTGTCCTCCTCCAAAGATTGAATCCGGCACCACATCTGCCTTGCAGCCTGCAGAAAGAGAGAGGGTATAAGAAGGATATGGACTTTAATGATGTGATCTGGAGGTTGTGCAGCTCAATTCCACTCACTACCTGGTGGCCAAAACTTACTCTAATGGAAATATAGTCTCTAGCCTGGGTGCCTTGTGCCTTGCTAAGCTTTGAGTGGTTCTATTAAAACTAAGGAGAATGAAGGAACATTCAGGAATGCTCAGTATGTGCCACTAGTAAGAAAATAAATATGTACCCAGTCAGGATCAGTGTCAGTTTCTTTACCTATGAAATGGGGATAAAATCTTATTTCAGAGTGTTATTCTGAGAAATATGTAACACATATATTAGAAAAGTGCTTTATAACTGTAAAATACTAAGCTATAATTTTTATTTCTAGTAATTATTGATACTAGTATTCATAAGACATGTACACATAATAACCTATGTGCTTGTTCTTTTATATGGTAGTCCATCTTGCTTGTTAATTATAGATTTCTTAATGGCAGAGTCTCAATTTAAGTTGCCATGTATGAGACCTAACTCAATGTCATAGAAATAATAAAACTTTATGGGTTAATATTACTTATGGAAATATTGCAAGTTTAAAGTTCTTTGAGTACTTAAGTGCCTATGTAACCTGAGAAATAAGTGAATAAATTAACCTTGACTCCATGTGGAAAAGCAGCTCACGAAATCTGATTTGCCTATTCCTATTTGCCTTTGCCCGATAGATTAATTGAACATTTAGAAGCCTTCATAAAATGTGTCAGTTAATTTCCTTTTAATTTTATTCATTTCTTTGGAGATGTAGGAAAATAAAATGTTTGGCTATGCAGTTTCCAAATATTCCCTTCTGGGGCATGCTTCGTCATGTTTATTTCTATAAGACTATGCATTGAATGCACCCTATTAAAAATATTTTATTGGCCATTTGAACATACTATTATTTTAGAAGTGCCTCGTAGGATCTTTTGCTTTTTTCCATTATTATCTCAGCCTTTTTATTGGTTCCAAAGAATTTTTTATATATTGTTTTTTCCCCCAATCTTTGTTGAGGTATGCGTGATAAATAAAAATTGTATATACTTAAGGTATACAATGTGATGTTTTAATATATGTATAGTTTGTGAAATGATTACCACAATTGAGCTAATTAACATATCCATCACCTCACATAGATACCATTATTACTTTTTTTCTTTCTTGGTGTGTTGAGAACACTTAAGATCTATTCTCTTAGCAAATGTCAAGTATATAATACAGTATCATGAACTATAGTCACCATGCTGCACGTTAGATTTCCAGAAGTTATTCATCCGGCATAACTGAAACTTTGTAGTCTTTGACCAACATCTTTCCATTTGCCCCAACTTCTAGGCCCTGGCAACCACCGTTCTACTGTCCATTTTTGTGAGTTTGAGATTTTTAGATTCCACATATAAGTGAAATCATTCAGTATTTGTCTTCTGGCATCTGGCTTACTTCACCTAGCGTAATGTCCTCCAAGTTCATCTATGTTGTTGCAAATGACAGACTTTCTGTCTTTTTTTTTTAAGGCTGAATAATATTTCCTTGTATATATCATATTTAAAAATATCCATTCACCCATCTATGGACACTAGGTTGTTCATAGAGTTTGACTATTGTGAGTCATGCTGCAATGAACATAAGAGTGCAAATATTTCTTTGAGATACTGATTTTATTTCCTTTGGATATTTTCCCAGAAGTGGGATTGCTGGGTGATATGGTAGTTCTATTTTTAATTTTTTTGAGGAACTTTCATACTGTTTTTGATAATAGCTGTGCCAATTTTCATTCTTATGAACATTGCACAGACCTTCCCTTTTCCCCACATCCTTGCTAACACTTATGTCTTGTCTTTGATAAAGCCATCTTAACAGGTTTGAGGGGATATCTGATGGTGGTTTTGATTTGCATATCTCTGATGATTAGTGCTGCTGAGCGGCTTTTCATATACCTGTCGGACATTTTATATCTTCTTTAGAGAAATGTCTTTTCAGGTCCTTTGCCTATTTTTTAAATGAGTTATTTGTTTTTTTGCTATTGAGTTAAGTTCCTTATTTATTTTGGATATTAGCCCCATATCAAATGTATGCTTTACAAATATTTTCTTACATTTCATAGTCTGTCTCTTCACTCTGTTGATTGTTTCCTTTGCTGTACAGAAACTTTTTAGTTTTATATAATCCCATATTTGTATTTTTGCTATTGTTTCCTGTGCTTTCTTGGTCATATCCAAAAAATTCATTGCCCAGACTAATGTCTAGAAGTTTTTTCCCTATGTTTTCGTCCAGTAGTGTTACAGTTTCAGGTGTTACGTTTAAGTCTTTAATACATTTTGAGTTAATTTTTGTATTTGATGTGAGATAAGGGTCCAGTTTCTTTATTCTATATGTAGATATGCAATTTTTCCAACAGAATTTGTTGAAGAGACTATCCTTTCCCGTCGTGTGTTCTTGGCTTCCTTGTTGAATATCAGTTAGTTGAGTGTCAATGCTTAGATTTATTTCTGCACTCTTTATCTGTTCCATTTGTCTATATGTCTGTTTTGATGCCAGAACCATACTGTTTTGATTACTGTAGCTTTGTAATATATTTTGAAACCAGGAAGTGTGATGCGTACAGCTTTGTTCTCTTTTACCAGGACTGCTTTGGCTATTCAAAGTCTTTTGTAGTTCCATACGAATATTAGTATTGCTTTTTCTAATTCTTCTGAAAAATGCCATTGGAATTTTGATAGGGATTGCATTAAATCTGTAGTTTTGGGTCATATGGGCATTTTAATAATATTAATTCTTCTAATCCATGAACATAGGATATATTTTCATTTACTGTGTCTTCTTCAATTCTTTCTTCAATTTCGTATAGTTTTCAGTGCACAGATCTTTCACCTCCTTGCTTGAATTTATTTGTAAGTATTTTATTATTTCTGGTGCCATAGTAGATGGGATTGTTTACATTAATTTCTCTTTCTGATAGTTCATGTTAGTATATAGAAATGCTATTGAATTTTAGATGTTGACTTTGTATCCTGTAAATTTACTGAATTTGTTTATTAATTCTAACACTTTTTTGATGGAGTCTCTGTGGTTTTCTATGTATCATGTCATCTGCAAGCAGAGACAATTTTACTTCTTTCCTAATTTGGATGCCTTTTACTTCTTTTTCTTGCCCAGTTGCTCTTGCTAAGACTTCCAGTACTATATTGACTAGGAGTGGTGAGAGTGGGCACCATTGTCTTGTTCTTGATCTTAGAGGAAAACATTTCAATTTTTCACCATTAAGTGTTATGTTTGCTGTGGGCTTGTCATATATGGCCTTTATTATGTTGGAGTACATTCCTTTTATATCCATTTTTGGGAAGCTTTTATAGTGAAAGGATGCTGCTTTTTGTCAAATGCTCTGTTTTCATTTAAGATGATGATATGATTTTTACCCTTCATTCTGTTAATGTGGTGCATTACATTTACTGATTTGCATATGTTGAACTATCCTTGTATCCCAGGGATAAATCCTATTTGATTATGGTGTATGATCCTTTTAATATGTTTTTGAATTGGTTTGCTAGTGTTTTGTTGAGGATTTTTGCATCTATGTTCATTTGGGATTTTGGCCTGTAATTTTTTTTTTTTTTTTTTTTTCCTTGCAGTGCCCTTGTCTGGTTTTGGTATCAGTGTTATGCTGGTTGTGTAAAATGAGTTTGGAAGTGTTCTCTCCTTTTCAGTTTTTTGGAAGAATTTGAGAAGGATTGGCATTAATTCTTCTTTAAGTGTTTGCTGGAATTCACCAATGAAATCACCTGATCCTGGGCTTTTCTTTGTTAGAAAGGTTTTTGATTCCTGAGTCAGTCTCCTTCTACTGGTCTCTTCAGATTTTCTATTTCTTCTTGAAATAGAAGTCTGAGCGGGTTGTATGTTCCTAGGAATTTCTATATTATCCAATTTGTTGGCATATGGTTGTTCATAGTAGTCTGTAATGACTGTTTGTATTTGGCTTCTGTCATTATATAGTGACCTTTTGACTTAAAGTCTGTTTTGTCTGATGTAAGCATAGCCAGCTCTGCTCCTTTTTGGTTACCATTTGCATGGACTATCTTTTTCCATCCCTTCACTTTTATCCTATGTGCATCCTTAAACCTAATGTGAGTCTCTTATAGGCAGTATATTTTGGGGGTTTTGTTGTTGTTGTTTTTTAAATCTATTCAGTCACTATGTGTTTTGATTGGAGAATTTAATCCATTTACATTTAAAGTAATTATTGATAGGTAAGGACTTACTATTGTCACTTTATTTTCTGCTTTTTAATTCTTTTATTCCTTTCTTCTCTTGTTGTCTTCCTTCATGATTTGATGATTTTTTTTTTTTTGGTAGTTGTATGGTTTGATTCTTTTCTTTTTATCTTTTGTGAATCTACTAGAAGTTTCTGCTTTGTGGATATCATGATACTTATATAAAACATCTTATAGGTATAATAATCAAGTGTAAGCTGACAACAATTTAACTTCAACTGTATACAAAAATTCTACATTTTTACTTCTCCCCCTCCCACATTTTATGTTACTGATATCACAATTTATATCTACTCACAGCATCCAGGTGCAGAATTCTACAGAGAGCTGCCATTTCTACTAACCACCTCATGTATTCCACTAAGGGGCCTACACACAAACTTTGTAGATGTAACAACTATAGCTAGAGCTTTTAAATTTATGTAGCATGCCTAGGCTCTTGACACTTTCAAAATAAGATGATAACATCAAGAAGGAATATAGATAGCATATGCAGTAGGCTTTAGCTGCCTTCTATCTAATCAGCCATGCTGATCCTCTCAGCATTCTGGTTGGGGTATGAAAGGAGTGGGCTTCTTGGTCAGTGTTCCTTACAGCTGTGGAAGCTGGGCATTTACTATGCTGTCACTTTCTTTGTGGGAGAAATTGTGGGCTGAGAGGCCTCTCTTGGCACTGAGCTGCCACCTTGGGAGAGGGCTGCTATAGATAAAGTGAAACTGTTTTTCTTATCCTCTTCAATGCATCTATTTTCAGACATTTTTTGCTCCAGTGGGGTTCTGGGAACTTACCACTGGACTTCCAAGCTCGCACAAAGGTATTCTGATCCCTAAGTGTTTGTTAAAATCAGTGTTTCTCTGGGTGGGGAAAGAAGGCTGAAAAAATCCTATTCTACGACCTTGTTGATGTCACTCTCTATTTTGCTAATAAAATCTTATAGCTGCCTACTAACTGACATTGAAGATCACGTTTGTGGTGATGGAAAAATTTCCATGATAATAATTACCCACTGAATACTTTCTATATGCCAGGCACTCTGCTAAGCATGATTTATGCATTATTATTAAGTATTGGAACCCATGTTCTTAAGTACAGTGATATATAATGATGAATAAGGTGTACAGAGATGATTTTTTCCGTAACTAGGGCATTGAATTCCATTCAGGGTCAATAGCCAAATAATAGTTCATTTCATGCTTACTGTGGACCCCCTTGGAAAAATCCACATTGTAACAGCCATTGTGAAAGATGAAGTAGAACTGTTCAGTTGCATGCATAAAACTATTGGATATTTTTTCTGAAACAAGTTTTTGAGTAAGTTTAACTCTTGGGTTTCAGGTGAAAATATAATAATGAGATGGGTCCTTTCTGTGCTTCAAGGGAGAGAGTAGAAACAAGAAGCAAGTTTATGCCCTCTTCTGGTAAAAGATCTCATATAAATTAGGAATAATAAAATATCTGTTAAGATAAACTTTCTTCTAAAAAGCTTTAATAATTGCTTTTTCAACATGTTAAATGATTTTAAGCTTTGTAGTTTATTGAAAGGAGTGATCATCTTTTTTGTTTTGTTTTTTGCATTACGCGGGCCTCTCACTGTTGTGGCCTCTCCCGTTGCAGAGCACAGGCTCTGGACGCACAGGCTCAGTGGTCATGGCTCACGGGCCCAGCCGCTCCACAGCATGTGGGATCTTCCCGGACCAGGGCACGAACCTGTGTCCCCTGCATCGCCAGGAGGACTCTCAACCACTGCACCACCAGGGAAGCCCGAGGAATGATCATCTTTTAATGGCTGGTTGTGATTATCAAATTTGAAAAACATTAGTATAATCAATGGGCAACATTATGATATGTATGCAAGTGAAACACTTTTGTCTCATTTGCAATTTGCAGCAGAAATTTATGGAGAAAATTTTGCAGCTCTTTTATGAAATGGAAATAAATAGCATTACAAATGACATACATAAAGGGCTGACTCATTGCAGTAATGAGGTTCTGACTCTAGAAATTTGTTATTCAAAGTATACAATGTGACTTCAGGAAAAAAAAACTGGCAAGTGGTAATACTTCAGATTTTCCAACTTTAGGTTGGATTTTGAACTAGATTAGGCATGGGAAGGGAAGTCTGATGTTATGCTTTTTCACTGACATCATTGCCTTCAGGAGTGTGGTAGGTTAACTGATGGTGTAAGGGGTAAAGATGAGCTTGTAGCACCAGTAATGATAATCTCTTCTTTTGGTGAACTCTGCAACCACTACCTGTACTCACAGGAATCAGAGATGCCGTATTAGATGAGAGTGCATAAGATTGCCACATAGCTGGTAGAGAAATGAAAACAACAAAAGTAAAGAATGGTTGGACTAGCAAAGGTGCTATGAAATCTTAATGTTTAAATTTGTGCTTTCTCTTCCTTTTCTGGCTGTTTTCTTTACTTTTAAATTCATTTAGCATGCCTGTGCTCTTGATACTTTTTTAAAAAGATGAGAGCATCAGGAAGGCTTGGTATATGGTAAAATCTTATCTTCAAATAATATAGGAGTGTGTATGTGTATGTGTGTGTATTTTTTAACTATTATGAGAGTAATAGTTGGAAATGGCAAGGGAAAATAAGAAGGATACCTAGCCCACTTCTAGGTCCTGTGGCATGTGGAATTATGAGAGAAAAAAACCTGCTTTACCTCCAGGACTTAAAAAGAAACAGTGTCATTAGGGAATAGTCAGGATTCCCTTAGGCCAAAAAGATGAAAAAATATTAAGAAAAAGGCTGAAGGCATAGGATATATATATATTGAAAGTTCATATTGTCAGATGGCCTTTGAAAAAAAGTATACTAATTTACTCGGTCATCAGCAGAGTGGATTCTGCTTCCCTATTCTCTCACTCGCCATGGGTATTCTTACTTTTTAGTCTTTTCCAGTTTGATAGATAAAACCTACTATCTTGCTGTCTTAAATTTTATTAATTTTATTGGTGAAATTAATAGCTCTTTTAAATGGCTATAGACATTTTACATTTTTAATATGAGTCAAATAATTATCTTTGTAATACTAGTTTAAACAAAGTAAAATTATTGAATTTGCTCACCATTCTCTGCCATTGTGTTTTTAAAGTTAAGGTGTCCATTGCTTTATTTTCATACTTATATTAAGTTATAAGCTCCTTAAAAAGATATCTTATGAAGTTATATGAATTATGTTATTGAAGTCTTTAATAGTGTATTATTCAGCCCAAACACTCAATATTTTTGTTAAATGAAAAAATAAGTGAAGATCTGAGGTTAAATCTGGACAAAAGTCATTGGAGGTAGATAGATATTTAGTGACATGTGCTGGATATTTTGCTTTGTTAAACTGGTTTCCTTTAAAGGTTTATTGCATCAATCTCTGCTTTATCATATCCAGAAACATGTCTCATGGATTTATAGCCTTTTTCACTGAAGTGAGATCAATTTTTGTTTTATTGAGGACACTTTTGTTCTTTAGGGCAATAATATTCATTTTTAACAGAGCACTTCATTTAAACTTGAAACTTGGTACCATAAAGGACCCAGGCCCCTTCCCCCTGCCACACCCACTCACTGTATTTTTCAGGTTAGTGATTTGTGTGAATAGGCTCTGAGAGTGAATCAATGTTTTCATCAGTCTGGAATTCATGAGGCAGACTGAGAAAAATAAAGATCAAGGACTGATTTATTTGACAGCCTGTGGGAAAGTTCATAATTCTCATCAGTGATGTTCACACTAAAATGGTTTATGTATCTAATGAAATGGACCCTTGTCTTCTACCCATTCTAATTTCCTTTAAAATTACCTATTACCAGATATTTCATTGCAACATCCTAAAATTTTTCTTGTTACTTTTTCTTTCATTATTTTTTCCTTAAAAGTCTCTATTCTGTTGTTATCTCTTGATGTAACATTTAAGTCTCACTTAATATGTATTGTTGAGGTTGAGTCAAATAGGGAAATATAGTAGGAGAAAGAAAAAATACACATATTCCAAAAGGTCATAATAAACTATTCTTTACTGATATTCAACTAGATGCTGTAGCATAACTTTGATTGCTCGTTACTTCAGAAACATGTTTATACTTCTTGACATAACATTGCCCTTTCCTTTGGTACTCCCTGAGAAATGTCTTCAAGTAGTAAAAGGATTTGAAAGTCATTTAGTTTCTCCCAAATTATTTCTCTTCTCATTACGTGTTAAGAATAAAAATTGTATATATTTACAAATAAAATATATCCAAATGTTCCAGTATCCTCATCATCAATTTTGTCATTAATTAATTCACTTAAGAAAAAATGACTGACATATATACTATGTGTCAAATAATACATAGATGCAAATATGTAGATATTGGCCTGCACAGAGTGTCTGGCACCTAGTTGGGAAGGAGAGAGTGCAACGTAAATGCTATGAAGGAGATAAGCTTGGAATGCTATGGGAATGCTTGGGAAAATCATTCAGTGTCTATAGGATGTGTGGCTTTGGAAGAGCATCCTGGAAGAGACTGTGGGATTTGAGTTTTGGAGTTACAAGGAGGAGTTAATAAGGAGAATGGGATGGGACTGGAGATGGTGGTTGTTGGAAGAGAAAAAAAAAATGTCAAGAGAAAAGAACAAGCTGTGGGAAAGAAAGCAGATTGCTTTTACAAAAGGAATTTGGCAAGATTAGATCACAGCATTGAAGGGTGACTGTGAGGAAAGATGATTTGTAAGAGACAGTAAGACCTAAATCATGAAAGATCTTCTATGTTATGCTGAGGAGTATGGCACTTAAGGTCAAAAAATAGGGGAGTGACATGAGCAATTTGCATTTTATTAAGATGGCTTTGTAATGGAAGAATTTATAAAGACTAAGATAAATACATTTAATTATTTGAACATAAAAAGACTGCAGGTCCAAAATAAAAAAGATTAAAATTAAGAAGCAAGCTAAACTGGTACAACTATTTATAATAAATGTGACAAAGGTTAATTGTTTTAGTATTTAAAGAGTTCATTCAAATTGGGAACAACAGCACTAAGAAGATACTCGTAGATAAAACAGTGTGACACTAACAGACAATTAGGAAATAAAATAGGCTAACAAACTTATCAGTATGCAAATTAAAACAACAGGGAAATCTCATTCTTTGCTTGTCAAATTAAGATATTTTTGAAAAAAGAATGACAATCAGACTACCCAATGCTGACAAAAATATGGAGTGAAAGGAGTTTTCATGCATTGATGGTGGGAGCATAAATTAATATAATCTTTGTGGATACAATTGTATTTCGAGTTTGCAAATTGCCCACATTTAGTGACCCAGGAATCCCTCATCTTGGGATTTTACCTGAGGAAGTAATCTGAAGTATAGAATGAGGTGGTCTTACTTGATGCTTAAATGAGATAATTCATTCGAAACACTGGTATATAAGCACAAAATGAATATTATTATTATCATTATTATTATTGGCACAAATGTGGGCCATAAAATATGTTCAGAAGTCACTTCCAGTAACAGTCATTTAGAATATTGTGGTACAGAGAATAACAAAATTTTAATTATTTTCACCATAGTGTATTATTTTAAAACAGGTCTCAGGAAATCATTTGACAATCAAGACCAAAAAAAAATACCCATCTTGAGACATCTTTGTATCCAGAAGGATCCTTTTAGATGATCATAAGTAATGTTGCACTTGACCATTAGTGAAGAATGATACAAATTTGAAGAGAAACTTGAAATTAAAAAAAAAAAAATTCAGGCTAGCATTTAACCAGAGAAAGGAGAATGGTACAGCAGACTCTGGAACAAATATGTGCTGTTATCTGAAATTATCTCAAAATGGGAGAATTAAGGTAAATCTTGAGTCAATTTTTCTTATGGCCAGGAGGTTGTAACCTAGCTGGAAGCAGGAAAGTAGAAAGCAAAATTATAAATGAATGATGGAAAATGGCTTAAATTATACTTTTGGAAACTGCATGTAGTCCAAGATTTGTGACAAGTCTATTTTTTTTTTTTTCTATTTGAAATAACTTACTTAGGCTTGGAACTGCATAATGAATCAGACTAACTCAAACCACCCAGCAACTAGCAATTGACATTTAGTAAAATATACACAGTTGCAAGTTTCAAGACTAATATTTCTTTTGAAATGCGTTTGTCCTAAAGAACTGTGATGTGCACAGCATGTTACATCCGATAAAGTGGAAGAGAGAAATTGAACTGTTAGATTGGCTCCCACCTATGCACTTACCAGAAAAGCACACACCTGCCTCATTTGTTAGAACTTAATTGCTGCCACCATGATGTTATTGTGAACTTGAAATGCACCCAGGATGGAGTGGGTGCTCTTCTGAGTCCCCTCCTTCCCACCCACCCCCCTTTTCCCTTATCCTCCTTCCCTTTCTCCCTCCTTCCCTTCCTCCTCTCCTACCTTCAAAATTTCAACTTAGATTCCTGGCTCTGCTGACCTGGCTCTGAGTCAGTCTTTGCTTAGGAAGAGTTTGAGAGCCTAGGATGGTTATGGGTACCCCCAAGGATGTATGACATATACCTTGATGCCATGCATCATTATTCTTGTGAAGTGAGCATAAGCTTTAGAGTGAGATGGTTCTAGTTGATTCCCAGTTCCACTGCCTATTAACTGTGTGGTATTCTACAAGTCACCGAATTTCACTGAGCTTCAGTTTTCTTAATTACAAGTTGGTTTCCATAAGACCCAGTTTGCAAGGCTGTGGTAAAGTTTTGTCATACAATAAATGTTTAATATTTGGTGCCAAATATAATTATAACCCCAAACAAACAAATAAACAAAAATATCTTGGATTTTATTAGAGAAGATTTGATGGATGCATAGATTAAAAAATGATTATCAACCTTTCTTGTCACCATGGTAGATGGCTCAGATAACAGTCACAGAAACTCACTCCTAAGGTGTAAACATAATTTTGGAAATTCCTACCTCTAAGTGTATACCATCCTTTTATCTTCCATTTAGGAAAGCATATCATAGAAAATTATAGTTTCAATATTCCAGAAATAACCTTGAAAGTGACCCAACTTATTTTTAAAGAGTCTGTAAATTTTTTGTCATTAAAACTGTACACTGTTATTAAAATTACTTAAGACAACTATACAACTGACCATTGGTGAATCACTAACCTGTTGAAAGAAACCTAGTGGTTGAGAAGTACTTGACTTGAAGATGTCTTCAGATCCCTATTTGTAGCCTTATTCCATAAAACATCATCCTGACTGCCTCTGATTGAAGAGAAGAACAGCAAAAATTTTGAGATGTAGATTTTTTAAGGAATATCTAAAGGCAGAGAGGGAGCTTTTATAGTTCAAAGAAGACAAATAAGAAGGTGACGGCAATAGTAAGATTAAAGACCTAGAAGTTACTTTTTAAGGTGCCGATTGTTTCAGCTTTCTATCACCAGATTATTTACAAGAGAAATAAAGGGAGAGTGAGATAAAGAGGCAGCAGAAGACTTACTCATATTAAGTATGTTTAAATTTTAAAAGTCGGTAAGAATAGAAATTCTGAAAACTTCCTTATAATTTTATTCACTTTTGCCACCAGATGTGAAAAGAAAGCAAAAAAGCAATGTCACTTTTACTACAAATTAGTTTCATCTTTGTCCTTATAGATAGATAACAGCAGATGTTTATGGCTTATGCTGTTAAAATAAACTAAAAGACTGGTCTAGGACACGTCCCTACATCTCCTTTGTCTTTTTTTCTCATCTGCTACTTGAAGGGATGAATCAGTTGATATAAGGTAGCTTGCTGTAATATTCAATGTTTCTATGAATATAAATGATCAGAAGGACTTCCTGCAGCTACACAAGCATCTAATCACAAATAAGAATCTACAATTTCCTACAAAGACACAGAGAATCAATGTGTTTGAATGAAGGAGCAGTGGACTGGATCCATCAACTCAAATGGGGTGAGTCACTTAAACTCTCAGTAATTAGACCTTCCTTGTCTAGAGAACAGGGTGTTCATGAAAGTTGAAAGAGATGAAACATGTGAAAACACTTTTCAAATCAGGAAACTGTAGAATTGTAATCCGATTAGGGGAAATAGAGCAGTGCAATAATTATAAATCTCAAGAATTAAATAAACAAGGATGGCAACAACAGTATTTTTACCTGTCATCTAATTTTAACTTGAAATGAGCAATAGATGCTTCTTTATTAATAAGCAGTGTATCATTACCTTCAGGCTTATTGCTCCCTTATATAACTAGGAGGTTGCTGCAAGCATTTAATATGGAGAAATGGAAAACAATTCTGCCAGTGAGAATTTTTTCCATTAGAATATTCAGTTATGATGCAAATAAAGTTTTCAAAGTTATTCATTTGTTAGTTACACATAGGAGTATTATATTCCGTGTTCATATGAAACATACTACTGACTCATTATCTGTAAAGGTCAGTACTGAGATAGCCTCCCCCTCCCCATGTCCCCCCCACCCCGTTCTTTCCTCCCTTCCTTTCCTTCCTCCCTCCCTTCCTTCCTTTCTTCCTTCCCCTTTTCCCATCTCCTTCTTCTCTTCACTCTCTGTTCCCATCTAACCCCCACCCACTACCCTTCCCACCACCCACCCCTGTTTCTTAAACTTAGACATCACAGAACGATCTTTCATTATCTCTTTTCTTTTCTCTACATAACCTCTCTCTCGGCAGACAATCTTATCTAATGATACGACTTTTATAATCAATGTGCAGGAAATTTCCGCTTCTATATGCCCAATTCTAGCCTCTCTTCCAAACTCCAGTACCATCTTTCCAATTACCTGTTGTTGTATCTAACTATATTGAGTACTACCTTAAACTCACAGTGGATCTGTTATTTCCTCCCAAACCTGCTCTTTCCTTTCGAATTCTTATTTCTGTTAGTGGTGACTAACCTCCCTACACATAGGCTCCAAACCTTGGTATCATCTTTGAGTCCTTCCCCTCTCTCGCTCAAAATTTTAATATTTATTTGTTCTTCGCCGTTTCCAGGATCATTATAGAGTTTACTTTATTTCTTACCTGTATTATTGGGGTACTTCTTAGCTGGTTTCTCTATCCCCGCACTCTCCTCTAATTCACCTTATATGTTATTGCCAGATAAACCCTAGAATCTAGAATCATAGACCCCAAAATTAGAAACAGACCTTAAAGTGATTGGTCCAATCAACTGGATACTCTTTAGTTCTCTCTAAATACCAAGCTAACTCTATGCTTAGGTAACTCTACTGCTCGCCTTAGTCAGTCTTTAAAAATAACTTGGGCTTCCCTGGTGGCACAGTGGTTGGGAGTCCGCCTGCCGATGTAGGGGACATGGGTTCGTGCCCCGGTCCAGGAAGATCCCACATGCCGCGGAGCGGCTGGGCCCATGAGCCATGGCCGCTGAGCCTGCGCCTCCGGAGCCTGTGCTCCACAACGGGAGAGACCACAGCAGTGAGAGGCCCGCGTACCGCAAAAAAACAAAACAAAACAAAACAAAACAAAAAACCAACAAAAAGAAACTTAGCTACTTTGAAGTATTTTTTCTCTCCCTCTCCTCCTCCTTTTCTTTGTCTTCCTCCTCCTCCTCTTCTTTCTCCTCCAACTTCTTCATTTGAGCTGAAATCCTTCTCCCATTTTTGCCTTAAGTCTGTCCCATGAAGCCATACAGAATGTCTAATCCCTCTACCGTAAGTCTGGATTTCAAGATTCATAGGTAGTTATTCTGTGTCAAAGTATAAAAGCTCTCCATTGGGTTAGGGTTTAGAAGCTGTCAACAGCACTGTTATTTTTGGTTCTTTTGTTGTTGTTGTTTGTTTTGGCGGCACGCGGGCCTCTCACCGTTGTGGCCTCTCCCTTTGCGGAGCACAGGCTCCAGACGCGCAGGCTCAATGGCCATGGCCCACCGGCCCAGCCGCTCCGCAGCATGCGGGATCCCCCCGGACCGGGGCACGAACCCGCGTCCCCCGCATCGGCAGGCGGATTCCCAACCACTGCACCACCAGAGAAGCCCAGCACTGTTATTTTTTATCATGCTTGTTGCAAACTTCTGCAGAAAGAAGACAGGCAAATGTGACAGCCGTCTCGGAACCCAAAGCTGTCCTGCCTGTTTAAATTCTAATTTTTTTTTTTTTTTTTTTTTTTTTTTTTTGGGAGAAAAAGGCAGAACTTTAAGGCCAGGAACTTTAAAAACATGCATTATGAATTCATATATGTCTGATGTGATTAAAAAGTATAATTGGAGAAACATTTATCTCCTATATTAGTCATGCTTTATTGTATGTCATAATTAATTAAAACATGTTCCATAATTCTTAAAAAATACAAGTTTAGGTTTTAGATACCCATAAAAATATCTTAATCACAAGAGAGTCTTTATCTTTACACTAAGTGGCAGACAAATACAGCAGAGAAATTTGTCATTTAATACAGAGAACAGATCATATCCAAATTTAATTTCATTTTAGACTTCAGTGTAACCTGATTAATTAGCAAATATGTGCTTCATATAGCTCCCTAGGTCATAAGTGTCCTGGATCTCATGTTTCTTTTTATAAGCAGAAAGGATAAGAATTATAATATAGAAACTGAATAAATAAAATAACCTTTATATCCAAATGATTTACTTTTCGTAGTTTTCCTCTAATCAAGGCTAACTATGTTCTTAAGTGGAAAATTCAATTTCTGGTTTTATATTTCTTTTTTTTTCTAGGTGGAACAGTCTTCATTCCTTCAACCATCATTCCTGTTATATAGTTTCAAGATCCTTTGTTGCCCTGATTATTTTAGTCGGAAAAAGACTCATTTTGTTTATAACCATTTTAGCAGATGCTGCTGGTAAATCCCTCCAGATTCCTTAGGAACTTATAGTTCCCATTCATAACAGGTGTCCTAAGGCAAGCACCTGCAATTCCCAGGTACGGGCTTTCTCTGTCTAGTACTTCCTAAGTCTCCTCCAATATCATCTACTTGACTCAAATCCTAGTCTTATGGTTTGCTTCTGGGGAAACATAACCCAGATCACCCCTTTATTGCTGCACCGCGTGGCATGCAGGATCTTAGTTCCCTGACCAGGGATCCACCCATGCCCCCTGTCGTGGAAGCATGGAGTCTTAACCACTGGATCGCCAGGGAAGTCCCCAGATCACCCCTCTTAAAATATCCTACTGTGTACTTTGCAATCAAACATAGAGTGTTTTCTTTACTTGAATCTCGAGAGGCAGGCAATATTAACATATCAAAGAGTTTTGGGTAAGCCATGTTACGATTTTTTTTTTTTTAACTTGACTGTAAAGACAAGGCAAAATTATTTAAGGGTTTTCCAGCAATGGAATGGTAAGAGCAGATGTGCTTTGTGGAGGCTGGATTTGAGAAAGGCAAGACTTGGGCTGGATATCAACTTAGAAGTGTGCTCCTGTGGTCTAGGCAAGAAATGGTGGCTGATTCTGATGATAGAAGCACTTAATAACTACAAAGCAAAGGGTGTGGTTTTGAGAGACATGGAGTAGAATTGACAAAACTTGGTTACTGGTATTAAGTAGGTGTTGAAGGTGAGGGAGTAACTGGATAAATGTTGGTGCCATTTTTCTTCTTAAGGAAAGAGAAAGTTTGGGGAATCAGGAGAGAAGCTCTTGTTTTTAACATGCTGTATTTGAGATCTATGTGTGAGCCTGGAAAAGCCTATGCTGTTTTAGAGGGAATGTAAATAAAACATGTTTATGAAGCTGATATATAACTTTCATTTTATTTGTTCCAAAGTGTCTTCCACTTTCTCTCTATAGCATCTGTCATCTGTATCATTTTTACATTAGCAGTGTTTGATATTTTCCTGTTACTAAAAATTATATCATGATGTAACTATTTGGACTAATTTCCATTTGCATATCAGTTTATACCTCTTAGGTCCCCGAAGACTAGGTAGAGCATCAACAAATGTGAAGCTTGTATCTGTAAGACTTTTTTTTTTCATTTTCAATGACTTTATTGAGAACATTTTGCAAATTAGATTTTACAGTTTAACATTTTACAGTTAGAAATTTTATCTGCTACTACATAAGTTGCAAACTTTTCAAAACATTACGGAATGTTTGAAATTTCTTTGGATATTTTGGATTTTTTGGATTTCTTTGGATTTTTCTGTTCCTTGTTCAGCTCCTGAGATATATATATATATATATTTTAAGTTATTTATTGGAGTATAGTTGCTTTACAGTGTTAGTTTCTGCTGTACAGAAAAGTGAACGAGCTATATGTATACATATATCCCCTCCTTTTTGGATTTCTTTCCCATTTAGGTCACCAAAGAGCACTGAGTAGAGTTCCCTGTGCTATACAGTAGGTTCTCATTAGTTATCTATTCTATACATAGTAGTGTATATGTGTCAATCCCAATCTCCCAGTTCATCAAACCTCCGTTTCCTCCCTTGGTGTCCATATGTTTGTTCCCTACGTCTGTGTCTCTATTTCCACTTTGCAAATAGGTTCATCTGTACCATTTTTCTAGATTCCACATATATGCGTTAATATGTGATATTTGTTTTTCTCTTTCCGACTTACTTCACTCTGTATGACAGTCTCTAGGTCCATCCATGTCTCTGCAAATGGCACAATTTCATTCCTTCCTATGGATGAGTAATATTCCATTGTATATATGTACAACTTCTTTATGCATTCCTCTGTTGATGGACATTTAGGCTGCTGTCATGTCCTGGCTATTGTAAATAGTGCTGCAATGAACGTTGGGGTGCATGTATCTTTTTGAATTATGGTTTTCTTCGGGCATAAGCCCAGAAGTGGGATTGCTGGGTCATATGGTAGTTCTATTTTTAGTGTTTTACAGAACCTCCATACTGTTCTCCATAGTGGCTGTATCAATTTACATTCCCACCAACAGTGTAAGAGGGTTCCCTTTTCTCCACACCCTCTCCAGCATTTATTGTATGTAGATATTTTGATGATGGCCATTCTGACCGGTGTGAGGTGATACCTCACTGTAGTTTTGATTTACATTTCGCCAATAATTAGTGATGTTGAGCATCTTTACATGTGCCTCTTGGCCATCTGTATGTCTTCTTTGGAGAAATGTCTATTTAGGTCTTCAACCCATGTTTTGATTAGGTAGTTTTTTTTTTTTTTTTTTGATATTGAGCTGCAGGAGCTCTTTGTATATTTTGGAGATTAATCCCTTGTCAGTTGCTTTGTTTGCAGATATTTTCTCCCATTCTGAGGGTTGTCCTTTTGTCTTGTTTATGCTTTCCTTTGCTATGCAGAAGCTTTTAAGTTTAATTAGGTCAATGAATTTGGTAAAGTTGCAGGGTAGAAAATTAATACACAGAAATCTCTTGCATTCCTATACACTAACAACAAAAAACCAGAGAGAGAAACTATGGAAACAATCCCATTTACCCCTGCAACAAAAAGAATAAAATACCTAGGAATAAACCTACCTAAGGAGACAAAAGACCTGTACTCAGAAAACTATAAGATGCTGAGGAAAGAAATCAAAGATGACACAAACAGATGGAGAGATATACCATGTTCTTGGATTGGAAGAATCAACGTTGTGAAAATGACTTTACTACCCAAAGCAATCTACAGATCCAGTGCAATCCCTATCAAACTACCACTGGCATTTTTCACAGAAATAGAACAAGAAATCTCACAATTTGTATGGAAACACAAAAGACCCCAAATAGCCAAAGCAATCTTGAGATAGAAAAACGGAGCTGGAGGAATAAGTCTCCTGGACTTCAGACTATACTACAAATCTACAGTAATCAAGACAATATGGTACTGGCACAAAAACAGAAAGATAGATCAATGGAACAGGGTAGAAAACCCAGAGATAAACCCATGCACATATGGTCACCTTATCTTTGATAAAGGATGCAAGAATATACAGTGGAGAAAAGACAGTCTCTTCAATACGTGGTGCTGGGAAAACAGGACAGCTACATGTAAAAGAATGAAATTAGAGCACTCCCTAACACCATACACAAAAATAAGCTCAAAATGGATTAAAGACCTAAATGTAAGGCCAGAGAGTATTAAACTCTTAGAGGAAAACATAGGCAGAACACTCTGTGATATAAATCACAGCAAGATCCTTGTTGGCCCACCTCCTAGAGAAATGGAAATAAAAACAAAAATAAACAAATGGGACCTAATGAAACTTCAAAGCTTTTCACAGCAAAGGAAACCGTAAACAAGAGGAAAAGACAACCCTCAGAATGGGAGAAAATATTTGCAAACGAAGCAACTGACAAAGGATTAATCTCCAAAATTTACAAGCAGCTCATGCAGGTCAATATCAAAAAAAACAAACAACCCAATCTAGAAATGGGCAGAAGACCTAAATAGACATTTCTCCCAAGAAGATATACAGATTGCCAACAAACACATGAAAGAATGCTCAACATCATTAATCATTAGAGAAATGCAAAGCAAACTACAATGAGATATCATCTCACACCAGTTAGAATGACCATCATCAAAAAATCTACAAACAATAAATGCTGGAGAGGTTGTGGAGAAAAGGGAACCCTCTTGCAATGTTGGTGGGAATGTAAATTGATACAGCCACTATGGAGAATAGTATGTAGGTTCCTTAAAAAACTAAAAATAGAACTACCATAAGACCCAGCAATCCCACTACTGGGCATATACCCTGAGAAAACCATAGTTCAAAAAGAGTCATGTACCACAATGTTCATTGCAGCTCTATTTACAATAGCCAGGACATGGAAGCAACCTAAGGGTCCATCAACAGATGAATGGATAAAGATGTGGCACATATATACAATGCAATATTACTCAGCCATAAAAGGAAACGAAATTGAGTTATTTGTAGTGAGGTGGATGGACATAGAGTCTGTCATACAGATTGCAGTAAGTCAGAAAGAGAAAAACAAATACCATATGCTAGCACATATATATGGAATCTAAGGAAAAAAAAATGGTTCTGAGGAACCTAGGGGCAAGACGGGAATAAAGCTGCAGACCTACTAGAGAATGGACTTGAGGTTATGGGGAGGGGGAAGGGTAAGCTGGGAGAAAGTGAGAGAGTGTCATGGACATATATATACACTACCAAATGTAAAATAGATACCTAGTGGGAAGCAGCCACATAGCACAGGGAGATCAGCTCGGTGCTTTGTGACCACCCAGAGGGGTGGGATAGGGAGGGTCAGAGGGAGGGAGACACAAGAGGGAAGAGATATGGAGATATATGTGTATGTATAACTGTTTCACTTTGTTTTAAAGAAGAAACTAACACACCATTGTAAAGCAATTTTACTCCAATAAAGATGTTTAAAAAAGACAACAATAGATGGATAAATTATTTTCTATGATAGGTGCCGATGTGTTTGGAAAAAATGAAGGAATAAATCAGGGCAAGCAGAATGGGAGGATGGTGGTAAAGGTGGGAGTAGGGAGAGAGCAGTTAGTAGTGTTAAGATAGGTCTGCTTGAAAAATTGAGGTCCGAGCAAATGTTTGTAGGAGGTAAGGGTATTTGTTACCTAAGAGTACATTTAGAGGAAGAGTGTTCCAGCCAGAGCAATCAGCTAGAGCAAAGGCCCTAAGATGGGAATAGACCTGGGATAGCCAAGAAACAGCAAGGAGGTCAGTGGGCTGGAACAGGGTGTGCATGGGGGAACCAGGGTGTCAGTTGATATGGGGTCTTATAGATATTGTAAGAACTTTAGCTTTTACTATGAGTGAGATGGGAAAATGGCTAAGAGCAGAGCAAAGATATTTTCTGATTTATATTTTCAAAGGCTCACACAGGCTTCTTTACTAAGGATAGACAATAGATGGTCTAGTGTGGAAGCAGAGACCCCTTAGGAGACTTTTACAACTGCCAAGGTGAGAGATGATGGGGCCCTGAGTCAGCATCATAGTGATGGAAGCAGTGAGAAGTGGCTGGACTCTAAACATATTTTGAATGTAGAGTCAAAAGTATTTGCTGTTGGTTTTGCCTGTGAAATGTGAGAAACAGAAAAGTCAAAAGTGACTTTAAGTTTCTTAGGCTGAGCAAGTAGTAGGATGGAGTTGCTTTTTACCAAACAGGGAATACTATAGAACAGCAGGTTTTGGGGGTGGGCTGAAAGATCAAGAGTTCAATTGTTGCTATGCTAAGTATGAGCTACTTATTAAATAACCAAGTGGTTAAAAATAGAGTAATGCTGAGTATATGAATATGATAACCCACACTCTAGTTTTTTCCTCATCATTTATTCATTTTGTTTTGTACCAAATAAATGGCAGTATATTTATAGCAGAAGCTCAAGGCAATATCCTTATAAACCTGACTCAGTGAGACTAGGTGTGCTGAAAGTTAATTTACAAAAGGCAGACTGGAGGACCTCACAGAGAATAATTCATATTAATAGAAGAGGCAAAGGAAACAAACTTGACCCAACAGCAAATTGCAGAATTGGCCCAATAGCAGAATTGGCCCCAGAGTGACAATTCCAGCTACAGAATGGTGTCCATCTCTCAGATTTGTTCCAAGTCCATCTTCTTCCCTCCTTACTTCCTTCCGTGGTAGGCTCATTTTTGAATATTATGAGAGTGAGGGTTGTGAATAAAAAGTTAAAGGATTACTTCCACTAAAGTCTCTGTAAGGTATTGGGACAGAAGAGATTATTACGTTGGTTCATTTATGACAGATTGTTATGGGTGAGAAAAGGGATCCATTTCTACTCACATTAGTATAGAATACTGAGTAGCTTTTGTACCTTGGTATTTACTATATCAGCACCAGCAGCGAAGGCCATAATAGGAAGTGCCAGCAGTGTCAAGTACAGGGGACCCGAGAACCGTGGTACCCAGTGGAAGTGGTAGCTGAGTCTAGAAAAGATGATGGTGCCCAGTCACAAGGTAGATGTTATGTACTGAATGTTAGTGTATTTGGTATCCTAAACCCAATGAGATGGGGTTGTGGGAGGTATTTAGGTCTTGGGGATGCAGCCCTCACGAATAGGATTAGTGTTCTTATAAGAAGAGAAACAGAGACATGATCTCTCTTTCCACCGTGGGAGGACACAATTAGAAAATGGCAGTCTTTAAAACCGGAAGATGGCCTTCACCAAGAATTCAAGCATGCTAACACCCTGATCTCAGACTTCCAGCCCCTAGAACTGTGAGAAATAATAGTTTGTTATTTAAGCCACCCGTTTTATGGCACCTTGTTGTAGCAGTCCAAACAGACTAAGGTAGTAGATCCCCAGAATTGTAGGAGATTCACAGCAGTACTGAGGGTATGTGAATGTATGTGTGTGTGTGTGTGTGTGTGTGTGTGTGTGTGTGTGTGGACTATGCAGACTGTTGGGTACAAAATAGCAGATGGGTTTGAGAACCAGACAAATATAAGTTTTTTCTATCAAAGTGATTTGATTTTGGTCTCAGTCGGGGAGGGACTAAAAGAGTGAGTTTACATCACTTTTCACAAAAAAGATACTATATTTTTGGTCACCTTGGTTATTTAGCATAGGATGCTACTGAAACAAAAATTGTGAGCCTCATTTCTGAATGTGCCTTTGGGAAAGAGTTATTAGGAAAGAAGTATTAATGAGGTTCTACTTTGTGTAAGTGACTACTATAGATGCTTCATATAAGCTATTTCATGATACAAGCTACCATTGACTCAGTGAGTCCTGGACTATTATATTGTAGAAGGAAGGACTTGATTATAAAGATGATGATGATGATGATGACAGCAACTATTTTACAGAGGAATTTCTAAGGCATATACAGTTTGTTTTACATACATTATGCTATTTAATCCTTACAGCAATACTATTAGATCGACATCATTACACACATTTTACAAATGAGGAAACTGAGAATCAGGTAGGTTAAGAAGTTTGCACAGTTACATGGTTAAGCTGCAAAATGTTTCTTCAAATCTAGACCTTTCTGACTTTGAAGTCCACATTCTAAACCCTTAAGACAGCTGTTGTTTCAATAATGCTACACAAACCATCCCAGAATTCAGAGGCTTTCAATTACAAATATTTATTTTTCTCAACCTTGTATCTGTGGGCCTGCTGGGGCAGCTCTGCTTCAGGCTTTAGGTCAGTAGAGTTTGACTCCAGCTTTGGGTAGGGTTCATGTTTGCTCATGTATCTCATTTTGGGTGTACTAGGAGTGTACTTTCATCACGGCCATCAGAGGTGTCCAGGTGACCACATATAGTCATTCCTGGTAATCCTGGGGTTGTGGGGCGATTGGTTCCAGGACCCCCTTCAGATACCAAACTCCAGGGATGCTCAAGTCCCTTAGTTGGCCCTCCATATTGCATCTGTCGATTCAACCAACCGCAGACTGTAAACATAGTGCTTGAAATGTGGTTGGTTGAATCAAGGGATGTGGAACCCGTGGATATGGAGGACCCACTGTACAGTTTTTTCTGCTTGTGTCACATCCACAGACATTTCAAAGAAAGTCACACAGTCAAGCCAAATGTCACAGGGAGTGAGGAAGCATGCCCACAGTGGGGAGAACTGTAAAATTACATAGCTAAAGGAATAGACTGATGATTTTATAATACAGAAGGAGCAAAAAATTGAGATCAATAATCCAGTTTACCACAGTACTACATCACACTACTTTCCTGTTGAAAGGAAATTTATCACTGCTTCAAAAGAGTCATTCTAACTATATTATCCACTGATAGTGTTTTGAAAGTGTTATCTTTCTAAATGAAGAGCTGCATCACACAAAATATTAGATCTTAATACATGCTTGAAAAGGTTACTGATGAAAGTAGCCTAGTTAACTGGCAAATACAAAGACATATTTTCTACTTCTATTACTTATATGTGTTTCTCTGTGAATAAGATTAAATTACATTTTAACATTATCATTGGTGTCCAAGTTGGATCTCTTTATAGTTTCTGGACTTACTCCTCACCCACTCCCCATAATTGCTAATTTCATGTACATATGAATGTTTCTATAACACTGAGCTTTACCTTGTAAGTTTTTTCTATATGATAAGAAAGCAACTGTTTAATTCATCAAAATCAGAAAAACAATATGATCCAACAAATTATTTTGCCTCATACATACTAAACAGTATTTTTATTGATTGAGGCTTCTATTTTTCATCTCACGTGGTTATTATGACTTCACATAGACAATGCTTTTAGTTTATGGAGATTCTGCAATTCAGTACTGCTGGTACATCATTTAACTTCCAAGTTCTATGATTCTGAAATCTTCTAGGAAGTAAGTTTAGTAACTCTGAATTATTGTTTATTTCAACCCTGCCAGATGGACGTACATTCATCAACATTCAACTGGACTCTGAGGTTCTTTTCTTGAAAAATCTTCCAGCTGAGTCCCTAAATGTTTGTAGAACCTTCCAAATAAATCCAAAAGCATTTTAAAGGAGAGTCGTAGCACGGATTTTTGTTCTTTATTTGTATCTTTGGCTTTATAAGGGGTCCTTTTCAAGAGTGCACCATGGTGGAGCTACAGGTGGTTACGATAGAAGATAGTTTCTTGCAGAGAGAAAGCTTAGTTTAGACATTTCACTTCTTTAACATTTCTTTCCAACCTTCTATCAAAAGCATCCATTGGGGGGGTGGCTGTTAAAGCACATGAGGAATATGCTGTGAAAGACTGTCCACCTTTGATAGCTGAGAGCAAAAGTCAGTCAAAGATGACCTTTTTTCCTATTATGTAGCTCAGCTGAGGAACTTGCTTTTTGAACTTGGGCAACTTAGCTTCTTCAACCATACAGTCCTCTCAATAGCCCGTATATGACAGCCCAGCAGGTGAATTATTTGCTTCTCATTGTAAAAACCTAAAAAGTTTACCATGCAAAACACTCACAGTTAGTGGTGTGAAACACGCCTCCAAAAATTGGACAGCAGTCCTAGGGACCAGGAAACAGGTCTTCTGTTCATTCTCTTTGAACCTGAGGACAGACTGGTTTAACTGTGCTCCTCCTGAGTGCTGGGCTCTGAGTCAAGGGCTCTGTGTATCAGCCTTGTGAAGCAGGTAGTATTCTTAGACCCATTTTATAGGTAAGGAATCTGAGACTTAGAGAAATTACAATTTTCTCAAGGTCACACAACTATGAAGTGGAGGAATCAGGCTTTTGACTCTAACATATGTTCATAACCACCACAACCTTCCTGACCCTGTCTCGCTGTAGTTCGCATTGGAAACACATCATACACGGGCAAGAGGCCACCAAAAGTGATTAAATGTCTTAATTTTAAAACCTTTTATGTATAATTGTGTGTGTGTGTGTGTGTGTGTTTCTGTACCAGAACTAATTTGAGGAAAAGTGTAAGGCTTTCCTAATTCCCCGAAATGTTGTTTCAAGAACAAAGGTCTGGAAAAAACAGGGGCATGGCCTAGAAATAAATAGCTTGTAGAAGCAAACCACTTGGATTCATATCCAGATTCCACCTTCCTAGATGACTGATCTTTGGAAAAATCACCTTATGTATCAGAGACTCATTTTCCTCCTCTGTAAAGTGGAAATATGTATATCCTCTCTTCGTGAGGAGTCAATGAGATAATACATGCAATAATATAGGCCTAATAATTGTGGGACTCTGACAGTGTTAAGTGACTTCCATTTTCTTTAATAAAGTATGCCCTGTGTGTGTGTGTGTGTGTGTGTGTAGAAGAAAGAGGAACTGTTTATCCCATCGTTTTGACTAGAATGTCAATTTGACTTTTATAAAATATTTTATAACAAATGATTCCTGGTGGAGTTGATCAGTGACTCATATTAAGAATATGAAAACAGTGGAGAAAAATGTTTACACCATTGCTTAATAGAATTTTTCATGGACCACAATTATATTAGTTATACATTGATACTTATGAGATTCTAATATGATTGCCTTATAGTAGACCTCTTATTTGCCAAATTTACCTCACTTGAGTTTTTTTAAAAGATATCATTGTTATAAGTTGTTTATTTTTTCACTAGGTAAAAGAACAACACTTTTATATAAAATTTTACATTGGGAAAGAGCAATAATGATACTAAATAAAACTATAGCCTTTTCCATGTATTTGACACTGCTAAGCATTGTGGCTTTTTTGATATTTCCAAAAGAAAGAAAAATTCAACTCTAACTTAAATTAGAAAACTACATATTAGCAAATGCATATAGTTATCTAGAGCTAGTCTAAAATTATAAAAACTACATGATAGTATTTTTAATTTGTTTGGGCACACATTATATCAGCATTTCTTGTAAAGAACATGTCCTTTCTCAATAAAAACCAATAGTTTTGTGAGTCAAAGACTTAAATCCTTTCTAGAGTATTGTTCATTTGACTCTTAGAAAGTGGAGTAATGTGTTGGGCCATAGAAAATGCTATAGATGGTTGAGGACTGAGATGCATTTGGCAGAATAATTTTGGCACCCATATTATTCACTAAGCAGTCATAAATGACTGAAAGAATTGAAAGAAAGACTCTAAGATGTCTGCTATTCTAGGTGATGGGAATTGTTGAGAAGGGGATGAAGAGGTCCTTTTATGGACCTTATATGTAGCCAAGTCAACTTTCACAGGTTTTCTCCTCCGTTTAATTATGGGGCTGACATTACATCTTCTATCTGCATAAAGGTTGTACAGGAGACTGTGATGCAACTATCTACATTATATTTTTTGCTTTATTTTAATAATACAGAGGTCTGACCTCATGTTAAAATAATAGGAATTAGCATCTAACCATGATTTTGGTTAATCTGAAAAGTTTCTCTGTATGCTAAAAGAAAAAAAAAAGAAACCCTTTTCTTAAAATTCCCAAGACTGAGTCATGTACTGGACAGGTCATTTAATTTGGCATATTTCATTGACCTTGACAAAATAGACCTTCAAATACCACTAAAAATCCTTAGCACTGGTCAGCTCTTCAGGGATTCAGGGTTTAGGACTTATTTAATTTTTGGCAAGAGTTTCTAACATGTCAGCTGAACAGATTTTCCATTCTGTGTTTTTGATCTCATAAAATCAGATTGCCCATAGCTGTGTTTTTGATCCCATAATTTCTTCTTTCACATTTATAGCTGTTTCCTGGTGAGGTTTGGGTATCTGTCTGTTGCACCTGATTAATGGGCACTTGGACTGACCTCAGAAAGGACAGAGTGAAATTTCATAGAACACTTTGGCATGTCTCTCTCCACCATTTCTCATAGACTTTGGACGTAAATAATTTGTTAGGCACAGAATGTGCAGAAATATAAAGAGGAGTGGCTGATGAGATAGTGAGTCAGGAGACATTATTATGTGCGGGCATCTGATGGAAGATTTAGGATGCCGAAGAATTTAGTGTTGATCTGATAACAGAGAAGAAGTCCTTGAGTAAGGGAATAGTGTAATGAAAACTACATTTTATAAGAAGACCTTGATATAGTGTCTTGGATAAGCTAACATGGGAAAAAAGTAGGAAGCAATTACAAGTTATTATAGTATGGACAGGAGATAATGAGGTTTTTAATGATTATTTTAAGATTTCTCTGCTTAAGTAGAATATGATTAAAGGTAGAAATAATATTCTTTTCTAAATTTTTGAACAACTGGAAAACATAAAGATTTAGATAGTCTTGAAAAAATTGAAGTAATGAGTTTAAGGTTGTACTAATTTTCCCCTTCCATTTTCCATATGCTATACCTCTGTCTGTCTTGATTATACAGTTTCTGCCCTGAGTTGAATGATGTAGAAGTAATTTTAGGTTTCTATAATTAAACATTTTTACTTGAAAGAGAAGTTTTACGCTAAATCCGTAGTAATACCTATCTATCTGTGTTTGTTTCTTTCACTAAAAATGGTTTAACATAACACATAATTAATCTTTACCAACAAAAATACAAACTATAAAATTTTGAAATATGAATTTTATCCAGTTATACATTCATCATCATCTATTTACTCATTCATTCAGCAAATATTTATATTCTTAAGAACTTGTAATTAGCATTTATCCAGCATTTCAGGGTGACTTTGAAAGGTAGATCCGTGTGGGTTTTGATCTTGTACGTCTGAGTTCCTCTTAGGATCCACTACTTCAAAATTCTCCCTGATAGTCTTAGATAAGACAATTGCAACCATATATACCACCTAGATTATACCCAGAAATTGAAATAGATTAAAAACTAGCTCAAAAAAATACGTTAAGGTTTGTTATCTCAAATGGTGGTATGTTTCTCTATTTCTTGCTAAACAGAGGCGTATGTTCACTAAAGAAGAACGGTAAAACCCAGCCTACTTCTATTATTTCCTATCAACTCTCTAGACCTGAGCTAATTTACTAGCCACTAACTAAACGTAGCTAGTCTGAATTGAGATGTGCTATATGTATAAAATACAAGACAGATTCTTAAGATTAGTACAAAAGAAACAGTGTAAAATATTTCATTAATAGTTTTTGTATTGATTACATCCTTTTTTTTTTTTTTTTGGCTGCACCCTGTGGCTTGTGGGATTTCAGTTCCTCCACCAGGGATTGAACCCAGGCTCCAGGCCCTCTGCAGTGAAAGTGCAGAGTCCTAACCACTGGACCACCAGGGAATTTCCTGATTATATCTTGAAATAATATTTTTGAAATAGTGAGTTAAATAGATATATTATTTAAATTATGTCATTTGTTTATTTTTTAACATAGCTACTAGAAAAGCTAAAGTTCAACATGTAGCTCACATATTTTTACATGACGACACTACTCTAGATTAAATATTCTTGCGAATAGTTCTACAGATGAGTAGGCCTATGAAAATTCTGTTTGCCAGATTTTCTTTGGCTTTGTCCACAGTAAAATGCCACATTTGTTGGAGTCCACATCTATTCTACCAAAATACTACACTAGTGATTCCCCATATCATTAGATTATAGAGTAGAAGCATCTGTTTGAAGTTAGTACAAATGTGTATTTCTGTGAACACGAAACAGAAAAAAATGATAGGAAGGAGAGGCAGCTATTCCCACTTTTTAAGAAGAATCACTGATTCATTTCTAATTGGCATTGCTTGCTCTGTCTTGCCAGCTCTGTCTCAGTGCAATGCATTTGAGATGATTATCCTTGAGGATGGTTCAATCTGCTAAATGTCATCACATTTCACTAAATTCAGTGAATCTTGAGCAAGGTACTTTGATCTACATAATCTCAGTAATAAAAAACCTGAGGCCCAAGAGAGGAAAATCTTCCTCTTCTTTCTTTTACTTTTTTCGACCCCAAATTTATTCCACTTGATGAGATACATGTTGGAGTAGTCAATGCTTTCCCAGGGTAGACGAGTGGTCAACTCAGCCTCCACCTTTGTCCCAGACTATGACAACACAGACAAGTATTGTAGGAAGGTTGAACTGACCTCAATGACACCAGCCTTAAAAGGGAAACATGGCAACTTTTATTGAATATCTACTATGTGCCAGGAACTGAGGGCTATTTACACACCTTCTGTCAATTAATCCCTATTCCAAGCTCATGAGAATGTTTAATATAATAAAATAATATTTTTAATATTCCCATTTTATAGCAACCCCCCTCCCCCAAATATCAGATTCCCTAACTAGCAGTGATGGATCCTAGATTGGAAATCAGCTATCTTTAAGTCCATTCATGATTTTTCAAGTTATTATTTAGCTAAGAATGCATCCTCTGTTTCATTAGTTATTTGTCATCAATAAATTTATTAATAGACCCTCTTTAGGGTTTATTTATTATTTGCACTTCTTCCCCAACAATAAATAAGTTAGGATAAAAAAACAGATTATCTTACCTTATACTGTCTCACAATTACTTTTTAAGTAACATTACTTATAATTTATTCACATTTCACTAAATAGACTTCAGGATTGATTTTTACTTATCCTGAACAATTTCTGGTCATTTGTAAACTGTTACTTCTTTAAAAATAATACCTGGGACTTCCCTGGTGGTCTAGTGGTTAAGACTGCATGCTTCCAATGCAGGGGACATGGATTTGATCCCTGGTCGGGGAACTAAGATCCCACATGCTGCAGAGCAGCCAAAAAATAAAAACGAAAAATAATGCCTAACTGGTATATACGTTTTTAACTACATGCCAGGAACAGTTTTCAACACTTTATATATATATATGTCTTCTCATTTAATTATCTGCCAAATCCTATGATGTAGATATCATTATCTCCATTTTACAAATATTGGAGGTTAATGACTACTAAGTAGAAGAGCCAGAATCAAGACCAGGCAACCTGGTCCAGAGTTTACATGTTAACTTCTATGTTATTCTGCTATTTTCTAATTAACAGGTTACCTACTCTTTACAGTTCTCTCTTCAGAAATACTTCAATTTATTGCCAGTTTCCATTTCCCAGGAAGAATAATAGAACCAATCAGAGAAACATTGTGGAACATGAACTGAATTTAAGTAGTTAAATTTTGAAACAGAAGCAAATATTTAGATTATTTTTAATGTTTCCTTCTGCATCTATATTTTGTGAATTACATATATTCTTAACTATAAGTATTCAGTAAGAAATCAAATTCAATTCAAATTTACCTAGTCTTGACTTAAATTAATGTTAAAACTATTGAGGAATTCTTGTACATTGCCAGTGGTTGGTATTTGCATTTTTCTCTGGGTTTCGCATCTTTCAGATCAAAAGACAGAATAGAATACAGTAGTGGAAAGACAGAATCCCCAGGCCCAGTCTCTGCCAAGCCTGAACACATCAGTGACAGTGTTGTGACAAAAGTCTCATCTAAACCACTAAGATGTTTCAGTATTAAAGTTGAAAACACCAAATGGGAAGGAAAATGGCAAGATATTCTGAGCTTAGACAGTATATAAAGGCTTCTCAAGGTGAATGAGGCAAGCTGAATTTTCAGCTCTTTTTAAAGATGTCTTCTGTACCGTATTTGCAGAGGTATCACACACAACCTTCATTCAGTTGACCAGTTTTGCTTAGTTTGAACGAGTTCTTTTATCTACTTTAATTCCTTTGACTAGTTGACGTTTAAAATGTGCATCAGATCAGATGTATCTTTGAGCAGAGATTTCTCTTTACTGTCATAAAATGTACCTCAAAGTTTATTAAAGGCTTGCAGTGGCATTAAGAACTTTGTTCTCAAAATGAACAGTAAATTGCACAGAAAATGGTCTTTAATTTTTCTCATCTAATTTTGGAAGTAATTTCCTGAGTATTTTCCGCATTGTTCTGAGAATATGTGGAAAATGGTGCAGAATTTAACAGATGAAAGGATTTAATGTAAAGCCTATTTCCTTAAAGTTTCTGTGCTTTGAAATGTCTTAACATTACAGCTATTTTTTATTTTGAAGTGTTATGTATGAAATTTTAATTCAAATGTAACAGTCCTCTAATTTGAGTTTCTTTCTATTGTGAGTGTGAGTTTGAAGAAAGTAAAGGCAAAGCAGCTTAAAGTATATATTGTGCTGAAATTTGGTTGTTATATTGGTAATGACAATCAGCTTCTGTATTTGTCAGAGAATTGAAGGTTTAATTGCCAAGTTGTGATTCAAACAATTCTTCAGGTTTTATAACATTTATACTGGTTTTTGCCTGTTCCTGGAGTTCAGGTTGTCTCTCCTATTCAGTTTCAGTCCCCACTAAACACATTTGGGAGTGTATATGTTATCAGGCATCTATAATCTCTCTACATTTGTGCACCTGCAAAGCAAGATCATAGAACAAGCTTAACTACCTAAAAACAGTAAGGAAGCATTCAATCTATAGACTAGAGGTGCTATACCATCATTCTACTAAATTCCAAAACTTCAAAATATCTGTGCAAATAAGCAAACACCTCAACAAAATATCATAATGAAATTACTGCATTTTTTTCTCTTTTCTTTCCCTGCTGAAGACTCCCATGTCACTTGGTTTAAAATTTTCCAATTTCGGCCTTCTGTACCTTGATATATCCTTTGCAATGACCTGGAAAGCACAGTATGATCTGACCCCTGCCTACCTCTTAGAACGTATCTCTGTGATTCCCCCACTGCTCTCTCTGTCAACACATTGACCCTCTTTCTGTTCTGACTGAGGGTCTTGGCATTGGTTATTCTTTCTAGCCCAAATATTTTCTCTTAGATCTTCTCATGCCTAAGTCCTTCTTACCATTCAGGTTTCAGCTCAAATATTACTTTCTCAGGGAAGTATTATCTCTCTACTCACTTTGAAGTAACTGCCATCCCTACCCTAAGTCACTTTAAATGATCTTGTTTATTTCCTTATTTTCTTTCTTCTCTCATTATATTCAGTTCCATGAGATCAAGAATCTTATAATTTTTGTTAATCCTTATATTTCCTTATACTTCCTGGCATATGGTAGGTACTAGGAAGTGGATAAATGGATAGAATAGGCACAACACAACTTACACTTTACATAGTGGCTGGATGGATCTGCTTTGTCTTTGCGCAGGATTTGTGTAAAGGTTGTAAAATAGCTTTCATCAGAGGAGACAAAAGGACTGCATTCATTAGTGAATGAGGAGCTAACAAGTCTTTTTTTTTTAAGATATATATTTTTTTAAATTGGGGTACAGTTGTTATACAATGATGTGTTAGTTTCTACTGTACAGCGAAGTGGAGTTCCCTGTGCTATACAGCAGGACAAGTCTTCTTAAATAAAAATTTACAAACAGTTCTAAGGCAAAAGGAGACAACATTAGTCACGTGGTAGCACCTCTGAAGATTAAAGATGAAATGAAATTAGACTAATTGCATGAAGGAGTTTCTTTGTTTGACGGTAATCATTATTTGGAATCACCTACACCCCAAATCTATCTTACTAGATTTCAGGAAGAGAAAGACAATTACTTGGGCACAAATCTATTTTCTTCCTTTCTTACTGTAAAGCTTCAGTGCTTTTGGTTTGATAAATTGTCTAAACTACCTGGCTGGCTTGAAGGGAAAGTTATGTTTTTACATTTATATTAAACAAAAAACTTGGGCTTTAAAAATAAATCATCACATCTGATGGTACTGCCTCTCTTTCATTTGTTTGCTATCAAGTGTGAGTTAAAGGTTACATGCAGAACAATCCCAGGAGAGCAATTTACACTTCAGGTAGCAGCAAAGCCCTGTAACCAATAACCATCACAAACAGAGGAGCTGTCAAAGACCAAATTTATTGCTCCCATCCCCAGAGTCCTTTTGTTTTCAGAAGACACTGAAATATGTTCTCTTTTCTTAGCCCACAAGAATTTCAAAGGTGTCCTTTGACCTGTCTTTTGGCACCATACAATAAATACAGAAAATTCCCCAACACTGCCTTAAGATCACATATTGGAGAAAAGAGAGTGGGCACACAGATGTTATACTGAATGACAATAACTTTATTGTCTTAACACTTTTAAAATTTGGTGCAGGGTGTGGACTCAGCATAACTTTTGGTAGGCAATGTTTCCTCATTATAAGCCTTCCCTAGGAAAATAATATAAACTGTGCCTAACTCACTCTGCCATTCCTGGCTTGGTGCTAGTGTCTCCCAGGGCCTGTTATTACTATGTACATTTAAGTTCATGATGAATTTTTTCTAGCCTTTTCTTCAAAGTTTTACCTTTCTAGTCTTTCCAAGTGACTATAATAATATTCAACTTTCTAGCTGTGTGACTTTTAAAATTCCTTTAATTTTTCTGGACCTAAATATTCTCATTTGTAGAATATTGCCACTGAAGGCATTATCTGGGATCTTTCCCAGCATTAAAATATAAAGTTAAAGTAATCAAGGAACTTCTCCACATGAGTCAGCTCCTTCTGACAAGATACTAGTAATATTAATATATGTAACCTGCATGTCACTTTTCATTCAGAAAGAATTGGATTAACTGTTTTTTGATAACTTCTATGAGCAGTTTTTACTAAATCAAAGAAGGCATTCAGGGGCTTCCCTGGTGGCGCAGTGGTTGAGAGTCCGCCTGCCGATGCAGGGGACACAGGTTCGTGCCCCGGTCCGGGAAGATCCCACATACCGCGGAGCGGCTGGGCCCGTGAGCCATGGCCGCTGAGCCTGCGCGTCCGGAGCCTGTGCTCCGCAACGGGAGAGGCCACAACAGTGAGAGGCCCGCATACCGCCAAAAAAAAAAAAAAAAAAAAAAAAGGCATTCAGGATAAAAGCATTATAAATGTAACAAGGATTCTAGCTTGAGCACAAGCTGGTCTTTCAATATGGCAAACAGCAGTGAGGACAGGGGCCGAAGTGGGAGACATTAGATTACATTAACTGAGGAAGTGAGATGATCCTTTACAAAGAACTGGCCTTGACGAAATCCATCAGGGAAATAAACTTTTCCCAGGAGCAAAAGTTTTGGCAGCAGAGGAGAGAGCCTATTCTGAAGATAGTTGCAAATTTTTATTTGAAGGCATTCCTGATCCGTGGACCTATGTCTCTGTATTAAGAATAAAAAGTGCTGTGATGAAAAATAGACTTGTTTTACTAAAATATGTAGACTACTGGGGCATGGCCCTCCAACTTGTCCCCACCAGCAAAGCATAACAAAGAGGGTGGTGTTACTCCCTCCCCTCTATTACCACAGCAGCGGACCTTGAGGGCTTCATATATTGATCGTGTTTTCCAGCAAGAGACAACAGAGAAGGAATAACACCAAGTGAGAATGGATTTCCTTGTGAGAATATGGAAGACATCTCCTAGGAATTCCTCAAATACAGCTGGGGGAAACTTCAATGGGTTGATGTTCAGCCTTGGCCAATAATCTCAGAACCAGTGAAAATTTCAGTTGTTGCCATTAATTGGACCTCATTTGAACACTGTAGAAGCTCAGGGTACTAATATATACATGAAGCCCGCTTGCCCAAAACCAGGAGGTATGAATTTAATGCAATCATGTATGTTCAAAACTTACCAATAGGTATTCAGATCTTTGGAGAAAATTTTTAAATTTCCATCATTTAAATATTAAGTTTTCAGCCAACAAAAATTGGCTTTTAGCAATAATTGCATAAATGATTGCCCAAAGCAGTATGGCATCTAAAATATACAAAGATCAGGGCTTCCCTGGTGGCGCAGTGGTTGAGAGTCCGCCTGCCAATGCAGGGGACACAGGTTTGTGTCCCAGTCTGGGAAGATCCCACATGCCGCAGAGTGGCTGGGCCCGTGAGCCATGGCCGCTGAGCCTGCACGTCCGGAGCCTGTGCTCCGCAACAGGAGAAGCCACAACAGTGAGAGGCCCGCATACCGCAAAAAAAATTAAAAAAATAAAAATAAAATAAAATATATAAAGATCAGTCATGAAATATATATTAGAGCAGATGGCTATGAGGAGAGCCAATCAGACAGAATAATAAACAATACAAATTTAAAAATTCATAGTTAATTAAAGAAGATTAAGGGTGCTTAAAGGGGACGTAAAGACCTAGGGAGCTTCTCAAACAAAGGTTTAGTATGTTGGTGCTATACCATGCTCTCCTCTCCAACGTGGTGCTAGTGAAAGGACAGTGATGTACAGAATAGATGAAAAGACTTCATTAGAATTCTATCTTTGATAACCCAAATCCCTTGGTTCAACATACAGGGGCAGAGTGTCATAAATTCTTGTGTAGTTTGGTCTGGGTATTCGTCTCTTTTATTCTGCTCTATGCATTTGGATCCCATTAACTTCTAAAAGGACTTTCATGCACAGATGATAATAAGCACATTTAAGGGGCACAGTGACTTAGTGTACTTTATAGTCTTCAACTCTGGGAAACACTGCTTTAGAGAATGTTAATTCTCAAGGGCTTTGCCTTTAGCAGTTATTCTTCAATCAATATTTGTAGAATGAATGAAAAATGTTTGGATAGAAAAACAAATTGTTTCCCCTTAGATTTAAAAGTATTTTACACTTATATTTCAAGGGTCACCTGCTAAATCTTATCCATTTTTCAAGATGCACCTCAAATTAACATTTATATTCATCATCTATTCATTTATTTATTCAAATAGTCAATATTTATTGAATACCTATAGGGTTCTAGCTGTTTTGTTTGATACTGATTAATAAAACATAGTCTTTAAACTTGATGGATTCACTGTTTAGAGAGGAAACTAAATATGTAAATCATTTACGTAGTACAATGAGATAATTACTATAATAAAAATATGTACACATTCTAGGTGAGCGTGAAAGAAGAAATTCTATCTCTGCTTAATTGGGGTGAAAGGAAAGAAAGTATCATGAAAGGAATCAGAGAAGATAACTCCTGAGCTGAATCTAAAATACAGCTTCGCAACCATGAGCTGCAGACCACATCTACCCATGTCTGCTTCTGTATATAAAGTTTTATAAGAAAGCTGTACCTATTCATTTAACACAAAGTATATGCCTACTTTCATGCTCCATGACAACAAAATTGAGTAGTCGTAACTGTGACAGTATGGCTGACAAAGCCAAAAATGTTTACTCTCTGGTCCTTTATAGAAAAAGTTTGCTGACATCTGGTCTAAAAAGGTTGGTTTTGCTTGGGCCAAGATTAGACAAAGTAGTATGTCCGGAGGCTTGGAGACATGATGAGAGAACATGGGTGATTAGAATAAAGATTAAGTGTTCAGGAGACAGTAGGTAGATCATTTTGTGAAGTGAAGGTGTCACAAAAGAAGCAGAGGAATAAAGATAGAAGGGTCATTTGAATCAAAATTATAGAAGATTTTAAATGTTGGTGACACTTTAAACTTTCTAGGGAGAGCATAGCACTGATCTGGGGAATGTTTATAGTTCTCTAACTCAGCCTTTAGTGAGAAGATTCCATACATGAGAGTAGTTTCAAAAGAGATTTGTGCTCAGGCAAAAGAGCAATAAAGTGATATTCTTTAGTCGTTGACTCATCTTTGGGATTATGCATTTTTAGAATGTCATGTGACAGGTATGGAAAGATAGGCCTGGGGTTGCCTGTCAATATGGGAAGAGTTTCTGGCCAAGGAAAATCCATATGAGAACCAGAGTAAAGGAGGCATCATCTAGGGTACTTTAATTGGCCAAGTCTGGGCAAAGTCATCCTTGTGGTTTAAACGTGAGCCAGGTCAGTTCATCATATAAGAGTTTAGGGGTGGGCTTCCTTGGTGGCGCAGTGGTTGGGAGTCCACCTACCAATGCAGGGGACACGGGTTCGTGTCCCGGTCCGGTAGGATAACACATGCCACGGAGCGGCTGGGCCCATGAGCCATGGCCGCTGAGCCTGCGCATCCGGAGCCTGTGCTCCACAATGGGAGAGGCCACAACAGTGAGAGGACTGCGTAAAAGGAGTTTAGGGGCAAAGCCTTGACAAGATATACATTTGAGGATATAGGATTTGGGGGTCCTAGATCTTGCCTACCTGTCACCACTTTTCACTTCAGAGACATAAAAATAACAGAGGAGGCACAGAGATGTGTGCTTTCAACCCCCTCCTCCCCATACAAATGGTGCCTGAATCCAGAAGAATGGCTCCAAAACCAATTAGTTCACCAGAATCAACTGGAGGGCTTCTAAAAAGTGTACACTCCTGGGCTATACCCCAGACCTGATTCAAAATTTCTGAGTATGGATCCCTGAAATGTTTACCTTTCCAAAAGCCCCTTAGATGATTCTTATGACTTAACCATTTTGATACAACTTTTGGGAACCACTGATCCCCAAGACAGTGTCTATACAGCATCACATAATCGACACTTGTGTCCTTTTCACACAACGCTAGAGTTTTGCTATGTATATGCTCAGTCACGTGACTAATGGAAAGTCTAAAGAAATAGTTTGATAACCAGTATAAGAGCCACTGGAAATTTTAATTAGGGAGTGATAGGAACTTGGGAGTGATATGTTCTATGATTATTATTAATATGGCAGAGCTGTATAGGTGGATTAGTGAGAACAAATGATTATGCATAGATTCAAGTCATAGAATTAATGGAATTAATTCTATGGAATTAATTCAAGTCATGGAATTAATTTTAACCTCATTTTAATTTAACCTTTTATATATATAAGATTTCTTCCACAAATTTCCTAACTGATGGCTGTTAGGGAAAAATCTAAATTCTTTTAGGAAACCTCACTGCTACTTGTGGAAGACCATGACACTCTTAGATATAATGACAGAAGTATCTTTCTTATCCCAAGCCAAAATGTGCCCCTGTATTTTCCACTCAATGATTGTAATTTATACATCCTTGAAAGAAATCAATGTCTTCCATTTTAATTTACTTCTTATGCTTCTCCTCAGCCTTTTCTTTTCCAATCTAAAATGCCTAGTTTTCCGAGCAAAGAGTATGATTTTCAAATTTCTTATCACTTGGTCCATGACCTTTTGAACATACTTTAGAGCAATATTTCCCAAAGAATGCCCTTTGTGATACTATTTCTGAGAGCTCCATCTTTAAAAAGGAGTCCCGTGGTCAAATTCATTGCTGAAAGACTGAAAACCATACCTTCTTAGAGCTTCACAATGCACACTAGCACAGGCATTTTCCAAGGGAAACTTCATGAAAGAAAACTGTTTTTAAAATGGCATAAGTTTAATCTGGTATTTTTCAAACTCATTTGATCACAATAGCCTTACTTTCTAATAATGTAGTAATACTCCATTGAACACATTGCAATAAGGACTGCTGTGTGTTGCTGACATTCCTCTTTAAATGTCAGGTAAAGGTAAAAAATGCAACATTCCAAATGTCACCTTATCTCTGCTGAGTTCAGACTTTCTCTTTTTTTAGATGTGAACACTCTGTTCTTCTTTGGAAATGTTCTTTTCAATATAGCCCATGACCACATCAGCATTTTTGAGTATTTGTATTATCCTATTGACTCACTGAAATTCTGGTCAACTAATGTCATTAAGGCTTTTCACATTAAATGCTGTCAAATTAGGTCATTCTTAGCCTTCCCTCTACTTGATAAAATAAATAAATGAGAAAACATATTCTTATTAAAATTTGATTCATTTAACCCCAGAATTTCATTTCTGGGAAATAATTTTAAATCTTGATTTGGTGAACTGATGCTCTCAGGGATATTTCATCTGAAATATGTCTTCTACACTTTCATATCAGTCTAGGTCTAAGTTTTAAGTCATGTAGGACTTTCATTTCTCTTAGACATGGATTTGTTTTTTATAGCACTCTTTGGCTATAGTTGCTTAACTAGCTGTATGTCCACTTAACTACAAATTCTTGGTTCTCATTTCTCTACTTTACTCACAATAGAATGTGGAAGACTTCCTAATGCCTGGCTGAAGTTGATGCACTAATTCCATATCACTCAATTCTAGCCTCTGAGGGGAGTGGCTTTTCTGTATTGTATTCCATGGAACCCCAGCCCTTTGGCTTTCATCCCTTTTTGGTATTCTTGACAGAGATTCCAAGTATTATGTCTGGCCTAGTAGAAGGGATTAACATTTTGTCTTGCTTTATTACTACTCTATGTTTAGTGTCTGTGATGATGTAACATGATGATGTGGAGAGATTTTTTCATGTATACATTTTCCATTCAAGTAATGACATATGTTGATTTTAAAAAGAGACAACAGACACAGTGTTTGTTGGAATTCTAAGTGTGAGGTCTGCTAGTAAACATTTTGAATCGATTTGTGTGAAGTGTGTGTTAAGACACTCTGAAAATGAAAGTCACTATATCTAATTTTAAATAACTATAGAATTGACAACCCAAATTTCTCTCTCTCCCTCTCTCATCAATAGACCTAGTAGTAGGAAGAGTAGGGGCCAAAATTTACTTGTGATGGAACCTTTCTCTCTAAAGACATGCTACAAAACAAGAAGCATCATTGGAATTCTTTCTGACCTTTAGTTTCCCATGTGACAATGAAGAGTACAAAGGTTTGTACTCTTTGCACTTTCAAGAACCACTTGATCTCTGGGCCTTAAAGTTGCACTTAGTTCTAGGTGAATATGACCCCAAACTATTTTACTTACGGCAAAAATTATCTTTTAAGGTCGCTGCTGACCATTCAATATACTTTGGAAAGATACCTATGACCTACTCTTAAAAGGTATAATATCTGCTCCATTGTCAGATGCAGAAGTTATCTTTCCAATCTCCCCAGTCATCTTACATTACCAGTGAGTGAATATGATGAGAAGAAAATAGTGACGAAAATGCTGTTGTTTAAATTAAAGAAAAATCCACTTAAACTTCTCTAAACAGAAGCAAATTATAGGCTTTCAAGCTGAGACATAACCTGTCTATTTATCAGCTTAAACTGAAATCCACATGGAAGATGGAAAGGTCCTCGAGGATTTTGAGTAAAAGTCATCTCATAATGACTTTAAGTCATTATAGTCATAATGACTATAAGTCATCTTATAATCTTTTCATTAACTCTGTCCCCCAACATTACTAAGGATTTTTCTTTTAGAAGGAATAGAATTTTTAAAAATTGAATATTACTCTGAGCATCCATATGTATCAGCTGCTTTTAAATATCATTCCTTAAATAGAGAACAGGATATAAATCTCTATTATTGGAATCAATGAATACATGCTATTAAATATGGCTGATTTTTAAAGATGGAGTTCTGGTAATGTTTTCAGGAATGTTTTGTGAGATGATTCGCTGACATAGGTAATTAAGAGCTAAAAGGAGAAGAAACAGAAGAGTTGAAGGTGTGAGGAGTAATAGATGTGTTTGATCCCCAGCCTGTAAAGGTGAGCAGTGACTCAGCTTTAAGTGGTATTTGACTCTGTGTTTTTCTTTTAGTGATCCTGACATATTTTATGCTGAAGAACACATACATCCATCTTTGCCGTCATGCAACTGGAATCTAGCCATGCAGAGCAAAGTATACAGTTTAAGAATAATTGATCAGAATATGATTCAGCATTACTGCAGCTATAAAGTAGACAGCAAAATGCATTGATTTTGATGAAAACAGATGTAATAATTATAATTATTGCAAGTGATTGTTGTCTCAGAGCAGCCTGTTTATGATAGATTAGATGTTGCAATAAGCAGAGGCATTGGCTTGATCTCGAAGACTGTATAAATGATTAATCTGATACTGATTCATAAAAGAGCAGTATTGTATAGTGAGGATGACTTTTCATTAAGTTGAAATGTAAAACAGATCAAGATAAAATATAATCATGGAAACTACCTTGCTAATTATGAGCAAGGAGGATCAGGAAGTAATATCCGAATGACTTACCTTTTATTTTTTTTTAAAAAAATTTTATGACTAACCTTTTAAAGACTGAAAATAGATTGCATTATTGGTTATCCATATAGAAAATAATCTAGAGAGCAAAATTTTTAAAAAATAGTTTGTTGGGAAGTGCAAGTGTAATAGTGTTATACAATGAAGTTGAGATCTGTTCTGTAACCATTATACTAGGACCTTCCATAAACTGGAGATAGGTCTTGAATCAAAGGTGGATGGAATGTTAATGTAGCTTTTCCATAAATGCTTACTGTTCAATGAAAAAAAGATAATTTGAAAGGTCACAAAGACAGGTTTGTGAAGAACAGAAACTTTAAAGCAGTTCTAGGGGAAAGGGCCTATATTCCTTGGTTATTTGTTTTCTGGATTTTTCTGTTCTTCACCTTCATATATGCAAATTTAAGTCAATTTTATTTATCAGTACCTTTCAAAAGGAGAAAGTTATTATATAAAATAGTATACAGAAAAAGATTGGGGAATAAAACATATAAATTTTAAAGAATAAGATTTTTCAATTAATTTTGTGATATGTATACTCAAATAAAATAAATGAGTATGCTAATGCAAATACGTTAACTTTCATCAATATACACTGTTTTTACTCTGGCAATCTCCAGTAACTTCTAGTCTATCCAACTAAGCATGCTGAGGACAGTGATTTTCTGAATGATTTTGTGTCCTTCAAGATTTGTAGCACAGATTCTAAAGACTATTTACTATGTCTCTAGGACTAGGCATACAGGTGGTATCCAATAGGTACTTTTTGGGGACTGATTCATTAAAAAGGGATTAGTAGAATGCCTCCTTAGCATTGCTATTATTCCATTAATTTGTATTACTGTATTTCAGGAATAAAATGGCATTTTTTATTCTTTAAAAATCAATTATTTTCAATAATTCATGTTGGCTCTCTCCACATTTGATTAGAATCGATTTGAGATTCCTCTATCCTTGGGAGAGAAGTAATAGGAACACCATAGAAAATCATAAAATTTAGGGTAGCTCTAACATGATTTTTGGGTTTTGCTTTTGCTTGAGAACAGATTACACAGATTTTATGGATCCATGCAAACTATTTCTTTCAGTTATTCCTTCTTCCTTTATTCATTAAGTCATTAAGTCAGCTCTTTACTAGGCACTTCTATGGGCCAGGCATGCAGTAAACATGAGATTTTTCAACTAAGCCGTGAATCCAGAACCACTACAGAAGAGCGTGTGCTCTCCAGGACATTGATGAGGGGTCTTAAGGGAACTGAAACTGTAGAGAAGAGCCTAACACCGTGACCCAGAAGCAAGAGGCAAAGAAATTGTGTCAAGTTAAATATCTCATGGGCATGAAGCTCACCAAGGTCATGAAGGGGTGGTTCGTTCTTTTTTACATTGCAGCCATCACATTTTCCAGTTTCCAGACCATCACACGTGGTTAATTTTGCCTGAAGTGCTTGTTTCCCCTCTTCTTCCAAATAACTCCACATCATGCTTGTGTCTCAGCCTGAGTTCCATATCTTCAAGGAGACCTTCATTGACCCCCTAGCCTAGCTTAGACTAAATTAAGTCCTTTTGATATATGGAAATATCACCCTTCATTTCTTTTTTCTTTTCAATTTTACTACAATCATTCCATTTCTGAATGTTTGATGTCAATTTTTCTTGCTCTATTTTCCTTTTTTTAAAAAGACTGTATTAACTAGGATAGACTAGATTATGTTATACTAACAATTAATTTCACAGTCTCAGGTACATAATACAAAGAAGATGTATTTCTTGCTTGTGCTTTGTTTTTAGTGCCGGTCAGAAGTGTGTTCAGCTTTACACAATCACTCAGAGACTCAGGACAGTCGAGGCAGGCTCCACCAAATATTGCAGACAAACCTACTAGAACAGTGTTGTAGTTTTTTTTTTTTAATTTATTTTTTGTTTGGTTTATTTGTTTGTTGAGTTTATTTTGTTTGTTTGTTTGCTTATTTTTGGTTGCTTGATCCAGGGAATAGTTCAAGGTCTTGTCATTATCCACTGGCTGGATCTAGTCACATAATCCTGTTCAACTGGAATGGGATTGAGAAATGTAATTCTCCTTGTGCCCTGAAGGGAGAAGAACCTGATATTGGTGAATGAAGGCAATCATCTTTGAATTGAAATCCCTAAAAAAAACAATGGTGAGAAGGAAATGATGTCCCAAATTAGGACCAAAATTGAGAGAGAATTTTTAGCTATTCTAATTAGCTTTGGTCCAATTATACCATGTACTACTAAAAGGATTTGCCTTGGGGATTGCTAATTCATTTTCAGCGGTTATTAAGTAATTGTTTGGAGTAGAAGAAGGTTAAGAGAAATTGAGAGGGGCAAGCATAATCCCTTTTCTAAAAATTTGTATGAAATGGAGTTCATAAACTATAAACTGATGGACTATTGCAGGGGTTGTTTATGGAAAGTTGCAGAAACTGTGGTCCACAGACAGGTGCTTGTCTGCAGAACGTTACTGCTCCACGTGATAAGTAGAGAAATAGAGAGAAGCATTTCGAAACTTTTGCAGACATTTGTCAGAGAATTTTACATCTATCAAATCTAATAATAATTTTAAAATATTAAAATAACTAAAAACACACTTGCATTTTGTGTCTGCTTTTTATGTGATTTCATTATTCTAGCCAATCATTTTTTATTGTATTTTACAAAAGTTTCAGTCCATGATAGATGGAAAAAGAAAAAAAAAAAAACAGACTGGTTTATCACCACAGATGATTTGTGAAGCACTGGTTTGAGCACTTACTGAAGGATATGAAGGAAAGTGATCACTGGGAATTATCCTGTGTTGATACACTAAGATAAGCAACTAATATCAGTCCACACATATTTTTCTTTTCAATAAATGATCTAGTAATGTTGGAGAAACACAGTACATTTAGTGTATATGGATTTTGGCACATTGACAAGTTTCTCACTTTTTTGGAAAAGTCATTGAAATATGGGCTAGGTACTAACTTTATTAAGTAGGTTATCAGTTAAATCCTCACAACTGAGAGCACTGGTTTACATGTCAGTGTCCGCCTCTCCAGTTGCCTCTCCACTCTTCCTGAACACGACTTCACCTTCGATGGCACATCCAGGTCCTCTCTACATTTGTAATCCCCTATTTTTCAATGGTACTTTTGCAACAGGTCTGAGGTGTGGAGAATGAGAAGTCAAATAAAGTAATTTTTAACATTTAAAGGAAAAGATGGGGGAGACCTATGTAAAGCATACATAATAAAGCATATATACTTCAATGGACAGAATTAATTGTGTAATTTGACTATCAAAATAATGAAAATAATCTTAGATTGCTTTATTAGGAGATGTATTGACCTATTAATTTATATGCTACCTTTCTGCCAAACTGGATTGTCAGTTTGCTATCCATATATCTTTAAAAATATCAAACTATTGAAGTAGGTTCAGTACATTTTATTACATATTGTAGTATTGTAAGAGGTAGGTCTAAAATTTGTTTCTGAGCTATCCAGTAACCAGAACAAAGAGAAAAGTAAGAATTATGAATAAGATAAAAGTAAGGCTTTTTTCCAGGAAAAACCAAACTTCTTCCCAAAAGCCATATGTAAATTGTGTGATATAGTGGCCAATGTTCACTAATAAATATGTAAAATAAATATAATTTTGAGTTTATATTTCTTTTTCTTGCTGTAGCTCTTTGGTTGTCTGGTTTGAGCAAAATGTCACAAAACACATCTAAAGTAGGTTCTCAAGTTTTAGATTGCCTAAGGATTGTCTGGGGAGAGTCTGACTCAGCAGATCGAGGGTGGGGTTCAGGAATCTGTGTTATTAAAAAACATCTCAGTTGATTCTGATTCCCATGGTTCAGAGACCACAGTTTGAGAAACAGTGATCTAGAGGAGTCCTTGGCAATTTTCCATGTGGGTGGTTTATCACAATTGACCCTTAGATAAGAATGGCTGCTATTTGTGATTCTGCTATTTGGCAAACATCTGGATTGCATTAATCAAATCTTGCTAATTCAGGAGACAGCCATGTAAAATTTGACCTTAAATGCTTCCTCTTAAATGTACTTTAAAAGAAAAACTAGTTTTGCCCTCCAATGTATTTCTCTGGGCTCTCTGTAATCAATAAATACCATAAATGTAGGATTCTTATGAAAGTGAGAGAGCCTACACAGAAAACTTCACATGGAAAACACTGATATGAAGGATTACCTGAGGAGTTTCCCAGGTAATATGGAAGAATTATTTAGAATTTAACTTAAAGGTCAAATTGACAAATACCTACTACTTGACCATTTAAAAATGAAGTTTTATGCTTTAGATCAGATTATTTAGAATATTTAGTAGTCTTTTATTTATTCTGTAGCATGGTTATATTGTGCAAGAAGTAAATGGGCTAGTGTCTTTTTTTTAACTGTAGCTCAAAGTAATGTGTTTGATAATAGAAAAATAAGTCATGTGCTTTGAAGATTTTGGATCCTTTGGCTGACCTAGCAGTACATGGCAGGGGGTGGGTACTAAATTTCTTAGAATTTGTTTTATTGATCCCCTGATAGGATGTTTGAACTAACCTCAAAAGAAAATATCAGTCACCTTCTTACAAGTCAGGTTAGTATTAAGAATCATAGGATAAGATGAAAAGAGTATGCTTTGTGCAAAAGAAAATCTTTTGAAAGAAATTCTAAAAAGTTACATAAAAAAGAATAGATTTCCTAAATAGTGAAATTTCTTTCAATTGTATTTATAAATATGGAATCAAATAATCCTAAATCCAAGTTAATTCAAGTTTTTAAGGCTCCTGCACGTGGGCCTATTAACTATACCTTTTCTAAAAGTTGCTTTATTTTATGAAACACATTAGCACAGCACACTAGAATCAATGTATTAAATATGGGACAATTGTTTTCCTTATATAAATGTGCTGCCTAAATTGTGATGTCTTGAAGCATTATACGTTTTTACATGAAGTCCAAAATGAAAATCTTATTTTATGGAGATAGAGATTGATAGTTTTTGTACATGAAATCAAAGCATCTTAGAGACAGAGCAAATCTTTTCACCCTCCTTCTCTGTTGCCTGTTAAACACATGTAAACACATTACCAGCAGCAGCAGTAATAGCAGTAGCCATGCCTCGAGGCAGAAATCCTTCTTACAATATTTCTTCCAGGTTTCATATACCCTTTGATCAGAAGTTTCCAAGATAAAGTTTATATTACGTCCACTCTCTTGCTATGCATGTCTAATTGTTGAAAAGTTCTGAAGCCAAATTTTGCCTTTCTATAATTTTCCTCCTTACCATTGGGTATGACACAATAAATATGCACCTAGAGCCACATGTTCAATTATTTGAAGATATCTCACATTTTCCCTTAAGTCCTTTCTTCAGGCAGAACATTCCCATTATCTCAAATATTTCTTACACTAAAGAGTTTGCAGATGTGCACTGACTTGTGAGTTTGCTTTTCTCCTCTACTGAGTCATTTGCTGATTGTGGACAGGAGCAGGGTCATTTTTATATTTCTATTTCCAATTACAGCATAATGTCTAGAACAGATTAGACAATTAAAAACTTACATCCAGAAGTTTTATTAGAAGAATGAGTGAGTCACCACCGAACTTCCTACGGTTTTTCAATATTCCCTTTAAAAGTAGTACCAGGGCTTCCCTGGTGGCACAGTAGTTGAGAGTCCGCCTGCCGATGCAGGGGACACGGGTTCATGCCCCGGTCCGGGAAGATCCCACATGCCGCGGAGCGGCTGGGCCCGTGAGCCATGGCCGCTGAGCCTGCGCGTCCGGAGCCTGTGCTCCGCAACGGGAGAGTCCACAACAGTGAGAGGCCCGCATACCGCAAAAAAAAAAAAAAAGTAGTACCAAGAACTAAACATGGTACTCTTAAGATTACTGGTCAGTTTGACTGCAGAGTGATTATCACACTTTAGAACTTGGATAATCTGCATTTTAAGCAATACTGGACATAGGTTTCTTTTCATTATATCACTCTGTGGACTAATACTGAGTTTGTAGTCAGTTAAATACAGTAGGATTGCTTTTCAATTGGCTGTTAACCATTGTTTCCCAATCTGTGTGAATGTAATTGATTTAATCTAAATCTAGGATCTTAAATTTATTTCCTGTTAAATTTGCTATTTTATGAAAAAAATTAGTTCTGCAATCAAATTTATTTTTCCTAACTCTGTGTTAGGAATAAATTTGGTAGACTTGCCTTTAATGTATGTTCCCAATTGAAAGGACAATAAGACACTAGAACCTTGTTGCAAATTTTCATGTCTATAAATCAACATATTTTGGTGCTAATGATCTTTCCACCTAACTCTGCTGTTAACCATATAGTTCTTTTGTTCCCTACAGTTATTTCAGGGAAGGCTTTGTCAAAAGATCTGTTAAATCAGTATATACTCTTTTAAAAAGTGATATTCCAAGCTATTTGTCTTATAATTCTGTCAAAAAAAGGAGATCTGGGACTGGGCTGGTTTTTGGAGATAACTGCTTTCTAAGTATTCATACATTACTCTAAAATTCGTTTAGGGATCCATGCCATTAGTATATTCTTTGGATAATTTTCTCCTTCTTTTTGAAAAACCACTGACAATATCTGTCTTTAATTTTTGGAATCTTTTACATAAGCTGGGACTCCTTTCTCCTCTTCCCGCCTTCCTCCTGCCCCCATAAGCTTCTATATCTTGTCAGTGTTCTCTGTACTGGGTAACATGAAACATGAAATTGTCAACAAGGAAAGTCTAGAATTTACCAGCTGTTATGGATTTAGAAAAAAAATAACCTTACCAGATACTTGAAGTTCCTTATACCTTATACTTGAAGTTCCTTATACCTTCCCTATTTTGTTATCTATGCAGTTTTGAAATCCATAACTTTGGTATGGCTAGATACTAGGTAGGCCATATCCCTAATGATGTTTCTTTTACTCTTTCTTCCTAATCTTACCTATTGGTTTCCAATTATGTTTCTGCTCTTAGGTCTGTGGATTTCTTTACAAGTACTTTTCCTTTGACTTGCTTCTCATTATCTGTGTTATAGATCCATTGTTTTTTCCAGACGTATGTTTCATCTCCCACCAGTTTTCACTGGTATCCATGAGATCAACTTATTTCTTTAGATTAAATTTTAATTTATGAGACACCCATATTCCAAACTGTTCTAGATATAGACCCTAACCAAACCCATAAGGCCTTGTTTTATTACTTAACTCTTTCCCTGTGAATTATTTAACATCACTTCAATCATTATTATTATTATTATTTTTTTTTTTTTTGCGGTACGCGGGCCTCTCACTGCTGTGGCCTCTCCCGCTGCGGAGCACAGGCTCCGGACACGCAGGCTCAGCGGCCATGGTTCACAGGCCCAGCCGCTCCGCGGCATGTGGGATCTTCCCGGACCAGGGAACGAACCCGTGTCCCCTGCATCGGCAGGTGGACTCTCAACCACTGCGCCACCAGGGAAGCCCAATCATTATTATTTTTATGTTGAATTTATTTTTCATACTGTTAGTTCATTCTTTTCATCTGGGAATTTTTTCCCCTCCCTCATGTCTTAAAAGCTTTCTTTATCATAGCAGGAAATATTCATTACAAACTTTTTTAGATTTCCAGCATTTCCCAATAACCCATAATTTAGGAGTCATAAATCTTAGTCTAGAAAAACCAAATCTTGATCATCATCTCTTAAGTACTTAGATGTTCACTTTCTGTATTTTTTTAAATAACTTTTAATTCTACAGTCATACTTTTCAACTGGCAGAAAATATAAAATCCCTAGATACACCTACACATCTGTATTAGTTATCTATTTCTGTGAAACAAATTAGCCCAAAACATAGCAGCTTAAAAGAATGAGCATTTATTATCTCATAGTTTCTGAGGGTCAGGAGTTTGGAAGCAACTTATTTGGGGTTCTGCATCTGGGTCCGTCAAGAAGTTGCAGCCAACCTGTAGGCTGGGTCGCAATTATCTCAAGGCTCTACTAGGGCTGCAAAGTCACTTCAAAACCCACTCATGTGATTGGTTCCTTGCTAGCTTTTAGATAGAGACTTCAGAGAGAGAGAAAAGGAGAGCCTAAGGGAGAAAGTGCCCAAGATGGAAGCAGCAGTCATCTATAACCTAATCTCAGAAGTGACATATTATTATTTCTGCCATATTCTATTGGTCACACAGAGCATCCCTGGTACAAGGTGGCTGGGGACCACAGCAGGGTGTGAGAAGCAGGAGGTGTAGATCATTGGGGCCATCTTGAAGACTAGTTGCTCCAATGTCTTTCAGTTTCCCATCCAAGCCTTCACATGGGAGCATTCTAGGTTTCTTCTGAAGAAATTACTAATTCCCATGGATGTTAATTAAGTAACGGTAGTGGACAAAGACCTATGGTTAACTTTAGATAAATTATCACTATATTAGCCTACTCTGATTAGCTGTATCATATGTTTAAGATGATGATCTAAATTTCTGCACCATAATTTCCAAGTTATTTCATTTCCTAGTTTTCAAAGAATAAGGAGAAGGATTGAGTTTGTTAAATATAGAGAATAGCCACATGGAAGATTAACTCTTCTATATATGGTCTTTACCATGTTTAATTCTAGTTCAGAAATTTACCTATATGGAAATATGTAAAATGGTATATGATATAGTGGAGTTAGGTAGTAATGTGTGAAGATAAAGGGGGTATGGAGGCACAAAGGCCATGAATTCATTTTAGTTTTCAAACTGTGCAAAGCAGGGGAGATGAGATGATAAGATATTCTGCTTACCTTCAAGGAGCTAAGAGTAATTATTAGTTTCAGAACAGACTTGAACTTTGACCATCATTCCATTTTCCCCTTCCTACTAGCTTCAGGGTGGATATCCCGTCTGTCAGGGACGTTGTGAAAACCAGTGAGATGATTCTTACTGTGTTGTGATCTCGTAAAAAAAAAAACAACAATATGTTATATAAATGCCTTATTAAAATGGAAAGAGCCTGTCATAGGCACCATAATTATCAGATGTCTCTACACAAAATGTGTATTTTCCCCTTCTGTAACATAAGTATTAAAGTTTCTAATACAATCGCAACTGTGACGAGGCTTTTCTTACAAATATGAACCTAAGTGGCAAAATGGAAGTAATTCTCTAATTAATTCAAACTAGAACCAAACCCTTTCCCCTAATTATCTGGCAAACGGACTCATTCTATCTTTATTCTGGGGGAATTAGTATTTCAGGCAAAAGTGATTTTTGGCTTGCAGAGCCTTAAATAATTTTCAAATATTTAAAATAATTTTGGAGTAAAATACCATTATCCTTTCGAGAAATAAGAGAGTGAAATTAGAACCCTTTAAGTTCATACAAGAAAACTGTATAAGATTAAAGAATCCAGGGTAACGTTTTTGTTCTACATTGTATCACTACTAAAATGTCTAATTTCAACCCAAATCTTGAAATTATATGGAAAGAATCCTCACCCCAAAATGGACTGTCATCTATAGTTTTTAAAATGAGATCTTTTATTTATTTTGGGGGATCTTTCATACTATCGTTAGATGCAATAGGCAAGTCGCACAAAAAATATATGCACCAAGACAGAATGATTCAACATATTGCAGGTTTGAATTAGGATTAAAGGAAAAATAAATTAAAATTAGCTACAATCAAGTTTATCAACTAAGAAAGAATTGATATATTATTTTCCTTCCTCTGGAGTTGGAGTGCATAGTACAGCCAGGCCGTTGGATTTTTGCTATGCTAAACTCAACCTGAGAACCGGAATTGCAGGATACTTATTGTCTGTCAGTAGACCTGATTAATTCACAAAAGCTTATTATTTATAATACAGGAAAATACAAGATAATCAGCTTGTACAAATTCTTTCTTGCAGTGCTATATCTTTGAATTCTGAACCCTTAAGGAGTAATTTCTGTAAGTGTCTCCTGGTATTTTGTTACTTGCAAATTATGGCTGTATTACTTTAAGAAAATTCAATATCTGGAGATCATTATTTACCAAATACATGGAGGAGAGAAAATTATTACTATCTGTACTATAAAAAGATTCTGTTTTACAAAATGATGCACTTCATGATTCCTATAAATAAGGAGCTTCTCCAGTGCATTTAAGAATGTGAATTGAATAACAGAAATGGGATGTATACAGAATTTTCCAGTCAAACATTTACAGTGGAACAAAAAAAAAAAAAAAGATTTTTTTTAAAGTATAAGACTGTTTCTGATTAATTTGTGATCAGGAAGTGTTTAAACCATTTAACAAAAAATCACAATCCATCTTTGGGAATCTGTTGATCTTTTTCACCAGTAATTTTATTGTAGCTTTCACCAATCAGTGTGATCAAATTTAGTTTTCAGTTCATCTGGGGCTTACTAAATCTCTCTGAATTATATCAGTCAAGATGCTAAATGAGGATATAGAACAACTATGATCTTCTAATGCGTCGGTTGCCATGGAAGCTGCTCTTCTGGCCTGATTTGATCAATTTTTTTCAAGCAAGTAATTTGATAAATCTTTCCAAAGGGAAAATGTCATAATGTTCTTCTACCAAATTGAAAGAACCAAATTGTTTCTTTAAATTCATAATGGTCCCCTCCTAATAACCATGATATTTTTGTCATTTTATTTACATTCAGCAGATACTAAGCCTTGAGTTTGTGTGTTTTTAAAAGTGTGTCACTAAAAGTCTTTACTTTAACTTCCTTCTTCTATGTTTACCAAAAAAATGATCTAAAAAATCCAAATCTTTTTTCCGCTGTGGAGCACAGGTTCCGGACGCGCAGGCTCAGCGGCCATGGCTCACGGGCCCAGCCGCTCTGCGGCATTTGGGATCTTCCCGGACCGGGGCACGAACCCGTGTCCCCTGCATCGGCAGGTGGACTCTCAACCACTGCGCCACCAGGGAAGCCCCCCCAAATCTTTTTAATATAAATATTGTGATGTTTTCCTTGAGAAACAGTGGCTAATTGCATCACAGTTAATGAAATGTGTAGGTAAAAATACTCTTAGTGCCAACCACCACTATCATCAAAAGCCTTCATTAAATGCTGCATTTGCATATTAGATTTATCGCAATTAGCAGAACTGGGATCCTTACTCAGAATCTTTTGACCATCTAGTTCTGATAATCTGCTTCCTGAAATGAAACCGAACAGGAAAGAAAATGTGCCATACTGTGAAATGTTATGTGCAGGAAGGGACCTTTTCAGTTTCCCTAAACCAATCTTAAACTCAAGGCAGCACTTTTATTTATGATTGTAGACATAAGATCCAGTGTGCATTTGCATAGTTAACTTTAATGCTGCATGAAAAGTAGGGGCATCGTGAAATTAATTAGGACCTTTACTTTCAGCCATGAGAAAGAAAAGAAGTTACTCTCTAACAATTGCAGCCTGGCCTTTAGGTGGCAGCGTGTATCAAGGAGAGACTGGCTGTGATCTTCGACAACAAAAAGTAAAAAGAAAAAAAAAAAAAAGATCAGTTTCTTGTCAGAAATGTCTTGCGTCTCTTGCATTTGGTTTCTTCCTCTAATGAATCTCTGAACATACGTGCCCTGTATCACTAAAATCATCAGCATGCATTTTCTTTGGTACAAAAACAATATCTGTTCTTTAATATGTACCTCCAAGTACCCACTATAGTGTTATGAGCCCTGTGGGTGTTAAGAAACATTTTTTTGCCTGACTGACTGTCAATACTGAGTTGGAAGTAAACCTCTCAACTGCTCTATCATTTCCTGTTTCTCAAAACTGAAGCACAGAAGTTATCTGGAGAGTATTGGCCAAGATAAGAAGAACAAATACACAGTCACACTGTTTAAAAAATATTCAGAAGTGGCAATCTGTTTTTGAATTCTAGAGAAAAACTCCTGTGAGTTTCTCTCTGTGATATGCCGTTCCATCAGGTTTTGTTGGGAATTAGGCTTTGCCAGATCTGTCCAAACGCTTTGTCATGAATTCAGATATGAAGACATGTTTATCCCTTTTCATTATAATCGTATATCCATGCTGTACCCACTTTCTTCTTCTGACTGTAATTTTCATAGCAAAATCATAAATATTGAAAAAGTCTCTAAGAATTTTTTCTGATCTTCTTTTCTCCTATCCTAAACAGGAATTATTGGAATTTTGGCAATAATACATGTTTCTAACTACCAATGTCTTTTGTAAAAGAGACAGTAAAGGAATTAGAGCAATCCAAACATTGCAGCTCCAAACCTTGATCAGAGAATTTATTACTTTTTACATAATTATATTCTGTTCATGTCTGATTCAGTTAGAAGTCTTTCCAACAAAGTAGGTTACAGCATCTGGAGCTTTTGATCTCATTTAAGCCTCTGATATAATAGGGCAAAATGATCACTTCAGAAAGAAAATACAACCCCTCAAAACCCATCTCCCTAATTTCTAATGATACTTTTAACCCTCTGTGTTTGTTGCAGCTGTCACCCTAAGATAACAGCTGGGTTTAGTTCTAAGCTGCAAGCTCAACTATTGCAAAACATTTGACGATCTTCTAATGCTATGTTTGTCAACAATCGCTTATTTCCTTTGCCTACTTTTTTTTTTTAAGTGCCCTGAAATCAAGCTCATTAATTCAGCTTATTAAAAAAAAAGCAAAAACCTTGCAAAAAAACTATTTAAGATGGCCTTTCCCAGCTGTTTGAGGTCTATAGCCCTGCTAAGTTGCAAGGGTCTTTTTCTGTCTCCCTGGTCTTTTCAGTGTTTTCAAATTCATAAAAATAAGCTTTTGCCTTGACTCTAATTTGCTCCTTTCTATCTTCAAGCTGTAATGTCCTTCTACCGAGTCTCTTGTGTTTTATCAGATGTCACTTGTTTTTATGCTCTTTATGCCTTATGTACTTTGTGCTTTTGTCCTTTTCAAACTACTTTGGATGCTTGTGGGTTTCAGCTCCCTGCCACAAGTGTTATATTCCTTTGTAAACTTCCTCTTGTGGGCAGAACACAGATCAGCTGCTGTTTAATAAAGCAGGCATCTGATTTCATTCCTTTCACATCCATCAAAATGTCTTTTCCTAGAACTGGCATTCTTCCACTATTATTTGGTTAACTTGCTGCATACAAGTGATTTTTCATTTCTTGATTGGGGAAAGAAACTCTCAAGGGTGATTTTTTCTTGTTGAATTGGAGAACACCAGCTTTCCTCCTAGGAAAGGGCTTGCTTCTCTGCCATTTTGATACCCATCCATCCTCTAGCACCTTGAAGCTACCGACTTTGTGAAAGTTAGTGATCTTTGGAGAAAAATGTCATATATTTAAGTTCATCTTGAGTTAAAAAATAACAAAAGAAAATTATTACATATCCTAAACTGATGAACTACTAAAATTAATTACAGTAATAGCAATTCTAAATGTTCATGTGTATATATTTTTCTTTATTTGGCAGAATCTCAGATTATAGCATTTATATATAAACTCCCATTTCTTTTCTTCCTATTACTGTTAAGAAACAAACAAGAGTCATTTTTCTCATTTTGTGGTTGGGCAAAATAAAGAAAGGCTAAGTGAGCAGAAATATAGTGACAGAGAAGGGAATAAATGTCTCCTGATTCCAAGCCTGCTGCCTCCAGCAGTTTGAAGCTGCTGGCTTCTCTGAAAGTTACTGATATTTGGAGGAAAATGTCACCATTAAAGCACACTATAGCTTCTACTGGACCAAAGGGATTCTCTGCTTACCATGGGAATGCAACACAGTGATGTGTTTTTGAAAAGTCTTGCGGATCTGTAACTGCTAAAAGGAGGCAGTTTTCTTTGATTAACATAAGAGTCCATTAACTGATTACAAAATGTTCTTAATAATATAGGAGGCATGAGAATTCCTGGAAGCTTCTCCTGACTGTGCAATCTATTTGGGGGTTCATTACTGAAATACTGTTTAATGCCTAAAATGAGAATATTGAGCATTTTCAAGCAACACCTATTGTAAGTGCTGTGAATAACCAATTTTCTTCCTGAGGAGATCAGCATTATATATAAAAAATATATATATTTAACCTTTTTTCCTAATTACAATATATGTTCATAAAATAAAAGTTTAGAATATGCAAAGATGCAAAACCAAATTGTCTGTAATTCTCTCACTTTGGTTTAATTATTTTTCAGATTTTTAAGTAAGCATACATAAAGAATTTACAAGAATGGGTTTGTGGGTCTCTCAAGGGAACTCCAACAAAAAGCAGCCTTTCTCCACATCTGAAAAGTTAGAGAGAAAAACCCCAAAGGAGTATAGAGGCAAAAATAATGTTTATTACTAACAGAGGGTAGGCAGAGCAAGTAGCTTTATATCTGTTATAGGCTTGCAATAGGAAATTCTAAGGTTATGCAGATTCCCTGTTATAGTGTGTTGTTCTAAACTGGGTTGTGGCCCATGCAAGAATCCTATCCAGGTAAAACTTATAGGCTAGAAGAGAGAAAAGTCTGTGTTCTCTGCAGGAATGCTCCATCTCGAGAGGAAGTGAGTGGAGTTAAGCAGAGCATGTCCCGTTGTTTGTTCACATTTACCAACAAATTAACTCACAGGTCCAAGAGAATGTGCATTATACAAATTAGTTTCCCTTAACTGGAAGAACATGTCAGTACGGAGAAGTATTTCTCAACAGCAGGGTCACACAATACCTGTTGGTTTATATTTTGCCCTGTCCCCCCATTTAACCAGGAAACTTGATTTTTTTCTAGATTCTAGGTGAACCTACTGGATTTACATTAGATAAGCATGGTTTTAGGCATATAGCATGAATCAAAACTAGAATTTATTATTATTATTAATTACTATTATTATGTACGAAGAAAAAAACTGAAAAACAATATGAGGGGAAGATTGATGCTACCCCACTTCAAGACATACTATAAAGTGACAGTAGAAAAGAATAAACAAATAGATCAATGGAACAGAGTAGAGAGCCCAGAGATGGACCCACATAAATGTAGTCAACTGATCTTTGACAAAGAAGCAAAGATAATACAATGGAGAAAAGATAGTCTCAACAAGTGGTACTGGAGCAACTGGACATGCACATGCAAAAAAAAAAATGAATCTAGACATGGAATTTGTACCCGTCTCAAAAATTAATTCAAAATGGATCATAGACTTAAATGTAAAATGAAAAACTATAAAACTCCTAGAAGGTAAAATAGGAGAAAACCTAGATGACCTTAGATTTGTCAATGACTTTTCAGATACAACACCAAAGGTGTGATCCAAAAAGAAAGAATTTGTAAGTTGGATTTCATTAACATTAAGAATTGCTTTGTGAAAGACAACGTCAAGAGGATGAAAAGACAAGTCATAGACTGTGAGAAAGTTTGAAAAAGACTGATAAAGCTGATAAAGAACTCTTACCAAAATATACAAAGAACTCTTAAAACTCAACAATAAGAAAACAACTCAATTAAAAAATGGACCAAAGATCTTACTTAAAAGGTCCCTCACCAAAGAAGACATACAGATAGCAAATAAGCATATGAAAAGGTGCTCTGCATCAAATGTCATCAGGGAAATGTAAATTAAAGCAATGAGATACCTCTCACTTCACACCTGTTAGAATAGCTAAAATCAAGAACACCGACAACACCAAATTCTGTTGAGGATGTGGAGTAACAGAAACTCACTTATTGCTGGTAGGAATACAAAATAGTATTATGGTAAATACAGCCACTTTGGAAGATAGTTTTGTGGTTTCTTGCAAAACTAAGCATACAGGCTTCCCTGGTGGCGCAGTGGTTGAGAGTCCGCCTGCCGATGCAGGGGACGCAGGTTTGTGCCCCGGTCCGGGAAGATCCCACATGTCGCGGAGCGGCTGGGTCCGTGAGCCATGGCCACTGAGCCCGTGCGTCCGTAGCCTGTGCTCCACAACAGGAGAGGCCACAACAGTGAGAGGCCCGCATACCGCAAAAAAAAAAAAAACTAAGCATACTCTTACCATACGATCCAGCAGTCACATTCCTTGGTATTTACCCAAAGGAGTTGAAAACTTATATTTACACAGAAACCTTCATACATATGTTTATAGCAGCTTTATTCATAATTGCCAAAACTTGGAAGCACCCAAGATGCCCTTCAGTAGGTGAATGGATAAACTGTGGTACATCTAGACAATGGATTATTATTCAGTGCTAAAAAGAAATGAGCTATCAAGACATGGAGGAGCCTTAAATACATATTACTAAGTGAGAGAAACTAATATGAAAAGGCTACATACTGTTTGATTCCAACTACATAACATTTTGGAGAAGACAAAACTATGGAGACATTAAAAAATATCGGTGGTTGTCAGGGGTTAGGAGGGGGGAGGGATAAATAGGCAGAGCATAAAGGATTTTTAGTAATTCATTGAAATGACTGAATATGATACTATAATCGTGGATACATGTCATTATAAATTTGTCCAAACTCATAGAATGTACAATACCAAAAGTGAACCATAATGTAAAAAACTATAGACATTGGGTGATGATGTGTCAGTTTAGTTTCATCAGTTGTAACAAACGTACCACTCTGAGGAGGGATGTTGATAATGGGGGAGGCTATACATGTTCAGGGGCAGGGGTATATGGGAAACCTTTGTACCTTCTGCTCAATGTTGCTGTGAACCTAAAACTACTCTAAAAAATAAAGTCTACATAATTCTATGCTAAATTGGTTTATTTAACCTCTAAATATTAAAAGTAGAAGTACATAAATATTGGCTTAAATAATCAAAAAGGACTTAATGGAGGAAGTTGGACTTTGACCCATGAAAGATTGTATACACTTTAGCTGTGGCTCAAAAGGGGAATAGCGTTCACAAAGGAATAGCAGTATCAGAGGTTCAGAGAAAATTATGTCAAATTAGAACACTAGTGTAATCCTTGCCTTTCTTCTTAAAGTGACTTTGGAAAGTATATGTTGAAACTTCAGAGCTGTACTGGGAGAATCCATTTCAGTACCTTCACCATTATAATAATTCTGCTTTTCTCCCTCTATTCTTCAGTCTATCTATATTTTCCTGATCTTTGTAACAAAATAATGAAAATAGTAGGAATTGGAAAATTGAATCTGGATAGTACTAACAATTAGAAGAGTTACCTCTGTGAGAACTTAACTTGAAATCTCATGAAGCGATTATGGATAGCTCTTAACATTCACTTGAACATATTTGTTGTAACCACTAAGTGATAACTCTGGTCTAACGTTTAGGGTTACATTACACAGTAAATAGTAGCTACAGTTACCAAGTATTTCATGCAAGTTAACAATATATAGAGGATGCAGTGAACATTGTTGAAACCAAGAATATCAGCATCTAAAAGAGTTGTTCACCAGGGGCTAGTATAAATTCTATGATAAAGAGGGTCCATTGCACTTTCACACATATAATGATTGTTCTTATAAAATGCTGAATCAACCATAATCTTTTATATTTATCAATTTTGATTTCATGGTGCCTTTGCTAATAATAGCACATGTAACTGTGGAATTCTTTACCAGTTGATATCTGTTTATACTGTGAATAATAACAAAAAACATTACATTAAATGGTCTCTGGAGCAGGAAAGTATTTTCTACTGGAATAAATTCTAGGGGTAGATTTCTGATTCATGAATAGATAGTTGAAAGATTCAGTTAGGATTAGGGTTTTTAGTTATGTTAGCCATTATTTTTTCTCCTCTTGGGAAAATCTAAAACCCAAGGCAAAGCTAGAATTTATTAGCTTCTATCACATAATCAGTACATTCTTCTTCACATAGTAACTAATCCCAAACCATCAGGGTGTGGTTTATACTTTTTTTAAAAAAATGGGTTTCACTTTTTTTTTTTTTTTTTTTTTGCGGTATGCGGGCCTCTCACTGTTGTGGCCTCTCCTGTTGCAGACCACAGGCTCCGGACGTGCTAGCTCAGTGGCCATGGCTCACAGACCCAGCCGCTCCACAGCATGTGGGATCTTCCCGGACCGGGGCACGAACCTGTGTCCCCTGCATCGGCAGGTGAACTCTCAACCACTGCGCCACCAGGGAAGCCCTCGGGTTTCACTTTTAAAGAAGTCACTAATATTTAACTTCAAAAAATTCAATTATTATGATCCTATCTTCTGCCTACACAGACAATTTATAAAACCTTTAAAACTCTTTCTTCATTTCTGCTTGATATACCAATAAATGGTATATGTAACATACTGTATCTAATATCTCTATAAAAAGTGTTTCCTTTTGCCTTGTAAAGTATTTTGAACCTAATTGTGATATTTTTAAATAAAACACATGTTTTACCTTAGTCTTTTCCACCCCATGTGTCTTGGTTGTTGTTCGTTTGCTAATGTGATGTTTCTTCTCTGCATCATATCCATTGATTGATTGGATGCTTATGAAATATTTGAATTCAACCTCATTGGATCTATTTGTATCTCACACTGAGCATTCTGTTGGTTAATTTTCTTTAGATAATAGACACATCGATTTAGAGTTTTATGTTATGATAATGTGCTATAATGTAATACATCTTATTAATTTCCTAATAATCATTTTGGCATTGAATAGCTTACTTCTTTAGAATGTATTTATTTATGATATCATTATGGATACATAATGATGCATGACTTTATAAACTTGTATAAAGGTTTACACTTTTCCAAAAAGCCTTACCATAAATTTTTAAAGGCACTGTACAATTAGTTAATGCTGTATGTTTTCTAATAGACAGTAACTTCCTACTGGGAAAATTAAAGGATCAATTCCAGGAAAATCAAAGTTTGATAATCAAGGGTTGATAACATAAATTAGCCTCATGATGATACTGAAAGTTATCGTTCTGTGTGGTGCAAGTGTGGTAGAAAAAATGGCAATTGTGTCTCTAGTTGTATATGACATAGAGTTCTTATAAAAGTTGTCCTTTGGTTTGTAATTGTAGTGCTGTTTCTCTTTCTCTTGATTTACTGTGTATATCATTGCTCAAAACAACAACAGTGGAAGCAATCACATTGCCATCAGGCATAAAACTGTGTGATTGACAAGTGAGTCTGCCATTTTGGTTTAGTAACCCTGTTACAACCGTGCCATATTTTTTACAGTTGTGATTCACTAAGTACCCACCTATGGCTCTGCCATTTTTTTCATTATATGTTAGCTTTTGAGTAATTTCTGCCAAGACTAACCCAGTGAGGTTGTTTGGAAGCAATCATTCTTACAGGACTGATAGCTTGGCTTTGTTCTAAGACATTAGTTGGTGACTCTTTTTTTTTGCAATACATGTTTTTATTTTGTTATTGCAATACATTACATGTATACATTACATACAATACATTACATACAATACATGTTTTTTTTGCAGTACATTACTCTTGGATGATACCGATGTAGTTTGATTAGAAATCAGGACACTGTCAAATAAAGAAGGATTTCTATGGGGCTGAAATAGAGCATGCTACCCAGGAAGCCTTAAGATAGAGCATAAACTCTTTTGTAACATATTAGAGTGACACTGTGTGAGTCAAAATCATGTGTCATATCAAATTTACCAGAAGATAAGGATGTTTGTTGGAATGATAATGTATGAGAACAGTCAGACCAATTCATATTTCTATCAAATATAAGGTTTTAGAAACTTTCTAAAAATTCTCTAAAGTATACATATCTGCCATACTACTGCCTAGGAATAGAAGAGAGAATGATTTCAAAAGATTTGCCTAAGGTTAGTCACTGAACACATAAGTTAGCGATTAAAACATTTTTAACATTTTACCTTTAGGAAGGATATGTGCGAATTTCCTCATTTTTCAAAGCATCTTTAGACACTGCACAAGATGATTAATTCAGAGCTAGACATTTAACAGCATAATTTAAAGTCATAGAGGAAACCACTGGAATATCTCAAATGAGTAATAATAGGTGGAGGAGAGAGAGGAAGAGAAGAGCAAGGTAAGTGCCCAAATTCCTCATCTCTCATGATGAGGAAACCAGGGAAACTGCCAGGCATTATGAATAAGAGAGACATAGAGGTATATTGTGGTGATGGTAACCAGTAAAATAAATAAAAATAAAAATGTTGAAATACCTGTTGTAGAAGAATAGAGATAGAAGGTTAGATCTGGGGGAAGAGACCTTACCTTCTCATTCTTAAAGTCCATATTGTTTGAATTTATTTTTTTGTGTGTATTCTCTGTCTTTAGAAAAGATACTATCCATTGGTATTTCCATCCTCTATTCTCCTTGTCTATACGTTTTATAATCACATGCAGCTTTACCCAAATCTCAAATAGCTTATACCTTCACGTTTCTCTATAAGAATGAGCCATCTCATATGATCTCCAAGAGAGTTTTCACTGGGTTTGTGCCTCTGCCAGTCCTCTAGGTAGGACTGCCTACAAAGTGTCTACACTGTCAGATTGAGGGCTTAGTGGAGGAAAACAGTTGTTATAGAATATGGTTCCAAAGGTTAGAACAAAGACCTATATGCAAATATTGGAAGAAGAGAGAAATCAGAGTAAGATAGAAGGAATTCCTTCTGGAGGTACTGAGGACCTATCACTGGAAGTTTCAACTTAGGATAGGTGCATTAGCTTCATTCATAAGTGGGCAGTGAGACAAAATTGTGGCTGAATTTTCCCTTTTTGGGGTGTAGGGTTTATGCAGGAAATCTTTTTTCTTCTGCTATGTAGAAGAAACTGTAGTGCACAGCCTCTAGGGTAGTATCTCTCCATATATGATCCATATGTATGCTGAATGAGAATCAACCTGGAGTGTTTGGAAATTTATGGGCTCCAGACTATACATGCTGCTTCAGAATCTTTTGAGTCCTGGGAATCTTAACATTTAATAATGTTGGTTCTGGTGTCGACTAAAGTGTGAGAGTCTCTGCATGGAAAGCAGAAACACATACAAAAATTGTTCCAGTTAAGTATGTTTCAAGAATGTGGCTCTTATGTGACCATCACAATGTGTGCAATGAAATAGTGTCTGGGGAGAAGATGGTCAATGCCAAGATATATTTTAAAATTTTGTTCATTTTGTTTTTGTAGTTTTATCTTCTCTCTTCTTCTTATATTATTTTTCTTTCACTTTGTGCTATAGAAATAGTGATGAATGCTGATGAGGCAATAGTTAATCCAACCCCAGACTCTCATTTTCAGGTAATTATTTGAAACCAGAACAGCACTTAACAGCACTGACTTATCTGTCTTGGGAGATTAACTAATTAAAAGCTCAAGCAAGACAGGCTCTGGTTTTTTGTTTTCTTTTCTAAGCTGGTTAAGGGAAAGAAAAGAGAAAAATAAGAATATTTTGCCTTCCGATGTTTTTCTGCCCTCATTTTATATTCGTAAAATATGTGTGTCTGTGATTTCTCTTTTCTGAAAAATAGAATGGCAGATTAATATGAAATGGTGGAGGAGGCACAACTGAAAATGAATCAAATTTATTCAGCCAGAATTATTTAAAAAGATGCAGTAGAAGAGGGCAATGTTTTAGACAAATTATCCAGATGATTGGGGGAAAGCAAATAAAAGTTTTGGGTTTGTTTCATTAACTAGGTATATTTTTTATACTGTCTTAAACCAGTGTACTTTGTGGATTGTAAATTTTAGTCTCAATTATCATTAACCTAATAAGACTGATTAATGAGATATATGCTACAATACAAGTAATCACTTCATTGATTACACAAAAACAAATGCCACTATCTTGTCGCTGATAAGAGAGAGGATATTTTGGTTTGGATCTTTGTTTTTATTTTGCTTAAGACAACCATCAAATCAAACCTCAGTATATTTCCCCGGTCTTACACTTGGCCAGGTTAGTACTGAAAATGTGTCTTCTTGAGAGCCCTTGTTGCACTTGGGTGCGCGTTTACTTTTGGAGCTGTGTAGTGATCTATCAAACCATCTTTTTAAAGCAAAATCCATTTCAAACGACAGTACCCTATCTTTAAAAGTTTCCAGTCACCATTTTAAGAAAGCAGAAATACCTGCCATGGGTAGCAGGGTTTTGGCTAAATTTCACACATTATTAATCTTATGATGTTCACTCATAAAGTCTGGGTAGTTTGGTTGCACTTTTCCTTTTCATATGCACTTTTAAACTGTGTAATGTCACTCTGTTCTCCCCTCAGAAGTGGCTGTGATATCATTTCGTGTGAAATGATCCTGTTTATAGTTTTGATGTCATCTTGTTAAATCTGGGAAGTGATTAGGGGGTTCTTTGATTTGAGAAACACATAAAGATCTTGTGACTGTTGCCATTTATGAATTCAGATTCATCCATGTAGATTACATCCCTTTTTCTTTTGAAATGAAAAGACGAGGGCTTTTAACATTATTCTTTAAGACGGTATGTGCTCTTTAGTAGAATCTGAAATGGAACTATAATAAATATTCATCTAATCTACAGGACTTGCACACAGAGTTGATCACCATTTCAATTTCAAGCTTTCATTATCTGCCTCTTGCACTGTTGCTTTGGACTAGCTCATTTTCCCCCCTTTGATAGTGACAACAAAAGAGCGAGACCCTTTTTATAGTTTGTGGTTATGTTTAGGCTTAGTAAAAACATCTTACAAAATTCATTTATTCATGCATGCTTGTCTCATGGGATAAGGTAACCATATCATTTGCTTCAATTCTTTCCTTTTCTTCTTTAAATTCAGAAGCTCTTCTTTTTATTTCTAATTTTTCTTTAGTACATCCAATTCTCTCCGGCATTCCTGTGAACAGCTGTGGGTGGTGATGGGGAGATGTTTTGAGATAGTGCTTCTGCATTCTGCATGTCCCCCCAGAGCGGCTTTATAGAACATGGAAAAGTACAGTCTAGCTCTGTGGCAGATGGACTTTCAAATAGCATTCACTGAGATCTTTCCCTTTCATATCAAGAAACACAGCTATATACCCTGCTTAGTATGCTGACATTTCACAGTTGATATCCTCATATATTTTCCCTCTCACTTGATGGCAGGGATGGGGAATTGAGGTGCCCTTTTCAAGCAAAACATGTTTTTTTTTTTTTTTTCAGCATCTGTGAATGTTGACTACAACAAATCTATTTGGCTGAATTCTACGTTTCCTAAATTCCTATGTTGTACACCTAATGTAGCGACTACCACCTGTTGGAAAAATGCTAAATTATTCTCTAAGTGTTTGTTAGCATTTAGCTCAATGATTGCTATATTTTAATATATATTTAACTTAGTAATTCTTAAGAGAGTAATTTTTATGCCATCTTTCATTTCTTTTTCCCTCCACTAGTTTGAGTACTTGTATTTTATTAATTTAAAAATGTACCGAAACTGGTGCCAAAAGAATTCTTGGACAATTCGATGATATCAGATACAGTGTTTAAAAAATTTTGACAGTAAAAAGCATTATCTAGTTTAAATTATGTCCTGTTTTTTTTTTTTTTTTTTTTTTTTTTTGCAGTACGTGGGCCTCTCACTGTTGTGGCCTCTCCCGTTGCGGAGCACAGGCTCCAGACATGCAGGCTCAGCGGCCATGGCTCACAGGCCCAGCCGCTCCGCGGCATGTGGGATCTTCCAGGACCGAGGCACGAACCCATATCCCCTGCATTGGCAGGCGGACTCTCAACCACTGCGCCACCAGGGAAGCCCATGTCCTGTGTTTTGAACTGATTTTTACTTGGTATTCTGGAGCAATTAGATGACCAAGCAACTTTTCCAAATGGAAAAAAAAAAAGAGTTTTGCCAAAGAGATGGGGAATTGCACACATTTTAAGCTTCTTTATAAAAGGCAGTTTCAAATATCAAAAAGTTTCAGCAGAAATATTGCATGTTTATTCTCAGTTCTGCAGTAAATTTGGTTATGGAAAATTTAATACAGTCTGTGTGAAGAGTCTGGAGATAAGTAAGTGTGTTGTTTCCTCTTGGGTGACTCCAAATTGTTTTCTTTAAACTTGTGATTTAGCAGGTAATCCTCTAGGTGAACCTTAACAATTTGGTGGTACAGTAGCGCCAGGCCCTCAGAAAACAGCAGGTGATTGGCTAGCTTCCTCACCACTTCCAGCTCTGGGCCTAGGGGAAAAAGACATGTGAATCTTTATGAAGAATTTTAGTGCAGGGTTTATTTAGATTGAAAAGTATCCATGGATGGTCATTAGAGATGTTTTTAAGGGGCTTAGGATCCATTAGTCAGTGGCAGCTTGAAAATTTCATTTGTACAAGTATAACTCTTGGTACTTCCTCTCTTGTTTATTTGAAAGGGAGAGAAATGCTTATGAAAGATTTAAGATTAACCTATGGAAACAGAAAAACTTGTTCTCTGAGAAATAGAAAATAATCTGTGACAGGAAAGGGTTCAAAATCAGTGACCCTGACCATTTTGTGGTTGTAGAAAGTGGATTTTGTTAAAAATGAGTGGGCACAGCAGGAACAGTTATTATTTATAAGAGTGGCTAACAGTTTGAGGGCCACAATTATATGCCAGATGCTGGGCTGAATGCTTCATGTGTATAATCACATTTTATCTGTATAACCCTATAAAGTAGGAACTATTATTTCTCCTGTTATACAGGTGAGAAAATTGAGACTCAGAAAGATAAGTGTGGAAGACAGAAAAATGGCTTCTCCAGATATGTCCCCATCCTAATCCCTGGAACCTGTAGCTATGTTATCTTACTAGGAAAATGACACTTTTCAGATGTGATTAAGATTAAGGACCTTGGGATGGGATGGGGGAGATTATTTTGGCTTATCCATCCTCATCACATAAGTCTTTAAAAGAGGAAGCATCTTTTCTGGTTGTGGTTAAAGATCCAGGTGTGATGATGAAAGAAGGGTCAGAGAGATAAAAAATTGTGGCTTGGAATTTGGAAGAAAGGTGCCATGAGCCAAGGAATGCAGGCATACTCCAGAAACTGGAAAATACGAGGAAACAGATTCTCCCTTAGAGGCTTCAGAAAGTGTCTTAGTCCGTTTAGGCTGCAATAACAGAACCACAGACTAAGTGGCTTATAAATGACAGAAATGTATTTCTCATAGTTATGGAGGCTGGAAGTCCAAGATCAGAGTGCCAGCATGATTGGGTGAGGGCGTGTTCCAGGTCACAGACTTCATGTTATATCCTCACATGGCAGAAGGGTCTAGAGAGCTCTGTGGGGTCTGTTTTATAAGAACACTAGTCCTGTTCATGAGGACTTTGCCTTAATGACCAAAGTGCCTCCCCAAAGCTGCACTTCCTAATTGTATCACACCAGGAATTAGGATTTCAACATATGAATTTTAGGAGGCCACAAACATTCAGACCATAACAGAAAAGAACAGAGCAGGACAAACATCTTGACTTTAGTCCAGTGAGACCCAAGTCAGACTTCTCAGCCCCAGAACTGCAAGATAATAAATTTGTGTTGTTTTTAAACCACTACTTTCATGGTAATTTGTTATAACAACAATAGAAAATTAAGATAATAATAGTATTTTTATCCATAGAAGGTCTGAGAAAGCCTTAGAATACCTAGCAGGGCTGACAGAAGGTATTTCTCTCTCAAGGCCAGTCAGTAAAGACTAGAGGAGGTGACTGCTACTTCAAATGTGAAGACAGCAATTCAAGACTTCAAGAAACATTAAAAAATCAAGGAAATGTGACACCACAAAAGGATCACAATAATTTTCCAGTAGTTTACCACAAAGACATGAATACTGCAATTTATCTGATAAAGAAATAAATATAGCTGCTTCAAGGAAGTTCAATGAAATGCACACACACACACACACACACACACACACACATACACACACACACACACACAAACCACAGAAGGACAATTCAACAAAATTAGGAAAACAATGCATGAAAAACATGAGAAGATCAACAAAGAGATAGAATAGTAAAAAGAGAACCAAATAGAAATTCTGGAGCTGAAGAATACAATGAATGGAATGAAAGATGCAATAGAAAGCATCAGTAACAGAATGGATCAACCATAAGAAATAATCTGCAAAGTAGAAGACAGGAACTTTGAAATTATCCAGTCACAGGAGAGCAAAGAAAAAAGAACGAAAAAGAGTGAAGAAAGCCTATGTGAGCTATGGATAATGTCAAGATAAGCAATCTGTAAATTAATGAAATCCCAGAAGGAGAAGAAAGGGAAAAGGGGACAGAAAACTTATTTAAAGAAATAGTGACTGAGAACTTCCCAAATCTGGGGATAGGTTTGGACATCCAACTTCATGAAGCTTATATGTCCCCAGGCAAATTCAACTTAAAGAGGTCTTCTCCAAGACACACTATAATAACTTTTTCAAAAATCAAAGACAATGAGAATTATAAAAGCAATAAGAGAAAAGAAGCTCATCACTCACATGGGACTTGCAATAAGTCTATCAGTGGATTTCTCAGCAGAAAGCTTAAAGGACAGGAGAGAGTGGGATTATATATTCAAAGTGCTGAAACAGAAAGAAAAAATCTGTCAACAAAGAATACTTTAGGAAAGTGGTCCTTCAGAAATGAAGGAGAGAGAAATATTTTTCTGGACAAACAAAGCTTGAGGGAATTCATCATTACTAGACTTATATTGCAAGAAATACTGAAAGGAGTTCTTCAAGTTGAAATGAAAGGATGCTAATTGGTAACATGAAAATATATGAAAATATACAGCACACTGGTAAAGGTAAGTATATATTCAAATTCAGAATACAGTCAGTCCTTTGTATCTGCAGATTCTGAATCCATGGATGCAAACAAATACAGATAAAAAATATTTGAAAAGGACTTCCCTGGTGGCACAGTGGTTAAGAATTCACCTGCCAATGAAGGGGACTCGGGTTCGAGCCCTGGTCTGGGAAGATCCCACATGCCACGGAGCAGCTAAACCTGTGCATCACAACTACCGAGTCTGTGCTCTAGAGCCCACGAGCCACAACTACTGAAGCCCACGTGCCTAGAGCCCATGTTCTGCAAGAAGAGAAGCCACCACAATGAGAAGCCCATGCACCTCAAAGAAGAATAGCCCCCACTCGCTGCAACTAGAGAAAGCCTGTGTACAACAATGGAGACCCAATGCAGCCAAAAATAAAAATAAATAAATAAAGTTATTTTTTAAAAAATTGAAAAAAAAGCAAAACTTGAATTTATCATGAGTCAGAAACTACTTACATAGCATTTGCATTGTCTTTATAACTATTTACATAGCATTTACATTGTATTAGGTATTATAAGTAATCTAAACATGATTTAAAATATACAGGTATACGCATGTTACCTATACATGTGTAGGTTACACATACAGTAACCTACATGTGTGTAGGTTATATGCAAATACTACACCATTTTATGTAAGGGACTTGAGCATCTGTGGATTTGGATATTTGTGGGTGGGGGGAGAGTCCTGGAACCAATCCCTCGTGTTTACCAAGGGGCAGTTGTACTCTAATACTGTAATATGGTGGTGTGTTAACCACTTAATTCTAGTAAAAAGGTTAAAGTCCAAAAAATATTAAAAATAACTATAGCTATAATAATTTGTTAATGAACACTCAACATAAAAGAGGTAAATTGTGACATCAAAAAACATAAAGAAGGGGAGGAGTAACAGAGTAGAATTTTCGTATGCAATCAAAGTTGTTGTTATCAGCATAAAATAAACTGTTATATCTGTAAGGTGTTTTTTGTAAGCCTCATGGTAACCACAAAGCAAAACCTACATTAGATACACAAAAGATGAAGAGATCAAGAGAATAAAAGCATGCCACTATGTAAAATCATCAATTCACAAAGGAAGACAGCAAGAGAGGAAGAAAAGAACAGGGGAACTACAAAACAGCCAAAAACCAATTAATATATAACATTAGTAAGTTCTTATCTATCAATAATTACTCTAAATGTAAGTAGATTAAATTACAAAAAACATAGAGTGGTTGAATGGATTTAAAAAAAAAAGCCAATTATATGCTGCTTACAAAAGACTAACTTCAGAATTAAGGACAAAGTGAAGAAATGAAAAAAAAATTTATTCCATTCAAATGGTAACCAAGAGAGCAGGGGTAACTATACTTATATCAGACAAAATTAACTTTAAAAAAAGACTGATAAGAGACAAAGAAGTTAATTATATAACAATAAGTGAGTCAAATCATTGAGGCTATAACAATTGTAAATATATATACACTTATCATTAAAGCACATAAACATATTAAGCAAATGCTAACAGATCTGAAGGGAGAAATAGACAATACATTAATACTAAGGAACTTCAAAACACCACTTTCAACAATGAGTAGGTCATTCAGATGGAAAATCAATAAAGAAATGTTGGACTTTAACTATACCTTAAACCAAATGGACCCAACAGATGTATACAGGATATTCCTTCCCACAGCAGCAGAATACACATTCTCATAAAGCACACGGGGAACATCTCCAGGGTAAGTCATATGTTAGATCATGAAACAAGTCTTATCATTTAAAAAGACTGAAATCATACCAAGTATTTTTTCTGGCTACAAAAATATGAAACCAGAAATCAATATCAGGAGGAAAACTATAAAATTCACAAACATGTGGAGATTAAACAACACACTCCTGAACAACCAATGGGCCAAAGATGAAACTAAAAAAAGTATACTGAAACAAACAAAAATGGAAAAAAGTTTACCAAAATTATGGGATGCAGCAAAAATTTTAAGAGGGAATTTCATAGGGATGAATGGCTCCATTGAGAAAAAAGATATATCTCAAAGACACAACCTCACATTACACCTCAAGGAACTAGAAAAACAACAATAAATTAAGCCAAAAGTTAGAAGAAGGAAGGAAATAACAAAGATCAGAGCAAAAATAAATGAAATAGATAGCAGAAAAGCAATAGAAAAGATCAACAAATGTAAGAGTTGTTTTCTTGAAGTGGTAAACAAAATGGGCAAACATTTAAACTAAGTAAAAAGAGAGAAGACTAAAATAAATAAAACTAGAAATCAACAAGCAGACATTACATTACAGAAATACAAAGGATCATAAGAGACACTATGAACAATTATATGCCAACAAATTGGATAATCTAGAAGAAATGGATGAATTAAAAAAAATACAACCTAGCTAGACTGAGTCATGAATAAACAGAAAATCTGAACAGACGAATTACTAGTAAGACTGAATCAGTAATCAAAATACCTCCCCACAAAAAATTTCCTGAACCAGATGGCATCACTGGTGAATTCTGCCAAACATTTACAGAAGAATTAATGCAGTCCTTCTCAAACTCTTCCCAAAAATTGAAGAGGAGGGAACACTCCCAAACACATCTTATGAGGCCAGAATTATCCTAATACCAAAGCCAGCTAAGGTCACTTCAATTAAAAAAAACTACAGGCCAATATCCCTGATGAACATAGATACAAAACTTCTCAACAAGATACTAGCAAACAAATTTCAGTAGCACAAAGGATCATACACCATGATCAAGTGGGATATATCTCTGGGATACAAAGATGGTTCAATATACACAAATCAATAAATTTAATACACCACATTAATAGAGTGAAAACAAAAATCATATGATCACCTCAATAGATGCAGAAAAATCATCCTCTCATGATAAAAAAAAACTCTCAACAAATTGGGCATAGAAGGAACATACCTCAATATAATATAGACCATATATAAAAGCCCATAGCTAACATCATACTCAATAGTGAAAGGCTGAAAAAGTTTTTCCTCTAAGATCAGGAACAGGGCAAGAGTGCCCACTCTCACCACTCCTATTCCAGTACTACTGGAAGTGCTAGCCAGAGCCATCAGGCAGAAAAAGAAATTAAAGGCATCCAAGTCAGAAAGGAAGAAGTAAAATTGTTTCTGCTGGCAGATGACATGATTTTATACATAGAAAACCCTAAAGACTCTGCCAAAAAACTGTTAGAACTAATAAACAAATTCAGTGAGTTGCAGAATAGAAATTTAGCATAAAAAATTAGTTACATTTCTATACACTAAAATGAACTATCTGAAAAAGAAATAAAGAAAAAAATTCCTATTTACAATTGTATCAAAAACAATAAAATACTTAGCAATAAATTTAACCAAGGCGGTAAAAGATCTGTCGACTGAAAACTATAAGACTTTTATGAAAGAAATCGCAGAAGACACAAGCAAATGGGAAGATATCCCATGTTTATGATCAGAAGAATCAATATGTTAAAATGTTCATACTACCCAAAGCAATCTACAGAGTCAGTGGAATCCTTATCATAATTCCAATGACATTTTTCACAGAACTAGAACAAACCGTTCTAAAATTCATATGGAAATAACACGTGATGGTGAGACTATGGAGAACAGGTTACCCTTGGGCATTCTTGGTGGGAATGTAAATTTTTAGAGCCCTTATTATTATTATTATTATTCAGCCAGTTTTATTCCCAATAGCCAAGACATGGAAACAACAATGTAAGTGTCCATCTACCAATGAATGGATAAAGAAGATGTGGCATGCATATGTATATATAGCATATATATATATATATATATATATATATATATATATATATTTCAGCCATGAAAAAGGAGCACTGCCATTTGTGGAAACGTGGATGGAACTTGAGGGTATTACGGTAAGTGAAATATCAGAAAAAGAAAGACAAATTCTGCGTGATCTCAGTTATATGTGGAATCTAAGAAAGCCAAACCCATAGAAACAGAAAGTGGAATGGTTGTTGCCAGGAGCTGGGAGATGGGGAAAATGGGGAGATGGTCGAAGTGTACAATTCCCAGTTATAAGATGAATGGTTCTGGGGATCTGATGTATAGCATGGTGACTGTAGTTAACAATATTATATTATATAGTTGAAAGTTTCTAGGAGAGTAGATCTTGAATGTTCTCACCTCCAAAATAAAATGGTAATTATGTGAGGTAATAGAAGTGTTAACTATTAACTAACTCTATTGTGGTAACTATTTCACAATATATACATGTATCAGATTTTCACACTGAACACCCTAAACTTAACACAATGTTATATGTCAATTACATTTCAATAAAGCCAAAAAAAAGTTAAATAAACAAATAACATTGGTACAAGGGAAAGAAAAACATTTATTGAGTGTCTACTCTATGCCAGGTATGGGGCTAGGTGCTGGATAGGTCGTAGGATATATTGATACATAAAAGAGTCATGGTTCTTGCCTTTTTGAGGTATTCTTTTGTCGAAGACATCAAAAAATACAAAAACAAGGAAATAGATGAACAAATATCATAATTACAATTGTGATAAGGGTTATGGGGCATATAAATGTATGAATTGTGATAGAATATGATATTAACTGTAACTGACTTTCTTTAAATGGTTAGAGAAGTTTTCTCTGAAGAGATAATATTTACTTTAAAACTATGTGTAAATTGAGAGGCATAGGAAAACTAGCATTTGGGAAACTAGAGTATTAGGAATAGAAAAAGACATATGCTAGTGTCCAAGGAAGGAAAGAGTTTGTTGGTGTGTTCACAGAACTGAAAGAAGTCTTTAACAGTTGGAAAAGAGTAAGCTAGAGAGAAGACTCGTGATGAGGTTGAAATTGTGAGCCAGATCAGGTAGGGCTTTTATAGGCCATGCATAAGAATTTGGGTTTTACTCTAGTTACTATAAGAAGTCCTAAAAGTGTTCGCAGAGCAAGGAAATAACATGAATTGATTTATGCTTTGCGAAAACTGGATGTGCAGAAAGTGGATTGCAAAGGACAAAAGTCGAGGCTCGGGGATGAAGAGAACTGTAATCCATGACACAATAAAGATACCTCTACCCCAGTTTGCACAGGTTTAGTGACTGACTCCTCCTGAAACAGATTCTACATGATTACTGTCTCTAGAAAAAGGAAGAGAGACTGCGTTACATGTGCATTATCTTTTAGTTAAGATTTCAACTGCCAAAAATATGAGCTCCTTAAATGACTGGATGTAAACAACAAAAATTTCTGTCAGCCTTGATGTCATACTAATTTATCCTTTTGGCATAGGCATTTGTATATTTTTTTCCCAAAATTTGTATTGTGATTTGGGGACAAATATTAATCTAATCTTCAGTTGGAAAGCTAACAGGAAGAACTAACTCTTCAATATCACAACTTATATGAGAGTTATTCTAAATATCTTCTTCTGACTCAGTATAATTTATAAAATTCAGGAGAAATAGTCTAGTTTATTAGGTATGAAATTGTATCTGGTACAGATCTAATATCTGTACATATTTCTATTATCTCTGATGATGAACTCATCTTTATATAAGAAGCTCTGTTTTGCTCTAAAGACATTACATGGAATTTAAAAGATGCCAAAAATATAAGTGAATACAACTTCTAATTTCATTTTGAATTAAAAAAACATCACTAGTGCAAAACTCCACAATAATGACAAGCTAAGGCTTTATATATAAGAAAAAAAATCCTTTAAGAAATTAAAAAGCTAATCATCTTACAACATAAACACTTATCCACACTGTTTATATATTATATTCTGCTTGTTAAAGAGATTTTAAGAGTCTGCATTAGTGTGAAGAGTTAGTGCCATGTTGGTGAATTAGGGTTGCTAACTACTTTGTCAACTGTTCATTTTGGTAGATTTTCACCTTGCATCCTAATGTGGTTTTCAAGTCTCATTTTGATGAATTTTATTGTTACATTAGATACACTCTGGTTTTTCCAATCAGTCATGTCCAATTTATCACTGTCAATGTGCTACCATAACATTAAATATGACCAGAGGTAAACATTGTTGAAAGCTGTGCCTGTTACTGCTGTTTTACAGTAGTGTAATTTTGTTTTTTATTTCCTTTGATTTTATTCTAATATGGGTTTCAGCAGTATTTGCCTGAAGCCTTTTTCAACTTTTCTTTTTAATTAAAAAGCCTAATTGGGAGTAATAAAAACTTCCAATTAAGCCTTTTAAATAAAAACTGAAAGCTGATGGCTCTGGTTGCAGATAGAGGCTGGCTCTGACACTTGCATTAGGGCAGGAGTCCATTACTACAATACAATTTGTGGTTTCCAGGTTCAACTTGAGACCTGTGAGTTAGGAGAAGTGGACCTTGAGAGAGATACCCAAGCAGATAATTATACAGTTAAACATCCATTTTCTTTGACGGGGGGCTTTATTTTTGAGGCAGGAAGGATACTGAAGGGGAGCTTGAATCAATCATAATCATCATTATGGCAGGCTCATTAGATAAAAATTTCAGTAATATTGCACATTTAATAATAAAAACAAAAGATTTTAGTATTTGAACAAAAAGATAAAATATGCTATCTTATTTCTTTTTCTAATTTAGGTATAAAATAATCTAAAAGTTTTGGACTTGCTTTATTTTCTTTCATTTCTTGTACCAGAGAAACATGCTAGGAAAAAGCTTGCAATGAAGCCTAAGGTCACACAATCTATAATTGGACAGATCGGTGTATAATTTGCTGATCCTTGTATATGAATTGAATAATAAAGACTAAAATAAGCTTTTTATATATTCGAAATGTGTAACTATGTGACTCTGGGATTTTCCTGTAAAAAAATTTTATATATTGAACTTAAATTTCTAGCCTGTATCATGATATATGTTTGGGGGCAGGAGGGAAGGGTATGATGGGAGTTGTATTGGGAGGGAGCAATATTTTAGCTTTGCTTGTAATTGGCTCTTAGAGGATTTCATATACTTTGGAAAGGTTAAACACAGGAAACATTCTGTGACAGAATATCTCAGTTAAGTAAAATATTATTTTAAGACAAATTTTAACTATTTTTCTCTATGGTCACCTATTTAAAGTATACCTATTTTTAACAATCAGCCTTATTTGTTTTCTTATACAAGTAGTACCTGTTGCTTACAGAAAATTTGAAATGTATTTAAAAATCAAATTCATATATAACCTTACCTCCAACCACACAACATGTTTGGTATATTTCTGTCCAGCTGTTTCTTCTTTTTTTTAATTTTTAATCTATTCTTTCTATACACATTCACATACAAATGGGCAAAGATAATAAATTTGAGATTGTGTTACTTACAGAGTTGTATTTATTCTTTTTTCACTTAACATTATATATAAGCATTTTCCATTTTTCAAAGACATATATCAATATATTTATCCTAATTTATTTGAACAATCTCCAATTTTTACTTATTTGGGATTGAGAGGCTGACTATCACAGCAGGTCAGAGCATGGGTTTGGAGTCATGCAGTCTGAATTTAATACTTGGTCCCCAAATCCACTAGCTATGTGATGTTAGGCAGTCTCCTTTTCTGAGCTTTTATTTCCTCCTGTAAAATGCAGAAAAGCATAATATGTACCTAAGGGATAGATATGAAGATTATATTGGTTAATCTATGTAAAAGTAAAAGTGCCGTGGCACATAGTAAACACTACACACATATTATATAACTTATTGTTCAAATTATTTTCCATTTTCAATAATTTATGAATTTCAAATAATCTAATAATATTTCTACTTGGTTAGATTTGGCAAAATTAGCTCATTCCCTGTTACCATTAGTCCCAGTAGATGTCTCTAGAATGGTTTGTTTAGATCTTCGATTATTCTCAGTAAAGAGCTTGGGAGTTTATTTCCTATGGGGTCACATTTTTATTGTCAGAATTACTCTTAGAATTGTTATATTGTTTTTGGTAGCTATTATAAATAAAATCTTTCTTCATTGCATTTTCAATTGCTTGATATTTGTGCGCTTTTCAGTTATTGAGTTTTTAGAAATCCATCCACTAAAAAATTACTACAATTTTAGTAATAATTGAAATGAAATATTACTTTTGAGGCATAAGAGGCATCTCAGTAAAATTGTCTGTTTCCATTTTTTTTGGAATTAATTTTTTAAATTAAATATTTTGATAGATTTTCACTTATCTTACCTGAGTATTGTTTTTTTTAGGTGTCTGTTTTTCTTTGAGTGAATTTTGAAATTTTATACCTATTTTCAGGAAATTATCTATTTCATGAATTTCTTCAAATACCTTAACATAAAATTTTGCATTTAATTTAAAGGAGAAATCCTTTTACTTGTTATCAGACCCCCTTTTCCATGCTTAATCTTATTTACCGATTATTCAATCTTTTATTCTTGACTAGATTTTCTAGAGATTTATTAGCAATATTATTTTTAAAAGAAAATATAAGTTTTGGATTCATTTTATTGTTTTCCTTTTGTTTCAAATTTACTTTTACTCTTATTTTTAAACTTAATTATTATTATAACTTCTCCAGGACAATGATTAGCTTATTTTTAAAAAGTTAGAGAATGTATTTATCATAAATTTGTCTCTAAGTTTTTCTTTGCTTGCAGTTAGCACATTGTCATATGATTTTCTTTTTTTCACATTTTCTTGTATGTCCCTATATTTCAGAAAAGTGTCTTTTTGACCCTAATATTACATAAATTGTTGTTTTATAATTTTCTCATCATTTGTTCTCTCAGTTATTGGCTATTGTGGCAGTTTACTTTATCTATGAGTCTCCTGTTACACCATGCTCCAGACTGCTGCTAGAAGTATATTTTTAAAGCAATATACTTTCCATAATAGGTGTTGTTTAAGGATACAAACTTGGAAATGATAAATAATACTGATAAATAATACAGATAAATAAATACTGAAGACCTAATATACAGCACAGTGATTATAGTCAACAGTACTGTACTATATAACTTCAAGGTTGCTAAGAGATTAGATCTTTTTTTTAAATAAATTTATTTATTTTTGGCTGCGTTGGGTCTTTGTTGCTGCACGCAGGCTTTCTTTAGTTGAGGCAAGCGGGGGCTACTCTTCCTTGCATGCGCAGGCTTCTTATTGCAGTGGCTTCCCTTGTTGTGGAGCATGGGCTCTAGACACACAGCCTTCATTAATTGTGCCATGCCGGCTTCAGTAGTTGTGGTGCGCAGGCTCAGTAGTTGTGGTGTATGGGCTTTGGTGCTCTGTGGCATATGGGATCTTTCCGGACCAATCCTCACCATAAAAAAGAAGTGACAGTTATTTGATGTGATAGAGGTGTTAGGTTTAGCTAATGCTATGGTGGCAAGCATATTGTAATTAGTAAAATTATCAAATTAACATATTGTATACCTTAAACTTACACAGTGTTATATGTCATTTATATTTCAATAAAAAAATAAAAGCAGGGGGATCTTAAGATGGCAGAGGAGTAGGAGGATGTGGAGTTTATCTCTCTTCACAAATGCATCAAGAATACATCTACAGGGGCTTCCCTGGTGGCGCAGTGGTTGAGAATCCATCTGCTGATGCAGCGGACACAGGTTCATGCCCTGGTCGTGGAAGATCCCACATGCTGTGGAGCCACTGGGCCCGTGAGCCATGGCCGCTGAACCTGTGCATCTGGAGCCTGTGCTCCGCAATGGGAGAGGCCACAACAGTGAGAGGCCCGCGTACCACAAAAAAAAAAAAAAAAGAATACAGATGCAACAATTCTCACAGAGCACTGGCTGAACACTGGCAGAAGATCTTGGACACTGGAAAGGACAGGAAAGATCGCCACTTAACTGGGTAGGATGAAAGAAAGAAGAAGGGAAAAAGAAGAGGAGAGGAAGTGGGACAGGACCTGCGACGGAGCTGAGGAAGGGGAGAGGTTCCCATATCCAGGGAAGCCCCCTCACTGACGGGGAAATTATTTGGGACAGAAGGAGAGCATCTGAGGCTGTTGGAGGAGGGTGAAATGGCCCATCTGTGGCAGACAGGACAGAGTGAGACCTACACAGACTGTGCCACAGCCCTGCACACCCCAGACTGGAACATGTGTCTGCCAGTGTGCACGAGGGCTGGGAGCTGGAACATGAGGATTTGAGAGCAAACCCAGCGAGAGAACTGCCATTGGCTGTGAGGAGACAGCCTGAGGGGATGGGAGGAAGGAAATCCACAACCGGGAATGCTTATGAAGGAAACCTGGTCTGCCATAGAAGCAAAGCACCACTCTTGAGGGGCATGCAGGGGGTGGAGCCAACATTGCAGCCTCTTTCTCCCCACGTGCTGGCCCCTGCCCCGCCAGGAGCTAGGAAAGGGCCTTTCCAGGGCTGGCCCTCCATGTGCCTCCTGCTGGGCACTAGGAAAGGTCCCTGCTGAGCCTGGCACACACGTGCCTGCTGCCAGGCACCAGGAAAAGTCCCTACCGGGGCTAACCTTCTTATGCCTGCCTCCTGGTACTAGGAAAGGTTCCCACTGTGGCTGGCCCTCACCTGCCTGCCACCAGGCACTATGTAAGGCCACTGCCAGAGCTGATCCTCTCACAATGGTCGCTGGGTACTAGGAAAGGCTCCCACAAAAGCTGGATCTCTCACGCCCATGGTTGCCAGCTTCCCCACGAACATCCTCACTGGCAGGACTGGATCTCCTGTGGCCACTGAACCCCCTGTGCACGTGTCACTACTGGGGCTCCCACGACCCTGGCAGCCATACCACCTCTGTGCCCTACCCTCAATGGGGCAGACCCAAGTGCTCCAGGGCAGCCTTGGGAGCAAACCCCTTTGGGTGTCCCACATACAGAGGTTGGGCTAAGATCACAACTGAGCCCCAGGGGCAGGGCAACTAAGGAAGAAGAACAAAAATCTTTCCATGCAGCTGCACAAGCTGCAGATTAATTCCCCACAATTTAAACTTTGCATCTATGGAATGGACAACAAGTGTTCCCACAACTGAGACTGGTCTAGCTTTAACAGCTGTGGACTTTGGGGGCAAGTATATGCAGGAGTTGAACCAATCTGAGCTGCTCCACAGTGCCCACAGTGGCCCTATCAGTGCCCTATCTAGAGGTATTGGAGGGCCTCCAGGGTAGGCAGAGGTTGGCTGTGGCTCACGGTGAGGTCAAGGACAATAACAGCTGCAATCCAAGGAAAATATATTTTTTTAACATCTTTATTGGAGTATATTGCTTTACAGTGTTGTGCTAGTTTCTGCTGTATAACAAAGTAAGTCAGCTATATGTATACATATATCCCCATATCCCCTCCCTCTAGTGCCTCCCTCGCATCCTCCCTATCCCACCTCTCTAGGTGGTCACAAAGCACTGAGATGACCTCCCTGTGCTATGCAGCTGCTTCTATTATTACTATTATTTTTTATGTTCTGTTTTGTTCTGTTGTTGTTTTACTATTATTTGTTTAATTTTTATTTAAAAAAATTTAAAAATAGTTTTTATTTTGTCATTTTTTACTTTACTTTTCATTATTTCATGTGATTTCCTTGTTTTTGTTATTTTTCTTTGTTCTGTTTTATTTTTAATCTTTTTTGATCATTTTTGAGTGTGTGTTTTATGTTTTCTTAGCTTTGTTTTTTAGTTTGCATTCTGCTTTTGTTTTGTTTCTTATTTTTTGTTTCCATTAGTTTTGTTTTTAACTGTTTGATTTCTCTTTGGGGTTCTTTTGTTTGGTTGTTCTCTTGTTTTTTTGTTTTCTTTGTTTTGGTTTCTTTTTTTGTATGTGTGTGTGTTTCTTTGTTAGTTCTTGTTTTTGTTTGGTTTTGTTTTTACAATTTGGGTTTTATTTATCTGTTCCTTGGTCTTCTTTTTTCTTTATTTTTAAATTGTTGTTGTGGCTGTTTGTTTTTGTCTTTGCTATTTGTCTTGGGTTTTGTTTGTCTTTTTTTTCTCCCCCCCCCCTTTTCTTTGCCACACTGTACAGCTTGTGGAGTCTTGGTTCCCCAGCTGGGGGTCAGGCCTGAACTTCTGGGGTGGGAGCACTGAGTCCAGGACACTGGACTGCCAGAGAATTCCCCACCTCAGGAAATATTAATTGGCAAGAGCTCTCCCAGAAGTCTCCATCTCGACTCCAAGACCTGGCTCCACCCAGCAACCAGCAGGCTCCAGTGCTTGACGCCTCATGACAAACAACAAGCAAGACAGGAACACAAACCCATTCAGCAGCAGATAGCCTGCCTAAAATCATACTAAGCTCACAGACACCCCAAAAGGCACCACCTGACATGGCCCTGCCCATCAGAGGGATAAGATCCAGCTCCACTCACCAGAGCGCAGGCACCAGTCCCTCCCACCAGGAAGTCTACACAAGACACTGGACCAACCTCACCCACTGAGGAAAGACACCAGAAGCAAGAGGAACAACGCTCCAGCAGCCTATGGAAAGGAGACCTCAAACACAGCAAGTTAGAGAAAATGAGAATACAGAAAAATATGTTACAGAGAGGAGCTAGGTAAAAACCCACAAGACCAAATAAATGAAGAGTAAATAGGCAATATACCTGAAAAAGAATTCAGAGTAATGAGAGTAAAGATGATCCAAAATCTCGAAAATAGAATGGAGGCACAGATCGAGAAAGTACAAGAAATGTTTAACAAGGACCTAGAAGAACTAAAGAGGAAACAAACAGTGATGAACCACACAATAACTGAAATTAAAAATACACAAGAAGGAATAAATAGCAGAATAATTGAAGCAGAAGAAGGGATCAGTGAGCTGGAAGATAGAATGGTGGAAATAACTGCTGCAGAGCAGAATAAAGAAAAAAGAATGAAAAGAAATGAGAACAGTCCCAGAGACCTCTGGAACAAGATTAAAACACAGCATTAGAATTATAGGGCTCCCAGAAAAAGAAGAGAAAGAGAAAAGTTCTGAGAAAATATTTGAAGAGATTATAGTTGAAAACTTCCCTAATACAGGAATAGCCACCCAAATCCAGGAAGCACAGAGAGTCCCATATGGGATAAACACAAGGAGAAACAATGCAAAACACATACTAATCAAACTAACAAAAATTAAATACAAAGAAAAAATATTAAAAGCAACAAGGGAAATGCGAAAAATAACCTAGGAGAGACTCTCCATTAGGTTATCAGCTGATTTTTCAGCAGAAACTCTGCAAGCCAGAAGCGAGTGGCAGAATATATATTTAAAGTGATGAAAGGGAAAATCCTACAACCAAGATTACTCTACTCAGCAAGAATCTCATTCAGATTAGACAGAGAAATTAAAACCTTTACAGACAAGCAAAAGTTAAGAGAATTCACACCACCAAATCAGATTTACAACAAATGCTAAAGGAACTTCTCTAGGGGGAAACACAAGAGGAGAAAAAAACCCACAGAAACCAACCCAAAACAATTAAGAAAATGATAATAGGAACATACATATCAATAATTACTTTAAATGTAAATGGATTAAGGGCTCCAATCAAAAGACATAGACTGGCTGAATAGATACAAAAATGAGACCCAGATATATGCTGTCTACAAGAGACCCACTTCAGACCTAGGGACACACAGATTGAAAGTGAGGGGGTGGAAAAAGATATTCCATGCAAATGGAAATCAAAAGAAAGCTGGAGTAGCAATACTCATATCAGACAAAATAGACTTTAAAATAAAGACTGTTATGAGAGATAAGGAAGGACACTACATAATGATCAAGAGATCAATCCGAGAAGAAAATATATCAATTGTAAATATGTATGCACCCAACGTAGGAGCACCTCAATACATAAGGGAAATGCTAACAGCCATAAAAGGGGAAATCAACAGTAACACAATAATAGTGGGGAGCTTTAACACCCCACTTACACCAATGGAGAGACCATCCAGACAGAAAATTAATAAGAAAATATAAGCCTTAAATGACACATTAAACCACATAGACTTAATTGATATTTATAGGACATTCCATCCGAAAGAAGCAAAATACACTTTATTCTCAACTGCACATGGAACATTCTCCAGGATACATCATGTCTTGGGTCACAAATCTAGCCTCAGTAAATTTAAGAAAATTGAAATTGTATCAAGCATCTTTTCTGATCACAATGCTATGAGATTAGAAATAAATTACAGGAAAAAAAACTGTAAAAACACAACACATGGAGGCTAGCAATATGCTACTAAATAACCAAGATCACTAAAGAAATCAAAGAGGAAGTAAAAAAAATACCTAGAAACAAATGACAATGAAAACATGATGACACAAAACCTATGGGATGCAGCAAAAGCAGTTATAAGAGGGAAGTTTATAGCAATATGATCACACCTCAAGAAACAAGAAATATCTCAAATAAATAACCTAACCTTACACCTAAAGCTACTAGAAAAGGAAGAACAACAACAACAAAAAAAACCCAATGTTAGTAGAAGGAAAGAAATCATGAAGATTAGAGCAGAAATAAATGAAATAGAAATGAAGAAAACAATAACAAAGATCAATAAAACTAAAAGCTGGTTCTTTGAGAAGATAAACAAAATTGCTAAACATTTAGCCAGATTCATTGAGAAAAAAAGGGAGAGGACTCAAATTAATAAAATCAGAAATGAAAAAGGAGAAATTACAACTGACACTGCAGAAATACAAAGGATCATAAGAAACTACTACAAGCAACTGTATGCTAATAAAATAGACAATGTGGAAGAAATAGACAGATTCTTAGAAAGGTACAACCTTCCAAGACTGAACCAGGAAGAAATAGAAAATATGAACAGACCAATCACAAGTAATGAAATTGAAACTGTGATTAAAAATCTTCCAACAAACAAAAGTCCAGGACCAGATGGCTTCACAGGCAAATTCTATCAAACATTTAGAGAAGAGAAACACCTATCCTTCTCAAACTCTTCCAAAAAATTGCAGAGGGAGGAACACTCCCAAACTCATTCTATGAGGCCACCATCACCCTGATACAAAAAGCAGACAAATATATCACAAAAAAAGAAAACTACAGGCCAATATCACTGATGAACATAGATGCAAAAATCTCCAACAAAATACTAGCAAGCAGAATCCAACAACACATTAAAAGGATCATACACTATGATCAAGTGGGATTTATCCCACAGATGCAAGGAGTCTTCAGTATATGCAAATCAATCAATGTGATATACCATATTAACAAATTGAAGAATAAAAGCACATGATCATCTCAATAGGTGTAGAAAAATCTTTCAACAAAATTCAACATGGGAACGTACCTCAACATAATAAAGACCATATATGACAAACCCACAGGAAACATCAGTGGTGAAAAACTGAAAGCATTTCCTCTAAGATCAGGAATAAGATAAGGATGTCCACTCTCACCACTATTATTCAACATAGTCTTGGAAGTCCTAGCCACAGCAATCTGAGATGAAAAGGAAATAAAAAGAATTCAAATTGGAAACTAAGAAGTAAAACTGTCACTGTTTGCAGATAACATGATACTATACATAGAGAATCCTAAAGATCCCACCAGAAACCAACTAGAGCTAATCAATGAATTTAGTAAAGTTGCAGAATACAAAACTAATACACAGAAATCTTTTGCATTCCTATACACTAACAAAGATCAGAAAGAGAAATTAAGGAAACAATCCTATTTACCCCTGCAAAAAAAGAGTACAACACCTAGGAATAAACCTAGCTAAGGAGGCAAAGACCTGTACACAGAAAAGTATAAGATACTGTTGAAAGAAATCAAAGATGACACAAACAGATGGAGAGATATACCATGTTCCTGGATTGGAAGAATCAATATTGTGAAAATGACTATAATACCCAAAGCAGTCGACAGATTCAATGTAATCCCTATCAACTTACCAATGACATTTTTCACAGAACTAGAACAGAAAATTTTACAATTTGTATGGAAACACAAAAGACCCCAAATAGCCAAAGCAATCTTGAGAAAGAAAAACAGAACTGGAGGAATCAGTCTCCCTGACTCCAGACTGTGGTACTGGAGCAAAAATGAGAAATCAAGACAGTGACGTACTGGCACAACAACAGAAAAATAGACCAATGAAACAGGGTAGAAAGCCAAGAGATAAACCCTCACACATACGGTCACCTAATCTATGACAAAAGAGGCAAGAATATGCAATGGAGAAAAGACACTCTCTACAATAAGTGGTGCTGGGCTAACTGGACAGCTATATGTAAAAGAATGAAATTAGAATACTCCCTAACATCATACACAAAAATAGACTCAAAATGGATTAAAGACCTGAATGTAAGGCTACACACCATAAAACTCTTAGAAGAACACATAGGCAAAACACTCTTTGACATAAATCACAGCAAGATCTTTTTTGACCCAACTCCTAGAGTAATGAAAATAACAACAAAAATAATCAAATGAGCCCTAATTAAACTTAAAAGATTTTGCATAACAAAGGAAACCATAAACAAGATGAAAACACAACCCTCAGAACGGGAGAAAATATTTGCAAATGAAACAACAGACAAAGGATTAATCTCCAAAATATACTAACATCTCATGCAGCTCAATATCAAAAAACCAAACAACCAAGCCAAAAATGGGCAGAAGCCCTAAATAAACATTTCTCTAAAGAAGACATACAGATGGTCAACAAACACACGAAAAGATGCTCAACATCACTAACTATTAGAGAAATGCAAATCAAAAGTACAATGAGGTATCACCTCATACCAGTCAGAATGGCCATCATTAAAAATCCTACAAACAGTAAATGCTGGAGAGGGTGTGGAGAAAAGGGAACCCTCTTGCACTGCTGGTGGGAATGTAAATTAATACATCTACTACAGAGAACAGTATGGAATTTCCTTAAAAAACTAAAAATAGAACTACCCTATGACCCCACAATCCCACTCCTGGGCATATACCCAGAGAACACCATAATTCAAAAATATACATGCACCCCAGTGTTCATTGCCACACTATTTACAATAGCCAGGACATGGAAGCAACCTAAATGTCTGTCAGCAGAGCAATTGATAAAGATGTGGTACATATATACAATGGAATATTACTACCCATAAAAAGGAATGAATTTGGGTCATTTGTAGAGATGTGGATGGACCCAGAGACTGTCATACTGAGTGAAGTAAGTCAGAAAGAGAAAAACAATTATCATACATTAACACATATGTGTGGAATCTAGAAAAATGGTATAGATGATCTTATTTGCAAAGCAGTAATAGAGACTCAGGCATAGAGAACAAACGTATGGACGCCAAGTGGGGGAAAGAAGGGAGGTGGGATGAATTGGGAGATTGAGATTGACATATATACACTATTGATACTATGTATAAAATAGATAACTGATGAGAACTTAGTGTGTAGTTCAGGGAACTCTACTCAGTGCTCTGTGGTGACCTAAATGGGAAGGAAATCTAAAAAAGAGGGGATATATGTATACATACGGCTGATACACTTTGCTGTACATTAGAAACTAACACAACATTGTAAAGCAACTATACTCCAATAAAAATTAATTAATTTAACTGGCTAAATAAATAAATAAAAGAAATATGTTCTGTTTTTCCTCTATTTCATATGCTGTAAAGTTGAAGTTCTTAGAAGATACATCAGGGTCTCTCACCATTCACATTTTAGGACTCCCCTGGGTTACTTACACTCTTACTAAACCTGTCTGGTCACATCCTTTATTATGTATTGCACCCTCTGTGTAACTTGTCCTATATCCCAGTAATAATTGAACCATCTCACTTGGGTGCTCTCAGAGAGTTTTGAAGTCATTTAGATGACTCACTGACCATATTAAATAGGCATTATTAACCTCCATGTTTGTCTCCTGCAGTTGACTTCAGATAAGCACAGGAAGCAAGTCTTCTTGATTTTTCTATCACTGTTTTATGTAATCATTAAAATATTTCTGTGAACTAGATGTTATTATCTATTTTTGAAGATGAGAAACTTGAATTCTGGGAACTTAAAAATATTTCTAAAGTCACGGAGCTAGTCAGTAACATAGATAGAATATTAATTTATCCAAATTTATCAATATATCTACTGCACTTATGTTTCGTAAGCTTTGACAAAAATATCTCCCAAAGGTCGATTAAAAGTAAGGATGGGGCAGCATCTGTGGGCTTAGTCAGAAATAGTTCAACGCAAGCACATATTCATTTGAAGTACTTTCTTTCATACTAAGCATCATTAGTTTAGTTCTACTGCAAAAATTTATTTATATTTGTTTTAATATAAAGCAATATTTTATTATTCTCCATTAGGAAAATTAATCATCTTTTACCTTGGTTTGATAGTTCTTTGTAGATGCTGTTCTATGATGGATCTATCACTTTATGATTGTTAGGTTGAATTATAAAGAGATCAAGCCACATTTTAAATTCACCACTGAGGTAATTGTTTTTACATTAATCCAGACTTCCATAAAAGTACAGAGACAAATAACAGGTTCGCCCCTTTGGTCACTTGAGAGAACTACTCAGAATGCTGCCAAAAAGGTGGTATGGTACAAAGTTTTAGAGCTATTCTTGGTGGAAATTTCTGTATACTTGTATATATCTTATTGAGACATCAAACCATCTTTTTTATATGGTGAACTGAAAGGTTATTTGAACTTTGGCTCTTTTATTGTTCCAGGAAAATTATTGCCAAAGGACATTTTAGTGAAAATAAGATTCTTAATTTTATCATTAATACTGGCTTGAACAACTGGTAGTATGTACTTAAAATCGACTTTCTCTGTCAAATTCTCAAACTTCATTTTCACTCTAACAATTGTGTTTTGCAGTAAATATACTCATAGTTTTGCACAGCGGTGGTTAAACATTCAATCTTGGGAGAATATTAAGGATATAAATAAATTAACATCTTTGTCATTATATTTTTTTTCCTCCACAGAAACAAACTTCAGCAATGAATTAGAAGCCTCTGACCACTGCCTTTTTGAAGCCTAGGAAAAATCTGTGTAGTAGAGCAATCCTTTATATTCATCTTTCATGTTTTGTATATAGATGAAAATTCACAGAGTATTTAAATCAGTCCTCTGCTCCCATATTTACCATTTCTATCACCATATTGAACACACAGATGATCTACACGCAATTATTTGAGTTAATTGTTCATAGTTCTCAGCATATGATATCATCGCTGCCAAGCGCCTGATTAATTTGATGCCAGCTAACTTTCCATTGGTTGTGACTGTCATAAATTCGGCTCCATCCATATTCACCTATTTGTTTCACCAGTCGATAGTGTTCCTTCTTGTAAAACCCGTCAGATAAATTCTTGAAAAGTTGTTCAACAATTATTTTACCATTAATATTTACCATTAAAAATCTACATGTTTTTATAGACATCATCACCAGAAATAGTGTAACATGATCTACATAATTGTTTTTTTTTTTTTTTTTTTTTTTTTTTTCCGGTATGCGGGCCTCTCACTGTTGTGGCCTCTCCCGTTGCGGAGCACAGGCTCTGGACGCGCAGGCTCAGCGGCCATGGCTCACGAGCCCAGCCTCTCCGTGGCATGTGGGATCCTCCCGGACCGGGACACGAACCCGTGTCCCCTGAATCGGCAGGTGGACTCTCAACCACTGCGCCACCAGGGAAGTCCTACATAATTGTTTTATCACTTTGTATTCTTGCCTAAGACCTGGGACATATGATAAGGCATCAGATTGGCTACTCCTCATCTGAAATCTTCACCCATCTTCTACAAGGAGTTTTACTTTCTCAGGTAATTTTGAAGTTGACTTTGAAGGAAACTTCAAGCAACTTTAACTTACTTACTTGATTGTAATTTTCATTTTATTACTCCAAGCCCCTCTCCAGCTTAGCTCTTGGCAGACCCCTCTGGTGATCTGATTTCAAAATTTTCTTGATGTTGGATTGTAAATGGCTTTGCAAGGTCCCCCTCTGCATTGTTATTATGCGGGGTTTCACGTAAAATATACAAGATTTGGGCTCATTTGGCCTTCCCCATTAATAAATCAATGCTATAAATAAGCTCGTAAAAATATCTTGCTAGGTTTATATTCACTTACTGCCAATTTGCAAATCGTGGTTGGATTTGGACTATCATCTCTTTTCCTATTAAATCCATTTGATGGAGCTACAGGGATAAAACCAGAGAATGATTGAATTTATCTCATTATCATGAATATCTCCAAGTCCTAAGCTATTTTTAGTGTTGTACACTTCTTTTTTAAAATAATTAACAAAGTTATTAACCTTTCTGTGGACTTGTTGAGTTATTATACAATAAGCTCATTTCCTCTAATGAACCACTGGCATTAGAATAATGTGTTCTCCAAGCCATGGTTCTTTTACTTTAAATACACCTTAAATATTGATACCTTTGATTTTCTCATAAGATTAAGGTACCACATTTTATAGTCTTTCATTACACTTGTAAATATTCTATTAATGTGTTTTGATAGAAAAGCATGGGTAGATAGTTCAGCATGGAAAAAATAGAATTCTGCTAATATGTGCACAAATAGGACAAAACCTTATGTCATCCAATTGCCAGCCTTCATACCCCAGTCTCTCCTCACTCCCCCAAACTTCCACAAGTCATTTTGCCTTTAGTGTTTATTGGGAGATGAGAGATCTTGACTCACCTTTAATTGGGAAAGTCATTCCCATCAAAGTGATTTCTCTGGAATCCTTCATAGCCCTGCCTTGGGTCCCCACTGACCTCTGTGCTGTCTGTTGCTGGATATTCCTGGATATCCCCTCAACAGGATGCTCCTTACTTCACAGCAGAGCTAATAGAGAGGTTTGGACTTCCCTATATTGCCTTCTCCCTTTATTTTCCCCTAACACTTTCAATAAATTAGTGCATATTTGTCAGACTTCACTAAAGTGTTTGAGGGTTTCTGGAGTAATGAGAAGGCAAATACTTTCAGATATAGCTTCCTATGACTGCCTCATTGATGCAAAGGAATACACTTTTCTAATGGGCTGCCCTGAGTGTGATCTGCAGGTCTTATCTTTGCTCTCCAGACTTCAGGGCATCCTGATTTCTGTGGCATGAATCTCCATTATTTTAAAGGAAGACCCATGAGGCAAATGTTCCAAAGTAGGACATAACACAAATGTTCAGCTATATAGTCTATTTTAACCTGAGTAATATTTTCAGTAGGACAATCTTCATTATAGACTTTGGTACACTGGACTCAAGAAAACTGGACCCTATAAATTGCAATATAGTGATATTTCATATGTTGATATTGTTTTCATGGTAGGAAATGTTTGCTAGCTTACTATAAATTTTAGTAAATCAAATGTTTTGAATATGCTGGAGATGTTTAATACTCAAAGGAATGGTATGATAAATCATTTTGTAAGACAAATAACCAATTTGTAATCAATCTTACTGTGTAGTTTTGGTTTACATATGTCATCTTAAAGTTGGCACTTACATGTATACAATTTTCTGGCTTGTAGTTTGTCAAATACTGGGTATATTGTGTTACTATAAAATAAAATAAAATATCAATGCAAAGTCAGAGTTTTTTCCAATTTTGTGAAATAATGTTTATTCTAAATGGTTATGGGAGTGTGTGTGTGTGTCTGTGTGTGTGTAGGGGAACACTGGAATTACTAGTAGACTAAATATTACCTTCCATCAATTATTCTCATTACATTGAGTTCTTGGGCTGTGATTATTTATGAGGCATCCCATAAAAGAAGTGGAGGAGCACCATGAATCTCAGATCAAATATCCATCTTCCTTCTCTGTCCACAAACCTTACTTGTGTGAGGTCCTGGCTTTGGGGACTGAAGGGCTAGGAAAGAGTACGAAAGAGTGAGAGGACATCAGTGGCCGAGAAAGAGCTCTTTCAAAGGAAGAAAGCATTAGCTTAGCAACTGAGATGTATGAGGGTCCAGTCAAGAAACAGCAAACTCCCTAGGCATTTCAAACAGATCTTCATACCAAAAATGGTCACATAGATGATGAAGATCTAAGAAGCCAATCAAGAGATGGCAAGTCAGTCAAGATATTAGCAACAGGAGAAAATCATTTCCAGCTACGCCTGGGGGAAAGCAGGAGAAAATGTTGTTACCAGCGCTCCCAAACCTGAGCATCTAGATGGGACAGCCACGGTGAGGGATGTCCTATGGGATCGGGGTCTTTAAAAGGATGAGCTGTTTTGAGTGGGCTGGGGCCATGGGGAGATATAGAAATGCCACTCTAGGCTATGGGAAGGAGGGCATCAGTGGAAATAAGATTGTTTCTCACTTCCTCTCAACCTACAATCTATTACTTTTCCTTCCATTAGCCAAACCTAGGTGGAAATCAGTTGGCCAGGGTGTCTGGGTCACTTATGGGGTTAGTTCCTCTGATACAGGGAACAGAGCAATGAAGGGCAGAGAATAGATTTGAGAGTAAACAGAAGAATGACCAGAACATGTGATATTAACATTTTTTATTTCTGCTTGGAAATCAAACATCACAGAGATGCAGATGCTTTGTTTGGTTAAGGGGAAACAAATGTAGTAAGAGAACATATGGGGATATGGGAATTGCCAAATGTCTCCAGAGAGTGGATCTAGAAAATGAGTGGTTTGTATCCAAGCCACTGAAACAGAGTGAACCCTAGTGGAGCTATGGAAAAAAATTTGGACTGGGAATGAAATGGAATGTCTAGAATTAACTTAGCATCACCCTAGTTATTTTTTCTTGAACAAATCTTTAACATTTTGGCATCAATTCCATCCATCCTTGGGCCCACAGGGTAAAAGGTGGTGGCTTTCAGTGTTTTTAAACAGTGAAATCCCTTGAAAGCATCATTTCTTGTTAATGGCTCAGGTTTCTCTCTTCCTTCCCTTAGACTCCTTTTGTTCCTCCCTTCTTCTTTTCCTTTTTCCCTGCTAATGTGCACTTAGAGTCTAATATTTATAAGCTATAAAAGTTTAAATAAAATATCCTCTAAAATACTTCATGGAAGAGTCATATATTTATCAGAAAGTGAATACACAGAAAATGAAAGCAGTAATAGGATTTATGCATACTTCATTACTGAAAATTTGGCTTAAAAAGTAGTGATTAGGTTAAGAGGGTAGCAACTATTTCTGGGCTTGTATTGCAAAAACCGAGCTGCTAATGAATAATAACCTTTCTTGAAATTTCATGCTAGAGCTTCATTCTTCTAACCTATTGATTTTTATCGTCAATGAAATATAAGTGGTATCAGACACCAGTACCGTATTCCACCAAAGCTGATCAAATACAGTTTTTAGTTCATTTGGATACGCAGGGAGAATGAAGTGGGGTACCCCACTGGAAAGATGGAACAGATAAAGCACAAAACGGAAGTCCTGGGATTTGAAAGAAATCTTTGCGTATTTCAAAATTCACAACAAGGGAAAGATGGTTTTAATTTCGGAGAGGGAGGTTGAAGGTGGATATCTTTGTTCTCTCCTCTTTCAACCAACTCTCTACATGTTTTGTCTCTAGACCCAGCAAACACAAATGCTTGGATGAGCTTCTAAGTAGAAATAAAAATGATAATTTTATTTCTTTTTTTGCTATGCAGTCATAATAGGTGGATTTTCATTAAACATGGGAAGATAAAAAATGGCAAATGCACTTTCCCTGAACTCTCTCAATGTTCTATAAACTGTTCAATTAACTGTACTTGTCACTGTCCATATTTTTTCCCATACTCTCTGGACTGAGGTCTCGTGTCTTGGTCAACATTAAAAAAGAGAGGCAATTTATTATTTTTTACTGAACTGGGAATAGCTGGGTAAATAAATACTGCTACTAATCATTCCATTTGCTTCATGACCTGTTGTTTAAACTTCTAAGGAGCCATAACACAGTAGGGACTAAAACTATCTTAAAAGAAAAGTCAGCTAGTAGATAATAAGAATGAAACTTGATTTTTCCCATGCCTCTGTGCACCATATCCAGCCTCCACAAAACAGCCAAGCAAGTAATTCCATCCCACATACCACATAGGGAAAAAAGAATAATAATAAAAATTTCAAAGGAGGATAAAGAGCTGGTTTAAGAATCTGAGGTATTTCACATAGAGAAATTTGGGTACGAATCCCAGCTCTGTAATATAAGAGTTATGTGACCAGGGGCAAGTTATTTTCTCTCTCTAGACCTTAGTTTCCTCATTTGTAAAATGGGGATAATAATACTTAACTCACAGGTTATTGTAAGGATTGAGATGCTGAATAAAAACCACCAAGAATAGTAAGTGATGCAGGGTAACAGCTCAATAGCTCAATACTGCTGTTATCAATGGAACTGAAGCAAGAAACTTTTCTGTCATTGTTATAGTTAAGGGATTATTTTGCCATAAGACAGCAAAAGTCAAAATAGTGATTTCTCTTTTTATTTCAGAAAATGTGGGTCTAGCTCTGTTTCTATTAAGAGGGAAGTGTGTGTGTGTCAGGGCAGGGTGTGTGTGTGAAAGAGATTGAGAGAGAGCGGTGGGGGGATATACTGGCACAGTGGGTGGTGATGTTGCTGCTTGGGTGTACTTAAATTGATTGCTTTAAAACATTATTTAGTGGCAATTTAAGGGAAAGAGCAATTGATTTGGAATAAGAAAACTTAGGTTTATGTCTCAGCACTGCCAAATATTGATTGTATTAAATACTTGATTCTTGTAGGTACTCAGCAAATGTTTATTAGGATTAAGGACAAATGATTTCTTAGTCCCTGAATATTGGGGTTGTATATAAATGCAATAGGCTGCACTATTTGCTTCTTTTAAATATCTTGAAAGAGTGATGAGAACTTGAAAGCAAACTTAGTTAGAGTAAGTGTCCATGACTGTGGAACAGATTGAACCTGCTAGAAATGTTACATCTTCCAAAATGTTTTCTTTGCTGACTGGGAGCCACTAATAGGGACCTCATTATTACTGAATAATTTATCCAGGTCAGCAATTATCACTTTTTTGTCTTGGGACACTTTTATAATTTTAAAAATGACTGGGGGTTCCAGAGAACTCTTGTTTAATGTGAGTTATATCTATTGATATTGCTGTATAAAAATTTTAAACAGAAATTTACAACTATAATAATCAGACATTATTATAATAATTATAATAATAATAATTACATGTTAACATAAAGAATATTTTCATGAAAAAGAACTACATTTTCCAAAACAAAAAAGATTAGTGAGAAGAGTTAAATCCCCAACCCCTTCATTTTTGCAAATCTGATTAATGTCTGGCTTAACAGAAGGCACCTAGATTCTCTGACCTGTTTCTGCATTTGGTCTGTTGAGATGGCATCTATCATGTAGCTTCTGGAAAACACTATATACTTGTCAAATAATGAGAGTGAAAAAAGCAATGGATATCTTAGATTTGTTGTGAAATAAATCTTGACCTGTCTCCTGAAAAGATCTCAGGGACTCTCACACTTTGAGAACCATTGATATTGGTTAACCATTGTTTCTTTCAGCTGTCTTCTTTTAAATTCACACTCAGAAAGGACTCTACAGTTACTCAACACCATAGGATGAATTGATTAAATTATTGAATTCTGAGTGGGAGAGAGAGCAAGAATGAGAACAATGTAGACTTGAAAGGAATGTGGCTTGATAAATATGGGAAATGAGAGGTAATGAATCCCAATATCAATTACATTTTGCAGTTTGTAAATTGGCTCCTTTACTTAACAGCTGCTTAAATTTGGACCAGTTATTTAATCTTTCTAAGTCTCAGGTTGTCCATCTAAAAAATAGGGATAATAATATTTAATTCATGGTGTTATTGTGATGATTAAATAAGATAATATTTGTGAAACACTTAGCTTACTGCCTGACACATAGTAAGTGGCTCACTATTAAGCTATTATTTGTATTGTTATTTTTATCCAGGATTTGACCTGCTTGTAAACATATGTAAATTCTCTCTTCAGGGTTACATGTCTGTGCTGCATTAAATATCTTTGTACAAAAGATTTCCATATTTACAATAATGTCCTTACGTTAGAATCCTATATGCTGGGGCAAAGTGAGGGTAGCATCGACATATATACACTAATGAATGTAAAATAGCTAGTGGGAAGCAGCAGCATAGGACAGGGAGATCAGCTTGGTGCTTTGCGATGACCTAGAGGGGTGGGATAGGGAGGATGGGAGGGAGGCTCAAGAGAGAGGGTATATGGGGACATATGTATGCATATGGCTGATTCACTTTGGTGTACAACAGAAACTAACACAGTATTGTGAAGCAATTATACTCCAATAAAGATTTATTAAATCTATTAATCCTATTGGAATTACTGACTCAATAAAATTTTTAAGGCTTTGAATTTATGTGGGGAAATTACTTTCCAAAGGGCTATATCATTACCACTCCTATGAGGAATGTATGAGTGTTCAATAATTTTATGTAGATTCTGAGCCCTGGGATACAGCAGTAAGAAAAATAGAAGAGCTGTATCCTTTGCTGTAGCAGGTAATATAATTTAAATTTTACCAATTGTATAGGTAAGAATTGTAATGTCTATTGAGTACAAACCGTCAACATAAACACTTTGGAGATACAGGTATGGTCTTTTGTATAGACAAGATTTTCCCTAGTGTCTCAGATAGCATTTAATAAAAGTAAATTTAATATATCTTCCTGAACTAAACTGTAGTATTAATGATTTGGTTTTGTTTTGGCTAGTAGACCTTTAAAAGCATTCAGAGTATACTTTATCAACTTATTTATTTTCCATACAGGAGCTAACAGTTGGGTAATACATTCTAAGGGCTCTAAATTTATCCTGTTTTTAAATCCTGGTAGAGATAAAGCAAGAATGAGGGCAGTGTGGAAGAGAGAGTTGAGGTAATTAGATTGGTTGAAATTCCAGGATAGACATCATGAGACAGGCTCTCAGCTATGACTGTGGTAGTAAGAATATGGAAGAGGGGTTCAAATCGTGTTATGGGCTAAAATGTATTACTTCCCAAATTCATGTGTTGAAGTCCTAAACCCTGGTATCTCAGAATGTGACTGTATTTGGAGATAGGGTTTTTAAAGAGGTAATTAAAAGTAAATGAAGTCATGGGGGTGGGCCCTAATCCGATATGACCTATGTCCATATAAGAAAAGGAGTTAGGACACAGACACATGGAGGCAAGACCATGTGAAGACATTGGAAGAAAATGGCTATCTACAAGAAAGTAGTTAAGCCCTAACAGGGAGAAACCCAGAGATGGGAATTTTCGTCTGCTCCCTGTAAAATTAATAACCAGAAATCTCAAACTGAGTTGGAAGACCAGAAGGGAGAGCTCCCACACCGTGTGATGAGAGCAGAGCCCAACAGGAAGAAGAAAGGCTCCTTTCCCTGGCAAGGACTCAGCCAAAAAAGCTATGGACTCTTTGTTTATTGTAGCCCTCCCAACTTCCTTGTTCTTCTTATAAAAGTGCTCTCCTTCCCTTGCTATATGGGGATTGCACATGGCTCACCATGGTTGCAGACCCTGAATTGCAATTCTCTGCTGGCCCCAAATAAACCCAACTTTGCTGGAGAAATATCTGACAGTCTATTTGTTTTCAGTCAACATCCCTTTGTGCTGTGCCCTGGGGGAATAGCCACAGCAAAGGACTGTTTGCTTCTTAGCCACTGCTTCTGTGTTTGCTATAGTCTTGTGGGACTCAGGAATGCTGAGCCCTGTTGATTATCAGAGATAGGTGATTCAGTGGTCCATCCCTCAGGCAGCAGCCTCAAAAGTTGGGGCTCTACATGTGTGAACCAGTTTTTTCCAGGGAGAAAAAACTAGCAGCTTTTTTTTTTTTTTTTTTTTTTAATTGGAGTAAGCTAGAGGAAGAAGGCAAGGGAAGTATCCACCAGAGCTCCCAGGTTCTGGGGAGAGTGCAGTCAGCCTTGGCATGTGCAATTAGAAGTCAGACCCTCAGGCAGCAGCTTGTAAAATTTGCAATCAATTACCTTCTAGAAAGGAACTTGGAGATGAGGATTTTTGCTTGCCCCCTTTGTGCTGGTCCCTGTGGGGACAGCTCCATTAAGCACTCAAAGGTCTATTAATAACTTCTCCTTGGAACTTCCCTGATTGTTCAGTGGTTAAGACTCCATGCTTCTAATGCAGGGTGTTTGGGGAAATAAGATCCCACATGCAGCGTGGCTAAAAATAATAACAACAACCTCTCTTTTGTTTGCTATAGTTCCCATGGGACTTGTGTACACAAGCCTCTCTGGCTTTCAGAGTTGGGTGTTTGGGGGTCCTTCCCTCAGGTGGGGCAGTTGATGTTGGGGCACTAGGTATGTGGTCCAAACACTTCTCTCCTCAGGGAAAGTCGGGAGTTGGGTGTTCCATCCTGATTGTATGGGGCTATCCAGGGGTTGGCCAGAGGTTATTCCATACGTAAGAGTTCCTCAGCTGATTTCTGGATTTCTCTCAGAGGGAATTGCTCCATATGTGGCTGTACACTTGGAGTGTACATGGGAGGGGGAAAGTCAGAATCTTATTATGTTGCCATCTTGGTTCAGAGTCCCATCTGTGTTTGTTTGAGTGAACTCTGACTCAGGTTTGTGTTTGACTGTCTGGGTGGATGATAACACTGTCGAACATGTAACTAGGAGGACATCTCTTTGAGCATGTAGTTGTGAAACCACTAGGTGGGGTTTCATGGGGGACTCCAAGAAGCTCCTGTTCTTTATGTCTTAGTGCAGAAAGAACTCAGTGAGAGACACAGTGATAGATAAGAAGTGATTTATTAGAATAGGATGCTTGTGAAGCTTATAAGCAAGCAGGTGAGAGGGTGCTGAGCCCCAAGAACTTAATGGGCTATAGTTTTATAATCAAAGGAGTAGTGGGAAGGGGGAAGAGACCACCTTCTTCCTCACTCTTGAATGGACATCAAGATTCCATCATCAACTCCTCCTCCAGGTTGGGCAGGGGAGTTTTCTTGTTCCTACATGGTCAAGCCAGGACTGTCATGGCACTATGGAAAATTATTTCAGGTCTCAGTACAATGAGGCTCTTTCACTTTGAAATGTCACCTTTCCATAAATTATTACTTTTTATGTTTGCAGAGAGCATGTCCTAGGGGTCATTAACTTACTGAACTCACTGGCAGGATGTGCATCTCATGCCACCATTGTTTTATTGCTTTGGGGCATATCTCATGCTTCTGTTGCATGTTTTTTTTGCTAAGCAAGCCTGCTTCATTTTGTGGTTAAAACCTGCATTTTTAGGTCATCATTAACTTAAAGGGGTCTGCCATACTGTTTTTTATTTACAATCCTCTAGTGGAATTAACTATTTAATCACCTACTTTGTCCCTTTACTCTGTCCATATCAGTTGTTAGCATAAAGTATGGACTTAAGCCATTCTTTACATTAAAATGTTTCATTAACTAGTTGTTTACAGCACTTGCTCATTCTCACAAGCATCAAAAATTTTATTTGGTCATTTATTTTACAAATGATGTTTCATTTCCCTTTAAAAAATTTAAGTTCACAACCGAAAGGTATTCTTACAGGATAACTTTTGCTCTTGTTAGCTTTTTTCTGCTAAACTCATTTTTGCAAGTGTTGCAAGCTGATTTGGAATAAATTAAAACTTCTTTGAGTTAGGTTTTATTAAAGTTATAGAACTATGGATAATTAAGTCATGAACAATAAAGTACATGAGATTCTAGAGGAGAAAAAAAATCAACACATGCAAACATGATTGTTGTTTCTCCTAGAGATACTAAATTCTGGACTGCAAAGACCGCATGTTGTGTACTAAATCTGGAGCTTCTGGTTTAGCTAGTACCCATTAGCAGAGAGACCATAAACAAAGTTAATTTAGGTGATGACTTTAATGTAATAATGTCTTTCTCTTGCGTTTCTGACTTTCTGAACATGGATACCAGATTTTCAAGTATTTTCTTTTTAAAGGAGACTATGCCGACTAAAAAAATACATTCACAACCTAAAAGTTGAGAGTTATGTTTAGTTTGGCCAGAATCTTTAGGACTTCAGGCCCAGGAGGCAGCATCTCAAGTAACCTTGAGAAAACTGCTCCAAGGAGGTGAGTGGGGAGCTAGGATATATAGGAGTTTTGCAACAAAGGTCAGGTAGTTGGAACATCAAAAAATTATTGTTAATTAAAGAAAACTGGAAATCCCAAGTTAAGGAATTTAGCGCTTTTCTATGTATGGGAAGATACAAGAGTTTAGGCTCACAAAAATCATTCCTTTGATATGTACCTCAGCTATCTGGGGCCAGTATCCTTTGTTATTACATCCTGCATTCCCTCAGGGCTCACCAGCTCGCCTTTGGTGGTGGCTGCATGGCTGCAATCCCTGATGACTATGACATCCTGTTTACTGATATGGCAAGCAAATATTCCATTTATCAACTACTATTCATATCACTAGTTTCTTTTCTTTATCAAATCAAGTATAAAAATATTTAATGGTAATTTGGAATTCAGCAAAGAAGTTAAATGGGAAATACTACTTTTCTGAAAAAAAGTTTTTAAGGAAGGATTTTTTTCTGAAATATTTGATTATTTTATACTGTTTAACCATTGATTTATTAGTTTATTACTAAGAACTTTTGATGCTGAAACTCAGCTTCTCTGTACACTGGTGCCAAATTGAATCTTGGAGACACAGTTTTTGGTGAAGTAGAGTTTTATTACTTTGCCAGGCAAAGGGGGACACAGTGGGCTCCTGTCTCAAAAATGTAGGTATCCCAACTTGGAGAGGATAGTGAGAAGTTTTATAGTAATTGTTCAAAGAGGGCATGATCAGCTTGTGGACATTCTTCTGATTGGTTGGTGGTGAAGTAAGTAGGAGTCAGCATCATCAACCTTCAGTTTCCAACTGGTCTGGGGTCTACATGCTTGTGGGCAGCATACCACTGTTAATCGTTAACTTCTCCCACCTGGAGGGGGTTTCAGTATCTGCAAAACAGCTCGAAGATATTGCTATGTGTATCCCTTGGTGGGGAATGAGGACCTTGCCCCAAGGCTGCACTATTGTTTTTCTTGACTGTTTGCTTCTCCCTGGTGTAACATCCCCTCCCTTCTCTAATTAACAACTACTTGAATCTGCCCTTTGGAACTCAGGGAAGGTCATGGAGGCTGAATGAAGGCTATTTCTTGTAATCAATGAAATGGAGGACACAGAAAGTCTTTGTGCCCAGGAGCCCCATAGGGCTGTGCTTGGTCTCACTCTCTTCCTTTTCATCTCTCTCCCCCCTCATTATTTTGCATTTGCCTTGCTATTCATTCTTTTGCTAATCTATTTCGAGCCACGAAAGCAATGTTTCTGTGTTGATAGCATGTGTTGTACCTAGAGCTGTTTTACCATATGTCTACTTCCTACATTCAAAATGCCTTTGTTATTTTGAGTTAATTATTAATTTCTGAGCTTATGTTACTGTATAGACCTATTTTGATCTCACTTTATTATTCTTCATTGACTATAGATGGCTTTTCCTTCACAAGGATCAAATCTTTCCTGAATAGATATAGAAGAGAAAATACTAAAATGATAACAAGAATAAAACTATTTTAGCTTGGCTAATTCTGACAATAGGAGATGTTGTCATAAATAAAACATTAGAAATTGGAAATACCTGTGGATTTTTCATGTTTTAAGGAGATTCTAGGATGTGAAGAAAAGAAGACTCTGTTGCTGAAAGCAAATTAGTATCATTAATTAAGTCAACGGTTATTTATGGGACATTTACTCTACATCAGTCCATGTTGATGATGTCCCCTGAACAAAAGGGGACAGGTTTTGATCATCTGGATTAGGTTCATGCTTGTGGGGAAACAGAGAGATAATCAATAATAAATTGATAATTAATAAATAAATACTAATTTTAAAATAGATAGTGGTAAGTTTTAAAAAGAAAATTTTAATGGGATGATGTGATAGAAAGGGTCTTTGTGGTCACTTTCCTGAGGAGGCTAGGAAATAACTCTTCAAAAAAGTAACATTTAAGCATGGAATTGACTGACCAGAAGACAACTATGCAGTGATCTGTGGAAGAACATTTTGAGAGAAGAGAACAGTTTAGTGAAAAGGCCCTAAGTCTGAGGAGGACTTTGGTGCATATGAAGAGCCAAGAAAAGGTCAGTATGTCAGGAGAGAAGTAGATAGCAGGTGGGAATTTTGGGAGGTGATGTAGAAAGAAGATAAGTCTTGTAGGGCTTTGCAAGTATGACTCATAAACCAAATAAGTTTGTAAGTGAGGAGTGGCATTATTTTATTTAATTTATGTTTTCTGACTGCCAAGTGAAGAATACACTAGAAGGGGCCACAAGTAAACCTAGGGAGCCTAGTTTGGAGTCTGTTGCATTGGGCAAACAATGTATGGTTATTCCTCAGACTAGAGTGATAGCAGAAGTGCAGGGATTTGAAATATAATTTCAAAGTAGAGTAGACAAGGCTTGCTGAAAGATTGATAAGGGTATTGAGGGAAAGAGAAGCACAGAAAACATGTCTTGAGTAACTAGGGGAGTGGTGGTGTTATTTTCTCAGATGTAGATGACTGGCAGCAGCCTATCACCTACCCATTCTTCCTTTGTAACTCTCTCAGGCATATTCATATGGGATCCCAAAATTAGTTTTGTGTAGTGAAAAGAGTTGATTTTGAAACATTTAAGCTTTGCCTTTCACCACCTTTGGGCCGTAGTAAATTTACATAGATTTTGTGAAAGCAAATTTCTAATTTGTGATCAAACTAATAAATCAGATCATGAATGTGCATAGCAGAGGACCAGTACATAATAAGAGCACAATTTTAGCTTTAATTTTTATTTCTTTTTGCTTTATAATAGATTTTATTTTAAAAAATATTTATTGTAATATGGTTGATTTACAATGTTGTGTTAATTTCAGGTATACAGCAAAGTGAATCAGTTATACATTTATATCTATCCACTTTTTTTTTTTTTTTAGATTCTTTTCCCATATAGGTCATTACAGAGTACTGAGTAGTATTCCCTGTGCTACACAGCAGGTTCTTATTAGTTATCTATTTTTTCTATAGTAGTGTGTACATGTCAGTCACAATCCCCCAATTTATCCCTTCCCCCCTTATTCCCTAGTAACCATAAGTTTGTTTTCTACATCCATGACTCTACTTCTGTTTTATAAATAAGTTCATTTGTACTCTATTTTTTTAGGTTCCACATATAAGCAATATCATATGATATATGTGTCTTTCTGTATCTGAATTACTTCACTCAGTATGACAATCTCTAGGTCCATCCATGTTGCTGCAATGGCATTATTTTGTTCTTTTTTTTTTTTTTTTTTTTTGCGGTACGTGGGCCACTCACTGTTGTGGCCTCTCCTGTTGCGGAGCACAGGCTCCGGACGTGCAGGCTCAGTGGCCATGGCTCACGGGCCCAGCTGCTCCACGGCATGTGGGATCTTCCCGGATTGGGGCACAAACCCGTGTCCCCTGCATCAGCAGGTGGACTCTCAACCACTGTGCCACCAGGGAAGCCCTATTTTGTTCTTTTTTATGGCTGAGTAATAATCCATTGTATTTCTGGACCACATCTTCTTTATTCATTCCTCTGTTGATGGACATTTAGGTTGCTTCCATGTCCTGGCTATTGTAAACAGTGCTGCAATGAACATTGTGGTGCATGTGTCTTTTGAATTATGGTTTTCTCAGGGTCTATGCCTAGGAGTGAGACTGTGGGGTAATATGGTAGTTCTATTTTTAGTTTTTTAAGGAACCTCCATACTTTTCTCCATAGTGGCTGTATCAATTTACATTCCTACCAACAGTGCAAGAGGGTTCACTTTCTACACACCCTCTCCAGCATTTATTGTTTGTAGATTTTTTGATGATGGCCATTTTGATTGGTGTGAGGTGATACCACACTGTAGTTTTGATTTGCATTTTTCTAATAATTAGTGATGTTGAGCATCTTTTCATGTGCTTTTAAGCCATCTGTATGTCTTCTTCAGAGAAATGTCTATTTAGATCTTCCACCCACTTTTTGATTGTTATTTGTGGTTTTGATATTAAGCTGCATGAGCTGTTTGTGTATTTTGGAGATTAATCTCCTGTCAATTGCTTCCGACAAGGGATTAATACTTGCAAATATTTTTCTCCCACTTTGAGAGTTGTCATTTTGTTCTGTTTATGGTTTCTTTTGCTGTGCAAAAACTTTTAAGTTTAACTAGATTCCATTTGTTTGTTTTTGTTGTTATTCTCATTAATCTAGGAGGTGGGTCAAAAAACATCTTGCTGCAATTTATGTCAAAGAGTGTTCTACCTATGTTTTACTCTAAGAGTTTTATACTGTCTGGCCTAATAGGTCTTTAATCCATTCTGAGTTTATTTTCATGTGTGGCGTTATAGAGAGTTCCAATTTCATTCTTTTATATGTAGCTGTCCAGTTTTCCCAGCACTACTTATTGAAGAGACTGTCTTTTTTCCACTGTATATTCTTGCCTCCTTTGTCATAGATTAGGTGACCATGGGTGCGTGGGTTTATCTCTGGGCTTTCAGTTATTGTCTTGTTCATCTCTGTTTGTTTGTTCTTTAGTTCTTTCATTGTTAGTGTATAGGAATGCAAGAGTTTTCTGTGTATTAATGTTGTATCCTGCAACTTTACCAAATTCATTGATGAGCTCTAGCAGTTTTCTTGTAGCATCTTTAGGATTTTCTATGTATAGTATCATGTCATCTACAAACAGTGACAGTTTTGCTTCTTTTCCAGTTTGTATTTCTTTTATTTCTTTTGCTTCTCTGATGCCATGGCTAGGAATTCCAAGACTATGTTGAGTAATAGTGGCGAGAGTGGACAACTTTGTCTTGTTCCTGATCTTAGAGGAAATGCTTTCAGTTTTTCATCATTGATAATGATGTTTCCTGTGGGTTTTTCATATTTAGCCTTTATTATGTTGAGGTAGTCTCCCTCTATGCCTACTTTCTGGAGAGTTTTTATAATAAATGGGTGTTGAATTTTGTCAAAAGCTTTTTCTGCATATATTGAGATGATCACATGATTTTTATTCTTCAATTTGTTAATATGGTGTATCACATTGATTGATTTGCATATGTTGAAGAATCTTTGCATTCCTGGGATAAATCCCACTTGATCATGGTGTATGATCCTTTTAATGTCTTGTTGGATTATGTTTGCTAGTATTTTTTTGAGGATTTTTGCATCTATGTTCATCAGTGATATTGGTCTGTAATTTCTTTTTTGTGATATCTTTGACTGGTTTTGGTATCAGGGTGATGGTGGCCTCATAGAATGATCTTCCTCTGCAGTTTTTTTGGGAGAGTTTGAGAAGGATAAGTGTTAGTTCTTCTCTAAGTGTTTGAAAGAATTCACCTATGAATCCATTTACTCCTAGATTTTGGTTGTTGGAAAATTTTAATCACAGTTTCAATTTTATTACTTGTGATTGGTCTGTTCATATTTTCTATTTCTTCCTGGTTCAGTCTTGGAACGTTGTACTTTTTGAATAATTTGTCCATTTCTTCCAGGTTGTCCATATTATTGGCATGTAATTGCTTGTAGTAGTCTCTTATGATCCTTTGTATTTCTGTAGTGTCAGTTGTAATTTCTCCCTTTTCATTTCTAATTTTATTGATTTGAGTCCTCTCCCTTTTTTCTTGATGGGTATGGCTAAAAGTTTATCAATTTTGTTTATCTTCTCAAAGAACCAGCTTTTAGTTTCATTGATCTTTGCTATTGTTTTCTTCATCTCTATTTCATTTATTTCAGCTTTGACTTTTATGATTTCTTTCCCCTACTAAGTTTAGGTTTTGTTTGTTCTTCTTTTTCTATTTGCTTTAAGTGGAAGTTTAGCTTGTTTATTTGGGATTTTCCTTGTTTCTTTAGGTGAGATAGTGTTGCTATAAACTTCCCTCCTGAACTGCTTTTGCTGCATCCCGTAAGTTTTTGGTCATTGTGTTTTCACTGGCATTTGTTTCTAGGTATTTTTTGATTACCTCTTTGATTTCTTCAGTGATCTCTTCGTTATTTAGTAGCATATTGCTTAGCCTCCATGTGTTCTTTTTTTTTTACATTTTTTTTCCTGTAATTGATTTCTAATCTCATAACATTGTGGTCAGATATGATTTCAATTTTCTTAAATTTACTGAGGCTTGGTTTGTGACTCAAGATGTAATCTATCCTGGAGAATGTTCTCTGTGCACTTGAGAAGAATGTGTATTTTGCTGCTTTCAGATGAAATGTTCTATAAATATCAATTAAGTCTATCTAGTTTAATGTGTCATTTAAGACTTGTACTTCCTTAATTTTCTGACTGGATGATCTGTCCATTGGTGTAAATAGGGTGTTAAAGTTGCCCACTAGTATTGTGTTACTGTTGATTTCCCCTTTATGGATGTTAAAATATTGCCTTATGTTGGGTGCATACATATTTACAATTGCTATATTTTCTTCTTGGATTGATCTCTTGATCATTATGTAGTATCCTTCCTTGTCTCTTGTAACAGTCTTTATTTTAAAGTCTATTTTTTCTGAGATGAGTATTACTACTCCAGCTTTCTTTGGATTTCCATTTGCATGGAATATCTTTTTCCATGCCCTCATTTTCGGTCTGTATGTGTCCCTAGGTCTGAAACGGGTCTCTTGTAGACAGCATATATACAGGTCTTATTTTTGTATCCATTTAGCCGGTCTGTGTCTTTGGTTGGGGCACTTAATCCATTTACATTTAAAGTAATTATCGATATGTATGTTCCTCTTACCATTTTCTTTCTTTTTTTTTTTTTTTTTTTGCGGTATGCGGGGGTTTCACTGTTGTGGCCTCTCCTGTTGTGGAGCAACAGGCTCTGGATGCGCAGGCTCAGCAGCCATGGCTCACAGGCCCAGCCACTCTGCGGCATGTGGGATCTTCCCAGACCGGGGCATGAACCCATGTCCCCTGCATCAGCAGGCAGACTCTCAACCACTGTGCCACCAGGGAAGCCCCCATTTTCTTAATTGTTTTGGGTTTGTTATTGTAGGTCTTTTTTCTTCCCTTCCTCTTTTGTTGTCTTCTCTTATGTTTCATGCCTAGAAAATTTCCTTTAGCATTTGTTGAAAGGCTGGTTTGGTGGTGATGAATTCTCTTATCTTTGGCTTGTCTGTAAAGTTTTTGATTTCTCCATCAAATGTGAATGAGATCCTTGCTGGGTAGAGTAATCTTGGTTTTTCCCTTTTATCACTTTAAATATACCCTGCCACTCCATTTTGGCCTGCAGTGTTTCTGCTGAAAAATCAGTTGATAACCTTATGGGGATTCCCTTGTATGTTATTTGTTGCTTTTCCCTTGTTGCTTTTAATATTTTTTCCCTGTATTTAATTTTTGTTAGTTTGATTAACATGTGTCTCAGCATGTTCCTCCTTGGGTTTGTCCTGTATGGGACTCTCTGTGTTTCCTGGACTTGGGTGACTATTTCCTTTCTCATGTTAGGGAAGTTTTCAACTATAATTTCTTGAAATATTTTCTCAAGACCTTTCTCCTTTTCTTCTTCTTCTGGGACCCCTATAAGTCAAACGTTGGTGCATTTAATATTGTCCCAGAAGTCTCTGAAACTTTCCTATTTCTTTTCATTCTTTTTTTTTTTTTTTAATCTGTTCCATGATGGAGATTTCCACCATCTGTCTTCCACATCACTTATCTATTCTTCTGCCTCAGTTATTCTAGTTATTCCTTCTAGTGTATTTTCTATAATAGTGTATTTCTATTCTATAACTATTCTAGTTATTCCTTCTAGTGTATTCCTTCTAGTGTATTTTTCATTTTAGTTACTGTCTTGTTCATCTCTGTTTGTTTATTCTTTAGTTCTTCTAGGTCTTTGCTAAACTTTCTTGTGTCTTCTGTATCTGTGCTTCCATTCTTTTTCTGAGATCTTAAATCATCTTTACTGTCATTACTCTGAATCTTTTTCAGATAGATTTCTTATCTCCTCTTCATTTAGTTCTTTTTTTAGGTTTTTATCTTGCTCTTTCATCTTCAGCGTATTCCTTTGTCATCTCATTTTGTCAGACTTACTGTGTTTGTGGTCTTCTTTCCACAGGCTGCAGGATCATACTTCTTCTTGCTTCTGGTGTCTGCTCCCTGGTGGGTGAGCTTGGTCTGGAGGCTTGTGCCATTATCCCCTAGATAGGGGGTTTGATTGGTGTTATGGTGATTATAGTCTGCCCTAGAAATTGAGTGGGGCCTCCCCTTTGCTCTGTGGTTGTCACTGCCTTGTCAGGGTTGGCATCTGTTCCTTAGTTGTTGGAGTAGAGACCCCCAGATCTGTTTCTTAGCTGTAATTCTGATCTGTAGGGCAAGGTAGGTGGGATTGGAGCATTCTCACTCAGAGAGAAGCCACTGAGTATTCCTCCTCTGGAGTTGTTCACCTGTGAATGTGCTTTATTGTGTCCCTTTTGCCCACAGTGTGAGCTCACAAAGTATACTGTTGTTGGCATTGCTCTCAGTCCTGCCTTAACTGTGGGTATGCTGGCAATCAGCCCTGGTGACTCTCAGGCATTGTTTTCACTCAGTCACTGGTGCATGTCCATTGAGGTCAGGTCCCAGGATTGCAGTAGTCATGCACTTGGATCCACTGTGGGAGCTATGGAGGCAGCTTGAACTCTAGTGTGGCCCAATCTCTGCTTATACAACCCACAGAGCCTACAGTTGCTAAAGCCAGAACCATCCCAGCTGTAAGAGCACTTGTTGGTCTTTCAGATGTTTTGCAAGTGCTTAATTTGGGAAGCCATCAGTGGATGTGTAACTTCACAGTTTGTTTAGCTGTGAGGAGAAATTTCAGCACTTCTTCCTTAGTCACACAGCCCCTGGGGCTCAGCGGTGGTTTTAGCCACTCTTCTGCACACATTTCCTAGTGGGGGGAGCTCTTTGTGTCCTCCTGGGACAGTGGGGCATGTCCCGGCACTCACTGGCAGATTTCCTAGTTGGGGGAGTTATCTGTGTCCTCCTGGGACAGCAGGGCAAGTCCTGATACCCACTGGCAGATTTCCTAGACTTCCAGGGAATTCCCAAATTTACTTCTTAAGAAAAAGTGTTTTTCTAGTTTTCAGCTCACAACAATGTGACCATATTAGAAAAACTATTTTGTTCTTCCTACCTTGGATGGTCATGTGTCTTCATTTTCTCTCTTTTTTTCCCTTAAGACATAATTGACACATAACATTTTGTAAGTTTAGAGTGTGCAATGAAATGATTTGATATACGTATGTATTGTGAAACATTTACCAGAATAACATTGGTTAATACATCCTTTACATCACATAATTACCATTTTGTTATTGTCATGGTGAGAACATTAATATTCTACTCTTATAGCATTTCTCAAGTATTCAGTACAGTATTGTTAATTATAGTCACCATTACCGTGAGATCTCCAGACCTTATTCATCTTAAACCTGGAAGTCTGTACTTTTTGACTAACGTCTTTCCATTTCACTCACCCCCTCAGCCCCTGGCAACCACCATTCTATTGTTTCACGGAGTTTAATGTTTTTCTATCCTGGTACAAGTGAGGTCATGCAGTATTTGTGTTTCTCTGTCTAACTTATTTCACTTAGCATAATGCCTTCAAGGTCTAGCCATGACATCATGAATGGCAAGATTTCCTTCTTTTTATGGCTGAATAACATTCCATTGTATATATATATGCCACATTTTAAAATACATTCATCTATCAAAGGATTCATCAAAGATCGTTTCTGGAAATGTCTTGGCTATTGTGAATAACATTGCAAAGAACCTGGGAGTCCAGATATCTCTTCGAGATAGTAATTTTTATCTTCTTCAATAAATACTCAGAAGTGGGTTTGCTGGATCATATTGTAGTTCTATTTTTAAATTTTTTGAGGAACTTCCATACTGTTTTCCATAGTGGCTGTACCAATTTTCATTCCCACCACCAGTGTACCTGCTGTCAGTGTGCACTATTGTGATTGCTGGGTCTCACTGCAGGTTCATGGTAGTGGAGGCCAGTGATGGCAGCTGTACTGGCTACTGCTTTCTTCAGTGGCAGAAGCAGCTGAGTTTGTCTACAGAGTAGGTCACTGGGAGTTCTAATTCCTCCAGCTGTGTGACTGCTACTGGTAGCCCCTGCTTTTATTTCTTGTTCTTAGCCATCTCTATATGTCTCAGCTTTTCAGATCTCCGAGTGGGGTGAAAGTGAATAAGGAACCTTCTTGCAGTGCGCTGAAAGGCTGAGGAAGCTGGTTGTTCACCCTTCTCTTCCTTTCCCTGTGAGGGGAACTTTTTCTAGCTGGGGAGTTCCTTGGTGCTGAGTGATGTTGGCTTGGGAGATAGGATGATACAGGCAAAATGAAGCTTTCTTCCCTTCTTTGGAAAACTATTCTCAGGTATTTTTTTGTTGTTCTACTCTGTTGCTGATATTTCTTAACTGAGCTCCAGAGCTTCCCCAGAACTGTTTTATGTTTGTGGATAGCTAATTTTTTATCTTTGTTGGAGGACAGAGGCTGGGGTCTCCTTTTTTCTCCATCTTGATGACATCCCTGGTAAATTCTGTGAGTCTTCTTAATTTACTAAAGGAAAATCACCACTCCTAGAAGCAAGAGTAGTAGAGTAGTATCAGAAAATTCAATGAAAAGGAGACAGCTGCTTAGTTGGGTAAACTGATGAAAATGCAGCTATGACTCACAATCAGGGTTTACATGTATGTTTGCATACACAAATATTTGAATCATATGTGAAAACAAAGCAATAAATGGGAATAAGAGATATATAAAAAATCTGAATGCTGTTAGAAATGTAATTTCCTATTCTGTTTTTATAGAATATAGAAACAATTAGAAAATAGGCATTTAAAAATATAGACACAATATAGAAAATAAGCATTTTCTCACCTTTGTATATGATTTTTAATGTATGTGTGTGATGTTGCATTATATAAACTCATTGTGTGTTATTAATAAGTTCTTTAACCTCCAGCAGAACTCTAATTTAACTACCAGTATCACAATTTTATGTTATTTAACAAAGTAGGATTGGGTTTTCAGACACTCGTGGACTCACTTGTTCGTGGATTTGCTTTGCTTTTGGCTGCTAATGTAGAGTTTTGATCAGCTATATCCCAGTGGATACGCTCTATATTTTGAGTATATTCTTTTTTGGATTTGGGATTTTGATAACGCTGAATCATAGCTCTGGGCTCATACTTTTTTTCATGGGTGGTGGACAAATTGAATTATTTTTAAAAAGGCAGTAAATGGTATGTTTTTAAAAGTCTGTATAACTTACCTTTAGCTCCTTTTCTATATTTAAATACATTTTAGAGGGAAAAATCAGAGTACCTAATACTTTTAAAGCTAGTATTAAAGTGCATTAAGGCTCTCTCGAATCTTGTTATCTGTCATTTTAATCCTCTTGAAGTCAGGTATAAAGAATAATAGATATATATTCAGTGCGGTTACTGAAGATTTTTACTAGCTTGAGGATTAGATTTTCAACTATCAGTGTTTAAGCTTCAAGGTGCTGTCAGTTAGCCTTGACAAGGCCAAAATAGGATTTTAATAGTTGTGATTGTGGAGAGGGTGCTTTTTTATTAGATGAGGCAAAGTGCCAATTAAAAGGGTATTGAGATAAAGAAATTGAAACTAGATTAAATTTATACTTTTTCATGGATGATAAGAAAATCCATTTTCGAGTTACATTTCATTGAGGATATATTATCAGAGGCAAAGCTGGAATACCTTGCTCACTTAAAAGATTGCCTTTAGTTCTCAAAAGACATGAATTGCCTAATAATCATTTCAAGAGAATTTTTGTATATATAAAACAAGAATATTTTAAATAAAATGCAATGCCAAGACCAAATAATGACAGTTACTTTTAAAGAAGCTGCAATCAGCAATCTTATTTTCCCTTCAGTCCTTCCTAGTGGGTCCCTGCCATATAACATTTGCAGTCCTTCAATGAGATTTCTAATCTTTTAAGGAAGTCTGAAAGCTATATTGACATATATCCATAAAAATAAGTACTGTGTATCTTTCCAGCATGACCGTCCTTTTTAAAGGGCAATTCATGGTAAGACTAAGCTGAAGATTTTACAGCAACGTTGAAAATTGAGCATGCTTCTATGAAATGCATGTAACACCAAGCTGGAATGTGCTGTCCTGACCAATCTGTATCAAGAAAATTATTTCTCTCTGATGGTTACTGCATATTGTAAAGTGGTTGGATAGGTTTTCACAAATTTAGAAAGCCTTCTTAGGACTTAATGTGTAGGCTTCGTATTAAATAAGAAATTCACTTAAGGAAGACCCAGGAGATTCTCAAAGAGATGCCTCCAGTGAGCTTCAGGCATTGATTTGTGCAGGGCTGCTTCTTACATTGCCACTTAATCTAGTTTGTGTCTAGGTAAGTACCATCAGAGATTTATCTATATGTTTAGTGACAGTTAATGATTCTTCTTGTTTTTTAGGAAAATAACACAACATTGAAAGTTAGCTACTTCCTTCTATCCTCTGTAGTTTTGTATGAGAAATCCGTTGTCATTAGAATGAGTGTTCTCCTGTAAGTAATGCCTCACTTCTCTCTGACTGCTTTCAAGGTTGTTTTCTTGTTTTGGGGGTTTTTTGTTTGTTTGTTTGTTTTGTCTTGATTTTCAGAAGTTTACTTATTCTTTGGGTTTACCCTGTTTTAAGATTCACTTATATTCTTGAATCTTTAGGTTTGTGGCTTTTGCTAAATTTGGGAAACTTTCAGCCATTATTTCTTCAGATACCCTTTCCAACCTACTCTCTTTTTTCTCCTTGCCTTCCTGGGACTCTGATGATACGAATATTGAGTCTTTTTTTATATTCCCATGGGTATCTGAGCCTTTGTTTATTTTTTTTCCAGTCTACTTTCTATTTTTTCATACTGAGCAAGTTCTATTGATCTTTCTTCAAGTTCACTGATTCACTCCTCTGTCACCTCCACTACTATTGAGACCATCCACCAAGTCTACTGTTCCTATTATCATATTTTTCAGTTCTATAATTTGCATTTAGTTAATTTTTCCATTTCTTTGCTAAGATTTTGTAACATTTTTTTTCATTTGTTTCAAGAGAATTTATACTTGATTGTGGAAGCATTTTTATGATGGCTGCTTTAAAATCCTTGTTAGATACTTTTTATAACTGATTCATCTTGTCATTAGCATCTGTTGATTGTCTTTTCTCATTCAAGTTGTCTCTTGATTCTTGGCAAGAGGAGTGATTTTTGGTTGTATCCTGGACATTTAATCTATTACGATAGAAAACTCTGGATCTTATTTAAATCTTATGTTTAGACAACAATTATCCTATTGTTTAATACACAGGCTCTGGCTTATTGTTTTGGGCTGTGGTTCCAACAGCAATTTAATTTCAGGGTATTAGCAATATTATTTTGGTCTCCTTGGTTTATCAGGCACTGATGTGGTAGTTATTGGTCCCTGCTGGTGCTGCCCAAGAAGCCAGAAGAGATTCCCTGAGGCTGGGGTGCAGGTTTCTCTGGGTGGAGAGGAGGAGCCTCAGCCCATAGTGACAATAAGTCTTCCCTGGCCAGGTGGGATTGTGGTGGGATCCCTCTGGCTAGTGTTGCCCAGTTGCCTTGTATCACTTGATGAAGGAGGAGAGCCTCAGGCTCTGCGTGGAAGGAGAGCCCTTCCCCTGCAACTTACTGTTAGTTGGGTTCCCTATCCATCCCCCTTATAGGTGGTGCTGGTCTCACCTGGTGTTATCAAAAGGACTCCCATTACAATGTGGGGGGAGGAAAGAACCTCCCTTGCCTGAATACTATTGCTAGATTGAGAGGAGAATGCATGTGAATTGCTCTCCTCTTGTATTATTTTTCTAGTCCCGGGATTCCAAATCAGTTTGCCTTCCTCTTCTCACCTTCCAGAGTTTTCCTTTGATTGCCTTTTGTGTTATTTCCAGAATTTGTCATTAACCTTAGTGTGGAGAAGCAGAGAGAAATGAGTCTATGCATCTTGTCTGGTTCTCATGTTGCCACCTACCATGGCATTTTGGGAAAAGAAAGGAATTTGAGGTGAAACAGTTTCATCTTGGAATCCTTGTTCAGCCACTAATCTATATGACCTATATGATCTTAGAAAATGTGTTTAACTTCTCTGAGTCTCATTTTCTTTATCTGTAAAATGAAGATAACATTTACTCATTCACTCTTTATTTATTCAACACAGTGTCTGCCCTTGCAATCTTACTCTGATCTGAGCACTGTTCCTGCTACTGGAGATGCAGTAGAGTATAAAAGAGGGATGATCTCTGCTCTCATGACACTTTATTCTTGTGAGATACTAACATAATCAACAGGAAACCTGAAAATAAGTAATTCCAGAGAATGGTTAAGTTCTATGAGAAAAATAAAACACGGTAACGCTAGAGAATGGTTGCAATGGGTACTTAGATGGGTGTATTACAGATACGCAATGAGGGTCTCTCTGAGGAGGTGATGTTTCATTCATTCAGCCCATTGATTTGGCCACATTAATTGAGCTCTTACTAGGTCCTGGGTATACATTTGAACAAAGACCTCAATGATAAGGGAGTCCTGACTATTTGAAAATATTGCAGGATAACCTTCCAGGCTGTGGGGGGAACACTGTCAAAAAAAGCCCTGAGGTGGGAAGAATTTTGACAAGATTGGGGAATAGAGAAGGGTGACCAGTGTAGTTGGAATGTGTAAATGAGGGAGGAGTATTTATAGAAGTGATCTAAAAAGAAAGCAAGAAATTGTTTATGTGGGCGCTCTGGGACTTGAGCTGTTTTACTCTGCCAATAATGAGAAGACTTTAGGGGGTTTAAACAGATAAGCGATACAATCTATGTTTGTTTTACAGTGATTACTCTAGCTGTTTTCTAGTCAATGGAATATAGCAGAGCAAAACTAGGAGCTGGGACACCAGTTAAAAAGCTATTTCAGTAACCCAAGTAAGAAATAATGAAACTTGAGAGGCAGCTATGAATAAAAAAGCAGCTGTAGATTGGAGATATGTTTGCAGTTTGAACAGGCAAGGTTTTCTGAAGGACTGTTTCTGTGAAGTTAAGAAAAATGAGGAATCAGTTCTAGACTTTGGCTGGATGTTAGGAGCCATGTGAGACATAAGATGTTTGGGAGAGGAGTTGGGGTCAGAAATAAATATATTTGTTTTGGATAAGTTTTGAAGTGTCTATAAAACACCCATGGAGATGTACTATAAGGAGTAAATATCATGGGGTTTAGGGCTGTATGTTTGAGTATCACAACATCTAGATGATATTTAAGGCAGTAGAAATGCAGGAAATCATCTAGGAGGAAATTACAGAAAGAGAAGGAGCTCAGCTACACAATAATTTAAAAGTCAGGAATAAGAGATGCAACCAGCAGAAAAAAGATCAAGAAGGAGCAAGAGAAGATGTGGATAAAAATCAGATAATTCAGTGTCAGACAAGCTAGGTGAAGAAAAGAAGGGAGAAGGATCCAGCATACCCTAGCTGCCCAGTGGTTAGGAGTCAGTGCTTGCACTGCAGGGGGCATGGGTTGGATCCCTGGTCAGGGAATTAAGATCCCCCATGCTGGGTGGTGTGGCCAAAAAAAAGAAGGGAGGAGGGTTCAACTTTGTCAAATGCTTTAGCAAGGTGAATACAAAGAATTGACTGATAAATTTGGTAACTTGGAGGTATTGAATGTCTTTGACAAGAGTTATTTCAGTGGAATAGTCATGGTTATTGTGAAAATCATTTGTATATGAAGTTTGGCATTCTACTAATTTTAGTAACTTTCCCTCCCTCAGTTTCTGCATATGTAAAATGGTTTAATATATAATTTTCTTTTATATATTTGGAGGTAGACCTGTTTTAAGCAAATGCATACTTAACACATACATCCAATTAATGGGTGCTTATTTCCATAAAAAAAATAAGTTTGATCCAATAAGAATTGCCTCTATACCATAGATATTTAAATAGGCAGACTTGTCTTTAAATACACATGAAGATGTGGACCAAAAAAATCTTACTGCAATTTATGTCAAAGAGTGTTCTGCCTATGTTTTCCTCTAAGAGTTTTATAGTGGCCGGCCTAAACTCTTTAATCCATTTTGAGTTTATTTTTGTGTAATGTGTTAGGGAGTGTTCTAATTTCATTCTTTTACATGTAGCTGTCCAGTTTTCCCAGCACCTCTTATTGAAGAGGCTGTCTTTTCTCCATTGTATATTCAGACCTCTTTTTAATAGATTAGGTGACCATAGCTGCGTGGGTATCTCTGGGCTTTCTCTCCTGTTCCATGGATCTACATGTCTGTTTTTGTGCCAGTACCATACTTTCTCGATTACTGTAGCCCTGTAGTATAGTGTATAAAATAGATAACTAATGAGAAATCTACTGTAAAGCACAGGGAGCTCTATTCAGTTCTCTCTGGTGACCTAAATGGGAAAGAAATCCAAAAAGAGGGGATATATGTGTACGTATAGCTGATTCACTTTGCTGTACAGTAGAAAGTAACACAACATTGTAAAGCAACTATACTCCAATAAAAATTACAAAAAGATATACACATGAAGATATACCAAAAAGTGCATGATTTTAAAACCAAACCTTGAGCCATGCTTTCCAAGGGTGACAGATATGAACATTTAAAAGTGCTTCCAAAGTTTATTTTCAGAGGTTACCTTATTTTTATAATAATCACTACTACTGACATTACCATGGTGACAACCACAATTAAAGTCACAGCAATAATAGCTACCATTTTTAAGGCATGGTACATATCAGGCACTTTATTTATATTATATTATTAGGGCAGGTGAATAGTGGCCTGGAATGTGAGAGGCTGATGAAGAAAGGATTATGTGCCTTGGTTCAGCATTGATGGATTTACATATGAAAGGTGTGTCACAGGCAAGTCGTTTGCTCTCACTGGGAATTAGCTAACCCTGGGAGGGGCAGTCCCTCTCAGGTCAGCAAGACCCCAGATGTCAAAGCATCAAAATACAGAAAATAAAATTCATGATTAATACATTATTAAGCACTTATTATACACTAGGCAAACCTTTGTCTCATTTATTTCTCATGACAAACCTTAAGGTAGGAATTATGTTTTGATTTTACAAATGAAGAAATTTATGTTGGTTGGTTGTAAGAAAAGTCCCAATAGGTGATGAAATCCTGACTGGGTCAGTGCACTAAGTAATCACTTAATGGCACTGAACTCTTCCATTCTGCAGCTGCTACATGATGTGTCTGTGAGTGGTGCTAAGAATTAGCACTAGATGGTTTCTGAGGTTTCTCAGTGCCTGGGTTGCTTGGTATAGTCTGATAGGATCTGTAGAATTGGTGACACAAGGAAGCTCATCTTGACAGCATGTGCAGAAAGCAGTGCTAAGAGGGGGCTCGCCCAGGGGAGAGTCTTCAGACTCTCAGAGACACTGGCTCCTATGTTATAAACAAATATGGATGAAGGAAGGAAGGAGAGTAAATGGAAAGAAATAAAAACTGCATGGGAGAGGAAGGGGGAAGTAGCACTTTCAGTGGACCAAAATTTTCATAGACCAAGTTTAATCAGGGGTTTTCCAAATCCAGTCTTTTTCTCGTGGATGTTGAGATTCTAGGGGAATGCAATAAGTGGGGTGGGGAATGATACAGTTTTGTGAGATGACGTAGCTTAATTTAGGAAAATTTATTTAAGATGATGTGTGGGGAGAAATGGAATGTGCTTGTAAATTTGCTTCAGAAACCACAGAGACACAGGGACATTGGACCATTAGAGCTTCAGGACTCTGAGGGTCAAAGAAAATAGGGAAGCCTTGGGTATCAGAGAAGCACAGAAAGTTGAGATCAAGTAAATGACCTATCTTTCCTATGAGAGACATATAAATGGTTTTAGAATTTAGAGGAATAATATCAAGGTGGTAAAAAGATTTTTCTAAACGTTGCCATTTGATGGGGCAAGGGTTTTGATGAGTTGTCTTACCAGCATCACTTTGGTTTTGTCTGAGAGGCAACTGCACTAAATTAAAGCACAGGTTGGAAGGAGCCTAGCAGTCCCTACTTCAGACTCCTGAGTCTCATTGTCCCTATGGAGGTTTTAAAATCCTTAATTATCACTGTTGCTGTCATTCTGTCTTTAGGACTCAAGGTCACTTTTGGTTCCCCCAATCATACTGTAATGTTTTGTTCTAGGTGTAGTTCACTTTGGTACAGTGGATACAGGACAGATGGAGAGATAAAAGATATGCAAGCATATAGAGAAACGTGCTTTTATTTATGAAAAACAGCAGCCTGAAGTTAACATGGGTATCTTACTGCAAGGACCACAGCTCTCTTCTATTCCACATGACAGCCCCGGGGAAACAAAGTTTGGATTCTCGAACGTAGAAATATTATCTATTTTTTTTAATATTTATTTTATGCAGGCATCATGGAGAGTTCAGTAAATATATGTCAGGATATAGATGTTCATATTTCTCTCTTTCTTTTTGGTTGCATTAGAAGAGTGCATCTATTTCTTTTCTTCAGTACCTAGTTGTATTTGAAGATTAAGCCAAAGGAAATTTATTTTCCTTTATTCAGACTGAATTTTAAGGGCCATTAAGTGCTATTGTTAAAGAATATGAGAAGAGAGAATTGTTTATTTAGAAACTAGAAAGGAGAAGAGGGCTTGCAGAACAGACAGAAGATTTATTTGACCTTTCTTTGGCAGAAGGAAGTTTATCTATCTATCTATCTATCTATCTATCTATCTATCTATCTATCTATCTATCTATCTCCTCAAGCCATATATGGCTTGAGGATGAAAAAATATATATAAAGGAGAGGGTATTCAGAAAGAGTATTTTCTGACACATAATTGAGCCCAAGAACGCTTCCCAAGAAGGAAGCCTGATATCTGGAGAGAGCCAGTTGCAAGGACCTGCAGGTGATCAATGCAGAGTCATTGTTGGATTTCCTGGCTCCACACAGGAACTGAGCCATTGCAGACTGTTCTATCTTCACTTGAGCAGGCACCTTCCATGGACTGCCCCCTGCTAGAATCTGTCCTAGCAGTTCCTTCTGTCAGTGTCTTCTGACACTGACTCACTTCTTCATAATTCAGGGCTCCATGGTGTTTTTACCCAGCAGGAGAGACACTTGACCTTGCCTTATGACTTGCTTTATTCCTGTTTGATTATTTTACTGTTGCCACCTCCCCACCCCCTGCATCTGCCTACCACAAATCCTCAGGACATTTGTCAGCAAAAAATTGGGGGGTTGAAAACTGTGATTCCTAGACACATCATTCTACTTGGGAGACTTGATCTAACTCACCTTGAGACGTTCTCTAGTGTAGTAAATATAGCCATATTACACTTATATCACCTCATTTAATACTCAGAATTGGGGTAAGCTCAGTTATTTTTTAAGCGTTCCCTATGGAAACGATTTCATATTATTATTTTTTGCAGTACATGGGCCTCTCACTGTTGTGGCCTCTCCCGTTGCGGAGCACAGGCTCTGGACGCGCAGGCTCAGCGGCCATGGCTCACGGGCCCAGCCGCGGTATGTGGGATCTTCCCAGACCGGGGCACGAACCTGTGTCCCCTACATCGGCAGGCGTACTCTCAACCACTGCGCCACCAAGGAAGCCCCTCATATTATTTATTTATAGTCTGCTTTAGACCTTTTGAAGTCTGTTTCGATGTATATTTCATAAAAATCTTATAATTCTTAATATATTTTGATATTTTATTGTTACAGTTATATCTAACTATCATACTATGTGGCTAAGAATAATATGATTATTTTTTTCAACCTTGTCTCATGTCTCTCTTTCAATTATATGAGTTGGGCAGTATTAAAAACAAGAGAGCCATGGTATCATCTACCATCAATTCTGAAATACTAATTTAAAAATACCTACGTTAGCTATCAATAAACTAGTAAGCGATAAGTTGAAAGTGGTAGTTTCTTCAAAAGTTTGTTAGCATTGCACATTAAGGATAATACACTGGTTTTGTTCACTATTGTCTGTGTGGTTTGAACTTGAATGTTAAATGTAGCTATGAGAACAGATTGAAATGGACCTTGATCACATTTGTGAATTTCCGGGAACTTGACTTACAAATAACACCTTCTTGGTAAAGAAGGTTATGGCCTAAAGTAGTGCTGGACATCTGTAGATCTTGGTACATAGTTGAATAATTTACTTGTAAGTGATAATGCTGCTGGTCAAATGAGCAGTCTCATAATTTGTTAATTTAAAACATACTTAGTCTTGCTTTTAATATAAGTCATATACAATTCATGTTTATAGGTTGCATTTAGGATAGTTACTTTTTTTTTTTTTTTTTTTTTTTTTTTGGTACGCGGGCCTCTCACTGTTGCGACCTCTCCCATTGCGGAGCACAGGCTCCGGACGCGCAGGCTCATGGGCCCAGCCGCTCCGCGGCATGTGGTATCTTCCCGGACCGGGGCACGAAGCCGTGTCCCCTGCATCGACAGGCGGACTCTCAACCACTGCACCACCAGGGAAGCCCCATGGATAGTTACTTTTTTATTCAACATTTTTCTGTTAATTTCCTTTGTTGGTAGAGGAAAAACAAATCTAACTTTTGCATGCCGGAAGAATCTAGGGTTTTGTCTCTCAATATAAAACTGTCCACGTGTCTGAAGTAGCAGAGTTTTGCTGAAGAAATCACTCTTTAATCAAGAAGGTGCAGTCTGGCCTTTCCTTGAAACAATAGATAAGTAAAAAATAATTGAGTAGAATAGCATGAGCAACATATTTACATAAGATTTTAATCCACAAGTCAGACTAAATCATGATCAGCTCTACTATTTAAGTGGGACAATCGTTTCCTGCAAACTGGGAAATTACTCAGGGAAGGATAAATAGAATGGAGGTTCCTCCCATGTGACCTTCTGCCAGTTTCATGTTTGTTCCTCCATCTTTATACTTGCACAGTCTAACACATTTATCCTTCCTACAGGAGTTACTCTGATGTGCATTAGACATTAATATGCACATCTGAATGAAGAGTCAGGTTCCAAATTGTAATAAAAACCACTTGTAAAGAATTTCTTCCCGAATTCAAATCTTTAAAACAGCCACAACAGATTAGATTATTTTTAAGGCATGTAAGTTGTGTTTTATTGCTTCTTTTTAAATGTTCAAAATTTACTTCATTAGTTATTTTATAGTGTGTCCTTAATGAATACATTCATATCAGACGGAAGGGAATGAAGCCCGTCACTGAGAAGGCTTTCTAATGAGCCATAGAGAACTGAAATAACTACATATGCATTCCACAAATGGATCATTAATTGGAAAAAGAACCAAAGTGTGAAGATATAATCCTATAGGATGGAACTTAAAACGGGGATATGTTTTAAGGCTTTAGAATTTTTGATTCACTTGTGTGGAGGTAAAGTGAATGAAAATTCATTTTTCCCTCTAAAATAAAGGTCTTAATATTAAACCATTGTTGTAACCTAATTTTGAGAAAGAAATAATTTTTGAGGTTCTGGTTAATTTAACAAGAACTCTTGTCTTGATCTGATACTTTTTTCCTTGGTTATTTAAGTAGCATGTTTCATGACACTGGTGGCTCTTCTCTCCCACTGCTGGTGCCGCAAGGACAGCTCAAGATGGAACATACTGACCTTAGGAGAAATAAGGACAACTCCAGGCTGCTGTGCCCACTAGAACAAACCTGCTAAGAAGAAGGACCTTCTGCGAACAGGTAATTTATCCTCCACAGGCACAAGGGACAGAGCACGGCTGGGTGGGTGTATTAAGTCAAACCATGCTGCCACCAGCCACCACCAGCTTCCATGGGCCCTGGGAAGAGTAGCCTGGGCTGGGCAAATAGCCACTTCTTCCCAGCCCGCCAACCCTATCGAGTTTCCTTACTGCCGCCCATGGTACTTCTGCTCACCTATGGGGGCTTTCGTCCCCAGCCCCCAGAGGGCCTACCAGTTGCTTTGCTCAGGGCAGCCCTCAACAAACAGATGACTCCCACCCCCACAGCTGGGGCTACCTCCAGTCTTCCCCTGTGACTCGTTTCAGAGAAACACAACCTCTCTCTGCTTTGTGAAAACAAACAAAAAAACCCCAAAACCCCAAATGCATATGTGAGTGAAAAGGGGAGTTACTGATATTTACAGTTGGACCACAGTCATAAACCTGGTCTGTCCTGGACTCATTAGAATATATGGCTGTATTAGAGTTCACCAGGGTTCTTTACATATACATTATATACAAAAAGATTTATTATTAAGTATTGACTCATGCGATTATGATCACAGAGGTTGGAAAATCAGTAGAGCCCATGTCCCAGTTCGAGTCCACAGGCTGGAAGCTGCTGTAGAACCATGGAGAGCTGAGATCCCAGTTCGAAAGTCTTCAGGCAGGAGAATTCTCTCTTACTCTGGGAGGACCTGCTTTTTTGTTCTATTTAGACCTTCAACTGACTGGATGAGGCCACTCATGTCATGGAGGGCCATATGCATTAGTTAGTCTACCAATTTAAATGCTAATCTATTCAAAGACATCTCATAGAAACACCCAGATCATGTATGACCAAATATCTGGGCACCCTGTGGCCCAGTCAAGTTGACACATAAAATTAGTAATTGCAGTGGCCACCCAGCTGACTTCAAAGCAGCAGGTAATTTTCTGTCTCATGTTGAACCTCTGTCCAATGTGATTTACACAGTATTTTCTTTTACCTTTACTGGAATGAATCTAGTCTCTGCTTGTTCTATACTTGCTCTTACCTTGGGTCAGAACCTCCCTGGCTCCAACCCCATCATGTTTATTTATCTCTCTCTTGTATGTATTTACTTTTATCATGTCAATTTAAAACGGTGATTTACAAATGATGTTCTGTGAAGGAGTGTGGTGTGGGGGTGGGTAAATAGAGGACTCGAGGCAACAGATAGTTTGTCAAGCATCACATTTGTTTCACCTGTTGTAGCTCTGTTTTGTTGTTGTTTTACTGGTATTTCTTTGGAGTAAGCTTTTATCTGAAGACAGATTAGATGACTAAAATATATTTGAAAATCACTTTATATTTGCCTTAATGAGTCTATAATTTTGCATCAGAGAATCCATGAAACTGCTGAAATTGTATGTAATAATTTTTTTTTTCATACATATGTATCTTTCTGAGGTGAGGGCACACACATTTCTCATTTATTTAAAGAGGCTTGTAACTCTCAACAAATTAATCACCAATGGTCAAATGTTATGTGTGACATCTTGTATTTTCAAGAAGGGATATGAGTTAGAAATTGCATACAAGGGCTTTGAAAGTATGGATATCTAATAAATCATCTCTTTTGTTTCCATTGGCTCACTAATAAAATGATACTGAAATTATGCAAGGATTCATCAGCACCAGAAAACAAAAGAGAAAAAAAATGCTTTTCCAATCCACATTTAGCTGTTGTCTTTCCTGCCTTCTTGGTGGGGTGGCATATTTGATATATGAAGAAGTAAATATCTTCCTGCTCAACAGCCTTCTCTGAAACTTGGCTAAATAAAAAAATCATCAAGTCAGACCAAGTTTAAACAGAAACATTTTCAGTTTTCTATTGTTGCATAGCAAACATTCCCAATGCTTTAGCGGCTTCAGATAACAGCACTTATTATTTCTCATTGTTCTTTTCATTGGCTGGGTGGTTCATTACACCACATATTGTCAACTCTTTTTAGTTGGGAGCTTGGCCAGGCCACCTGGGTTCTCCATGTGGTGCCTTATCTTCCAGAGTATTTCCATGTATCCTCTCTCTTCAGGAAAATAACCTGGGATTCCTAAGTTTAGCAGATGCATCCATACATATAAAAATAGAAAAATTCATACCTTAAAACCTTTATTATTAAAGTAGGAAGAAAGAAAATATAATAATTAAGAGTTCCATTCAAAATATATATATTTAAATCCAGAAAATAAAAATTAAGGAAAATATAGGCATAAATAATAAGGCAAAAGAAAGAATTTAATAATCTGAAAAACTTTCACATGTGATAGATAAATATCAAAAACTGCTTCCTTGAAAACAGGTACGGAGGTTCCTCAAAAAACTAAAAAAAGAGTTGCCGTGTGATCTAGCAATCTGGCTCCTGAGCATATATCTGGACAAAAGTGTAATTCAAAAAGATACTTGCACTCCTATGTTCATAGAAGCACTATTTGCAATAGCCAGGACATGGAAACAACCTATTTTTATGTCCATCGACAGAAAAATGGATAAAGAAGATGTGGGATATATATATATATACAATGGAATATTACTCAGCCATAAAAAGGAATGAAATAAAGCCATTTGCAGCAACATGGGTGGACCTAGAGATTATCACAATAAGTCAGTCAAAAAAGAGAAAGACAAATACCATATGATATCACTTATATGTGGAATCTAAAATGTGACACAGATGAACCTATCTATGAAACAGAAACAGACTCACAGACATAGACAACAGACTTGTGGTTGCCAAGGGGGAAGGGAGGTGGGGAGGGATGGACTGGGAGTTTGGGGTTAGCATATGCAAACTATTATATATAGACTGGGTAAACAACAAGGTCCTAGTGTATAGCACAGAAAATTATATTCAATATCCTGTGATAAACCTTAATGGAAAAGAATATAAAAAAAGAATGTATATATATATATAACTGAATCACTTTGCTGTACAGCAGAAATTAACACAACATTGTAAATCAACTATATACTTCAATTAAAAATAAAGAAGAGGAAATCAACACATACAGAAAGAAGACCATGTAGAGACAGGGAGAAGACAGCCATCTACAAGCAAAGGAGAGAGGTCTCAGAAGAAACTAACTCTGCTGACACCTTGCTATCAGACTTCTAGCTTCCAGAAATGTGAGAAAGTAAATTTATGCCATTTAAGCCAAAAAGAAAAAACCCAAAACCAAACCATGTGATTGGCATGGCACATTGGCAAAATGTGATTGCACATTTGCCTAAATAAAAATTTAAAATCTTTGTAAGTCAACGTATTATAAATAAAAGTTTAAATATGTTTCAGTTATGCAAAGTGAGTTAAGTTCTAGAGATATGCTGAGCAACATTATAATTAACAATGTTTTATTGTACACCTAAAGATTTGTTGAAAGTGTAGATCTCATGTTAAATATTCTTACTATAATAAAAAGCAACTTGATAAGGTGTTTTTTAAAAAAAAAAACCCAAAAAGTGAATACATATTCTCATTAAATAAAGAACCCTTACAAAAAATAATGAAAGGAGTAATAAAAACATAAATAACAAAAACATGAATAGGACATGAACCAACAGAACAATACAAAATTAAATTAAAAATGTGAGTTGTTTAACCTCATAATTAATTAAAGAAAATTTATACATTTTTCATTTTAAAATATGAAGTGACACAACAAAAGTACAAGTGACACAACATATGTATAGAGCAAAATATTTTAAATGATAATATCATTTGATCCAGTAATTTTTCTCCTATAATTAACTCTAATAATCATGGATGTGAATTAGAGCATTAGTATTTAATAGCAAACATAAAATATAAACAACCCACATTTACAACATAGAATAATATTGAAGGACCTTAAATCTATATGATGGCAATAATATTCAGGGTGATTAATACTATGTGATTAAGTAGTATATAAAATATTATGCATAGTGTAATCCCAGTAGAAAAAATCTTAGAATATATATACCAAAATATTAATAATGTTTATTTCTTATTTGTTTCATTATAAGTGATTTTTATTTCTCTTTTTAGTGTGATTATCTGTTATTTTCCAAAAGTTTTTAATAATTGTTTTATTTTTGTAATCAGAAGAAAGTTATCCAGTTACTAAATATTATACACAAAAGGTGACCGAACAAGACTAAACATTCTGCTTGCATACACGTATGTGAACACACACACACACGCAAACACACATATCTCCCAGAGTGTAGACCTCTTTGCTTTGCAGCATCAGCTCTTACAGCATTAACTGAATCAATAAGTTTCCAGAGCTATGGCATCTATGGCACAGGTAAAACATTTGGACAATTCTCAACCTGTATTCCCCAACCACATGAGGCAATGAAGACACTTTTGACTACGTGGTGAAAAGGGATTTGTTCTGCTCTGGGCAAAACTGCTATCTGAGGAATTTTCTTCAGGTCCAGACCTGACAGTTCTCAAGTATTCAGAATTCTATTGGCCTAAAAGATAGTTATTTTTTCACTGGCCCTTCAGTTACTCCTTGAGAACTCTACTAACGATTGATATAAGATTTACAATTTAATATAAGTCAAGAAGAAAGCATCGCTATGTCTGCTTAATATTTACTTATTCATTGATCCTCCTTGTTCTTTCCTTCCTTCCTTCCTCCTTCCCTCTCTCTCTCCATTCTTCTTTTTTTTCCTTCCTTTTTCTCTTCCACCATCGCCTCTTCTTCTTCCCTCAAGTATCTACCATGCACCAGGTGTAACACTTTAGTGTTGGCCAGTGATAATCAAACCTCTTTACTTGTCTTCTATGAGCTCAGAGTTACTTGGGGGGATATTAGTAAATAAATTAAATTTGCCATTGAAGTGTTTTGTGTTTTCAGAAATTTTATGAAATAATACTTGCAAGGGCTAAATTGAATAATCCTCATAAAGATTTAGTGAGAAAGATGGCGAGAAGCTTAAATATTTTGATAGAATACCTCAAGTCAGGCAACTTGCCTCACTATATGACAACCCTATTACTATGGAACAAAATCTCTTGGTGAAACGATCAATTTGAAAATTATATTCTATCAAACTGGGATCTTTTTTTCTCCAATATCCTGCTATAGACTGAATGTTTGCATTCCCTTAAAATTCATATGCTGAAACCCAATCCCCAATGTGATGGTTTTAGGAGATGGGAGTTTTGGGAGGTGATTAGGTCTTTGGGACAGAGACCTCATGAGTGGGATTAGTTTCCTTATAAAAGAGATCCTGGAAAGATCCCTTGATCCTTCCCCCATGGGAGGTTATAGCAAAAAGACAGCCACATGAGGAAGTGGGTTTTCACCAGACACTGAATTTGCCAGTACCTTGATCTTGGACTTCCCAGCTTCCAGACTGTGAGAAATAAACTTCTGTCATCTAGAAACTGCCAAATCTATAGTATTTTATTATAACAGTTCAAAAAAACTAAGACATATCCCTTGAAAGTGTTTTCCAGCATATCCTGACCAGGAATAAACTTTTCTTCTAATTCGCTATTAACTATGTATAGAGGCATCTCCCAGCCCCAATCTCGAACACCTGCAAACTGTTATTTTATTCTCACTGTGTTCTCAAATGTCATCCTTCACAAAATACCTGGATTTTCTACGGTGGTTAGAAAAGTAAACTTGAACTTTGCCCTGTTTTCCTCTGCTTCCCACTATTAATCTCTTTTACCATCTTTTAATTTCTTAAGATTCTGGATGTGAATACATTGACTTGTGAGTTGGGATGAAAAAGTGAAACAAGATTTCAGTTTGTGTGTGGGAATTTTCCCCTAGAGATTAAAAAAGTCAAGGTCATGCTACTGTTCAAAGTTCAGATAGTAATCCACTCATGAATGAAAGATAACACAGTATTGGTAGACAGGATTCAAGTAGAAGAATGTTCTGATTTATTAAACTTGTCTTTCTAAGTAAGATAAAGTAGTTGAGCTAATAGACAATGCAAGTCTTTTCTTCCTGGGTCTCCAAAGGAAATAATTCTGCAATAAGAGCTTTGGGAGACAGAGAACTATAAAAACAGGTTCCGCTCTGATGGACAGACATTGGGAAAGGGACTATATAATTTTGTACATTGACTGAGGCTAATTCAAAATAGTGGTAATTGCTCTTCTGCTTCCAGTCATGGTGACGCCTGAGACTCAGTGCAATTCCACTGAATCTCCCCCCAGAAGTGAGAGTTCTGGAAGCTGAACTAGGTTCCAGGAGGAGCAATGATCTGGACTCTAGCTGTGCACTACATTCATCCCAGCGTGTCTTAGAGCCAGGGCTAGGAAAGCAGAGAAGGCAGGCACTGGCATCACTTCTATCTATTACTTTTTATCAATGTTTCCTATAAATTAACTTTTGCTCTTAAGGGTTGCTTAATTTATTTAATTGTGCAGAGGGTCAAGGGAGAGTTGACATGGGTTATAGAACAATGTTAATAGCTTAAAATGTTTTATATGGTTCCCTTTTGACCTTCTGAGCCTTCCTTCACTAGTGTTTACCTAAGTAGTCATGAAGCCAGGAAGAGATTTCAGGTCCTGATATCCAATAGGAGTTTTTTTGCATCTATATTTGCCTTGCAAGCCAGGCTATTGTTAGACGAATTGTTTAAGGTTCCTATCCTTTTAAGCATGGGAGAAATCTTGTATGGTAACCTTGATCATTGTGTTTTAAAAAGGGGAAATTTTGATAAGTAGAAGAGGAAGAAGAAAAGGGGAAAGCTCCCATTCCCAGTCTTGATGGATGGTGGGAAGGAGACAGATGAAAGAGGCATAGTAGCATGTAAAGGGGTCAAATGCAGGGGCCTCAATTTCTATTCTTCAGACTTCAATCCAGAGTGGTAGTGTGTCAGATAAATAAGGATATCACCAAGTACAGAGGGGCAGGTCTTCTTTATGCTCTTGTTTGTGACTCTGGGAAGAAGCTAGATTTGCACTTTGCAGACTGACCTAGGCCACATCACTGAACACTTGCCTGGGGAAAGCTTGACAGAAAGCACTGGGCCAGCAAGCATGGCTCTTCAACAGTGGCCATAGGATCGGGTGTCTGTGCTAGAAAGTAGTAGGATCAAACTTAGACCTTAGAACTATCTTCAGTAACACCAGGAGGTAAAGTGAGACCTTCTGTGCCTGAACCCTGAGCAGAAACATGGGTCCAAAAAATGATACAAATAAACTTATTTACAAAACAGAAACAGACTTACAGATAGAGAAAACAAATTTACAGTTACCAAAGGGGAAACGTGACAGGGAGGGACAAATCAGGAGTTTAGGATTAACATACACACACTACTATTACTATATACAAGGTAGATAACCAACAAGGACCTACTGTATAGCACAGGGAACTCTACTCAATATTCTGTGATAACCTACACGAGAAAAGAATCTGAAATATATGTATAACTGTATCACTTTGCTATACACCTGAAACTAACACAACATTGTGAATCAACTATACTCCAATAAAATTGCTTTTAAAAAGAAGCATGGGTCCAACCAAAGAAGAATGAACTAAAAGTTTACCAAGAGTTGACGTCTTAGAGGAGCCTGACAATAGGTTGGTAAGGAGTCTGCATTTAAGACTCATAAATTGCTCCCCTCTGCCTCCATCCAGAGTGTGTGAGCAGTGAAACTGCAGGGAAGAAGCAGGAGAGAAGCAGCTGCAGGGACGTTATCTGTGAGACTGAGCATTTTTATCTAAAAGAATGAACATATCCTGAAGGGCACTTTTTTGATATTAGACTAAACTTTAGGTTAGACTATTTACTCAACAGAAACAATGGGAGACACAGTAGGAAGAATAGATTTGTTATAGAAAAACTAATATACTACATACATAAAAAAGCTTGTTATATAACAAACTTTTAGTTCTTTAGGTTACAGCATGAATAAAAATTGGTGACTGCTTTTTAGATGTAAATTATTGAAGTTAGCCCACAGCTGCCATTTTGAAAAATCGTCTACTTTCTCTTTCAACTTAAAAAATTAAATTCTGATTAAAGTCGAGACAGTTCAAGATATTGAACTCTCTTTTCCTTTGTTCCTCCATTTTTTCCTCATACCTCAACCTGACCCCCTTATGCACTCTCCCATCTTCTCCTTCCAAGATTTTTAGACCTGAATTATGGGAAACCAGGTTTTCAAGATCACAAGGCTTGGCTTGATGAAATTCCATTCAAAGGATGCCAACTGTTGTGAACCTACTATGTTCATATCTTTTTTTTTTTTTTTTTTTGTACGCGGACCTCTCACTGTTGTGGCCTCTCCCGTTGCGGAGCACAGGCTCAGCGGACATGGCTTATGGGCCCAGCCACTCCGCGGCATGTGTGATCTTCCCAGACCAGGGCATGAACCTGTGTCCCCTGCATCGGCAGGCGGACTCTCAACCACTGCGCCACCAGGGAAACCCTAAGTTCATATCTTTTAAAATTCTTAAAACATGGGTGCAGGTATTCACATCTGCATTTCTGCATTTGGATCTGCAATTCACTTTTTTAAAAAAAAAATGTTTTTAAGACAAGTGGTAAGAAATATTGTTACCTGTCTGAAGTTGTAAAGACCTACTGGTTTTAAAATACTTGTGGCAGTGAGAAAGGTTTGTCATTCAGACAATCTGCATCTAGATTTTGCTTCCCCCTTTTTTGTGTCTAATTCTGTGTGGTTCTCTACTATAAAAAACAAATTTGCCTCTCTAGGTCATGTTTTTTGTTCTGAGATATGCATGTGCTTTGTGGATTCTGTGAATGCAGTGCAATTGCATGCATGTGCTGTATTTTTTCTGGTGAAGATTCATATTTTTCATGAGATTTTTAAAGAGGAATGAGAGTGAACAAATTTGAGAATTCTTGTTCTATCTTTTTATGTCAGTTTTATTTGTCTCATCAACTCCTCATTTCCCCCATTCTCTTCACTCCCTTCTTTCTCCTTCCATAATATGGGTAGGAAATATATCATTTTTTATGGCTTAGTAATATTTCATTGTATATACATACCACATCTTCTTTATCCATTCATCTTTTGAGGGACATTTAGGTTGCTTCCATGTCTTGTAAACAGTATTGAGTTGTTTGGCATTTTTTGATATTGAGCTGCATGAGCTGTTTGTATATTTTGGAGATTAATCCCTTGTTGGTTGTATCATTTCCAAATATTTTCTCCCACTCTGTGGGTTGTCTTTTCATTTTGTTTATGGTTTCCTGTGCTGTGCAAAAGCTTATAAGTTTAATTAGGTCCCATATGTTTACTTTTGTTTTTATTTTCATTACTCTAGAAGGTGGATCCAAAAAGATATTGCTGCTATTTATCTCAGAGAGTGTTCTGCCTATGTTTTCCTCTAAGAGTTATATAGTATCCAATCTTACATTTAGGGCTTTAATCAATTTTAAGTTTTTTTCTTTTTGTGTATGGTGTTGGAGAATGTTCTAATTTCTTTTTTTTACATGTAGCTGTCCAGTTTTCCCAGCATCACTTATTGTAAAGAGTGCCTTCTCTCCATTGTATACTCTAGCCTCCTTTGTCATAGATTAGGTGACCACAGGTGCATGGCCTTATTTCTGGGCTTTCTATCCTGTTCCATTGATCTATATTTCTGATGTGGTGTGTGTGTGTGTGTGTGTGTGTGTGTGTGTGTGTGTTTGATTGCCAGTACCATACTGTTTTGATTACTGTAGCTTTGTAGTATAGTCTGAAGTCAGGGAGCCAGATTCCTCCAGCTCCGTTTTTCTTTCTCAAGATTGCTTTGGCTATTCAGGGTCTTTTGTGTTTCTATACAAATTAAAATTTTTTTTGTTCTATTTCTGTGAAAAATATCATTGGTATTTTGATATGGATTGCATTGAATCTGTAGATTGCCTTGGGTAGTATAGTCATAATAAAACTACCTAAGGAGGAAATATATCTTTATGAATATAGAAAAACTTTGCTTTCTGACTATAACATAAAGGAGAAAAAATGAGAAATTTTATATATCTTTTAAAGAAATAAAGTTGTTTTGTTATGTGTTCCTTGGTTTATTTTATTTAACTATAGGTCCTTAGCTATTTTAAAACAAACAAACAATAAAACCAAAATAAAACCAACAAAAAGAGCAACAAATACCCTTTGGATTCCTTTTGATTTTGAAAAGAAATATAAGAAATTAATTACTATTTTTATGAAATTCTTTTCCAATTGCAAACAACACTTTTTTGAATATTAGAATAATAATTTTAAAAAATTAAATTTTACTTAGAGGGGAATATGTATGTATCCTAAAATCTTACCACCCAGAATGAATCACAATGAGTCTTTTTAGAAAAAAATTCTTTAAGGTATCTTTCATATTAACAACAAATTTAAAATAAATGGGGTCACAATATAATTTATATTTTGTAATCTGTTTGTTTTTCCCATTGAAGAATACATCATGGTCATTTTCCACAAAAAGAGATCTAAACCATCATTTTCAATGCTTATGTAGGTTTTAATTTATATTCACATACCACAATTAATTTTATCTATGTCCTATTAAATGTACCTTAGTTTTTCCTAGTTGTTCACTTTTATAAATAATATATTCATCTGTGGCTTTTTTGTATGTATTTATATTTTTATTTTAGTTTTGAAAATTCATTAAGATGTATTTCAGACATACACAGATATATAAAGGAAAAGGTAGTGGACACCCATACACCCACTACTAAGTTCAAGACTTAAAAGAACACCAGAGAATTGGGTCGCCTAGATGTACTGACACTTCATATAGTTATGTAATTGACTACTTCAGATAAATTTCTAGAGACTGAATTTCAGCATTAAAAGCACAGTGAAGTCATTCTTTTGAATATATTTTATTTATTTGTACTTATTTATTCAATAAGTATTCAGTACCTGTTGAGTGCTGGAGACTACGCTTAGGCCAGGAATAAAGAGACAAAAGACACAAGGAGAAGATACTCTTGAGTCAAATAATTTATCAAATAATATGACAAGTAAAATATAGCATGAAAAGTGATGAAATATAACTAAGAATAGTATATAAAAGTAGCACAGGGAAGTTGACCTAACTGAATGGTCATAATAGATATGGAAGAGGAAGTGATTAGATTTGAATTAGTTAAGACACGAAGGTGAATATGGATAACATTTCAAGTGTAGAGCATCATTTTCAATTCAAGAGTTGGTGCCATTGGGAAATTCAGGTCTGACTGAAGCATGGAGTACTTAGAATGGTGAAGGATGGAGGCATAGAAGAAGGCAGAATTTGAGTGTTAGTAACAGAGAAGAGTAGGTAGGACCACTGGTAGCATAAAATGAAAATTTTGTTTTAAAAAGTAGTAATTAACATGGTTGAAGACAGAAAAGGGAAATTTATAGACAGAGAGACTGAGGACACTGGAAACCCATTAAACTAACTGATGGATGTTAGTATGTTTGCTGTTCTGTTTCTGTGTCATTACGTCTTAAATTTTAAACATTTCCTTTTGAAAGTCACTGTAATAAATATTCATTCCTTCAGCTCATATCTAGGATGTAGCTTGCAAAGAGAAGTTGTCTCCCTTTGATATCCCTTCCCTTCTAGCTGTGTGTGTCAGGAGGCAACACCAGGTGCCATGCTTCCTGTCTAGACATTCTCTGTATTCATCTTGATTGTACAGAGCTCAGTGATGTGACTAGTGGGACTAGTAAAATTATTAGGTCTCTTTTCACTAAAAAATAAAGCATCCATGATCATCCTAAAGGAGTAAATTGGCACACAATAGCAAGTTGTTCATGTTATAGGCAATTTACTTTCAAGTTTTATCTAAAGGAATCATACTTCTTATGACAAGTTCTGTATAAAATGTCTTGCATTTCAGGATAATGTTGTTGACCACCAGTGAAGACAGTAAAAATTGAGAGTGTGTGCCAAATAATCTTCCATAATAGTAGACTCGTGCTCTCTTCGTTTGACCTTTGATTGCTTAGACGTTATGGGCTGCACTATACTGGAACAGCGTGAAATGTCCAGGACCTTCTGAGTCTTAGCAACTGCTTGAAGCTTTTTTTTTTTTTTTTGTAAATGCTGCTTATATTTTAATATAATATTATGGTGTATTCAAATTATCTTGATTATTTTACTTTTTAATTTTTATTATTTTTTAACATCTTTATTGGAGTATAATTGCTTTACGATAGTGTGTTACTTTCTGCTGTATAACAAAGTGAATCAGCTATACGTATACTTATAACCACATATTCCCTCCTTCTTGCACTTCCCTCCCACCCTCCCTATCCCACCCCTCTAGGTGGTCAAAAAGCACTGGAGCTGATCTGCCAGTGCTATGCAGATGCTTCCCCCTAGCTATCTATTTTACATTCGGTAGTGTGTTTATGTCAATGCCACTCTCTCACTTCATCCCAGCTTCCCTTTCCCCTCCCCTGTATCCTTAAGTCCATTCTCTACATCTGTGTCTTTATTCCTGTCCTGCCCTTAGGTTCTTCAGAACAATTTTTTTTTCTTTTTTAGAGTCCATATATATATATATATGTTAGCATATGGTATTTGTTTTTTGACTCGCAACACTCTTGGCAACTGTGCTTTGGACTTACAGCAGTAATGTTGGTTCATGTGGATAATGGAAGCAGTTTTCTGCCTCTGTGGTAGTAAATCGTCTTAAATGAACTTTGTTCAAACAATTTTTCTGTATAGAACAATTGACACTGTTTTTGACCTTGTACAGAACTCATTCTCCACTGCAGAAATGGTCACTGCTGGTTAGAGAGATAAAATTACTTAGCTATCATACACGACTGGCATAACCTGAACCATGAAAACTGAAGAAAAGGAATTTTTAAAAAATCACTTTCTTTCCTTGCTTTGTAGAATTATTGTTTCCTCTATTTTTATGCTCGAGAACAGCTTGTTTTGAGATTCATATTACCCAAGTAATTGCTTTTCTAATTTCCTTTGGGGATTATTAAACTGCCTAATATACTAAATCGTTTAGTGTCATTTTTATATGTTTTGACTTTTAGGTATTTAGAATTCTAATGAGGGATTTCAGTTGCTCTAATTTACCCTGAAAATAAGTAAAACTAATTTTGAATTTTAAGCAGTGCTTACTTAAGAAATGAAATATTGCAATAAGTATAAAGCTTTAATTTCATGTTTTAAAAATTAATTTATTTGTTAAATGTATGTGTGTGTGCATATGTGTGTGCATATTTGTATTTAACAAAGGCTATGATAGTGACATACTTGAAATATTACAGAAAAATTCAGGAATTTGGAGGAAACATTTGAACCTATGGAACATTTAATTTTGTAGAAAAACCTTACATGAAACTAAGCAAACAGTAAACTCATTGAAAATGATAAAGTTAGAAGTAAAGTTGCTAAAAGGATCATTTTAAAGATCTAGGAGCATTGCTGGAATATTGTTCAGATATATTTTAGGAGCTCATTCTAATTAACTTCTTTATGAGGAAAATATTAAGATTTATATGCATTCAGATCTTTTCTTTTAAGTTATATTAAAAATTAACCTCAATTAGAAAATTTATTCTAAATATTATGTACCTCTCATATGCAAAGTACCATAATAGACATTCCAAATAATATTTATTTTTTTTATTTCACAAATATATATTGAGCATTTATTGTGAGTCTTTGGAAGCTTTTCAGCAGGGTAAAAACTAAATCCCTTAAATTTATTAGGAAGGCCTGTGGTAAACTGGGGTGATTGATGGGAGAGTGAAATAAAACTGATTTAGAGGTAATTCAATAGCCAAAGAATGGAGTACAAAAGACCTAGACCAAAGTCATGGCAATGGGAATAAAAATAAAGAAATGGATTGAAAATTATTTTTTAAAAGTTGATTGAGTGTTTGTAAGTGAGATTGGTCAAAGAAAGAGAGAAACGAAAGAACATTCAAGAAGTTTAGTTTGTGTCATTAAATGAACAAAAATGAAATGGCTTGAAATAGTAAAGGCAGAAGGGCAGATGGTCAGTAAAGAAAGACTAAGCCTTTGATTCTAAAAAATATGGAGGTGATGGTAGAGACTTCCAGTCGAAGGTGTTGATTGGCATTTGGGGCTATGCAGAGGAGTAGGTAGATTAATATAATGGCCAGGGCATCATCTAACTGGATAGAGAAAGATATAGGGCAGGAAAATTGAAGTTTTTCTCCCAGGTTCCTATTGTTGAGATTGAAATAAATAAGTGAATTTTGAGTTAAACATCCTATATTCAAGAACTATATCATAACTATTAGCACATTGTGGTAAATATCTAGGAACTTAGTGAGGTGGTCAAGGTTTAGTACTTTATACACACACAAATGCTCATATACAAATAATCACATGAATTGGGCACCAATGACAAACCTTTCATTTTTCTATGATTTATTTTGGTATCTACTTATATCTCTGGAGTAGCATGATACAACTGCAGATATCAGGTGAAGTTTTATCCTACCTAGATGGCAAATTTTGTGCCCATCCTAGAGTTTAGGTTAAGCACTTGCCCTTTCTGGGCTTCTTGAGCTTACGTAGTAAAAATCGATTCACAAAAGAAGAAAAAAAATTCTTTTGCTTTTCTTGAGAGTGGAGCAAATGGAATTGTCTAAGTAGAGACTAAGTTCTTGGAGAGACTGGGAAGAGCTGGATGGAAAGAGATAGAGAAATGAGTATGTTTATATTAATTTCTCCAGAGGTGGGAGGGAAACTTCCCCAAGAATAGAGAAATGAGACCTCACTGCTCTGAGTAGATTTCTACAGAATAGGGAGTTGCAGCTATAAAATTACCTGTCAGAAGAGCTGCCTCATCCATGTCTCTTGATTGAATCCTCAGCTCAGGGCTATCTCAACTATGTTTGCTTTGGTAACCATGTCAACCAGACTCAGGGCATAGAGCCCTATTCTTTCTCGTCTCAATCTTATTGGGTTCATCATATTCCAGGGGTCCCCAGCAATGCAAAGACTAAATCACCCTAGTCTCCCCTTTAACAGAATGTAATGGTAATGATAAATTTCAGGAAAACAGTTGGAAAAGGAAATGAAAAAAGGGGCAAAATAAAGAAGAGTGATAGTCTTTGTGAGGAAGGGTGAGATTTAAAAATTAAAATCTGGCAAGAGCAATACCCAGAAGTCCTTACAACAAGCACCAAAAATATCTGTCACCTGGGTAAAAGGGTCTTTAAATGCTAAACTGGCTCTTAGGAAGAATATCCTTATCTTAGTATGAAATTAATGTCTGGAGCAGATTACTGGAAGAGGAATTCAGGGAGAGCAACCAAGATAGAAAGACAGAAGAGGTTTTAGTCTCTGATACGGAAGCAAGGAGTGATGTGGAAGCTGGGAACCAGTCTGAATCTTTAAAACTCCCAGTACATTGGCTTTCTTGCAAATTTTGAAGCAGCCATTAATTAGAGACTCAATATCTCTGTCTTCTGGATGTGTGCAAAAAAATGCTACAGTCGGGCTTCCCTGGTGGTGCAGTGGTTTAGAGTCCGCCTGCCGATGCAGGGGACATGGGTTCGTGCCCCGGTCCGGGAAGATCTCACATGCCACGGAGAGGCTGGGCCTGTGGGCCATGGCCGCTGAGCCTGCGCGTCCGGAGCCTGTGCTCTGCAACGGGAGAGGTCACAAAAGTGAGAGGCCCGCTTACCGCAAAAAAAAAAAAAAAAAGCTACAGTACATATTAGAAGTTTTAGAATGAGTTAATAACGTTTGAATGGAGGAAAATTCTAATTAAGGTTTAGGAAGTTTCAGATAAATTTCTTCTGGCAGACATGTGTATGTAAACACTACCCCAGAACTCAGAGTCAGCTCTCTCTTTTGGTGAAGACACTACCCTTTTAATAACAATTAAGAGATTCATAGCTGAGTCTTTATTTTCTTTATGTATCTCTTCCTCTCATTAAGTGAAGCATGATGTAAAATGACAGTCTGAGGCTAGAAATCTTGTCTCCAGAAAACAGAAAAAATACTATCCACAAGATGTTTGTGCTGTCAGGATAACAGTGCCCTCCATGACAATGAATATTTGAGAGTTTGGTTGTTAGGGTCACATCATCGGGATTTCTTTTTATCCTTGCTAATATCTGACACTTCTGCTTCTCTGCAGTCACACTACCAGTTATAGATGTGGAGAGGAACACAGCATAGGAATTTTTGGAAGTGATTTCAAAAATTATCTCAATGACTTAATTATTTACTTTTAGAAGAAACTTCAGTGTAATTTTTAGAAAGGTTGTTGGTGGCTGTGGACTTCACCCACCAGCAGAATAGGCTACTTTCACTATATCTTCTTTCTAATTTTTAGAGAGTACTTGGAGACTGGCTACAGAGTGTCATTCCTGGTCAAGCACAGGTAAGTGTTGTCTGGGTCAAAAACAAGGAAAACCCAGAGAAGACCAAAGTCGACTAGAATTAAAGATTTATGCAGATTCTTTGCATGACCTTGACATAAGGATGGGAACTGTTTGATGTAACTGACCTGAGGCATAGGATGGGTAAAGATGCAGGTCCTGTGAATAGAAACACAGATTGAGGAAAAGTGGCCTTCTCCTTCTAGTATCATTTGTCTCCAAGCAAAAAAAAAAAAAAAAAAACTGCCACCTTTCTACTGATAAAATTTACTGTCTCTTACCTTCTTAGATTACATGTCTTTATACTATTATGGTACCTACTAAATCAAACGGTTAGGACTTTGAAAGCAAAGGATATCAGTAACCAAGCAGAATGATACTATTGAAATTTATTTCAAAATTTGCGTACAGTAAAATTTACTTGTTTGGTTTCCAGTTCTTTGAATTTCAATAAAAATCATACTCAAGATACACAACAGTTCCCTCACTCTAAAATCCCACTCATGCTGTCCCTTTGCAGTAAAACTGTCTGCTTACTCCTAACCCAGGCAACTGATATATTTGTTAACTTTCTATATAAATAGACACTTCCAGTTAGTAAATTTTTGAATCTTGTTTCTTTCACTTAGTATAATGAATTTGAGATTCATCCATATCAATAGCCTTTTCCTTTCTATTCCTGAGTAGTGTTCTACTTTATGGATGTATCACAGTTGATTCACTCACATGTTGAAAGACATTGGGTAGTGTGGTAGGCAGGATTTGAGCTCCCCTGATCTTTGCCCCCTGGCATTATGCTGGTGAATACGTTATGTTACATGGCAAAAGGGATGTTTGAAGATGGAATCATGGCTACAGATTTCAGGTGAAAATAAGGTTGGTAACCAGCTGACCCTAACATAGGGTGATTATCATGGTGAGTCCAATGTAATAACAGGTAATTAAAAGTCCATAAGTGTCAAAGAGATGCAATGTGAGAGGATTTGTTGCACTCTGTTGTTGGATTTGAAGATAAAGGAAGGGAGACGTGAGCTAAGGAATGTGGCAGCCCCTAGAAGCTGATAACAGTCTTCAAATAATAACCCACAGGAGAGCAGGAATCTCAGTCCTACAACTGCAATCAACTGAATACTTCCAACTGTTTAATTAAGTAAGGACATAGATTTTCCCATAGAACCTGTAGAAAATAACTCAGCTTTATCAACATCTCAACTTTGGTTTTAGGAGATTCTGAGAAGAAACTAAGCTGCGTCTGCTGGACTTTTGACTTGTGGAAACTGTGAGGTATTACGTTTGTGTTGCTTAATGTGGCTACTTTTGTGGCAGTTTTCTATGACAGCAACAGAGAAATAATATGGTAGTAATATGGCTAGTTTGGAACAATTATGCAAAAAGCTGTTATAAAACCTAAATATAGATATTTTTGTTTAAACATGTTTTCATTTATCCCGGGTAATATCTACGAGTGTCACAATTAATTCTCATTCTTTAGGATAGTTAGGTTCTGTAAAGTCACCTTCAACCCTGAATTAACTAGTAATGGGACAGTTGATCCTAGGGGAAATACAGGGTTAAGTTCCTGTGAGCCACTGATTGCAATGAGTTTTTTGTCAACTGATCATTACATAACCTTGTTTTATATGTGTTTTCTGTTTAAAAGCACCTTAATTAATATATATTGATTTATTAACATTGAACATGTGGTCAACAGCACTATAACTCATGGCTGAATGAAACTTATCTTACACATGCATTTTCTCTATAAGGCACATTGCAACCTTCTTGTGTTTAGAAACATCAGACAGCACTTAAGTATTACACACCTGGAGGTCATTTTAAACAGCAAAATCACTAACAAAAAGCAAAAAAATGCAAAACAATGAAAATGCCCCACAACAAAATAGATCAAGAAAAGGACACATTTACCATATGAGAGTTAAACAAGAAGCCAGAGCATTGCCTTCTTCAAGCTCAGCTGGGAACATGCATGTTGGTTGAGTCCAATTTGTCACTGATCACAAAAGCCCCCACAAGTATTGATTTGGGGATTACAAGTAAATTTCAGCAAATGGGTAAATTCACAAATACAAAATCCGTGAGGAATGAGGATTGATTGTATTATAGGATCATATGGTGAGTGTATGTTTACCTTTGTAATAAAATGCCAAAATATTTTCCAAAGTCACTGTACCATTTTGCATTCTCACTAGCAATATATGAAAGTTCCAGCTGTCCACTCTCCCACAGCAATTAATAGTGTCAATTCTTCTGATTTTAGCTATTGTAATAGATATATAGTGGTATCTCGTTGTTGTTGTAATTTACATTTTCTTAATTATTAATGATAACAAGCCTCTTTTCATCTATTTATTTGTCATCCTTATGTCTTGTTTGCTGAAAATATTTCTGTTCCAATATTTTGCTCATTTATTAAAAACTGGGTTGTGTTATTTTCTATTGTTGAGATTTTAGAGTTATTTCTATATTCTCGATAGAAACCCTTTGTGAGATATGTGATATGCAAATATTCCTTCTAGTATGTGGATTTCCTCTTCATTCTTTCAAACATATCTGGCAAAGCCAATGCTTTAGATTTTATTTTTAGCATCTTTATTGCAGTATAATTGCTTTACAATGGTGTGTTAGTTTCTGCTTTATAACAAAGTGAATCAGTTCTACATATACATATATCCCCATATCTCTTCCCTCTTGGGTCTCCCTCCCTCCCACCCTCCCTATCCAACCCCTCTAGGGGGTCACAAAACACAAAACTGATCTCCCTGTGCTATGCGGCTGCTTCCCATTAACTATCTATTTTACACTTGGTAGTGTATATATCCATGCCACTCTCTCACTTTGTTCTAGCTTACCCTTCCCCTTCCTGATATCCTCAAGTCCATTCTCTAGTAGGTCTGCGTCTTTATTCCCATCTTGCCGTTAGATTCTTCATGACTATATTTTTTGGTTTTTTAAATTACATATATATGTGTTAGCATATGGTATTTGTTTTACTCTTTCTGACTTACTTCACCCTGTATGACAGACTCTAGATCCATCCACCTCACTACAAACAACTCAATTTCGTTTCTTTTTATGGCTGAGTAATATTCCATTGTATATATGTGCCACATCTTCTTTATCCATTCATCTGTTGATGGACCCTTAGGTTGCTTCCATGTCCTGGCTATTGTAAATAGAGCTGCATTGAACACTGTGGTACATGACGCTTTTTTAATTATGATTTTCTCAGGGTATATACCCAGTAGTGAGATTGCTGGGTCATATGGTAGTTCTATTGTTAGTTTTTAAGGAACTTCCGTATTGTTCTCCATAGTGGTTGTATCAGTTTACATTCCCAGCAACAGTGCAAGAGGGTTCCCTTTTCTCCACACCCTCTCCAGCATTTATTGTTTGTAGATTTTTTGATTATGGCCATTCTGACTGGTGTGAGGTGATACCACATTGTAGTTTTGATTTACATTTCTCTAATGATTAGTGATGTTGAGCATTCTTTCATGTGTTTGTTGGCAATCTGTATATCTTCTTGGGAGAAGTGTCTATTTAGGTCTTCTGCCCATTTTTGGATTGGGTTGTTTGTTTCTTTGATATTGAGCTACATGAGCTGCATGTAAATTTTGCAGATTAATCCTTTGTCAGTTGCTTCATTTGCAAATACTTTCTCCCATTCTGAGGGTTGTCTTTTCCTCTTGTTTATGGTTTCCTTTGTTGTGAAAAAGCTTTTAGTCCAGTTCCCATTTGTTTATTTTTGTTTTTATTTACATTTCCCTAGGAGGTGGGTCAAAAAGGATCTTGCTGTGATTTATGTCATAGAGTGTTCTGCCTATGTTTTCCTCTAAGAGTTTTATAGTGTCTGGCCTTACAATTAGGTCTTTAATCCATTTTGAGTTTATTTCTGTGTATGGTGTAAGGGAATGTTCTAATTTCATTCTTTTACATGTAGCTGTCCAGTTTTTCCAGCACCACTTATTGAAGAGGCTGTCTTTTCTCCACTGTATATTGTTTCCTCCTTTATCAAAGACAAGGTGACCATATGTGTGTGGGTTTATCTCTGGGCTTTCTATCCTGTTCCATTGATCTATCTTTCTGTTTTTGTGCCAGTACCATACTGTCTTGATTACTGTAGCTTTGTAGTATAGTCTGAAGTCAGGGAGCCTGACTCCTCTGGCTCCGTTTTTCTTTTTCAACATTGCTTTGGCTATTCAGGGTCTCTTGTGTTTCCATACAAATTGTGAATTTTTTTCTTCTAGTTCTGTAAAAAATGCCAGTGGTAGTTTGATAGGGATTGCATTGAATCTATAGATTGTTTTGGGTAGTACAGTCATTTTCACAATGTTGATTCTTCCAAGCCAAGAATATGGTATATCTCTCCATCTGTTTGTATCATTTTAATTTCTTTCATCAGTGTCTTATAATTTTCTGCATACAGGTCTTTTGTCTCCTTAGGTAGGTTTATTCCTAGATATTTTATTCTTTTTGTTGCAATGGTAAATGGGAGTGTTTTCTTAATTTCACTTTCAGATTTTTTATCATTAGTGTATAGGAATGCAAGAGATTTCTGTGCATTAATTTTGTATCCTGCTACTTTACCAAATTCATTGATTAGCTCTAGTAGTTTTCTGGTAGCATCTTTAGGATTCTCTATGTATAGTATCATGTCATCTGCAAACAGTGACAGCTTTACTTCTTCTTTTCCAATTTGGATTCCTCTTATTTATTTTTCTCCTCTGATTGCAGTGGCTAAAACTTCCAAAACTATGTTGAATAATAGTGGTGAGAGTGGGCAACCTTGTCTTGTTCTGGATCTTAGTGTAAATGGTTTTAGTTTTTCACCATTGAGGACAATGTTGGCTGTGGGTTTGTCATATATGGCCTTTTTATGTCGAGGTAAGTACCCTTTATGCCTACTTTCTGGAGGGTTTTTATCATAAATGGGTGTTGAATTTTGTCCAAAGCTTTCTCTGCATCTACTGAGATGATCATATGGTTTTCCTCCTTCAGTTTGTTAATATGGTGCATCACATTGATTGATTTGTGTATATTGAAGAATCCTTGTATTCCTGGGATAAACCCCACTTGATCATGGTGTATGATCCTTTTAATGTGCTGTTGGATTCTGTTTGCTAGTATTTTATTGAGGATTTTTGCATCTATGTTCATCAGTGATATTGGTCTGTAGTTTTCTTTCTTTGTGACATCTTTGTCTGGTTTTGGTATCAGGGTGATGTGGGCCTCAGAGAATGAGTATGGGAGTGTTCCTCCCTCTGCTATATTTTGGATGTTTGAGAAGGATAGGTGTTTGCTCCTCTCTAAATGTTTGATAGAACTCCCCTGTGAAGCCATCTGGTCCTGGGCTTTTGTTTGTTGGAAGATTTTTAATCATAGTTTAAATTTCAGTGCTTGTGATTGGTCTGTTCATATTTTCGATTTCTTCCTGGTGCAGTCTCAGAAATTTGTGCATTTCTAAGAATTTGTCCATTTCTTCCAAGTTGTCCATTTTATTGGCATAGAGTTGCTTGTAGTAATCTCTCATGATCCTTTGTATTTCTGCAGTGTCAGTTGTTACTTCTCCTTTTTCATTTCTAATTCTATTGATTTGAGTCTTCTCCCATTTTTTCTTAGTGAGTCTGACTAATGGTTTATCAATTTTGTTTGTCTTCTCAAAGAACCAGTTTTAATTTTAAGGATCTTTGCTATTGTTTCCTTCATTTCTTTTTCATTTATTTCTGATTTGATATTCATGATTTTTTTCCTTCTGCTAACTTTGGGGTTTCTTTGTTCTTCTTTCTCTAATTGCTTTAGGTGTAAGGTCAGGTTGTTTATTTGAGCTGTTTCTTGTTTCTTTTTTTTTTTTTTTAAACATCTTTATTGGAGTATAATTGCTTTACAATGGTATGTTAGTTTCAGCTTCACAACAAAATGAATCAGTTATATATATACATATGTTCCCATATCTCTTCCCGCTTGCGTCTCCCTCCCTCCCACCCTCCCTATCCCACCCCTCCAGGCGGTCACAAAGCACCGAGCTGATCTCCCTGTGCTATGTGGCTGCTTCCCACTAGCTATCTACCTTACGTTTGGTAGTGTATATATGTCCATGCCTCTTTATCGCTTTGTCACCGTTTACCCTTCCCCCTCCCCATAGCCTCAAGTCCATTCTCTAGTAAGTCTGTGTCTTTATTCCTGTTTCACCCCTAGGTTTTTCATGACATTTCTTTTTCTTAAATTCCATATATATGTGTTAGCATACGGTATTTGTCTCTCTCTTTCTGACTTACTTCACTCTGTATGACAGACTCTAGGTCTATCCACCTCATTACAAATAGCTCAATTTCGTCTCTTTTTATGGCTGAGTAATATTCCATTGTATATATGTGCCACATCTTCTTTATCCATTCATCCGATGATGGACACTTAGGTTGTTTCCATCTCTGGGCTATTGTAAATAGAGCTGCAATGAACATTTTGGTACATGTCTCTTTTTGAATTATGGTTTTCTCAGGGTATATGCCCAGTAGTGGGATTGCTGGGTCATATGGTAGTTCTATTTGTAGCTTTTTAAGGAACCTCCATACTGTTCTCCACAGTGGCTGTATCAATTTACATTCCCACCAACAGTGTAAGAGGGTTCCTTTTTCTCCACACCCTCTCCAGCATTTATTGTTTCTAGATTTTTTGATGATGGCCATTCTGACTGGTGTGAGATGATATCTCATTGTAGTTTTGATTTGCATTTCTCTAATGATTAGTGATGTTGAGCATTCTTTCATGTGTTTGTTGGCACTCTGTATATCTTCTTTGGAGAAATGTCTATTTAGGTCTTCTGCCCATTTTTGGATTGGGTTGTTTGTTTTTTTGTTATTAAGCTGCATGAGCTGCTTATTGTTTCTTGTTTCTTAAGGTAGGATTGTTTATTGCTATAAACTTCCCTCTTAGAACTGCTTCTGCTGCATCCCATAGGTTTTGGATTGTTGTGTTTTCACTGTCATTCGTTCCTTGGTATTTTTTGATTTCCTCTTTGATTTCCTTTGTGATGTCTTGGTTATTAAGTAGTGTGTTGTTTAGCCTCCATGTGTTTGTATTTTTTACAGATCTTTTCCTGTATTTGATATCTAGTCTCATAGACTTGTGGTCAGAAAAGTTACTTTATACGATTTCAGTTTTATTAAATTTATCAAGGCTTGAACTGTGACCCAAGATATGATTTATCCTAGAGAATGTTCCATGAGCACTTGAGAAGAAAGTGTATTCTGTTGTTTTTGAATGGAATATCCTATAAATATCAATTAAGTCAATCTCATTTAATGTATCATGCAAAACTTGTGTGTTCTTGTTTATTTTCATTTTGGATGATCTGTCCATTGGTGAAAGTGGGGTGTTAAAGTCCCCTACTATGGTTGTGCTACTGTCGATTTCCCCTTTAATGGCTGTTAGTATTTGCCTTATGTATTGAGGTGCTCCTATGTTGGGTGCATACATATTTATAATTGATATATTTTCTTCTTGGATTGATCCCTTGATCACTATGTAGTGTCCTTCTTTGCCTCTTATAATAGTCTGTGTTTTAAAGTCTATTTCGTCTGATATGGGAATTGCTACTCAAGCTTTCTTTTGATATCCATTTTCATGGAATATCTTTTTCAATCCCCTCACTTTCAGTCTGTATGTGTCCCTAGGTCTGAAATGGGTCTCTTGTAGACACCATATATATGGGTTTTGATTTTGTATCCATTCAGCCAGTCTGTGTCTTTTGGTTGGAGCATTTAATCCATTTACATTTAAGGTAATTATCGATATGTATGTTCCTATTACCATTTTCTTAATTGTTTTGGGTTTGTTGTTGTATGTCTTTTGCTTCTCTTGTGTTTCCTGCCTAGAGAAGCTGCTTTAGCATTTGTTGTAAAGCTGGTTTGGTGGTGCTGAATTCTCTTAGATTTTACTTGTCTGTAAATATTTTAATTTCTCCATCAAATCTGAATGAGATCCTTGGTCAGTAGATTAATCTTGGTTGTAGGTTTTTCCCCTTCATCACTTTAAATGTGTCTTGCCACTCAATTCTGACTTGCAGAGTTTCTGCTGAAAGATCAGCTGTTAACCTTATGGGGATTCCCTTGTGTGTTATTTGTGTTTTTTCCTTGCTGTTTTTTAATATATATTTTTTTGTATTTCATTTTTGATAGTTTGATTAATATTTGTCTTGGCATGTTTCTCCTTGGATTTATCCTGTATGGGACTCTTTTTGCTTCCTGGGCTTGATTTACTATTTCCTTTCCCATATTGTGGAAGTTTTCAACTATAATCTCTTCAAATATTTTCTCAGTCCCTTTCTTTATCTCTTCTTCTTCTGGGACCCCTATAATTCGAATGTTGGTGCATTTAATGTTGTCCCAGATGTCTCTGAGACTGTCCTCAATTCTTTTCATTCTTTTGTCTTTATTCTGCTCTGCAGTAGTTATTTCCACTACTTTATCTTCCTAGTCACTTTTCCATTCTTTTGCCTTCGTTATTCTGCTATTGATCCCTTCTAGAGAATTTTTAATTTTATTTATTGTGTTGTTCATCACTGTTTGTTTGCTCTTTAGTTCTTCTAGGTCCTTGTTAAATGTTTCTTGTATTTTCTCCATTGTATTTCCAAGATTTTGCGTCATCTTTACTACCATTATTCTGAATTCTTTTTCAGGTAGACTGCCTATTTCCTCTTCATGTGTTAAGTCTGGTGGGTTTTTACCTTGCTCCATCATCTGCTGTGTGTTTCTCTGTCTTCTTATTTTGCTTAACTTACTGTGTTTGGGGGTCTCCTTTTCGCAGGCTGCAGGTTCGTAGTTCCTGTTGTTTTTTGTGTCTGTCCCCAGTGGCTAAGTTTGGTTCAGTGTTTGTGTAGGGTTCCTGGTGGAGGGGGCTAGTGCCTGTGTTGTGGTGGATGAGGCTGGATCTTGTCTTTCTGGTGGGCAGATCCACGTCTGGTGGTGTGTTCTGGGGTGTCTGTGACCTTATGATTTTAGGCCATCTCTGCTAATGGGTGGGGTTGTGTTCCTATCTTGCTAGTTGTTTGGCATAGGATGTCCAGCATTGTAGCTTGCTGGTCGTTGAGTGGAGCTGGGTCTTGGGGTTGAGATGGAGATCTCTGGGAGAATTTTGCCATTTTTAAATTACATGGAGCTGGGAGGTCTCTTGTGGACCGATGTCCTGAAATTGGCTCCCTCACCTCAGAGGCAAGCCCTGATGCCTGGCTGAGCACCAAGAGCCTCTCATCCACACAGATCAGAATAAAAGGGAGAAAAAGAAAGAAAGAAAGAAAGAAGAAAATAAAATTAAATAAAATAATGCTATTAAAGTAAAAAATAAAAAATAATTATTAAAAGAAATTTTAAAAGTAATAAAAAAAAGAAAGAAGGAAAGAAAGAAGAGAGCAACCAAACCAAAAAACAAATCCACCAATGATAACAGGCCCTAAAATGTATACTAAAAAAACAAAAAACGGACAGATAGAACCCTAGGACCAATGGTAAAAGCAAAGCTATACAGACAAAATCACACACAGAAGCATACACATACACACTCACAAAAAGAGAAAAAGGGAAAAAAATATATATATATTGTTGCTTCCAAAGTCCACCTCCTCAGTTGGGGATGATTCATTGTCTATTCATGTATTGCACAGATGTAGGGTACATCAAGTTGATTGTGGAGATTTAATCCCCTGCTCCTGAGGCTGCTGGGAGAAATTTCCCTTTCTCTTCTCTGTTCACACAGCTCCTGGGGTTCAGCTTTGGATTTGACCCTGCCTCTGCGTATAGGTCACCTGAGGGCGTCTGTTCTTCACTCAGATAGGACGGGGTTAAAGGAGCAGCTGATTCGGGGCTTCACCTCACTCAGGCCGGGGGCAGGGAGGGGTGCGGTTGCGGGGCGAGTCTGCGGCGGCAGAGCCCGGCGTGAGGTTGCACCAGCCTGAGGTGCGCCATGTGCTCTCCTGGGGAAGTTGTCCCTGGATCATGGGACCCTGGCAGTGGCCGGCTTCACTGGCTCCTGGGAGGGGAGGTGTGGAGAGTGACCTGTGCTTGCACACAGGCTTCTTGGTGGCGGCAGCAGCAGCCTTAGTATCTCATGCAGGTCTCTGGCGTCTGAGCTGATAGCCGCGGCTCACGCCCGTCTCTGGAACTCTTTTAAGCAGCGCTCTTAATCCCCTCTCCTCGCGCACCAGGAAACAAAGAGGCAAGAAAAAGTCTCTTGACTCTTCGGCAGCTCCAGACTTTTTCCCGGACCCCGTCCTGGCTAACCGTGGCGCACCAGCCCCCTTCAGGCTGTGTTCACGCCGCCAACCCCAGTCCTCTCCCTGCGATCCGACCGAAGCCTGAGCCTCAGATCCCAGACCCTGCCCGTCCCAGCGGGGAAGCAGACAAACCTCTTGGGCTGGTGAGTGCTGGTTGGAAACCTTTCCTCCTTCACAGCTCCCTCCCACTGGTGCAGGCCCCATCCTTATTCTTTTGTCTCTGTTTTTTCTTTTTTCTTTTGCCCTACCCAGGTACGTGGGGAGTTTCTTGCCTTTTGGGAGGTCTGTGGTCTTCTGCCAGCGTTCAGTAGGTGTTTTGTAGGAGTTGTTCCACGTGTAGACGTATTTCTGGTGTATCTGTGAGGAGGAAGGTGATCTCTGCATCTTACTCTTCTGCCATTTTGAAGCTCCTCAGTCCTTTAGATTTTGATGAGGTTAATTAATTTCTTCTGGTATAGATCATAGGATCTAACAAATTTTTGTCAAATTTAAAGTAATACAGAATTTCTCTTATATTTTCTAGAAATTTTATAGTTTTACATTTTGCATTTAGGTCTATGATTCATCTTGAATTAATTTTTGCAAAGAATGTGAAATATAATTTGAAGTGTAGATAGATTAGATAGATAGATAAATATCTATTTGTTTTAGAACCATTTGTTGAAAGACCATCATTTCTCTATAGCATTGTCCTTGCATCTTTGTAAAATATAAATTAACCATGTATGTGCATCTATTTCTGGACTTTATTCTGGTCCATTGATCTATATGTCATTCTTTTCTCTAGTACTACACTGTTTAATTAGTGCAGCTTTATATTAAGCTTTAAAATTATGTATTGTTTCTCCTCCAACTTTGTTCTTCAAAATCATTTTTGCAATTCTAATTAATTTGTTTTTCCATATTAATTTTAGAATTATCTTGTTGACAAAAATATTGTGCTGAGATTGCATTGAATCTATATATCCATTTGGGATAAATTGACATCTTTATAATATAAAGTCTTTTAACCCATAATTACTTTATTTCTCTTAACTGAGATTCCCTTTGATTTCTTTCCTCAGTATTTTGTAATTTAAGCATACATAGCATGCAGGTGTTTTGTTAAATTTATAACTATGTATTTCACTGTTTACTGCTATTATAAATAATATTGCTTTTTAAGCTTTAATTTCCAATTATTTATTACTATTACATAGAAAAATAATTGAATTTTGTATATTAGCTCTATAATGTGTGACTTTGTAAACTCATGGATGGTTCTAGAGTCCCCCTAGCTCCTTTTTTAGACTCTGTAAAGACTTTCTAAGTAGATAATCATGTAGTTTATGAGTAGAGATAGTTTTATTTTTTCCCCTTCTAATTTGTATGCAAATTTATTTTCCTTGTGTTATCAGTATGAAGTTAAATAGGACAAGGTGAACATCCTTGCTTTTCCTCAGTTTGGGGAAAAAATTCAGTTTTTCACTGTTAAATATGAGTTTGCTGTAATGTTTTTTAATGCTACTTATTAAGTTAATGGAAGTTCCTATACATTTCTAGTCTGCTGAGAGGTTTTTTTTTTTTTTTTTCTATGATCAGATGTGGAATTTTGTAAAATGCTCATCTTTCGAAAAGCTCTTATGGGCTTTCTATTTTAGTCTGGTTATATGATTAATTATCATGTGAGTTTTGAATATTGAACCAGCCTTGCATTTCTAGGATACATCCACTTGTTTCTAACATATTATCCTTTTTATTTATATTACTATATTTAGTTTGTTATATTTGTTGATAATTTTTGTGTCTGTTTATGAAGAGTATTTGTCTGTAGTTTTCTTGTAATGTCTCTGCTTTTGGTATTCATATAATGCTGGCCTCACAAAATGACATGGAAAGTATTCTACCTCATATTTTTTGGAAAATATTGTGTGCAATTGGTATTACTTCTCCCTAAAATGTTTGGAAGAATTCACCATTGAAACCACCTGGAATTGGATTCATCTTTGCTAAAATATCAGAATAACATTTTTTAAATGTAATTGAGCACCTGTTACATGTCTGAAATATTGGTCACTTTCTCAATTTTTATAGCAAGCTTTGGCCTAGGTTAGCAGGAGGTATTGATGGAAGAAAAGATCAATCAGTAGATTTGATGCAAAGTAGACACTACTTTATTTGTGTTCTTGGTATTTCACTGAGGATACTGAAAACGTCTGGTAGAAAAGCTAGGCTTGTAGTTATGGTGATGTAAACTTGTGACCTCAGATCAAGTCACACAACTTCTTTGAGCCCAAGTTTTCTTATCTAAGAAATGGTTATAATGCATCATAAAATACATTACATCAGATAAAGCATTCTGAATTTATGTCAAGTCTATAAATGACCTAATTGGTCAGATTTTTATGGAATATAAACATTCATTTTTCATAAAGTATAAAAAACTCAAAGGTTTAAGTTATATAACTGTGAGAGAAACAACTAGTTGGTCATCAAAATATGTATTCCCTTTGCTTTCTGGGTACATAGCAAGATCTTATTTCTCAACCTGAATTCTAGCCAGAGTAACATGCAAGGAGGTACTGCTTGCCTCTTCCAGTCCTCTTGTGTGCAGCCCTTGTTTCCTTCCCTTCATGCCTGTGGGGATGGAGATAATTAGTCAGTAGTGACCTTGAAGATTGCAGAGGTGCTATGAGCCTGGGTCCCTGAATTATTACATGGATGAGCATTATTGTGCCAGCACATTTACATTTCCAATAATATTGTGAAATACAAAATAATCTAAATTGTTTGGATCATTTGGGGATACATTTGTTAACAACAGCTAGTGTTACCCTAATTTGTACAATTTGATAGGGTGAGAATTCTCTCTTAAACTATCATTTTCTTATTAGGAAAAATGAATGTTCAAATTTGAGCAATCCCAAATGGAACATAAGTATCCTATTTCAGAGGGGACACAATTTATGATCCCCCAACCTATGAATCAAAGGTAAAAAAGAAAAATAATGTTTAAGAATTTGTTAATCAGGTGAAAGATTCCAGGGGAGGATATTTGTGATGGTATTTGCTTATTTGTTTAGGGGGAAGCATAGTAATCCAAATAATTCTCCAAAATAGGGCATGCCAAGCATTAATGATATTTAGTTTATGTAGCTAGAAACTTTACTTACACCTGTAACTGTATGAGACAGTATATGAGCAATGTTGATTTAGAATTATTAAATGACTACTGGAGAAGCTAAAGTATTATATGTACTTAAGAGCAATAGGAGCCACCAGGTATTTATGTGGCTCACTAATAGATTCATGTGCTTTCTGTATGATGGAAGATTGTTTAGATTTCAAGGTTTATTTTGACCCGCCAACAGTGTTGTTAATAATCATTCCTCATTTCCTTCCACTGCTGGGATTTGACAAGGATTTTCTTTCACCTTGAAAAACTGCACATAGCGGAGAGTTTCTTTGCCTTATTCCTGCAGTCTTAACATATCATACTGAGTGAAGATAAATTGCTTTTTTATTCTGTGTTCTGTTATATTTTTGAAAAATGGTTTTCAAATGAGAGATTTGATTCCTCTCTTTGTATTGAAAGATCATAAACAAATACATTTTTATGTTATTTTTCTTTAGTAAGATTTATGATGTTATCCCTAGCAACTGGACTAATTCAATAAGCAGCAGACCATGAGGCAGTAAATGGATACACTATTAATTTTTATTGCTAAAGTTTCTTTTGCATACTATTTGATCTAAAGATGTTATTCACATTTTTATGGTGATACTGGCAGAGTGAAAAAACCTAACTCTATAATTCTTATTGATAAAGTCTGGATATTTTTAACTCAGCAGCTCAAGGCATGGCAACAATTCACATCTCAGGAACCAGTTCATTAAGTGAAAAGTCTTCTGTGAAAAGGGGAAAGCAAAGCAGGTAGAGCAGAGTTTAGTTGCTCAATCAATAGAACACAATTGGGAAGGTTTAACCACAGTACTATCAGTTCACGACACGAAGCTGGTGGATGATTCATTCTTTTCTTTGTTCACCTTCAAAATGAGAAGTATAGGCCTGACTTACCTCAAAAATAGCCTCTTAAAATTGGTTTGATTCTGAGGTTGCACGAAATTGGAGCTAAAACAGTTGACCATTAAAACAGAATGTTCAAATTAAAAAAAAAAAAAAGTTGAAAGGAAAACAAGGATGTGCCTCATTTCCAGATGTACGGGAAATCCATAGGCCCTCATCTCCAAGACTAGTTTGCTAACTTTGAAGTTGTACTAATTGATGAGTACAGCAGAGTCTCCCATCCCAGGCTCACACTGATTAACCCAATTCTCTCAATTCATATTGCCTCACCTTTGAAAAAATGTGTGTCCTACAGACACTTGGAAGAAGTGCTGAATCCAGTATAAACACTGGGGTGGTAATGATAGTCCAAGCCTTTCCAGAACTATGTTATATCAATTTGACTAATATTTATTGAGGACTTATGTTTAAGCTTCATGGAAATGCAAATAAATACAGTCTACGCCCATGAGAAGTTTAATAAGAGAAATAAGATCCAATTATAAAAGATACATAAAATTAATTGATAATCATGCAAAAGCTGTTTTAAATCTGTTTGGTGCTACATGCTAAATGGCTGCCATGGGTATTTAAAGGTGAAGTAGCTCATTCTATGCTGGTATAGCCTGGGAAGTTTTATGGACATTCATTTTACTCTTTGAAGGTTGTTTAGTATTAAGCAATATTAGAACACAAAGGATTATTATCTTTACATCCATGAGGCAGACAGTAATTACCAAAGGCACTCAAAGAGGAATACATGATTCAAGGCTAGAGTTGTCTGAAAATTCTTTTTGAAGGACATAAGATCTGAGTTGGGTTTCTCTCAAAATCTAAGGCAAACATAATAATGATGAAGCACTAGAGATTTTCTTTTAAATGAAATCAGTATACAAAAAAGCCAGGTTGCTGATCACAGATCTATAGTAGACACTTTTCAAAAATGTTCTAATGAGGTATAATTTACATACCATATAATTCACCCTTTATTTAAAGTATATAATTCAATGAATTTCTTATATTAATTTTAGGATATCCACAGTTGCACAGCTGTCATAATAATCTAACTTTAGTTCATTTTCATTATTCAAAAAAGAAACCCTGTACCATTAATTAAAAAAAAAAAAACCCTGTACCCTCATCCCAGACACCCAAGCCTTAGGCAACAATTAACATATTTGTTTCCAAAATTTGACTAACATTGTTTCATATACAACAGGTGGTCTATTGTGACTGACTTCTTTTACTTCATTATGGGGATAATGCTTTTGACTTTCATCTATGTTATAGCATAGATCATCACTTCATTACATTGTACATTTTATTGACAAATAATATTCCTCTATCTACATAAGTCAGATTTTATTATCTATTAATAAATAGATTTGTCCATTCATCAGTTAATGGACATTTGGGCTGTCTCCACATTTTGACTATTATGAAAAATGCTGCTATATAAACATTCATGTCCAAGTTTTTGTGTGAATGTATGTTTTTATTTCTCTTGGCTGGGAGAAATTGCTGGATCATATGGCAACTCTATGTTTAACCATGTGAGGAATCACCAGACTGTTTTCTATACCTACCAGCAGTATATGACTTTTCCAGTTTCTCTACATCCTCACCAAACACTTGTTTTTATCTGTCTTTTTGATCATAGCCAATCTAGTAGGTATGAAGTGGTGTCTTGTGGTTTTGATTTGTTTATCTCTGATGGCTAATGGTGATTGCACATATTTCCATGGCTTATTAGCTATTTGTATATGATCTGTGGAGAAATGCCTACTCAAATTCCTTGCCTATTTTTAATTGCATTATTTTTTATTGTTGACTTGTAAAAGGTCTTTATATACTCTGAATGCAAGTCCCTTATCAGACATGTGATTTACAGATATTTTCTCCCATCCTGTGGGTTGTATTTTTACTTTCTCAATGGTATCCCTTAAAGAACAAAAGTTTTTATTTCTTATAAAGATCAATTTATCTGCTTTTTGTTTGGTTGCTTGCATATCTAAGAATCTATAACCTAATTGAAAGTCACAAAAATTTACTTGTATTTTCTCCTAAGAGTTTTAATGTTTTACCTCTCACAATCAGTTCTATGATCCATTTTGAATTAATTTTTGTATAACATGCCCTAATCCCCGGAATTTATGACTATGTTACCTTAATTTGCAGATGTGATAAAGGTTATGGACCTTGAGATTGGGAGAATATTCTGGATTATCCAGATGTGCCTGATCTTATCACATGAGTCCTTAAATTCAGAGAATCTTTCCTGGCTGTGTAAGAGAGAGATGGCCATGTGAAAAGGACTTGTCACCCCATTGTTGGTTCAAACATGTAGTGTTCTATGTGCAAGGACTGGAGAAAGGCCTCTGGGAGCTTAGAGTCCTCCCAGATATTTATAGCCAGAACGACATAAAGTCTTCAGTCTTACAACTGCATTGGACTGAATTCTGCTAACACAAGAATGAGCAGGAAAGGGATTTTCCCCTAGAGCCTGCAGAAAGGAAGACAGCCCCGTGGACACCTTGGTATTAGCCCTGTGAGATCAGTGTTAGTCTTCTGACTACAGATAATAAATCATGCAAGATAATAATTTGTTGTTTAAGCCATCAGATCTGTGGCTACTGCAACAAAGAAAAGGAACACAAATTCCTATTTGATTTTGTAATGGGATCTTCAAAGTTAGTCTTTTCCTTCAGTCTGGGGAGAATATCCTTCTCTGTCCTCAGATTTGGGAACACCCACTCAGTGTTTCTTTTTCATGCCATGAATTCCAATCTCACTTATATATTCTTTTGCAGTCTCATACTACTGATGGAAGAGTTTGCAGAAATTCCTACCACATTCTTCAAGAATTCTCCTTATGATATATTGAAATAATAATAAAAAAGATTTATTTTCTGATGGGGTGTACAACACATTTCCTGGTTATCACTTAATTTTGCCTTTAGTTCACATATATTCTGCACATTTGAACAACTTAAATTTGCCTCTTTTAACAAAAGAAAAATCAAAAATTTATGGTAAAGCCATGCAAATTACAGCAATATCTCAAATAATAGTGATAATTTTGGTATGCTTACTACTAAATTGTACTCTCTGGAAATCACAAGATCTTAGCGTTGGAAGTGATGTTAACTTCTTAAACCTGGAACAGAGGAAACTGGTGCCAGAAAATTTAAAAAGTAAGTGACTTGCAAAGGTTTATCTGGTCTGTTTTGGTGGAACCAGAACCTGACCTCCAGTATTATGTTTTCCAGTTGAAATCACCATTCACTAAATATTTCATTCTTTAAGAAAGAAGGTAGAAGAGATATGTATAAATATATTTATAACTATATATATAAAATTTGGGTTTAAAGTAGATCCCATAAACCCAAGAGTTTAGTGAAAGGGCAATATATTAAACTCTTAGGTTTATGGGATCCAGTTTAAACATAATTATAAAATATAATGGTAAGTTTATTGCTTTGTGGTTCAAAGTTTATTTTCTTTTATAAGGGCATGCAACTTTAAAAGACATACTAAGATTGATAAATGTTAATAACTGTTAAGTAGTAGATAAAATGTGTCTTTATTATACTATTTTCTTACATTTGTGTATGTTTGAAAATTTCCATAATTAAAAAAAGGAACATGCTGTAGTTCATAAGATTAAACTGTCAGAGGTGCAGCAAATTCCATGGACTCTGAAATTATCAAAAGAATATTAAACTTTGATTTTATCATGTCATTTTTTTTACTTTTTTTTTTTGGTGTGTCTGTGGGTATGAACTCTGAATGTCATTCAGTCAAAAGCATAATATCAAGAGATCTTTTCTACAAAAAAGGAAAACTCTAGGCATTTGAATTAGCTGATGGGGAACAAACATGGAATGCATTAAAACAAGGAAAAGCTAGGGTGAATATCAATTCATTATATAATATATATGCAGTTGTAGATATTTGTAGATGTAGATAGGTATGGCTATTTAAATTCTGTTCTCTATTTTAAGTAACTTTCTCCTTTTTGTTTCTTTAAAGAAAAAAACTATGGCAACCTTGACAAAATTGATGAATTTTATTTTTGCATTTTAAAATATCTTTAATATTAATTAAGACTATAAATTTAAGGTTAGTTAAATTACACTCCTGCAAATTTAAGGGGAATTAATGGAATGATGGAAGACAATTTTGCAATTTAATGGTATCACCATTAATGACCTCCTTTTCTTCAAGTAGATGTATTTGGGGTAGCAGTTTTCAGTTCAGATATGATTTTTATATTTGCTAACAAGTCAGTGAAGGGAACCAACTCCAACAGGATCTGTTTTTGTTGCTCCTTTAACATTGTGCTCCAGATCACTGTACTATCAGTCAAGCAAAATTTTCATCTCATCTTCTAATCTGTCAATTTCTAGTCCTCTAAAATGAAATTCCAATGGCAATCGTATTTTAACTAGAATGAGAGACATGCAGTTTAGGGCTACAATTTTATCGCCACCACCCCCAATGAAAAAACAGTGACTCATGGAAGTACCTGTGTTCTTCTAGATATCCTTTCAATAATATACCCTGAAGAAAATTCCACATTTGTTTATCTGACATTAATGGGAAAACTGATTATCTCTTTTCCTAGCCCTAATGTTCAATGCCATTTCTCTGTGTACATCTATTATGGGAGAAGTCTTGGCCTCTACTTTTATTTCATAGAACATCTTTTAAAAGTCCAGGGACAATAATGAGAATTAGAATTATGTCTTCTCTTTAAAGTTTCTTCCATGACATAGTGGATCTGAGGTCCAGTTTTTCTTGATCTGTGGAACAGAAGTTGGCTCTTAGTTACCCTCTGATTTTGCCTGCTTCCCTAGAATGCTGGAATTATAGCTATGTGGTTTATTTCTACATATATGTAAGACAAGATCTGGCCTTTCACTAATATGTTTTTTTTTTTTTTTATTTTAGGCCAAGTTCACCAATCATTTAGTCTTTAAATGCAACTAAAAGTAACCATGTTTACATATCATATTTCAAACTATCACTAGATCCTTTAAAAATATAATCATTTAAAATGATTTTATTGAAAGTTTCTAGCTAGGAATGTGTCTTCTAGTTACTTTCCTGCTGAAGATCCTTCTTTATCAAAAATGATGATCTTCCATATTCCAAAATGTGTGAGTACACTTACTGTCCTGTTCAAAACAGCAGCATCTCATTTTTCGCTATTGAAAATTCCTCATTGGCTCTTAATTTGGATATATATTGGCTATATCATTGACTACATGCTCTTTTTTGTTTTGCTTTCCTTTATTCAGGAAGCCATCAGTTTTTTTTGTTTGTTTGTTTGTTTTTTTGTCTCTTGATAGTTTCCCCAGCAGCATGGTTTGGGTTACATTAGGATCAAGGCCTCTCCCTTCCCCATGAGGCTACAGGACATAGGTCAAAGCCACATAGTCAGGAGAAAGCATGAGGACTTGTTGGCCAAAAGATCTGGCTTTGAATCCCAGTTTCACCTGATAAGTTTGCTGAGAAGAGTAAATTTAATAATATGTACAAAGATTTTGATACAATGTTGATGTTCAACAAATGGTATTTCCTTTTACTTCATTTCTTCTCTCCCACATGCTTTATTATTTATATTTTTGGTTTAATTAGCAAGTAAAGTATATGGCTGAGTGTCTGTCATATAGTGTTACTCAACAAATACTAGTCATTATTAAAGTTATTACCCATGTATTGCCACCCCAACTTTTCCTGACTACATTTCCTATGAAGTTCTTTATGCTTTCAATGTCAAATGTATTTATTTTTCTCCTCTAAATGTAGGCTGAGAATGTTTTGTCCAGGAACTGGGGTTTTTGATGTGTTTTCAGGAGGCTGAGTTCCTAAGGGTGAAAAGAGAAAAACAGGTAAAGTGGAAGAACAATTACAGTTAAATGATTCAGAAAAGTTGGAAAGGAAGAAAAAATGAGGCTATATTTGTCTTATTCAGATAGTATTTAAGAAACACAATTTTAAAGAGCAATATATACTCTATAATGAATCGTTAAGATATTGATTTTTTAGATTCACTATGTGGCCTTATGACTGATTCACTGTATTTTTTTTTAAAGGTTTTTTTTTCTTTTTTTAAATTAATTTTTTTTTTTTTTTAATTTTTGCTGTGTTGGGTCTTCGTTTCTGTGCGAGGGCTTTCTCTAGTTGTGGCAAGTGGGGGCCACTCTTTGTCACGGTGTGTGGGCCTCTCTTGTTGTGGAGCACAGGCTCCAGACATGCAGGCTCAGTAGTTGTGGTGCACGGGCTTAGTTGCTCCACAGCATGTGGGATCCTCCCAGACCAGGGCTCGAACCTGTGTCCCCTGCATTAGCAGGCAGATTCTCAACCACTGCGCCACCAGGGAAGCCCTGATCCATTGTATTAATAGTGCATATTGGTGTTTGACCAACATAACAGTAATTGAATGTAACATGATGCATGGAATCTGCTGTGTGATTACCATCAAGGTACAATTTTATTTCATGAATGATATGAAATTTTTTGAAAAAAGAACTTCAGGTTTCACCTTGAGATAAAGTTCGTAGTCAGAGTTCACTGCAGGTGGATAGATATATTGTTCAAATACATTTTGAAGAAAATGGAATAAACCATGACCGCTTGTGCGTTCATTAAATATATGGTTGGTACTTTCTTTGAAAATGCATCTTATTTGATATCAACATTCTTGAATACCTGCTTTAAGTAATCCTAGTTATAATAATTTCTCATATTTTATTGTCAATGCTGGCTGTTCCCTTCCCTAATTGTTTTTTCCTATATGGGCTATTGCCACAGAATGACTTTCAGCATTTGTTGCCAGTTTACTATAAAATCTTCTCCCTGCCAGCAATATTGTATTAATAATGGAAAGCAAATGTATGAAGTGCCTTGACTCTTCTACACATTTTTAAATATTTAGTCAGTTTACTATATAAGATGACGTGTGAGTGCTCTCACTGAGAGGATCTCATTCTCTCCAAGGGCTACAGTTGTAACGCTCCAAAGACTTCTGGATCTATATGATCAACCCAGGTCTTTCTCTTGAATTCCATGCCTACATTCTGAACTGCCTACTGTTCATTACTAAAGACATTTCAACTACAATTACGAAGAGCTGAACTCATTAATTTTCCTCCACATAACTGTTAATGAAAGGTACCACCACCCATGTTTGCTTATGTTTTAGGAAGACTAGGTATCATTCAAATGCCTCCTTCTCTATAAACAGCCTCCATGTTCAATCAATCATTGCATCTTTTGAATCCTACCTCCTTAGTTGAATCTATTTCCTTCTCTTCATCTCCACGGCCCTACCACTTTTTAGACCGTCAGCATCATTTACCCATTTTACTGCAACAGCATCTGATTCAGTAGCCTGCTTCTTGCATAGAAACAAATGTAGGCACAGAATTATTTATATCATGTCACTCCCATGCCTAAAACATTCCCTCTGCCCTAAAATTGAAGTTAAAACTCCTCAACATGGTTTACGGTTTCCTTTATGATATCGTTCTAGCTGCCTACACTGGCTTTATCTCTATGCTCTTCCTCCCTAGCATCCCTCTTAGCAGCTCCACTGAACTTCTTCCAGTTTCTTGAATAGCTTATTCACTATCTTGCTTCAGAGATTTGCCCTTCCATTTTCCTTGTCTGAGATTCTCTCTCTACTCCATTTTTATTATTCGCTCTTTGTATTAGTTAGGGTTCTCCAGAGAAACAGAACCAATAAGATACAATTTATTATAAGGAATTGCCTCACATGATTATGGAGGCTGAGAAGTCCCAAGATCTGCAGTCAGTCAGTTGAAGACCCAAGAGCACTGATGGTCTAAGTGCCGGTCTCAGTCTGAGTTCAAAGGCAGAGGACCAATGTCCAAGCTCAAAGACAGGTGGAGAGATTGAATTCTCCTGTACTCAGCCTTCTTGTTCTATTCAGGACTTCAATGGATTAGATGAAACCCATCCAAACTGGAGAGAGCAATCTGCTTTTTTCCACTCTATAGACTCAGGTGTTAATCTGATCCAGAAACACCCCCAGAGACATACCTAAAATAATGTTTAACCAACTATCTGGCAACCCTATGGCCCAGTCAAGTTGACACACAAAAGTAGCCATCACACACTCCTAATCTCATTCTGGACACCTTTTTCTCAAGAAAAATTTCTATGACCCTGGGTCCTGATGAGGTTGCATTCTTACTCTCCTGCTTCTATAGCTCCATGTTCATCCCCATCCTAGCACCTATCACACTTCATCCTCATTGCCTGCTTACTTACATCCTAAACAAGACTCTAAGTCTTGCTCATCTTTCCTTTTGTAATTCCTAATTTAGGAGTTAGGAATTACACTTTGGCACTTAGGAGGTGTTCAATAAATATGCATTGAATGCATGAGCTATTCTATTAACCTTTAACTTGAATCCTTACAAACATTAAAACAATATAATTATTTTAGCTTGATTGCTTATATAAAACCAACATTTATTACTGCCCAATTATGGATGAATATATATGTAACCATATTCAACATTCCGGTTTCATTAACTTTCCTCTGGAATTTTATACACTAAACCTGTTCAATCTGTGGTTTAGATATTTTATGCTGATTAAAACTGTGGCTGTCTTGTTAGAATTGTCTTTGTTGCTCACCACCAGGGAAAAGGGCATTTTAGCTGTTTCAAATTAGAAAGTTGCATATGAAAGGAACAGAGGCATTGGAATAAAACAAAGCCCAGGTTTGGAGACTAGTGCTTTTTGCCTTCATTCTGCCTTAGTTATTGACTTCTGTGTACTGAACATCTAGAAAAATACCTGGCACAGAATAGGTTCTAAAAATTGTTAGATAACTTTGATAAGTTACAAAGATTATTTTAGTCACAGCCTTCTCATTTAGTAAGTTACCATAATTGTATTTACTTCACAAAGGTTTTTGAGACTATAAATGAGTTAATATACTCAAAATGAGTGCAGAGCATATGCCAGATGAAAGTCTCTTGTATTTCTTATTTTCATAGTATCAGAATATCTGAATGAGAATCTGTTTATAAGTGCAAAATATTGGCTCCATCCTGTAGCCCCCAATTACATAGTTTTCCCCTTTAAGTACTTATATGCTCCAGGTACTACTTAAGTGCTTTACATACATCATCATTTCATTTTAATAAGATATTGCTCTTCTCAATTCATAGAGAAAATCTAGTTTCATAAAGATTCAGTAACTTGCCCAAGTTCACATGAGTATGGAGTTGCAAAGCCTAAACTGGCACTTGAAATTATCTGATATCAAAATTCAATGGTAATAACCTTCTTCAATTTTAAAGCACCTGGAATAAAGTCTGTGTTCATTAGAACTTAATTTCTTTTCCCTTCTTGTCCTATAGAATCAGTGTTCTACTTGTCTACATCCTTTGTATTTGCATAAGCACGGAGCGTATGGCATTTAGTGGAAGGCATTTCCACCAGAGAATGCGAAGATGCTTTTGCTCTAACTGCTCTTGGCTCCTTTCCAGCTATGTTGACTCCTCTCCCACCCACCAGTGGATGTTCATACCATTGCACAGCTGGAACACAGCCATGACTGCTGCAGACGAAGTCTTCCATGGATGGACTTTGGTCAGACTACACTGGATATTTTGTAATGGCAAGATTGTTTGTCTTTCCTTCATCTTTGAGAAAGTAAAAGACCCTCCTGGCTACAACCAAGTAAAGGGAAAAAGCCAAGGTTAAACTTACATCTCTATAACCCTCCCTCCACAACGTTCAATTCAATACATAAAATGAGTCCCTACATTAACTGTCACTGCTTAATCCCAGTACCAGATGATGTTCTTCCACCTGTATTTTGGAAGCTTTCCCTTCTTTTCTCTTCTCAGATTTACTTCCACAATAATCATCCTCCCGTTCTGTCAATGATATCTTTTTCTTCTTTGTTATTATTGCTCTTATTCTTCCTCTCTACCTTCAAGAATATTCTTTTTTCCTCTATAATAAAAATAACAACAAACTTCCTGAATTGCTCTGATTTTTCTTTTAGTTACCATTCTTTCGTTTTCCATTTGATAAAAAACTCTTAGACTTTTTGGTAATCTTAATTTTTCTCCTATTATCTTCCAAGTTATACAATTTAAAATTTGTTAAAAGAACTCTAACAAAGGGCTTCCCTGGTGGTGCAGTGGTTGGGAGTCCTCCTGCTAGTTCAGGGGGCGTGGGTTCTTCGTGCCCCGGTCTGGGAAGATCCCACATGCCGCAGAGCGGCTGGGCCCGTGAGCCCTGGCTGCTGAGCCTGTGTGTCCGGAGCCTGTGCTCTGCAACAGGAGAGGCCACAACAGAGAGGCCCGCCACCAAAAAACAAAAAACAACAAAAGAAGAACTCTAATAAAATTTTATTGAAATAAAAACCATCAACTGAACTACATTTACAACTTTATAAATTAACTGAATGATATATATTGATTTCATTGTTTTTAAACTGACACTTCATATATTTTAAAATGCTTTTACAGTTAACTGTATAATATTTTATCCCTGAAGAATCAAAGATATTCTCTGTAGTTAGTAGGGATCATTTTTCTATATTGCAGACACTTAGCTAATTTACATATGAATGTGCTTTTTCACATGGGGTTTAATAAATTGATTTTTATAATAAATTTATTCTACCATAATAGGAAAATATCCTTAATGATAAATGACTAATCATTAAAAAAATGAAATATGTGAGTAACCAGTTGGTTTTGTTCTTAATTACTTGTTCTTAATTACTGTACGTACACAGGTGCACAGACACATAGACACACTTTTTTTTTTTTGCCTATTACTACCCATATAAAATTTAATAGTAATTTGACTAATGTGATGAGGAAAATTATTCTATTTATAATTACTTAAAATTTTTTGAAGAAATTTGAGCATTTGGTTGCTAAAGTGGGAATTAACATTTTAAAGATACAGTGTTTTCAGAGAGCTCAGCAAAGCATTTGGTTATTTTTTAGCCTCAAGAAGTGGGAAAATGGTAGTTATTTAAATGTCACTGCTTTACAAAGACTTTAGTCTCTTGTTTCCTTGTCTCTTTATCCTTCATTTGCAAGTGCTTGCATAATATATCCAGTAAGTGTATTTTTTGAAGTATAACTATTTTTAAAATATGCAATCCTTAGTTTTATTGCTTCATATTTACATTAGAGATTAATACGTTTTCTTGAATGCTTGGCAGATTAACATCTCTTTGTTTACCTTTATGATTTTTGTTTTAAGCACTAAAGAAGTCTGTCATTGACAAAACTGAGCTATGTCAATGATTCTATTTTTCAGAATTTTTTGCGACATTGACATTTTGGAAAAACATGCATATAAATTAGATGATAAAGGTAGAAACTGAAGTTTTAATTGCTAGTTACTCAGTGTACTTTTAAGCCTACTAGATGAGAACATTGATGCCTTATTTCATGCTTTATAAAATAATTTATTATTATTTTGAAAATTATTTGCCATGTTTATTCCAATTCCTCAATTCTTTTAATAAAAAAATCAACCTAATTAAATCATTGAAGGTTAAAATTAAATTCCATTTCAATATTCTTTACCTAGGAATCCTAAGAGTTTCTAAGTGTTTAATTACCTCAGTTGTATAAGGGTTAACAGTCAGAAATATATCCAGGTTATCTAAGTCATACAATTGTCAGATGGTTGCTAAGCAACAGATAGGTTTGGCTGATGCATGTTTCTAGGCAAAGCTTATAGTGTGAAAAGAACAAGTTGCATGATACCTGCATTTTTGTTGTTATGTTTTTAGAAAATAAAGTTGTACTGGAGGGGAGAAAAAAAGCCTTGACATTTATTATGCATATTGTCTTTCTTCTAAATGTCAGAACTATATTATTTGATAGTTAATTGATAAGGGACATTAAATTAAAATGACAGATGACATTTTATTTCTTATGCGGTTTTAGATATTAGCTTTTCATTTAATCCTATTTTTGTAGCTTATCATCAAGTTAATTAATTTCTAAATTTATTATGATTGAAAAGAAGCTGCGAATCAAAATTAATTAAAATATAGTTACTTTAAAATATACACATTTCAATGCTACTAAGGAAAAGAAAGGAAAATGACTTATATTACATGATTCTAGCACAACACCAGAATATTTCAGCAGTGATGGAAATGGTACTGAAATAGAGACCACATTTTAGAAATCTAGGGTGAAACTTTAATCCTTTGCAAATGACTTAAAGCTACTATTACTACATATTACTTGATTCATTTTTATTATCTGTGTCCAGTATAATGCCTGCCTCTTAGTTATAAACTCTTATGATGTTAGTTCTTCCTCTCTTTTTACTCTCCTTAATAATTGATGAATAAGGAGTAGGTGAGAATTTTAATTGCAAGACGAAAAAGTAAAATTATCTATTAGATGTCTAGGAAACAAAAATACATTGTATGGTCATTAGTTTTCAAACATACTATATATTATTTAAAGTAAAAATTTCAGAGATCTCATTTTTTATTCCCCAAATGAGGAGTTGTGGCAAAAATCATAAAAAATCATTTTGATTTAGTTTATTTTTTCATCAGGAAAATTTAATTAAAAATTTAGCAAAATTAACATTTTCTTTTGTGTCAATTGGGAATGCAATCTCTTATCAATTATGAGGTTTCTCAGTGAACTTCCAGTTCTTAGGATTAGAGGAAAATCAGAGAACATTCAAATTCAACATCTTTACAAAACAATATTTCATAAAATTTCTATCTAGAATTATGATTCTGGTGCTTCTCTCTGATTTCTAGTATTAGATAATAGAATTTAAGAGAACTCAATTAAAATAAAGTATGTGAGGTAGATAAATCAGGTGGAAGGGTATGGTGACAATGATTTAACAAGTCAACTGGAAAATATCACAGTTTTTTTTTGTAATTCAAACCAAACTTTCTGTTTATATAAACCTTAATTCTGTATTCAGTTCACAGAGCAGACATCTGCTCAGTTATTATAGACTTTAAAAAGTGAGGCCAAGATTTATTTTACCTCTTGGAAAATCAACCAAAGAACGTCATTCTTGATGTATAAAGTGAGAATTCCAGACTCCATGTGAATTTGTTGACAATACCATATAACAAAAATAATAATAAAATAAAAATACTTGAAATTATGAAACATTGTTATTTATGAATATACCTAACATAAAGAGAAATGTAGTTATGCTTAATATATATTCTCTATCTAGCAGCTTTTATAATATGTGGCCTTGTTCAAGAGCAAACTGTCGGCCTAACACCTTCTAAAATAAAGAATATACTCAGATAAATATTGTTACCAGGTTTCAGAAATGTTTCAACATGTTATGAAATAAGCACATGTAGAAAATCAGGACTGTTATAATTTGAGGACTAGATTGTTCAAAAGGTGATGTTATTTTCAAAGTTATGTCTCTTAAGACTATTATGCTCAATTTTCTTTTTCTTTCTGACATCCAGAAACAGGCATGTCCAGATGAAAAGAGTTTTATTTAAATGGGAAAAGAAAACACTTTAAAGAATTAGTATGGATGTTCGATGCTTTGATATGAATTTCTGGGGATATTTTGTAAATTAGTTGTGGTTAATTCTTTGCTCATTTCTTCTAGATTTTTCCCACTTTGAGGGACATGTGAAACTAATGGAACCAGATGTACAGAAAAGGATCAAGCTGTATAAATCCCACTTCCCTTAAATTGCTAACTATAGTTATCTGTATTTTAATAAGGAGACTTTTATTAGTATTGGAGATGTTTCTTGGCTTACAGCTTCGATTGAGTTGTTAAATCTCCAATACTTTCTTCTTCCCATATTATTTTTTAATAGATTATCTGTATAGAATTTCATGGGCATTATAAGAAATGATGATGAAAAACTCTTTAGTCTTGAATTGAGGTAGAGTAAAATAGTAAATTTTTGTTAGGTCAATTAAATCATAATAGTCTTTTAAGTTATTTTATAAAGAACATTTTGGTGGAGCCATAATAGGATCTTCCTTTTAAAACTTTATTTTCCTTCTACCTGTGGACATAATCTACTAGAAACTGACAGCATTCCTATACTGGTTAGCAAACAGTCCCATTTATACAGAAGAGATTCCAAATATCCAAACTTGACTTAGAATACTGTATGCATATCCTTGAATTACTGAAAGACTATTCCAAACAGGTGGCCTGCTCAACCATGTATAGGATAATAGAAGAAAACAGACATAAGATGAAAAAAATTAAGAAAATCTTCATGATGCCATTAGTTTAGCTGATATTGTACTTGAAATTAATTTGATTACATTATAATTACATTAGAAAATAAATATGAAATATAATCATATACGTTAGAAAGGCCTTTGTCAGGAGACCAAGCCAGGAGTCTCATGATGCTTACTATACTTAGGAAAGGAACTGTTATCTGGGGACTGGCGAAGGAAAAAGACTAGAGAAGAAGGGAACAAACATTTATTAAATGCTTGTCACTTGATAGATACTATTCTAAGGGCATGTTATCTCATTTAACATTTATAACCCAGTAAGGCAGGGAATGTCATTGCCAACAGGTAGATGAGAAAAAAAAAGAAACTTCAAGGAGTTATGTAATTTGTAAAATGTTTTAAACTGGTAGCCAGCAGAGAAGGTATTAGACCTCAGGCATGTCTACCGGCTGGGCTCGTGTTCATAGTGGTTGCTGAACTTGAAATTAGCAGAGGTAGCAGCACTTATAGCAAAAGAGCCATCAGAATGTTCCTCATTTTGTGGCTTCCTGATAGGTGCTGAATAAACATTCAGTGATGTGGGCCCAATTTTAGAAAATAATCTATTATTTAATGGAGGTTAAGTCTTCACTTACTTTATTTCCTAAATCTTTTTTTTAAATTTAATTTAATTTAATTTTTTTGTTCCCGAATTCTCGCCGCCCAGCGATGTGAAAGCTTAGTACCTCACATACAGGCGGGTCGCGCAGGCGCCGCCATTTTTAGCGCAGTAACGCTGGAAACGTATTCCAGCTACAAAACCCGAGACCGCCACAAGCGCAAAACGCAATTTTAGTAACCCGGCCGCCCGCACCTTGAACTACGTACTGCCAACACAGCTAAACCCAAGCACTGTCTCGACGCGGGTGAAGCCCACGTTTTCAGCACTCATACAAGCGGGTACACCGCAAGACCGACCCCGACCGTGAAACTAAAAGCACGAAACTTGGCAAACTGCACACAAAGTCGCACAGCTCTGATCTTACACCTCAAGAAAAATCAGGGGAAAGCACGAACGCAGTCCCCCACTACCGACAAATTATGCAGTCGAGTTTCCCACATTTGGGGAAATCGCAGGGGTCTGCACATACGGAGTGCAATGGATAAGCCTCGCCCTGGGAAAACAACCTTCGTGATCATGGTATCTCCCCTGCCAGGAAAGTATTTCCTAAATCTTATGTAGGACAAAAACTTCAGTTGCAGATATACAGATAACAGCCTGAGTGTGTTAATTTGGCTAAAAGACAGATGTTGATGTTATAAAAACACATAAATGGAGAACATCACTTACAACAGTGGTTTGCAAACTTGTGTTTTCAATTTCTTTTTTTTAATTATTATTATTTTTATTTATTTTTGGCTGCATTGGGCCATCGTTGCCGTACGCGGGCTTTCTCTAGTTGCGGAGAGCGGGGGCTACGCTTCGTTGCGGGGCACGGGCTTCGCATTTTGGTGGCTTCTCTTGTTGCAGAGCACAGGCTCTAGAGTGCAGGCTCAGTAGTTGTGGCTCATGGGCTTAGCTGCTCAGTGACATGTGGGATCTTCCCGGACCAGGGCTTGAACCTGTGTCCCCTGCATTAGCAGGCAGATTCTTAACCACTGCGCCACCAAGGAAGCCCCTCAAGTTATTTTTGAATGTGACGAAAAATATACTTTCTTTCATCACCAACACATGCACACAAGCAAATTTATAAAATAGTACTTTACCGTAACTGCAAGTAATGCAGTATATATTCCATCCCATCTCATTCCATTCTATCCCATCCTAGTTCATGCTATGGTATAACATTCTATCACTTTTTAAAAAATACTTGTTATACACACACTGAATTGATTTCATAACACACTGTGGGCCATGATTTATAGTTTGGAAATTACTGATCAAAAGGTATCAAGGTAAAATTTCCAGGAGAATATAAACTTTAAACTATAAATTTAGATGAAGAAAATAAGTAGACGGTAGCTAGACAGAAAACTAGGGGATGGGAGACAGTGTAGAGTTGTGTTCCAGGTGGAGACAACAGAAGGTGTGGAAGCCCAGAATTGGAAAGGAATTTGGTTAGTTCAGGCACCTGAGAGAAGGGACAGTGTAGGGGGAATATATTGGCAGAGTGAGAAAGTAATATATGTGATCTATATACATATAACTCAAAGCTATGCAGACCATATTAACAATGAAATTTTCAAAGGATGCTATTGGAGGAGGGAGTAGTGTTGATTTGATCAGATTGTCTTCATAAAGAGGTCAAGGTGGAGAGAGGTGGGGAAAAATCCAAAGAGGGACCAGATTGGATATCAGAAGAATAGTTGGGAGGCTGCTATAGTGGGCTGGGTGTGAGACAGAGAATGGGCTGCGTGGTATGTAGTTTAGAATAGGCCAGTGCAGAAGAATTGGAGGAAAGTAGATGAGATAAAGATATATCTAGTAAATAAAAACAAGAGGATTTAGTGGTGGATTGGCTGTGGAGAGGCAGTGAAGAATGATGGGTTAAAGACAATAGTTATAATAGTTGTTAACATTTTAGAATACTTGGGTCAGATACTTGTAAGCAATTTCTGTCTTAAATTTGGCCTTCAAACATTTTTCTGAATGTAACCTACATTAAGAAATCTATTTTCTGTTATCATATACACAGGTATATTTGTAAAACAGCACCTCTCAGATTTTTGACTTATCAATTAGGCAAAGGCTAGTGCTATAAAGTAAATAAACAATACTGGAGAAGTTTGTTTTATAGAGGGGAAATGAGGGATGATGAGTTTGGTTTGGATATCATGGAATTTAGATGTCTCTATGTCTATGTCTCTATGTCTCAGAAGAATCATTTGGGTTACAGATAAAACATATGGGAGTGATCAACACATAGGTAAAAATGAAAACCAAGGGCTCAGTGAAATCATCTGGGCAGAGAAGATAGAGTGAAAAGAAAATGAGGCTTCATTTAGAGCCTTGCACAAATCAAATATTAATGGTCAAATTGAGGAGGAACAGCTGAGAAAGGAGCCTGAAAACAGTGGCCTAAGACAGAGGAGAAAATCAGGAGAGAGTATGGTCACGTGGTCACAGAATTGAGGCGTTTTGTTTGTTTGCTTGTAAAATGATGAGTATATAAGAATGAGTCATAAACTGTACAGAATAACTCTGTAGAGTCAACTAAGGTAAAAACAATGAAAGTTTCTTTTGGACTTAGATACACGCTCAGTGGTGACCTCAAGGAGAGGTGATCTCTATGGTAGAATGTATAAGGGTTATAAATGTGTGACTTAAACAAATTCTCTTTAACCTATGATTAGGTAAAATTCACATGCTAACATGTCTTTAGGTAATGTTTCCATTTGGGGATAATTAAACGTCTAGCCAAAATTACAGCTTGGTCCACTAAGTCTGAGGTTGGAACTCTGTCAACTGTGAAGACTTACTCTTCCATCACTGCAACGACATGCAAATGAGAAGAAACACAACACAGTGAAGTCAACAGTAAAATAAGGAGGGTCTTCTAACAACCCAAAGAAAGTTTACAGGAGTTGAGGAATGAGGAGGATTTGGAGGCATGGGGAATGGAGGGATGAGGAGAGAAGCTGTCATCATACAGGATGTACATACATTTGGTCTCCCTGCTGTGCTCTTCAAGCTGGAGGGTTCTCCTTGGATGGTTATGAGAACAAAATAGAAGTTACATTTTTCTCAGTTGCCTTAGACCTGGTCCCTGAAGTTCCAGAACACAGGGAGGTTGTCAATTGTGTGATGGGACAGATTTTCAGGTTAGAGCAGATACAGGAGATAAGAAAAAGTAAAACACTGAAGATATTAAGAATAGAAAGTCCCTGAAAGATGATTGATTGCCTATAAAGAGAAGAAGATGCTAGGTTAGTATTTGGGATGTCTTTTTGAAATCATAGATATATTTATTTTCTTAAAGAATGGGAATACCTGTTGGTTTGCAACCTTGAGAGTTCCACAGATGAAATTCAAAACTGATTTCCATAAATGAAGGGCAAGGAGGGACTGATGAAAGAGACAGAACACTCCAGATTGTAGGTGGAACTTAATAAGCAAGGGAACTTACATGCAAGGCTTGTCGTGGGCAGACAGAAGACAAGCAGACCTCTGCTTCTGACTGCCAGAATCTTAAAAGTTTATACAAAAGCTTTAATGGGATTCAGTCACATACACTGTCCTGATGATCTCAACAACACCTTATTATTCTCTCAAAGCTGTGTCCTTGAAAAGACTCCCAGTGCAGGAACGGTGAACAGAAAGTACATTCCAAGGATGGGGCAGGGTTTAAGGAGTCTCCATCTTGGGTCTGGCTCCTGGGTCAACCAGTGGTCATGTCCTCTCTATGACCTCCTCAAAAAATACCTCATCTGTTGTAATAGGAAAATAGATGGAAAAGAAGGAAGCCATTTTAGGTAGATTTATGAATACAGTGGTGCAAATTTGAGTTGATTACCTTCTGAAGGCTTTATATTCCCTTTGAAATATATAAATAAATGTAAGCAGTGAGCTAAACTCGTGAGAGAAAGAGAAATGACAGGAGATAAGAGAGGGTCAAAAAGAGAAATAAGAGCAACCTGGCAAGATTCCTGGGCAGGATTGAAGTCCCAGGTTAGTTTATAATGGTTTGAATTTCCTCAGGTGTGTGAATTTCCCCTTAGCCTGACAGTTTGCACAGGGGAGAAAGATGGTTGGATGCATCCTAGATTAGGGTGTTGTGAGAGGTGTAACTAAAGGACAACAGGGAAACTGTGTTCTGCATATTACTAAAATAATGACTTAACTAGTGGACCACAGTCTCTAATTGGTCAACTGGAATTACTCACAACGACTTCAAAGTGTAACTGAATTTTTTGTTCTGAACTCATCTTGAGCAGGACCTCCCATTTCCACTGAGGATAGAAAAACAAATTTGTCAGTTAAATACAAGCTTGTATTTTAACACAGTCTCTTTGGGAGCAAATATTCCATTAATTCAAAATTATTTTCATAAATGTTTCTCTTCATCTCAAGGGGTCTTGCCTTCATTTCTTCTTTCTAAGATGGCCTGTTGATAGAGGAGATCAACACCAACTGGGTGGGAGAATAGAACTGTTAAGCCCACATTTTTCCTTATTCTTCTCATTCTCTGTCTTTCCTTGGCTACTTCTCTCAGTAACTAGAAATGCTTAACCTCAGTGTCTTGTCTGAATAGGAACTACCACCATATAACATCATCTTCTTTATCTAGGAACAATATTATGAAAAGGGGAGCTGATAGGTAGGAAGAAAGCAGAAGGGTTGGTGGATTAGTGGTCCCAACATAGTAAAAGAAAAGTTATGGCAGAACAAATCAAGAAACAAGATGAAAGGATTAAAATGTGTTCAGGGAGGATGATGTTTGAATTTATTTTTCCGAAGCCAGGGAAGTTTTGTAGGTGACAATATCCAGAGTATGCCCAAAGGAGTTGTTAGATGAGTTAAAATGATGGTCTTTGATAAAAAAAAGTGCTAATGCAAGACTGGTGTGTAGTTTGGGTCCTCAACATTGACTTGGAATCATCTAAGACACACATAAGAGTTGGAATGGAGATTGAGACCATGATCCCAAACCTTCAGTTAGTGAGGCAATTATTCCAGATAGCAGTGGCAAATGGATTTTAAATATCATTTTCAGCAGAGAGGCTCTCTGATAATCATGGAACAATAGAATTCAAGAAAGAAAATATAGTATAGATGCTTTTTAGAGGTAGCAGGCAAGGGGGAATTTACAACTAGAAAGGGACCAAAGAGAACAATGTTAGAACTTTCATGCCAAGACTTGCTAAAGTTTCTGATGGACTTGGACATTTTGTCATTGGTCCCCACATGTTAATGTGACAAAGAGTAAAGATTTTCTTCACTCCTAAATGGACGAGGGGTTAGAAAAGAATAGATGAGCAGCTGGGTGAAAGGTATCAAGATACCCTTCCCTTTCCTGCCTCTTGGCCTCTGCTCTGATAGTGTAGCAGGATTTGGAGTCATTGCTGTTACTGCCGACAACCCTGTCTGCAACTTGTTGACATTTTACATAACAGGATATGGAAGTGAGTTGTGAATAGCAGTCATTGTCATTTTCTTGTATTTTGATCAAAAAGAAATGCTGAAATATCCTTGGACAAAAGGACCTTGCTGAATGCAGTTTCCAGATATCTCACCCTGCTAACTTAGATGTGATGTGAAATGCAGGAAAGCAGTGGGGTGTTGTGAGGAGACTGGAGAGAGAAACATAGGCAATTCCTGGTTAAGTGTCAACTGGGAGAGGCTTTGAAATTTACTGTTTAATTGTGATTAACTAGTTGAGCACTTAATTAGTAGTTACTTCAATTAGAGAAGTATTTAGTGGGTAATTTTTTAAATTTCCAAGGCTTCATTTAGTGGGTAGATTGTATCTATTATAAAATGCATTTGCATGTGAGACTGATCTCTTCAATTGCTTTTTCATAAAGAATTCTAGAGTTGACACTTTGAATAAAGTTCCATATTATGCAAAGCTATTAAAAAAATAGAAACCAAACTGCTCTGATGAATTCACAGAGTTATCATGTGGTCTCTTTATTTGCAATCATTAGAATTTATGCTGTTCTCAGAAATTATACCTTATTACATGGCTTATTTTTTTAATGCTAAAGGTGTTATCTAATTATACTATAATTAAATGTAATTTATTAAATAGAAATAAAGACAAAACCAGTAATCAGAAACTCTTCCTCTATTCATAGATATTCAGTGAAGGTGTATCGTGTAATGAGTTTACCAATGTTTACTGTAGAACAAGTAGAACAAAATTGGCATCATTTTTCCTTTCATCATCTGACAGTGCACTTGGAATTCATTTACATAGCTATACAATGAAAGTCATTACCCTCATCACAGATCTACTGTTGTATAACCAGCAATGAAAAAGTGAAGTTTTTGAAGAGGGAAGAAGTAAGAAGATAGATTTCTTGTTGAATAAAATAGTTCGAAGTTCCTTTTCCTTTTGCGGGGGAGCAACTTATGTTAACATAGAGCTCTTGTGATCTCAGGTTTGGCCAAATCTCCTAGAAGACAGATTCTATTTACTCCTACACAACAAAGTGAGGAAGACTTCAGAGAGACATGACTTACAAAGGAGACAGCCTGAAACTGGTGCTGGAATTTGTTCCATCCCCATCCAAAGCAATAAAGGGATTAAAGTGGAGAGACTAGGCAGTGGGAGATAAAAGATTTCTTCAGAGTTGGTGTGCTCTGTGTTCTTCCCCTCCCCAAGGTAGAGAAGTGTGTGCTCATGTGCGCGCGTGCATGTGTCTTGGGATGGTGAATGGTTTTCTTCTCATTCTACGAATTCAGATCTATCGAGAGACACTGCATGTGCCTTGTGGAGAAACAGATATGTGCACTTGTGGTTTGGAGAACACAGAAGCTGAGGCAGGAGCTGTCTACCAAGCCACTAAATAAAAAGGATAAATTGGGGAGGTAAGTACACTCACACCAGTCACTGTCAGATGTTCATTTCCAGCTGTACTCTTTCAACAAGGTGGTTATATTCATCTGTACCACACGTTTAACACAGGAGAATTAGCTTCCCAATTAGCAACTATCTAATTGATTACAGCTCAGGATAGAGAAGCATCAATTCCCCACCTCTCATCTCCCACCTCAACCCCTTCTCTACTCTTGGCTTTTTGGAGTAATGGTCTCTCTCAATCCATTTATAGTGGTTAACAGCATGGTCATTGAGGTCAAGCCACCTGGAATAGAGTTTTGTTTTTGAAGATGTTGGGGGTAGGAGTTTATTAATTAATTTATTTATTTTTGCTGTGTTGCGTCTTCGTTTCTGTGCAAGGGCTTTCTCTAGTTATGGCAAGCGGGGGCCACCCTTCATTAAGGTGCGTGGGCCTCTCACTATGGTGGCTTCTCTTGTTGCGGAGCACAGGCTCCAGATGCGCAGGCTCAGTAGTTGTGGCTCACGGGCCCAGCCGCTCCGCGGCATGTGGGATCCTCCCAGACCAGGGCTCGAACCTGTGTCCCCTGCATTAGCAGGCAGATTCTCAACCACTGCACCACCAGGGAAGCCCTAGAATAGAGTTTTGACTCCATCCTTTATGACACAAGAAGCAGTTGCAGTTTACCAAAACTCTTAGGCTTCTATATTGTCATCTGCAAAATGGTTAGGAGTATAGTGCCGACCCCATAGTTACTGTGAAAAATCAGTACATGTAAACTAATGAGCTCAGTGCCTGGCACATGGAGTTAAATAGATGTTAGCTATTGTAAAATATATATTAAAAATGGATGTCCACTCTAGAGTGTCCTACTGTGCCCAATCCTATCCCAAAATACAGATTCAGGAATTTCTCCTGTGAACTCAGTTGGGAGTCTTGTGATTTCTGTTGATTTTCAAAAGTCTTGAGAGTTGCTGGGAGATGTCTGCATTGAGCAGCTGAATGATACAGAAAGGGGAAATCTCATAAACAATCATATCCATCGTACGGCTACTGAGCAGATGACAGAAGAGGCTTCTGCGTAAAGTCAGGGAAATATTCCTGTTTATGAATTGAGTTGGCAGAAATAGCACTATGAAGCTACCAAGTGTTCTCACTTAAATGATTCATGAAAATGACCAGCTGCATCAGTTCTCTGAAACCACTATGGGCCTTAGGCATTTGAAAGGTGTCCCTGAAAACAGTCTTTCTCCAGAATCTTTCACTGCAAAATTTTCCAATCAACTATTATACTTTGGAGTCTAGGAGGGTTATGACTCCAGCTTTGTTCTTTTATGGTTCCATATACATTTTAGGATTATTTGTTCTAGATCTGTGAGAATGTCATGGGTAATATGATAGGGATCACATTAAATCTGTAGATTGCTCTGAGTAGTATGGCCATTTTAACTTGTAGGAATGGCATTTCAGGGGTCTGAGTCTTGGTAACCTTTTAACTTCCACTTCTTAAACCCCTTCTTAGCCAAAGCTCAATTTCTCCTTTTTTTCCATAATAGAATTTAGCGAGGCATTGAGAAAGACCAGATGTATGCAACAAAATATATGTTTACCTTCTGGAGGATAAAGAGAGTTAGTTCAAGAGGCGATGGCTTTTATAACCACAACTTTCTCATAGTTTAAGGGGAAAAGGAGATACTTTCACATAGTACCTTTCTCTGTGGATCACATAGCTTCACCTGTTGCATAAAAGAAGGAAGTGAGGGAGGGAGGGAGGGAGGGAGAGAGGAGGAGAGGCAGAGAGAGAGGAAAGCAGGTAGAGAGAATCCTTTTGTTGCTTATCACATATATGCACATATATACCTTTATAAATGGCCAGGAAGCTGTCACTCACTATGTACTAGGCTTTGTGCTAAGTGCTCATTTCCCCTGTTAATCTTTCCTGTCATCTTAAAAGAATGGTATCATGATCTGGTACATACTAGGAAATTATGGTTCAAAGGAGTTAAATACCTTGCTTAAGTTTGCATAGCTAAGTAAGGAGCGGAAAAATACACTGTCTCACTCTACGCTCTACCATGACCTCTCTGATCACTGAAGTTCAGTTAATTTGTATTCTTTAAGTAGAGATGACCAAAAAATAGGCATTCCTCTGGAAAAAATAACATAATGATTTTTCATACAGGTACTCATAATGTTTCCTGAAATGAACTTTCCAGGGCAAAGAGGAAGATATATTAAAATAAAATCTAGAAAGAGAAATGTAAATTTGGTTCACTTCATCTTATGGCCTAGAGGTTACATTGGTGTACGTGTTTAATATTTAAACAGATGAAACACAGTATTACCAGATATAGAAACCCCAATATTTCCACACTTGGAAAGGAAAATAATTTAGCTGACTTTTAGCATTAATCTGCTATGTTTTATGGTTATTTGGTAGATATTTTATCTATCATTAAATAAAAACAGTTGGCCCAATGAAGAGTCTTTTAAACTTTTAACTCCCAATCACTTTTTGTTTTGTCTCCCCTGACAAAAGTTTCCATGTACTAAGATGTTTTCAAATTTCATTCTTGAGGCATTATTTCTTAGATCATAAAGTATAAATTAATCCTTACTATTTTATCATTCAACATCGTTGTATAAATTTTGAGCAGACTTTTCAGATGCAAAGACACATTTAAATGGCATTTAAAAATCAAACAGGACATATATCTTTGTTCTGGTTATATGCTTAGGGCAGGAAAATTAACATTTCTTGTCTGTAGTTATCAGATTTTTTTTCCAGAAGGAGCATGAATTAATGGATTCATATCCTACTTTTTAAAACCACACCTAAATAAATATTTGTTGGGTTTGAGGATTGGATAATTTGTGTAACATTCCACATGGGCCCCCTGAGGTCTATAAATTACCTATACTTTTGTAGCTAGAACTAAGTTTTCTTTTGAATTTTTGGCTTTTTTTAAAAAAAATAAATTTATTTATTTTTGGCTGCGTTGGGGCTTCGTTGCTGCACGCGGGCTTTCTCTAGTTGCTGCGAGTGGGGGCTACTCTGCGTTGAGATGCGTGGGCTTCATATTTCAGTGGCTTCTCTTGTTGCGGAGCACGGGCTCTAGGCACATAGGCTTCAGTAGTTCTGGCTCGCGGGCTCAGTAGTTTTGGTGCACGGGCTTAGTTGCTCCGCAGCATGTGGGATCCTCCTGGACCAGGGCTTGAACCCGTGTCCCCTGCATTGGCAGGTGAATTCTTAACCACTATGTCACCAGGGAAGTCCTTTTGCTTTTTTATTTTTTGAAGATGTTGGGGGTAGGAGTTTATTAATTTTTATTTATTTATTTTTGCTGTGTTGGGTCTTCGTTTCTGTGCGAGGGCTTTCTCTAGTTGCGGCAAGCGGGGGCCACTCTTCATCGCCGTGCGTGGGCCTCTCACTATCGCGGCCTCACATTGCGGAGCACAGGCTCCAGACGCGCAGGCTCAGGAGTTGTGGCGCACGGGCTTAGTTGCTCCACAGCATGTGGGATCCTCCCAGACCAGGGCTCGAACCCGTGTCCCCTGCATTAGCAGGCAGATTTTCAACCACTGCACCACCAGGGAAGCCCCCTTGGCTTTTTTTAAGTTTATATAAATATCAGAAATTCACAGTACAAAAATATACTGAAAATGTCCGTGTATAAATTATCTTATGTCAATTTTTATTTCTAGTCTGTATTTTTTTCTACCTAAATTATACAGGCATTCAGAACTGGTCTATTGTAAATGTTCATGGACTAAATTGAGAATAAAATCTAAATAACATACACCTGATATGCATATTTTAATATATTACATTAGACAAATATCTGTCATACACCTCCTTATCCTTTAAAATTTAGAATTCCTTAAGATATCCTATCTGTATTGTATTTTGAAAATATTTTCTTTATTTCTCATCTTCATTAAAATTTGCCATCATTATTATTTTACTGTTTAACATAAATAAGAAAGAATGTAAAAGAAAAAATATCTAGTGTTTTTATTGGTATCAATGTATGCTTGTATTATGTCTAGTGGAATTCATTTACCTTGATTTACATCTTTATTATTTTTGGTATTACTAAATACGTAAACCATTTACTATACTTTACACTTAATTTTAAATTATCTTTTCTCATATTTTGTTGATCAGAGCAGTATAGGGATGGACGATGATGGCGCATTATGAGAGTACAGAATTCTGGGTTAGGGCTGCCAGTATTACAACAAAAAGCCATTGAGGAATCACATTTACATGTGAATGTTTTCTTGAATTTTGGGGAAATATAGAGATACTGCTATGGAGAGAAGGTTAAGTTCCATGAAGTTGTTTAAATCTAGTATTTCACTTAGAAGTATTTTCCTCTACATATTTAGGTTAATGTGTTTACATTGAAGAGTTCTTTCTTTTCCAATACTCACATTTTGGTTTTAGCACATTTTCCCAGAAAAAGTAGAAGGAGATCGATGCAGCCTGATTTTGATTTCCCTTAGGATTTAGAAATACTGTACATAGAAACTTAAAATATGACAGATTAAGTCAGCATTGTCTGAGTAAAGAAGCCTGTGAGGGAGCTGGGTGAAAGTAAATAGATGGATGCTTATTTCCTTCTCTCTTCTTTGACCACAAAGTCTAGAAGCACGGTCTTCTGCTTTTTCTCCTGGTGTCTAGGACAACTTGCCGACTCGGCACGCTCAATCCGAGCAGTCCAGCAGACAAGCCAGAGAAAAACAGTAAGTGGAAGAAATGTCACATTGCGAGTTGTTTCTTTAGCTTTTGTTTATTACCCCATTTGCTCTAAGAGCACACATGACACTGTTTTTACAAAACTCCAAAGTAGCATAATTGGTTGTAATGGGCATTGCAAACTTGCCTCACTCCTCATAGATTCCTGTCTCCCCAGTTGGAGCCAAGGTTAAAATAACCCAGTGTTGATCATCTTATCATCAAAGCTATCTAGACAAGGTAAAAATGTTCTGATAAGCAGTTTTGCAGGCAGGAAAAATATAGGTTTGAGGAAATAGCTGGCTCAACCCTTTTGTGATATGATTACAAAATGAGAACTCTGATTTTATTTCTCATATATTTTACAGCAAGTAAAATGAGGGAGTGAAAGCCATTTTATGAAGCCTGTTCCATGGGGAAGGAGCCTTGCCCCAAGTCTTCTGTGTCCGGGATGAAAGTAGAAGTTAAGTCCACATGAACTCAATTGTAGCTTAAGTATCCAGACCCACTTCCAGGTCAATTTCATGTTTGCTGTTGTTCTTTATCTTAGCATTCTTTGCTGGGTCCCTTCTGCTTTGAGCTCTCTTTATATAAAAATCCTTACAAAAAAAATTTTTTTTGAGTAATTTGGCAAATCCTTTTTCTCAATTTTCAGCTGCTCCACAGCAAAACTTTCTTCGTTTGCTTTTTTATTCCTGCTCCTTTTCTTTCATGTACTAGTAGCTTTTTACATAGATTCTACACTGGATCCTTTTTGATTATTACTCATCTTGAAAAGACATGAAATCGTTCCAGATCAAAAATTTGTACGAGGTGTGCATGTGCGTGTGGGTACATGCACATTCACACGTGTGCATGTTTGATTGAGGCTAAGGCACTCTCTGTTCCTGAGTCATGTGTGAGTTAAACAATCCTCTCCTGCACTTCAGCTGACCAAGGTGGGCAGTGGGGGCCTCCCTAACCCACTCTCCTCCACCTGCAGCACGGTTGGTTATAAAAAGAGGGAGCCTATGCAATGTCTCATTCAGGCCATTTTCTGACCCAGATCCTAGTCACCTGGCATCCACTGGCTAATTTTGGTTGATATTATTGTTATTACAAAGTTATTGTTTTAGTATTATTAGAATAATGATTTTTAAATGGTCTGGTTATAAGATGTCACTGGAATTGCATAAGGTTAGAAAACTGAGGTAGTAATTTTGTGCAGGGCCTCTATGGCAAAAATCAGGTCCCCAAATACTCGGAAATAATGTTTTCCTGAATCAAAGTACAGTAAGTCCCCAACATACGAACAAGTTCCATTCTGAGAGCACGTTCGTAAGTCCAGTTTGTTCTTAAGTCCAACAAAGTTAGCCTAGGTACCCAACTAACAGAATTGGCTATATAATACTGTACTGTAATAGGTTTATAATACTTTTCACACAAATAATACATAAAAAACAAACACAAAAAATAAAGAAAACATTTTTAATCTTACAGTACAGTACCTTGAAAAGTACAGTAGTACAGCACAACAGCTGGCATACAGGGGCTGGCATCGACTGAACAGGCAAGAAGAGTTACAGACTGGAGGAGGGAAAAGAGGTGGGAGATGGTAGAGTTGAAGGAAAGTCAGCAATAGGAGACACGGAGGGCAAGCTGCAATTTCACTCATGCCTGATGTTGATGGAATGCACATTCGTATCTTTGAAAATTCGAAACTTGAAGATTCGTATGTAGGAGACTTACTGTCTCCTAAAGGTTATTTCATTACCTTTGAGCACCTAGTGTTGCTGATGAAATATCTAACCATAAGAGAAAAGCTAAAGCATATCAAGTGTTTAATTGGTGCCAGAAACTATTCTTAGCATTGTATGTCTGTTTATACTTTTATCTATATCTGTATCCATACCTATATATCAAATCTACATGTGAATATTTATTGAATTCTTACAATAGCCCTATGAGATAACATCATTTTACCCATTCTACAGGTAAGAAACTTGGGCACTGATGAGTTAAGTAACATTCTCAAGATCACAAATCTTGCAAGTAGCTGTGTCAGGATTCAGATGAGAACATCTAAATTAAAAAAACAAAAACAAAAGAATCCTAATTACTGTGATCTATGGCCTCTGATGACAGTTCATTTGTAATTTTTCTCTTACGTAGCTTTTACTCCTCTCTACCCCTGGAAGATTTTAAAATCTTCTCTTTATAACTGGCATTCTGACATTTTGCAATGTTTTATCCAGTGTGGGTTTTTTTTTGTTGAACACTGGGAAGGCCATTTCAATCTAAATACTAATGACCTATTCAGATCTGTGGAATTCTTTCTTCTACTTTATCATCATCATCTTTACCATCTTTACCATCATCATCATTTCCCCTGTATTTGTTTTCTATTGCTAAGTAATTTGTTACAAACTAATACCTATTATTATTTCATAGACCTTTTTTTTTTTTTTTTTTTTTTTTTTTTTGCGGTACACGGGCCTCTTACTGTTGTGGCCTCTCCCGTTGTGGAGCACAGGCTCCGGACGCACTGGCTCAGCGGCCATGGCTCACGGGCCCAGCCGCTCCACGGCATGTGGGATCGTCCCGGACCGGGGCACGAACCCGTGTCGCCTGCATCGGCAGGCAGACTCTCAACCACTGCGCCACCAGGGAAGCCCTGTTTCATAGTTCTTTAGGTCAGATGTTCAGGTGGGTTCAGCTGGCTTCTTTGATTAGGGTCTTATAAAGTTGAAATCAACCTAGATAATACCTCTCTTGATTAACTTAAAGGTAACTGATTGACAACCTTACTTATATCTGCAAAATCCCTTTTGCCATGTAATATAATATAGTCACAGGCTCAGTATCTCATCATATCTCATATTAATCATTTTAGGGTCAAATTTGGAATTATTTCTACCACACCCACTCTCCCTTCATTTTCTCTGATTCCTTCATTTTCTCTGGTTCACTTTTTCTGGTTTCTCTGACACATGTTGGATCTCCTAGACTGGTCCTCTGTGTTTATATTTTTTTCCATATTTTCTACATTTCTGCCATTTCCTTCTATGTTTTAGGAGATTCCTCCTACTCTATTTTCTATTTCACTCTCTTTTGGAGAAATTTTATTTTTTTTCTAAGAGCTTTTTTTGTTTATCTTTTAAGAAATGGCATTCTGTTATTGTTTTATTGATTTATGATGAAATACAATTTTGAACTCACTAGTTACATAATTAAAGATTTTTAAAAGTTGTTTTCTATATTCTGCATTATCTCTATCCTCTCTGGTGAACACTTTTACTATGTTTATTTAAATTTTTAATTTTATGTATCTAATATTCTATATGATGATTCTTAGTTATCTGTTCATATTTAAGACAGTACTATTGAGAGGGTACAGTGGGTTTCCTTTGACTCTTTTGAAGTAGGTCTATTTTCCTAAGTGACTGAAGACCTTAACTTGGAGCGAGGCATGGTACTAGATGGCTCATGTTTACTGATAGACTTTGTGAGCTGTCTGGTGAACTGTGGGCCATACAAATATAAGAATAATACTTTTTGGAGGTTGCTTGCTTTAGAGTCATACTTTGGCTTTCTCCAAACAGTTTCTTTTCTTTTTTCTTTTCTTTTTTTTTCTTTGGAGTATGCTATCAAATGTTATGCCTGGGAGAAAGTCGGGCTGTCTGTAGAGAGATTCTAGAAGAGAAATTAGGTTGCTGACTGGCAAATTTATTTTATGTAAATATTTTTAATGAACCTTCCTGTTTTTAGTATTATTTCTCACTTTGGTTCTTTGTTGTACCTGTTGACTTTGAGACCAAATCCTTCCTAGGTTTCTTTCAAGTGAATATTTTCACACCTATTCAGCAGTATTTTTATGGCATATTCTGGCCTGTAGTTTTTTCCCCTCTCTTTATCTGTCAATCTGTTTTCATATCCCTTAAACTTTGAAAAGTTTGTTGAACTATCTTTTATTCTTTGATGTGCTTCTCATTATTTTCTCTGGTATGAAGTTTATTTATTTGGTACTTCAAAATCTTTCCAGAGTAGTTGGAGGGGTGGATAAAACGCTAACATATGTTTCTAGCCCACCATCTTAAATTGGAAGTGAAAAGTATGACTCTTTTTTAACAGATAGATGGACTGGTTAAGGATTTTTTGAGTTTGCTGATTTCAGCATAGTGATTAAGATCACAGACTTAGATTTCAGTCTAAAACCAGCTGTACCACTTACTAGCTATACTCCCTTAACCAGTTACCTCAAGAATACAACAGTTGAAACTATTAATTGAGATAACATAACACTGATAACACTCATTTAGCATAGAGTATATCCCATGTTAGTACTTAATAACAGTAATTACTATTTTTCTTAGGTGATAGCAATAGCAAAACACAGTGACCAAAAAATATGGATTATTTGGTTTATATTTTTGGTATGATCATTATTGTCATCAAATATTGACTGAAGCCTGTGATGTCATGGGCAATAAGAATACAAAGATATACTGGTAAAAAATTGTTTCTTTTATAAATATAATTAAAAATAGTTGTCTCACGTAACATGTATGTAGTATTTTTATGTTATAATGGGGATAATATTTTCCTTTGAGAAAATATTTCCAATTTTTGTTTACAAATTATTTTAATCAGATATTCTGAGGTTCTATGTTTCTTTTCTATGGAGAAATAGATATATTTCTCATCTATATAGTTATTTTAAAGGAAACACTGCTGAATATAATATATACCTGAAACATAAAAGTAGTTTTCAGTTTACCTAATTATCTTTTAATATATAAATTTTATAATATATTCTAATATATATCCTAATATGTATTATATACTTAGATAGTATATAATATAATTGTAATATATATAATTATAATTACTATATATATATATATCTATATATATATATCTCCTAGGCAAAGGGCCTTGTTAGTCACTATATCTCTGCTCCTTTATTCAGCCAAAAATTAATTCTAGTTATTGGGATGGTGGATGATTATTAGGCTTGAGAGTAGAAGAACCTCTCTTGGCTTTGAAATTTTGTCATTTATCATTATGTGGTTGGTCAACTCTGAGACTTCATACATTAAATAAAAAGACCAGAAATACAAACTAAACATGTTCGGTTAAGAAAAAGGGATGTGTGAACAGTTGCCAATTTATCATTTCTTTTTATTTCTTCTATTCAAAACCAGCTAGGTTATTATCTCAATTTACGGGAGCTCTGACTTTATTATGACATATTATCATATCTATGGTAGCATTGAAAACACTTTGTGTTTAATGTTACTTTTAGAACTTTTAGTTTTCATCTGGAAAGCATGAATATTTTAACACAGTTTATCAATTGCCACAAATAATAGGTATGAATTTACAAACTGAAAATCTCACATTAAAAAAAATATCTTATTTGGTCTCTAACATTTGTCAAATTTGACAACACTTTCTTTAGAATTTCTTTTTTGAACTCCCAGTTTTGGTTCTTTTACTTTTTTTTTATTGTCTGTATTGCTAGATCTTCTTATGTTCTCGGATTTTCTTATTTTTTTCCCTCATTTATTATTTGAATATATGGTTTCAATGAAATTCAGCATTTACATACATTCTTTTTTTTTTTTTTTTTGACCTCATTGCACTGCATGTGGGATCTTAGTTCCCTGACCCGGGATCAAACCCGTGCCTCCTGCAGTGGAAATATGGAGTCCTAACCATTGGACCGCCAGGGAATTCCCTGAATTTCTTCTTAACCTATACTCTTTTTTTGGGGGGAAGAGTCACAATAATCCTTAACTCCAAACACTACAAAGCAGAAATAATGACTATACCTGTATATTTGACTTAGATCTATTTTCTAAGTGGAATATTTCTCTATCTCTATGTATCTCAACTCTGTTTATCTATCTATCCACTCATCTATCATCTATCTATGTATCATCTACCTGTATGTCATCTATCTATCTATCATCTATCTATCTGTCTTCTATCTATCTATATGTCTCTATTCTTAGCTATTTTACCAGATATCCCTGCTTGAAAATCCTGAGGGGTATCTAAAATTAGCTGCGTTACAAACTAAGCTTATTAATAGCTTTTTCTATGCAAAACACTCTCTGTTTATGTCCTACAACATGCAACCACATCCAACAACAATCCCCAAATCTGCTACTTCTGTTGGTTAAGAGCAATATCAACAAACAAGTTTCCCAATTAGTAAATTGAGGGTCTTCTCAATTTCCAATCTTTTTTCCCTTTTAACTTTTATTGTAAAAAAATTTTCAAAACTCTCATAACTTCTTTTCTTCAAATTTAATTTATCCCCAAACATATTGAATTTGTATTGAAAATATTTATCGAATGTCTTCTTATTCCATTTCATTCTGAACTCCTCTTTCCAAGTCTTTATTACCTCTTTCATCCTTATTGTGTTTCTTTTTATCTATTTGTTTTTTCTGAAAATCATTACAGAGAGTCAATTATGAGTCTGTCACTGTGTCAGGGACTTGCTTCAGAGAGCAGTCAGGGAAGCCCTCTCCCATTGTGACATTTAAGCCAAAGATAACAGGAGGTGAGGATCAGCTGAACTATTCTCACAGCTTCTCTCCCCCTCTCCCCTCAAATGCCACTTCCCAACATCTATCTTCCTCAGTGACTTCAGATCAACACAGATCCTAAGACACAAATGCTAAAGTGTTAAAATTTTTAAAAGACTCCATTACCTATGGTGTGAAATCCAAATTCTTTCAAGGCACAGCCCTTTGCTTTCTTTGCCAGCATGGATTCTTTTCTACTCTTTCGTGTACTACTGAAAAACAAAGCATTTGCATTTCCCAACTAAATCTGAACAAAACAGCACAAAATAAAAAATGTATGCTATTTATTGCTATCTTTGCATGTGCCTGAAATACCCACCCTCTCTTCTTGTCTTCCTAACTCACCCTTCAAGACTCACCTCAAGTATAAGCTCTGCAATGAAGTTTTCCTGAGAGAATTAGATTCTTTCTCAAGCTTCTGTATTCCCTCTGCCTCTAGAAAACACCTCCATTATATTACCTGTCAAATTAAAATTCAATCATCTTTTACATGTTTGTTTATTAAACTAGACTGAGTTTATTCAAGTCAGGGGCTGAGATATTCATATCTGCTATTTCTGGTACCTAGTTCAGTTCCTGGCATATTAAGTATTTACTACAAGTTTGATGAATTGATGGATGGATAGGGAGATGAATGATAAAAATTTGCTTCTTTCTAAAAATAATTGCTTTGAATATACCATTAGTCTTGTTCTCATTTGAGTGCCAACAGTTTAAAGAGATTTCAATGACATAACTTTTCTGACCCTGGAAATAAATTTCTGTATTTTACAACTCCAACACAAAGAGATTAAAAAAACCCAACACTTCTCAAATTGTGCATTAGATTCTTTTATATTTTTAAGATTTGATGCATAGAGGGAGAGTCTAATGGAAATTCTAAGTGGATTTGAAGGACATCTCAGTAGTTACTTGTAAATAAGAACATTCTGTTTATCTTCTAGTTCACCGAGGAAAAAATACTCAACAGCAACACTGGGGAAAAATAGTTCCTGCATATTAAGTCACAACAAACAAAACTAATAAACAGCAAACCACAGAGATCTGTCAGCTGAAAGGAAGATACAGCTTTCATTTTACAAACAATTTACTAGAGTGTCAACAGTCAGTCTGACAGAGAAAGAAAGGAACACAATTTTTAAAGTATATCTATTTTGCTGAATAAATCGAGCAAAGTATTGTGTAAGTTGTATTGATCTGGAGTAAATGCTATGCAAATATGAGGATGCCATATCGCCAGCATTAAATAAATAATTTTTTTTGTTGAGATACATTCCCTTTGAAATTTGAAAATTATTCTAGTGTCATTAATATTAATTCTTTTTCTACAATAGAATATTTGAATAGATGTTACAAAAGACTCTAATGATGAAAAGAATGAGGTATGGTGATAGAAATAGTAAGATACATGTAATTATCTTGATATTAACAACACTATTCTGGTGATAAAAGAAGGAAGTAATGATAATCAAAATAGATGAGAATTATTGACAAGTAGATCAACCTATGTGATTATCCATGCAACTTATTAAGAATGCTTGGAATTTATTACAGAAATGATCAGATTAAAAATTCAATGTAATGAGATTCTTGTCATAGTTTGGGTTCTTCCAAAAGCAAATCCTTAGATTTTGATTTAGGCACAGATAGATTATTTGAGAGGTGATCCTGAATGCTACAGTGAAGCAATAGGGAGAGTGAGAGAGAGATGGAGGGAAAGCCAATTAAAAGTGGGATCTTGAGCTGGTTATGAGTTTAAGCAACTGGGCTCAGTCTTGCTGGGGACCCTTTGGGAAACCATGTAGAATGAACCTCAGAATTATACCTCCAAATGTGGAGCTGGGATATCCACCCACTGACACTCATCTCTCACTGACTGAAAGTTGCTCCTGGAGATATATATATATATATATATATATATATATATATATATATATATATATATATATTTTGGTTAAGTACTGTACCTTTATAGTAAGATGCCCTGGGAGCTTGAGGAGGGAAGCCCTACAGTATGTGCAAAAACATTCCACCACAGCTATAGCTGGAGGTAGAGCTGGCCCTAGGTTTTTTGGTGTGGGATGCCAACAATGTCCAATGTACATGTGCGTTTAATTTATAATTTCTCCAGCTACTATTTTAAATATAAAGATGTATTTTTTGTAATTTTATTGCTCTAAGAGATATGAAATAACCTGGAGAAAATAACCTAGTATAAAAAAATTTGCAAAATTTTTAAAAAATTTGGGAAAGTTATAATGTACTAGTTGTGGTAAGTATATTCTATTGTCTACTTGTTGTTGTTACTAAAGGGCTGGAGATAATTCTGCTTTATGTAATTGTGAAGACATCATTTCAATGATCTTTTCTAGTCATTCTTTAAGACTTTTTTTCTTTGAGTGGATCATGTTAATAAAATGTAAAAAAGTTTCTGACAGCTAAGAGAGTATATTTGCCACCCCATCCTTCCCTGCTCTATAGGTAGAGCAGTCCTCCTCTTGGGCATTGGAACAGCACTAAGTTTTACTTTCACTAAGTTGGTGTCTTAAATCCTCTATAGAATATATCACTAAACTTGTAACTTAGACTAGTTACAACATTTTTCAGCAAATATCTATTTTGTAAGTTTTCAGCAAAACATATTTGAACAGAAGGTTCACAGACACATGTTCCAGACAGTGTTCTAAGGAAATGATCTGTAGTAACATTTTTAACCTTAATTAAAGCACTGTGAAGTAAGAACTATTATTTTTCTTATTAAATAGATAAACTGAGGCACAGCGAGGTTAAGTAGCTTCCTAAAGGTCATAGAGATGGTACGTATTTGAAGCAGGTTTTAGACCCAGGCAGTCTGACCCTAAGAGTCTGTGCTTGTAACAAAGCAAGTGGTAGGACTGCCCTGGAGATCCAGTGGTTAAGAATCCACCGTCCAATGCAGGGGACACGGGTTCGATCCCTGGTTGGGGAATTAGGATCCCACATGCCATGGGGCAACTAAGCCCGAGCCACAACTAGAGAGCCTGCATGCTCTGGAGCCCACACATCACAACTAGAGAGAAGCCTACATGCTGCATTGAAAAATCCCACTTGCCACAACTAAGACCTGACACACCCAAATAAATAAATAAATATTTGGGAGAAACAAAATAAAACAAAAACAAAGCAAGTGGTCATATCAGAATTTATTTTAAAATTTGTATTTTTATTATTTTTAAAATTTATTTTATTGAAGTATAGTTGATTTACAATGTTGTGCTAATTTCTGCTGTACAGCAAAGTGATTCAGTTATACATATATATATATATATATTCTTTTCTCATATTCTTTTCCTTTATGGTTTATCACAGGATGTTGAATACAGTTCATTGTGCTATATGGTAGGACCTTGTTGTTTATCCATTCTACTTATAATAGTTTTCGTATGCTAACCCCAAACTCCCACTCCATCCCTCCCCCACCCATCAGGATTAACATCAGAGTGTTACTTAAACCGGGATAGGTCTGATTTCAAAACTTGTGTTTTAATGGTTTTTCCCCATTATGTTACTTTAATATGGCCACTTCAATCCTCCTTTGTTTGTCTAACAGGTTGATTTTTTGAAGTGCTACTAGAGTCATGTCTTACCTCATCATTTGTCTACTTTAAATCCTTCAGTGGCTCCCCATTGCTTGAAGGAAAAAGTTCAAGCTCCATTTTATGTAGTTCCTTCACATTCTACCAATCTTTAAATGCCACATTCTGGTTGTATTGATTTTCTTGCAATTGCTGTTTCATACTTTCTTACTTCCATAATTTACACATGATACACTCTCTGTTTGGAATAACTTGTTCTGACTTCATTTGGTTTCACCCCCATTTTTCTTTATAGCACTAACTAAAATATAACTACCTCATGAATATCACTTTTCATCTGAGCTAAAACAGGCTTTAAAGTGAAATGACACACTATTAAAAAGCTATGTCAAGACAGCAAGTGTAAACCCACACTTCTCAGGGCAAAGGGACTCATGGTCACCCCATTGATAAAGGTCTTCCTATCTCCTCATCTCTTCTAATTTCAGTTAGATTCTCCTCTCGCTCCCTGTATCTTGTCAATGTTATGTGCTTTGAATAATCTTCTGAAATTAACCCTTTTTGGGAGTCTATTTTACTAGAATGTTAAGTTATCCAGGATAGGAGCTTTGTTTAGCTTGTCTTTGTACCACTTCCTAAGCCCAATTCATTGTAGGCACTTTGCAAGTATTTGTTTAATGAATGGACTCAACATGTGTTTCCAATAAGCTAACTATAGCAGAAGACAGGTTTATGGGAACTTGGTCTAGTTTATGGGAGTGGTATTGCTGGGTACTGGTAGGACTTATATAAAAGGTATGGCCAAGTTAGTGGAAGTTAAATTGGGTTAATTTTTTGGCAGGGCTAAGGATCAGAGTTTGGTCTCAGATGGAGGATTATGTGTTTTGAGATACAATCATACATCTATATCAAAACTGGATTAGTGGGAAAGACTTAGGTTACAGTGAGGAACAAAGGTGAAAAGAAGAGGAGTATGTAGCCCAGAAGTTTTGGCAGGGTCTGAGATAGTATCAGGTCTCTCACAGTGAATTTAAACAGTGCAAAATAAGAGTATCTTTTTTTTCTCTTCAAAATAATAGTATCTTAAAGAAACAATCATTTCCTTCTCTGTGTTCTGATTGTTTTTTAATATGTGCATAAAATAGAAATATGTACAAAGGAGTATTTCTATTATATATCTTTATTATTACATCATATAATGTGTGTGTATGTTTATATCAATTTGATTACATATCTGTTTTCCTATTAAGCCACATGCTTTTTGAAGGACTGAGTACTATGTCTTTCTTTTCTTTCTGATTGTAACTTTTAAAAATTAAGATATAATTGACATACAACATCATATTAGTTTCAAGTATACAACATAATGATTTGATGTTTGTATATATTATGAAATGATCACCACAATGTGTAGCTAACATCCTTCAACATACACAATTACAAATTGTTTTCTTGTGATGAGAACTTATAAAATATACTCTTAGCAATTTTCAAATATACAATATAGGATTATTAACTATATCACCATGCTGTGCATTATATCCCCATGACTTATTTATTTTGTAACTGGAATGTCTTACCTTTGAACCCATTTAACCATTTCATCCACCCCTCACATCCCACCTCTGCCTACCACCAATCTGTTCTCTGTATCTACCTATGAGTCTGGGTTTTTTGTTTTTTTATTTTTAGATTCCACATGTAAGTGAGATCACAAGGTGTTTGTCTTTCTCTGTATGACTTATTTCACTTAGCATAAGACCCTTAAGGTACATCCGTGTTGTTGCAAATGGCAAGATTTCCTTTTCTGTGGCTGAATAATATTCCATTATATATATATATATATATATATATATATATACATATATATAATGTAACAGCTTACAAAAACTATATATATATACACACATACATAAATGTATCACAGTTTCTTTATCCATTCATTCATCAATGGGGGACTATGTCTTGTACACACTTTTTTCTCTCTCCACCAGATCCATTGCTGTGCCTGACATATAGTAATCATTTAACTAATTTTATTAAATAAACAAAAAGTTTTCCCTATTTAACTCGATCCACCTTCTATGTTTTGATCCATCGCTGCTGATTGTACTTTCACTAAATATGACTCTGTGTTCAGTTAATAACAATAGTTTCTCTTTCAAATAAGTAAAGTCTGTAAATAAGAAGTTCAGGGATACTGTGGTTGCTCAATGATCATCAGCTGTCCATCTTCTTATATCTTTTGGCTCTTCCATCCTCAGCAAGTGGCATCCATTGTGCGGTTCAAGATTTCTATTGTGGTCCAGCCATGTGCCACTAAACAATGAGAAGAGGAAATGAGAGCTTACACTGGATGTCATACAGATACTTCCTCTTACATGTCTTTGGCCAAAACACAATCACATGGCCACACTGGCTGCAAAAGAGGCTGGGTATATAGTTTTTATTCTAAGAAATTATTTCTCAAACTAAAATATGGGGATTATGCTATTGTTAAATGTGTTGAACATTTTTTGTAAACCAGCATTTTAGTAAACATCATGGAAAATAGTGACACGTTAAAGAATGCAATAGAAATTGGATAAGGAAGGCCGCTATGGTTACTCCTGGTCAGCACTGTAATAGAAGTGTGAGCTATAAAATAAGACATGTAAAAGAAATAGAAGTTATAAAGATATAAAGAGGAAGTATCTACTGTTAGATTTATTAATGTTGTTATTGTATACACAAAGACTCAAAATATCCTAGAGACAGTACTTAGAATTAGTAAGAGAGTTGAACAAAGTTGACAAATATAAGAATATGCAAAAATAAAATTTATTTATATTCACCAGAAAATAACAATTATAAATACAATTTCAAAACGGGCACTAAAAATTTGTTGCCAAGAAATAAATCTAGCAAAATATGTACAAGAACTTCATGGAAATATTTATAAAAATTATCAAAAATGTTACAGAATAACTAAACAAATCAAGAAATATAGTAGGTTCATGCCTATTCAATCTCAGATAATCTATTAATTCTAAGCAATTTATTTATTTATTGTGTTATTATTATTATTTTTTAATATCTTTATTGGAGTATAATTGATTTACAATGGTGTGTTACTTTCTGCTTATAAAAAAGTGAATCAGCTATACATATACATATATCCCCATATCTACTCCCTCTTACGTCTCCCTCTTACCCTCCCTATCTCACCCATCTAGGTGGTCACAAAGCACCGAGCTGATCTCCCTGTGCTATGCAGCTGCTTCCCACTAGCATCTATTTTACATTTGGTAGTGTATATATGTCCATGCCACTCTCTCACTTCATCCCAGCTTACCCTTCCCACTCCCCATGTCCTCAAGTCCATTCTCTACGTCTGTGTCTTTATTCCTGTCCTGCCCCTAAGTTCTTCATAACCATTTTTTTTTCTTTTAGATTCCATATATATATGTGTTAGCATATGGCATTTCTTTTTCTCTTTCTGACTTACTTACTCTGTATGACAGAATCTAGGTCCATCCACCTCATTACAAATAACTCAGTTTTGTTTCTTTTTATGGCTAAGTAATATTCTATTGTATATATGTGCCACATCTTCTTTATCCATTCATCTGTCGATGGACACTTAGGTTGTTTCCATGTCCTAACTATTGTAAATGGTGCTGCAATGAACGTTGGGTTGCATGTATCTTTTTGATTTATGGTTTTCCCAGGGTATATGCCCAGTAGTGGGATTGCTGGGTCATATGGTAGTTCTATTTTTAGTGTTCTGAGGAACCTCCATATTGTTGTCCATAGTGTCTGTTATCAATTTACACTCCCACCAACAGTGGAAGAGGGTTCTCTTTTCTCCACACCCTCTCCAGCATTTATTGTTTGTAGATTTTTTGATGATGGCCATTCTGACTGGTGTGAGTTGATAACTTATTGTAGTTTTGATTTGCATTTCTCTAATGATTAGTGATGTTGAGCATCCTTTCATGTGTTTGTTGGCAATCTGTATATCTTCTTTGGAGAAATGTCTACTTAGGTCTTCTTCCCATTTCTAGATTGGTTTGTTTGTTTTTTTGATATTGAGCTGCATGAGCTGCTTATAATTTTGGAGATTAATCCTTTGTCAGTTGCTTCATTTGCAAATATTTTCTCCCATTCTGAGGATTGTCTTTTTGTCTTGTTTATATTTTCCTTTACTGTGCAAAAGCTTTTAAGTTTCACTAGGTCCCATTTGTTTATTTTTGTTTTTATTACCATTTCTCTAGGAGGTGGGTCAAAAAAGATCTTGCTGTGATTTATGTCGTAGAGTGTTCTGCCTATGTTTTCCTCTAAGAGTTTTATAGTGTCTGGCCTTTCATTTAGGTCTTTAATCCATTTTGAGTTTATTTTTGTGTATGGTCTTAGGGAGTGTTCTAATTTCATTCTTTTACATGTAGCTGTCCAGTTTTCCCAGCACCACTTATTTAAGAGGCTGTCTTTTCTCCATTGTATATTCTTGCTTCTTTTATAAAAAATAAGGTGACCATATGTGTGTGGGTTTATATCTGGGCTTTCTATTCTGTTCCATTGATCTACATTTCTGTTTTTGTGCCAGTACCATACCGTTTTGTAGTATAGTCTAAAGTCTGGGAGGCTGATACCTCCAGCTCCGTGTTTCTTTCTCAAGATTGCTTTGGCTATTCAGAGTCTTTTGTGTTTCCATACAAAATTGGGAAATTTTTTGTTCTACTTCTGTGAAAATTGCCATTGGTAGTTTGATTGCATTGAATCTGTATGTTGCTTGGGTAGTATTTAAATAAAATTTAAATAAAAGCTTTAATATAAATGATACTGGAAAGGTAGATGATCCAATTAAGATATTATTTCACACAATATGAAAATTTAACTTAAGATAAATTAAAAATTAAACATGAAAAGTAACACTTGTAATATTTTTGAAGCAAATGTAGATAAATGCTTTATGATCTTGAAATTGGATGTATATTTTTAATAAAGAACCAAAAGTCTAATCAAGAAATGGAAGGCTTGATAAATTCCTCTACTCTAAAATTAGGGACATATCTTCATCATAATACATAAAGTGAGCATATACATAATAATATTAGATATTTCATATACAAAGCGAAAAGACAAGCCTCAATGAGGAGATAACCACATAAAATAAATAAGACTTCTTCTATTTCAAATAAAAAGAATTCTGAAAACTATTAACAAAAAGACCAACAACCTCACAGAAAAATTGCCGAAAACACAAACAAGTATTTTAAAGAAGAAACAGAAGGCTAATAAACATAAGAAAATGTGCCCACCCTAATTTGTAAACAAATACTAATTAAAATCAATTAAATTATTATTTAAATCTTTTAGTCAAGCAAAACTTTGTCTGATAATTCCAAATGTTGGTCGTGATGTGGACTAACCAGAACTCCAATATTGCTGTGACATCACTTTGTATAGCTAAGCAATTATCCTATTAAGCAACACGTCCAGTCTTATTATATACCCTGGAGAACCTTATAAATATGTGTGCAATGGCAGAAGAACAGGAATTTTCATGGCAGCATTTTTCATAATAGCAAAAACTACAAATATCCAAAGTGTCCAAAGCACACTGGATAAATCGCAATATGTTTATAAGACTGTATAGTATACAATGGTGAGAATGAATAAGTTAAGGTTTCACCCAATCACAAGGATGGATTTCACAAACACAATGAAAACAACATGATTTAAAAGAAAACGTAGATGATTCAATTTCAGTAAAACTGAAAACAATACTAAGCAAAAATAAATATCATTTAGCAAAATATAATTATAAAGATATGATAAAAATACAAAATTCAAGATAACATTTACTACTGGGTGAATGTAAGCTATGCCACCCCAGAGTGGTACACAGGAAATTTCAAGGTGTAGGTATTTGTAAATGTTTTAAGGCTAAGAAGGGAATACATAAATATGAATTGTATTATTATTTGTAATATGAATAAAATATTTAATATAAAAGAACAAGAAGAATCAATGCAGTAAATCTACAAATACTGATATATAATGTTTCACTTTCAAAAGCAAATAAACAATTGAGACAGTGTAGTAAATAAAAATGACATATTTTGACATATATTTGACATATATTTACACCTATGTACATTATTACAGGGAATGTTGCAGAAGAAACTGTTGAAGGTTTTTGGTTATTGTTGGGGAATAGAACTGAAAATCTTGTTTGGAAGGAAAATCAATAAGTATACATATATTTTTTTAGTTTCTGTATTATTTTATGGCCAGGTGCATACATTATTTTTATATTCATTTAAAATAATAATGGTATTTACCCGAGTGATGAGATTATGAGCCATTTTATGGTGTCTTCAGATAGAGCTGTGTTTTAAAAAATCTCCCTAAGTTGTTATTAAAAAATAGTTTCCTCTGGGTGATTCAGCTGGAGTGAGTAAAAAGACTTAACTTTACCTTTTATACCCTTTGAGTTTTATTTGTTTTAGTTTATTACTTTTTGGAGGTATTTCTATTAATAAAAAACAAATAATAGACTCTGGTGCTGAAAGAGAGAAAACTGTCCTGTTGTTAATAAAATCTTACACTGGAGAGAAGTAAACTACCTGAACTTTCAAATGAGAAGATGTTTTTCCCCAAAAGTCATAGATACAAAGCAGAAAAAAAAAAAAAAAAGTAACAGAATGGATTTGGCTAGTCACAGGGAAATAACTGATGAAATGATTATTGGTGACCCAACTGAAATTATTTTCTGGATAAGTTTTGGTAAACTGTTTACTGGAAGAATTAAGCATTAAGGAAAATTGGTTTTCAATAAAATGCTGCTTGAAAACTAAAGCTCAATAATTTTTCTCCCAGGGGAAAATCTCCTTCCTTCGTATGCCTTGTTTATATACCCTATACTTCATTTCAGTAAAATGTCCCAATTTCCCAGTTAATAGTATTTTTTTGCTTAGTTTGGACAGAATGGCTCCTTTTCTCTCTTTCTTTCAGTCAAATGATCTTAACCAATTCTCAAAGCAGTAGCTTATTCTTTTAAAAAATAGCTTTGAGATATGATTCATATGCCCTCTAGTTCACCAATTTAAAGTGTACAATCCAATATTTTTTAGTCACAGGATTCTGACTAAACCACAATCTAATTTTTAAAGCATTTTTATCTCCTCTAAAAGAAACGTCATTAAAAGTTAGTATTTTACTTCAAGTCCTGAGCAATCACTAATCTCTGTCTCTATAGATTTGCATACTCTGAACATTTCATATATGTGGAACCATACAGTGTTTGGTCTCTTGTGATTGGCTTCTTTCACTTAGCCTGATATTTTCAAGGTTCTTCCATGTCAAGCATTGTATCAGTTTTTTTTTTTTTTGAGCATGTATCAGTTTTTTATTCCTTTTTATTGTTGAATAATATTCAATTATATGGATGCAACACCTTTTAGTTATCTGTTTACCAGGTGGTGGATATTTGGGTTGTTTTCAAATTTTGGCCATTATGAATAATGCTGTTGTGAACATTCATGCCCAGGTTTTTGTGTGAACACATTTTTATTTCTCTTGGGTATTTATCTAGGAGGGGAATAGCTGGGTCTATATTTAACTTTTTGAGGAACCATGAAACTGTTTTCCACAATAGGTGCACCATTTTTCATTCCCATTCAACAATGTATTAGGGTTTCAATTTCTTGGCTTCCTCACCAACACCTGTTATTTTCATTCTATTTTTATGATGACCATCCTAGTGAGTATGAAGTAATATCTCATTGTGACATTGATTTGCATTTCTCTGATAATTTATGACATTTAGCATCTTTTCATATGCATATTAGCCCTTTGAATATCTTCTTCAGAGAAATGCTAATTCAAATTCCTTACCTGTTTTCAATTACATTATTTATTTATTTTTTCATTATTTATTTTTTATTATTGACTTGTATAAGCTCTTGATATATTCTGAATAAAAGTCTCTTATCAGATGTATAATTTGCAAATATTTTTCTCCCATTCTGTGGGTTGTCCTTTTATTTCTTGATGGCATCATTTGCAACACAAAAGTTTAGATTGTTAATTTTGATATGGTCCTATTTATCTTTTCTTTTGTCAGTTATGCTTTAGGTGTTATCTTTAAGAAAACTTGCCTAACTCAAGGTCATGAAGATTTACTCTAATATTTTTTCCTGAGAGTTTTCAGATTTTGCTTCTTTTTTTTTTTTTTTGCATTTAGATCTATAACCCATTTTGAGTAACTGTGCATATGGTGTGAGATAATGGTCCAACTTCATTCTTTTGCATGTGACTATTGTGTTATCCCAGTACTATTTGTTGAAAAGACTATTCTTTTCCCATTAAATTGTCTTGGTAACTTTTTCCAAAATAATTGATGATAAATTCAAGGGTTTATTTCTGGAATCAATTCTATTTCACTGATCTATACAACTATTTTTATGCCCATATCATACTGTATTGATTAAAGTAGCTTTGCAGTAAGCTCTGAAATTGGAAAGTCTAAGTATTCCTACTTTATTCTTATTTTTCTATATTGTTTTGTCTGTATCTGTCATTTCCATATAAATTTGCAAAAAATCAGCTTGGATTTTAATAATAATCACTTTGAGTCTGTAAATTAATTTGGGAAGTATTGTCATCTTAACACAAACAAGTTTTCTGATCTATAAACATGGAGTATCTTTCCATTTACTTAAATAATTGTTCATTTTTCAAACAATTTTTGTAGTTTTTAGTGTACAGGTTTTGTTCTTATTTTGTTAAATTCATACCAAAGTATTTTATTCTTTTGGATGCTGTTGTAAAGAACTCATTTATTTAATTTTATTTTAGAAATGTTCTTTGCTAATGTAGATAAATACAATTACATCTTGTATACTGCAATCTTGAAGAACTTATTTATTTCAACAGTTTTTTCAATGGACTCTTTAGGATGTGTGTGTGTGTGTGCGTGTGTGTGTGTGTGTATGTATACACATATAGTGAGTCCCCTACATACGAATCTTCATGTTGTGAACTTTCAAAGATGAGAAAGTGTGTTCACATGTCCAATCACGTAAGTTAGTTCATATGTCTGGCATACATTGTCACGTATGTGCCTCCTCTACAAGTGGTTGTGCTTTTATGTAATTTACTGTACAGTACTGAATAGAGTACAGTGGTACAGTATCTTTATTTAAAGCCCAGGATGTCTGGAAGTAAGCGTAAAAGCAGCAGTGATGTAGCTGGTACAGTACTATATAGCCAATTGTGTTATCTGGGCACCAATGCTAATTTTGTTGGACTTATGAACAAATTGGACTTATGAATCCACTCTTGGAATGGAATTCGTTTTTATATAGGGGACTTACTATGTTTATATATATATATATATATGTATATATATTTATGTATATTTATTCATATATACATATAATTTGAAAATAAAAGTAGCTTTACTCTTACCTGTCCAGTATGGATGCCATTTTCTTAATCTGCCTTGCTAGAAATTACAATGCCATGTTAAATAGAAGTGGTGAGTGCAGACATCTTTGTCTTGTTCCTGATCTTAAGGAAAAAGTATTCAATCTTTCACCATTAAGTATGATGTTAGCTGTGAGTTTCACATAGATACCCTTTATCAAGTGGAAGGAATTCTCTTTTATTCTTAGTTTGTTGAGTGTTCTTATTATGAAAAAATGTTGGATTTTGTCAAAAGCTTTCTCTGCCTTGACATGATCATGTACTTTTTTCCCCCTTTATCCTGTTAATATTCATGATTTTATATTGAACTACCATTGCATTCCTGAGAAGTCCCACTTGGTCATAGTGTATAATAGAATTTTTACATGTTGCTAAGTTGAGTTTGCTAGTATTTTGTTGTGGACTTTTCCATCTGTATTCATAAGAGTTTATGGTTTGTAGTTATATTTTCCTGTGATTTTTTTTTTTGTCTGAATTGGTATCAGGATAATATTGGTTTCATAGAATGAATTGAGAAGTACTCTATTGATTTTTTGGAAGAGTTTGAAAAGGATTGGTAGGAATTTTGTTTGGATTTTTGATAGAATTCACTAGTGAAGCTATCAGCGTCTAGCTTCTCTGAGTCTGAGTTCTGAGCTTTCTCTTTCTGTATAGTTTTAAAATTATCAACTAGATTGCACCACTTATAATAGTTATCTATTGCTGTCATAACTTATTACTATGAAGTTAGTGGCTTAAAACAAAATACATTTCTATCTCACAGTTCTGTAGGTTAAGAAGTTTGAAATAGGTCTGACTTGACTAAAATCAAGGCATGGCTACGGCTGTGTTTTTTTCTGTACGCTCTAAGTGAGAATAAATTGCATTGCCTTTTCCAGCTTAGAGAATGCCCACATTTGCTCATGTTTCCCTTTCTCCATCTTTGAAACCAGGCTTGGTCTATCAATTCCTTTTTACCTTGCATCCCTCTGACCTTCTTGCCATGCTCACATTTCCTCTCATTGACCTCAACTGGGAAAAGTCCTCTGCTTTTAAAGACTCATGTCCGGGGCTTCCCTGGTGGAGCAGTGGTTGCGAGTCCACCTGCCGATGCAGGGGATACGAGTTCGTGCCCCAGTCCAGGAAGATCCCACATGCCGCGGAGCGGCTGGGCCCATGAGCCATGGCTGCTCAGCAGCAGGAGAGGCCACAACAGTGAGAGGCCCTCGTACTGCAAAAAAAAAAAAAGAAAGAGTCATGTCCTTGGATTATTCAAGTTAATCTCCTATCTCAAAAGCCTTCATTTTAATAACAGTTGCAAAACTCCCTTTTCCTTGTAAGATAACATAATAACAGATTCCAGAGATCATGATGTAGACATTCTGCCAACCACATTTTTAAATTTTATATGCATTTGATTTATGCAATTTCTTCTTAAGTTAGTCCAAAGGACAAAGGTGAAGAATTATGCTGTCATACTGTCTTTTAAAATTACCTTCATAATTTCCTTTGTTGGCACTCTTTTTTTAAGCATCTTGATTCAAATTACTGTCTGGAACCCCCTCCTGGGGTTTGATTAATTTGCTAGAGCACTCACAGAACTCAGAGAAACATTTCAGTTACTAGATTACTGGTTTATAAAAATCAGATGGAAGAGATGCATAGGACAAGGTATGGGGAATGGACACGGAGTTTCAATGCTCTCTGAGTGTGCCATTCTCCCTGAATTGCCATGTGTTCACCAAACTGGAAGCTCGTGGAACCCTCTCCTTTTGTGTTTTCATGGAGGCTTTATTATACGTAAGGATGATTGATTAAATCATTGACCATTGGTGATTGAACTCAATCTCCAACCCCTCTCCCCTCTCCATATGTCAGAGAGTAGGTGGAAGTTCCAACCCCTTAATCATATGGTTGGCTTCACTGGCAACCACCCTCTACCCTTAGGTCTTTCCAAAAGTCACCTCATTAACATAGCAAAATACACCTCTGTCACCCTCATCAATTAGGAAATTCCATGGGTTTGAGGAGCTCTGTGCCAGAAATGGTGACGAAGACCAAATATATATTTCTTATCATAAATCACAATATCACAAGATGTTAGGTTATGTGATACATCAAAATGGTTTCAACAATGTATCATTCTCATGACAACAATCAAAATTAATATTTGTCTTCTGCAATCCATTTGTTTATTCCCTTGACACACAACTTGAGATTGCAAAGAAAGTCAAATTGTTAGAAACTATGTACAAAACAAAACTCACAATATACCAAACATTCCAGGCATGTTATGAAATATCTCTGTCCATTATTGATCTGATACTATTTTATTAAGAAAGTTCATAATAATATGTTAGAAAAGACACTTGCTGGCAAAGGAGACCCAAGTCAGACCTTCACACTCCCTGGGTAAGTCATTTAAGTTTCAATCACATCCTCTGGAGGTATTATAGTACCTGCCCAGTCAAATTTGCAGGGTGGTTCTGAGGTTCAAATGAAATTCATGTGAAAAGATATTGAAAAGTGAAAAGTATTATACAAGTCATAGGTGATAGTCACTAACAGAATATATTCAGTGGAGTTATAAAATTTTCTGAGGAAAGCTGCAAACTAAATATAAACTGTATTAGAAGCCCAGGAAAGTATTCCCTTGTTCCTGAATAGATAAACTCTTGGCTTCTGGGTGATAATAAATAGAGTAAAGCTAACGTCTATTGAAGAACACTTCCAATAAAACAATTGCAATCCTGAAAAGAGGAGCCAGAGGCAAAGCACTTAGGGCCAGAGGTATTACTATGTTGCTCTGGAAATACAAGCAGTCCACAGTGGAGCAGGATTTTGGCAGGGGATAAGGAGGAGATTGTTTTGTGTGCAGATTCCTGCTGGATCTGTGACATTTCTGTTCATTACTGACCCACTTTGTAGCTTGGATGACTGCGGTGGCCAGAGAGTCTCTGGAAGAGAAAAAGGATATAGATGGGTCAAAGATCTTTGATGTATTAGAGTACAATAAATGGCAGCAGAAAATAAACCTTTGTCTGAGGGATGGGGGAGATATGGGGTCAGCACATGCCCTGACAAGCTCTTCCACTGCTTGAAAAATTTCACACTGGCATTTTCAGAAAGGCTGAGAGTTCTTTTCCTGGAGGAATAAAATATTTTCACACTAGTTCACCCAGAGGACAGTTAGATAATTAAGAGGGGTGATACAAGTCAATAATACATAAATAATAATAACCATTAATTAACAGTAGCTCAAAACTTCATGTATATTTTCATTTAATCATCACAAAAATTCAGACAGGTATTAAATCACCATTTTAATGCTGAGAGAGTTTACATACCTAGACTATGGTCACATAGCTAGTAATTGGTGGACTATAATTCCGAACTAGATGATTCTGTTCTAGATGTCATGTTCTTTGCCTACATCCTTGATTCCCAAACACCAATCCTTGGACAACTGTTTCTTAATGTTAAATTTTCACTGGTTTACTGAATATCTTTCAGGAGAATTCATGACTATATGTTTAATAAATCTTGGTGACAAAATTAAAAGTTGGATATTCTATGTCTGCTCTTCCCTACTGTATTGTAAATTCATGAAATTCAAACATCTCTACTCAATAATGACTATATAAGTAAATGAAAAAACAAATTTTAAATGCTTATAAAATTCCATCTCTGAAAAATATTAGATCTAGGGGCCAAATTATTCTTTCATATCCAAATGTTAAGTCATTTATTCACTTAAATGTACTAAAACAATAAATACACTAACAGCATATGAAGAGAGCTTAGCAATAAACATCATTTAAAAATTATTGATATTTAAAGCATTTGCTATTGAGGACAACTCTCACTAATTGTGAAGACTAGAACCCAGGTGCCACATGCAAACATCTTTTGAGGTAGCAAAATTTCCTGTCCTTTTTGTTTGAGCACACACAACATTTCCTAGGATTCTTTCCATGAATTCTTCTTTGTGTGCTTTCACTGGGGACTTCATCCAATTTGTGGCTGAAAATATTAAAGTGGTTGCTTAGAAACTCTAAATTTGGAAGTTTATGAGTTTTTAAAAGGTTGCATTGAAGTGTAGGGGTAGCATATGGTGATCTGATATATTTTGTTCCCTAGCCAAGGAGAGGGGTAGCCTTCTGTGATCTTTCTAATTATTTCATGATACTTTAAGATGCCAAGCTGAATTTAGAAAACAGCAAGGCATCAGGGCTAAGGAGAAATAGAATTGTACTTTTTGTTTCCAATATTTATGACCAAAGCATTTGGTGTCCATTTTTTTTAAAAAAAATAATTGGATTGGTTTTGGAAATCTAAAGTCAGAGGATAAATTTTATCTAAAGGATAGAGTTAAAGATTCATTATTCTGGCTGAAATAGAAAGGAAGTAAGAACGCTTGTTAATGTGGAAAGAAAACAGATAGCAATAAAATGAAGGTATTTCATAAGGAAGAGTTATGGTTCTACAAGTAAATCTTAATATATCAAAATCTATTTAATAACTATCTACTGGAAGAGAATTAAAAAATTTTTTTTCAACAACTCAAGAGGATTGTGGAAATTAGGAGACAGAATCAAGGAGACAAATAAAAATAGCAAATTGAAAAATGATTAAGGAATTGAAACCCTCGTAATGCATAGCTGTTAACTTGTGTTATGATATCAACTTAGCCCTGGGGGAAACATCATGAAAAATTTGGGTAAATGAGCTAAATAATTCATATATTTTCTTATGCTAAAATATGTTTACCAAGAGCCAAGTGTCCTGGGAACCATGTCTTAACATGGGATACAGGGATAAAAATAAGAGAAAAACATGGACTTTGCCTTCATAGAACCTACAGTATTTGAGGCACAGACATATAAGCCAATGTGGAACCCCATATGGAAATTATAATGGTGTAATGATACAAAATTATGGGGCTTTGTGAACATAGAGGAACATTTAATATAGCCATGGAAAATTAGGAAGATTTCAGGGTAGGCTAATTACTGTAGCAATTCCAAAATATCAGTGGTTTAACACAGTGAGACTTTTCTTTCTTCAGACATTTCTATATATTTGATATATTTTGTGGAGCACCCTCAAGGGAAGCCATGAACTAGGAGTGAAAATAAGTTTGCTGACTGACTTGCCTGCTTATGATACAGCTAATTGGAGGAGATTTCATCTTAGCTGAGCCTTAAAGATGGGAACCTGGTATCCAGGTAAAAAACACTGGGCAAAGACATTGCAGAAAGAAGTACCATGATAAGACACAAATTTAAAAACTTATGGAAAAATTTAAAGACAAACTTTGTTGGACTGTAAATTGCAGGTCATGACTAATGAGAGATGAGGCTCTACTTCTGATGTTTTTTCTTCAGCTACACTTTTCAGTATATCCCATTGCCTACTTGACATTTTCCTCTGATGACTCAAGGGCATATAAAATGCAGCCTGTATAAAACAAACTCCAGGGTCTTCTATCCTGGCCTTTGCCCTGGTTCCCCTTCAAACCTAGTTCTTCATCTTATCACACAAATAAAAAAATAATTTGGAAATTATCCTTGACATCTCCTCTCTGTAATTCCAGAAAACTAATCTGTCACCAAATCTTACGTGCTAAATTCAAACTTTTTCTTGAACTTGTTCATTTCTCTCCATTTCCACTCTACCATTCTACTCCAAGCTAACATCATCTTTTGCCCTATCTATCACAATAGGCCCCTAACTCATCTCCACTCTTGGCATCCATTTTTGCCTCTTTTCAGTATGTCATACACAATGAGCCATTGGAAACCAGGCCCATTACACCATGATAATCTGCATTTACTTGGTGCTCACACAGTACTAAGCATTATTTTACATATGTTTGCATTGATTGTCTCATTTATTCCCCATACAGTGATTTATAGTAAGGCCTATTCCCATTTCATTTTATAAATGAAGAAGCAGAATCTTGGAGGTTTTAGGTTGCTTACCCAAATTCACACAGCTATTAGGCAGAATAACTTTTTAAAATCTAAGTGGTTTGGTTCCTGAGCCTGTGTTTTAAATCACTATGCTAAAATTTCTCTCAGTGTAGACATGTAAAACATTTGTTTATTGATTGAATGAATAAATGAGAAAAAGCAGCAGATTGGCAAGTGCCACATATAATGGAGGGTCATGTTAACACATTTTATTTTGTTCATGTGGTAGAAAGGAACAGTTAAAATTTTTAAAAAAGCAATGACATAGATCTAGAGATTTGAAAGATGTCTTCATTGCATGCATGGAAGATGGACTGGAAGAGGAAAAGATGCAAAGCAGGGAGTAATTTCATTAGAGAATAAAAGAAATTGGCAAGGGGAATATGGACAAAATTATATCAGAATAGGTTTGAGGTTCTTTCAAGCTATTGAGGGCATACTCCTTCTTTGCCCTCTTTGTAGTCTCATTTCCTTCCCCAATGCAACATTAATTGCATCTTTCAAAAACAAGTTCAGTGTATACTGACTTTAAAATGGTGAAATGAGACCTTATATAGAGAGTTCCCAATAAAGTTCTTCAAGAAAAGGAAATGCGTTTCTTCACCTTCCTCACATTCCATCCTAAAATGACTGGATATGGCAGAGAAATGAATTTAAAGTTACTCCAGTCTTGAGTTTAGAAGAATAAACACAGTTGCAAAAGTATTAAAAGATAAGAATAAAGTGTCCATGCTTGGAGAACTTTACTTTGGTGACCCTTGAAGGTAGAGAAAAGTCAATAAATGTGTTTTAATTTTACCCAAGTTTTGCTTATTCTGTTTAGTTCTGGTCAGAGCTAATGGTTTCAAATGATTCCAAATGGACTCTAAAATTTGGCTAAATATAACCATATATGCAAGTGGGAATAGAATCCATATGTCTGTCTGTCTCTTTCTCTCCCTACCTGCCACCACATCTCTCTCTGTCTCTCTCTCTATATACCAATAATTAAAATGAATCTCTTAAACAGAATCCATCTTGGGGCATTTTATTCTGATACATATGATATGACTCAAGGTATCAGAGTTAAATAACATGTGATGAAATATATTGGGCTAAATTTCTAGTTTCTATTTTAAATGCCATAAATCTATTCATGTAAATAGGGTTTGAGATAAAATAGGAAACCTAATATATAATAAGCATATTCTATGAATACATCAGAAAATGCAATCACATAAATGCTAAAGATACAGGTTCTTCAAAAAAAAAGAAATTTTTTTTTATAGTAGAGAATCTGGGGAGTAACACAGAAGAGGAGAATGGCAAATATGAAAGGAAATTTCTTCTATGTTCCTGTCTCTGTGAATGCATATTTTTTGTGTAGGGAGAACATTAGCTGAATAATCTACAATTATTCCATTAGCATCAGAGGAAAAAAATGAAAAGAAAACTTTCATGCACTGTTACAATTCTTTCTCTGTATTTTGTGTCGACTTTTGATACTTTTAGTTTTCTCTCTAGCATAGCTAATTTACCTACTACTAATAACATATCCATAAATTCCCATAATCTAAATATTTTCATAATGATCCCAACATGAATGTGATTAAGAATAAATATAGATAAAATGAAAGAATCACGATAATTTCTTATGTGGTAAAATAAGGGAAGATAAATTAATGTTTTGACCTTTGACATTGAATAATACTCATAATAATTCGGAGGGTGGAAGTGGGTGAAATGGGTGAAGGGGGTCAAAAGGTACAAACTTACAGTTATAAAATAAATATATCATAGGGGTATAATGTATAGCATGGTGGCTATAGTCAGTAATACTACATTTTATATCTGATAGCTGCTAAGAGAGTAGATCTTAAAAGTTCTCATCACACGAAAACACATTTTGTAACTACGTATCATGATAGGTGTTAATTAGACTTATGGTGGTGATCATTTCACAATACATACAAATATTGAATCATTATGTTGTACACTTGAAACTAATATAATGCTAAATGTCAATATATCTTAATAAAAATAATAAAATAAAACATTATGGTCCACAGAGAAAAGTTAATTGGAATTGTCAAGAACTTTAAATTATTATTAATAAAATGTAACTTTGAAAAAGATTGAAGATTTTATATAGAAAAGACTCTCTTGGAAATAATGCTTTTTCTTCCTGAAACATATCATGACATGCTCTTCTGAGAGACAGATATGGTTGAAAAAACTATTTAGAGTATGTGGTATATTTACTAAAATTATTTTGGTTATTTTAATTATTAATATCCAGACAGTCAACATACTTTAAAAATTGATTTATCATACAAGGAGATGTATTTTCAGAAAGAATTTCAGTTTGAAAATAATTTTTGATTTAGAATCGTTTTACAGGATATTCAATAAATAATATTTCAAAATTATGTAATTTTAATTATTTTCAGCATTCTCTGTCACCTGTATAATTACATGGTTTGGACATTAAATTACACTCTCACAATTACCTTAGATGCTTCAGATGGTTCTCCTTCCTCCAGTGCAAACTCTCTGCTGCCTCTTTCTGCTTCTACCTGGTCTACTATTACTCCCAGTATGGAAACAGCCCAGGGGTAACAAGGCCAGAGAACTACAGCCTCTTTCTTGAACTATGATATCAGAGTTGGGCCCTGTGGGACTGCAGATTTTCATAATTACTTTAGACATCCCCCCACCCAAATTATCAAAATTTCCGGGAAAATATTTGATGCCTCAGGATCAGGGAATTACGCAATGGGGGAAAGACTAAATCCTGAAGACTCACACTAGGTAAAGGTTTATACTCAACATTGTGACTTTGATCTGTGACCATCAAATGATCTTTTTACCTAATATATGAAAAAAGACTTAAATATCCAGGAAAACAGTGATATAGGGGGAATCCTTGAGAACACACCCACATTTCCAATCAGCTAATGGAATATGTCTCCATTATTACAAAAAAAAATACTTCTATACTTAAATCTGGCAAACAGACAGGACAGACAGATGGACAGAGAAAAATATACACACACAAAATGTGTCTTCTTTTATACTGAATATAAGTGAGAAAATCCTAAATGGTATATAAGTAAAGTAAATAACGGCTAAAAGTAATCAGCCATCTCAACCAAGCAGAGTTTATCCTAGGAAAATTCAAATATAACTCATTCATCTAAAATATAATGAATATATACACATACACACACACACACATATATATATATATATATATATATATATCACATTAAGAGATACAAATGCTTATTGTATCATCATTTAAGAAGATATCCCAAATATACACTCAGTTCTGATGATTTAAAAATAAAAACTCTTCGAAAAACAGCAATAGGATATTTAAATAATAGATATTTAACCAAAAATCTATATTTTACTTAATAGTGAATCACTAGAATCATTTGGAGTCTGGAAACAAGCTACTTGATTATTATTCTTTAATACTTTTAAAATAAAATCTAAGTAAAATACAGCATAAACTTGAAAGAAGAGGAGATTGAGTTATTGTATAGAAGCAATTGCAGGTGGAGATATTATAAATAGAAAATATAAGGAAATAAATTAAGTAATTCCTATAATTACTAGACAACTTACATGAATTAATAATGTAAATAACAAATGTGCATAAAGAAAAAATAGCTTATTCATATGAAATCATGTTAAACCTCATTAAAACCTGCAAAAATAATAATAAGCAATCCATTTCTTATTTGACAGATAAGAATGGATAATAGAATAAATATAAATAAGAAAAAACTGTGCAACAGATATTTGATTTTATGTTGGCCAAGTAAAGCAAGGATAGTGTGAACATCTGATCTGTGTAAAAATTTTCAGTGTCCAATCATCTCATCCTGATGGTTTGGGCATAACTCACATTTAATTCCCTTCAAAATTGTATTCTAGGAACAGACAATTCAACTATGTCAGATTGAAAGCTCTGTCTTTGCCAGATAGGCTGGACTTGCACAATGCCTGAATCAAAAGGACACTGGCTTAAATATTTATCTCCAAAAGGCAAGCATGGTTAATACATGACTGCAATCTTTACAGACAAGTAAGAAATTCTTTTATGTTAAAAATGCATTTATTTGGGCTTCCCTGGTGGCACGGTGGTTGCGAGTCCGCCTGCCGATGCAGGGGACGCGGGTTCGTGCCCCGGTCTGGGAGGATCCTACATGCTGCGGAGTGGCTGGGCCCGTGGGCCATGGCTGCTGGGCCTGCGCGTCCGGAGCCTGTGCTCTGCAACGGGAGAGGCCGCGGCAGTGAGAGGCCCGCCTACCGCAAAAAAAAAAAAAAAAAAAAAAAAAAAATGCATTTATTCAACAAATATGTCTTGAGTCCTTCCTCTGTGCCAAGCTCTGGAGATTCATGATGAGTTAGAAACAGTCTTTGCTTCAGGGATCTCATGGCATTTCTGCATAGAAAGAAATCTAATAAACTAAGTTTAAAATGGAAGACTTCAAGCTTTTCTTATGAATCTAAATAAACCCTTATTCAAGTATAGGTATTACTCTTTCTGGTGGGATTTAGTTATAATATATAGGTGGTGAATTCAATAGAAGGATATTAATAATAGGCCTGCTCTTTAAGCGACTGTGCCCTGCAAAAGTTGTTGGCATCTATTCTCAAAAAGGGTAATTTGTATATAAAATTGAATTAGATTAAGAGAGACATGAATACTTTAAGTCATAGATAATTTAGGCTATATGTATATTCATTAATAATTATTTTGATATGAAATGAATCTGTCTTGCCTCTGAATATCACTATTACTGTATAGGAGTATCATGTGATAAAGTAACATGCTTGTGTGTGGGGAAAAATGCAGCATCTGTGTTCTGGCAGGAGATTGAAGGTTGCAATAAAGGAATAGTTGTCATACAAAAGGTTACGTTCTAGCGTCTTTTGTTTCTAATGCTGGGTGTTATTTTTTCAGACATGCAGCTTTAGTTTTACTTCAGACATTTAACTTTATAATGATATTTGTTATGCACTGATAAAAAAGTGAAAAATCTATCTGAAAGCTTTATAGGCTGACATATATCATCATTCAACATTAATACATGTATATGTTCAGTTGAATATATCTAAGATGCACATTTGGAAGTGATATAAAAAGAAATAGGATTGCATATATGATTTTGAAAACCTTTGTGTTAAAATTTTCCTGAATTTCAAGCTAATTACTCTTTATGAAGGTATATAGAATGTGGAAAAATTTATGGTAATCCATAAGCTTGATGGATATGAAATATTGAAAACATTTATGAGGGGGTGTGCATTGAAAAACCTCTATTTCTAACTTGATACTCCTTACTAGTGGAATCTTCTAATGATTTTGTAGAATAACTCTTCCTCATTCATTCAACCTACTTAATGCCCTTAAATATAGTTTTTATTGTGGGTAAATGTTTGATTTTTTTCTGTTTAATAATCAATTTTCAAATTTCAGGGTAGTGAATAAGTACATTTTTAACCAAATATTATATTCAAAGTATTTTGTTTCATTTCTCCATTTCTTTCTCTAATCAGTCCACTGGTCAATATTAGCCAGACTTTATGTGACTATGATGTGATGGGATATGAAGTACAAAGTACCAGCCATGAAATCTTTCCTTCCCCCTACCCACAAAAAAAATTGAACTTGAATTTGTATAAGCCTTTACTTCTCATCAACAGAATATATGAGGTCTAAAGGCAAAGAAGTGAGTCTGCTCTAATTGAAAGAATTTGGGAGCTAGAACAATAAAATTCAGTGAGTAGACTTTGTTTACATCCTGATTTGGATAATCCAACTGTATAATGACTTTTTCGATGATAGGAGAAATTTGAAAATAGACTGAACATTAAATAATAGTAAACAATTATGTTTATTTTTATTTATTTATTTATTTATTTTGCGGTACGCGGGCCTCTCACTGTTGTGGCCTCTCCCGTTGTGGAGCACAGGCTCCGGACGCACGGGCCCAGCCACTCCACGGCATGTGGGATCTTCCTGGACCGGGGCACGAACCCGTGTCCCCTGCATCAGCAGGCGGACTCTCAACCACTGTGCCACCAGGGAAGCCCTATTTTTAATTTTGTTAGGTGTGAAAATGTCATTATGGTTATGAATAAAGGGTCTCCATTTATTTCTATTTAGGTATTATCAGAAACATTTAGAGCAGAAATGACAAAAAAAATGACACGATGTCTAGAATTTGTTTTAATATATACCAGAAGACAAATATAAAAGAGAAACGGGAGAACAGATGAAACCATTATAAGAAAATGCCAATTGGTGTTGAAGCTTGATGTTGATTTTTTCATATTTTTATACGTTTGAAAAAGTTTATATTGAAATTTAAAGAAAATAACATTAAAATAAAACTAACAATGTTAGAGCTGCATAATCATCCATTAATATATCTACTATGCAATCATGTAAATGTTGTTGGTGATAGATATACCAAATTGAGAAAGAATATGATAGAGAATAAATAGCAAAACTTTCGAGTGAAACAGATTTGGATGTGATTGCTTGCTTTTATCTTTGCCTACCCAGAGTCATTGAGTAAGTTCCTTAGCCTCTCAGGGTTACTATTTCCCCTTATATAAAAGAAATATAATGTTTTCTGCATGGCTAAAATAGGATAGTCTCTGAAAACGACTAATAAAATGGGTGGTGAAATGTATACTAAACTCTACAAATGTTTCCCATAGTAATTGTTTCCCATAGTTGTTGATGATGATTATAATGATGATAATGTCGAGATTGTTATCTTTCTCATTTCAGAAATCTCATTTGGTCTTGCTTTAAAAATCTGGGTTAAATGAATTTAACATTTGATCTTAACTCTATGGCATTCATATCTCCAGAAAAGAAATCATTTCACACACCTTTCCATAAGAGATAAAGGTCCCAAACAGTCCTTTTTTCAACACATGTTTAATGAGCATCAACTATATACAGGCAGATCCCTACTCTAAGAGTTGGGAATAAAGCACTAAACAAGATAAACAATGCCTCTGTAGTCAAATGACTAATATGCTAGTAGGAATATTGCACTAGGATTGAAAACATATAAATTCAATCATTTGAAGTATTGAAATACATGAAATTCAATAGATTTCAATTAAAGTGTACTAATTTTAGTTATAATCTATGGAGAAGCATTGGGGGGAAAAATTTGAGTATGATCAAATTCATACCAAAATCAATATTCACAACAAAAATGAGAGATTCACCATATTTTTCTAAATACCATAATTAACAAAACCCATTTTTTTGGTTTATTTACTTTACATTTTCTTATTACATGTTCTGTTATTCATTTTCTATGTGTGCCATAAATAAATACAGCAAAATATTTACAAAATATGGCAAATTTTAGTTAATTGGTAAAAGTGTACCACTTTATTTTCATTATTTACCTTCTAATCTTACCTATAATTTTCTTACAAATATTTCTCTGTGTGTTCAAAACTTAAAATACATGGAATAATTTTGAAGATATGTGTAATTTTAAGTTTGTGCATCATTTTCAAATTTCTGCAACAAAATTGCTAAATTTTTTCAGCCCAGTTTATGAGACAGCATTTCTTTAGTAACAGAGCAAGCAATTATTTAAAATCTGATCTGTGGTAAGTTTATTAAATTTTAAATGTAATCTACTGTAGAATGTGACTTTATTTTTCTTCTTTTAAGTAATTTTTCCTTAACCCACCCCAATTTTTAGGAAACCATGAGATTTTCTGTTTTAAAAGAGTCACATATTTTTTAAAATATAAGCCTGAAAGAAAAATATTAAAAAAATCCCTTACCCTCTCATAAATATTTATTTTCAATTTACTCACATTATGATCCTGACTACTAGAATATTATGAGCCCAACTGATTTGTCTCTCTTATATTAACTTTTATCTTTATAAGTACAATTGTTACTGTAGGTCTGTATCATTGTAGGCAACTATTTATTTTTAAATTTTAAATAAATGTCATGGTGATCTCTGTGACATTAGAAATCAAGGATTTTTCTGTCTTTGATGACTTCCAGGAGTCTTTTCCACAGATATTAGTAAGAGCTTTAGCCATCTGAGCAGGTAACCCTAACTTATTTTATCTGCCAGAAGCAATTTGGATCCAATTTTTCTTTAATGAACTAGTGAGTTTTGCATTATTGAACTTGTCTCATGACTAAAATTTTAAAACAAAGGCTATAAATCTCTGCATCTGTCTACAGGTTCATGTGTGTCTACATATGTACATTGCTCCTGGGGGCCTTCAGGGGTTTCCTTTCATTCCCTCTTCTGACAACAGAACTTTTAAAAGATAAACTGAGGAATATCAAAAATTTTAAGAGTTCAACTGAGCAAAAGTTTATTCGAATCAACCTGCACCAAACCAGAAGTTAGGAGCACATTGCTTTAGTGTGGGCTTTCAAGAATGAAGAGATTATTATGAAATATACAGAATATTTGTCTTTCTCTTTCTGATTTACTTTAATTTGTATGATAATCTCTAGGCGAGGGATAAATTAGGAGTATGGGATTAACAGATACACACTACTATATATAAGTTGGACAAACAAAAAGAATTTTCCGTAGAGCACAGGGAACTATATTTAATATTTTGTAATAACTTATAATGGAAAAGAACCTAGAAAAGAATATATATATATATATATATATATATATATATATATATATATATATATAACTGGGTCACTTTACTGTACACCTGAAACTAACACAATATTGTAAATCAACTATACTTTAATAAAATTACAAAAAAATAGGTAGAATAATTAATTCTTAAAATATTCATTAGATGACAGGGGCCAGCATTAAGCCTGGGGCTGAAGATTTAAAGGTGAATAAGGAATTCTTTGCCTTATACAGTTTACAGTCCAGTAGAGATTGTAAGACTCAAAGTGGGAGGTCACATGTGAATTAGGGGAAAATCATAGACCTGAAATCTTGCCCCATCTCTGAGGTTGTACAGCATGTGGTGCAGCTTCATGTATAAAGCTTTCTTGTGATTAGTTCACAAAATAATTAAGCCCTTGTCCTTTCTGAAGGTTGAAACTGTTCTGGATTCATGCACCCAAGTCCATTTCACTCTTTGCTTGAATTATTGTAGGAAGACCTCTTTCTTTCTAAACCATTTTACACTCCGAGGAAGGTATTAAAAGCCCTGCTGATGCTGGGGAGCCACAAACTCAGAGAAAAAGTAAAATGATATTTTAGTTATTGAGCACTGAATCTCTTATGAGATTTGCATAAACCTTACGGCACAGATCAAAGCGAGAGAGAGGCATGGACATATGTTAGTTTGGACTAACAAACGTAAGGTAGAAAGCTAGTGGGAAGCAGCCGCATGGCACAGGTATATCAGCTTGGTGCTTTGTGACCGCCTGGAGGGGTGGGATAGGGAGGGTGGGAGGGAGGGAGACGCAAGAGGGAAGAGATATGGGAACATATGTATATATATAACTGATTCATTTTGTTGTAAAGCAGAAACTAACACACCATTGTAAAGCAATTACACTCCAATAAAGATGTTAAAAAATTAAAAAAAAAAAAAAAAGAAAGCAGATCAAATTCTCACCAGACTTTGCAAGGCTCACAATGAGCCACATGCCTGAATTAGCACTGACCGTTTTTCCTCTCTGCATGTGCCCAGTGGACTGTGGTTGAGCTGGGGTAAGGACACATTTATTTGTTTGTTTCTTTTTAAAAAATAGTTGTGTTTATACATAATATCTTGTAACTCTTAATCCCCTATGCCCCTCTCCCTACTGGTAACCACTAGTTTGTTCTCTATATCTGTTGAATCTGTTTCTTTTTTGTTATATTCACTAGTTTGTTGTATTTTTTAGATTTCACATATAAGTGATATTCTATTGTATTTGTCTTTCTCTGTCTGACTTTTTTTCACCTAGTATAATACCTTCCGAGTCTATCCATGTTGTTGTAAATGGAAAAATTTTCTTCTTTTTATGGCTGAGTAGTATTCCATTTGTGTGTGTGTGTATATATGTTTGTGCATATATATATATATAAATATATATATATATTTATATAGTCACATCTTCTTTACCCATTCATCTGTTGATGGAGACTTAAGTTGCTTCCACATCTTGGCAATTGTAAATAATACTGTTATGAACATTGGTATGCATGTATCTTTTTTTTCTTTGTTTTTTTATAATTAACTTTTATTGAAGTACAGTTGATAGGAACATTGTGTTAGTTTCTGCTGTACAGCAATTGAATCAGTTATACATTATATATATCAACTCTTATTTTAGCTTCTTTTCCAGTATAGGTCATTACAGAGTATTGAATAGAGTTCCCTTTTCTACACAGTAGGTGCTTATTAGTTATCTTTTTTATGTATAGTAGTGTGTATATGTCAATCCCAATCTCCCAATTTATCCTTCCTCCCTTACCCTCTGAGAGCCATAAGTTTGTTTTCTACATCTGGAACTCTATTTCTGTTTTGTAGATAAGTTCATTTGTACCCAATAGAGCCAATATTTTATAATAACTATAAATGAAATTAATCTTTAAAATTGTGAAATCACTATATTGCACACCTATCGTTTGTATAATATTGTACATCAACTATATGTCAATAAAAAATATTTTTTAAAAAAAGAACATCAGTTGCTTCCTGGAGATGGGAGCAGGGATTGACTGAAAAGGCACAAGAGGGAAATTTCAGGAGTTGTAGAGGCTTAGGTTGTATTCATTTGCCAAAACTCATTATATGTTACAATTAATATTTCTGTATTCCATTGTACATAAATTTTACCTAAAAAACAAAAAGAACTGTGAACAAATAGTAAAATTTAAGTTATTGACATGCATACTGAAATGTTTAGGTATAAAATGCACTGATGTCCACAACTCATTTTGAAATCCATCAAAATGTGAGATGGATTGGTAGATGGATAGAAGGATGGATAGGAATGTGATAAAGCAAATATAGTTAAATGTAAATTATAGAATCTAGGTGATGGGTATATGGATGCTTACTGTGCAATTCTTTTAACTTTTCTATATGTTTGAAATTTTTCATAATAAGATGTTGGGTAAAAAACGATTCCAAGATAAAAAATAAAATTGGTGTGTTTTCTAAAATCATGAAAATGTTCAAATAGATGTACATAACATTCTAAAAAATCTGCATATGCAATTAGAAAATTTTTCTGTACAGATATATACATTAACTCTTCCAATATTTGCCTTCAAAATAACTATATGAAAGAAAAGACTAGGTAAAATGTAGTTAAGAACTTCTACTACCACTCAAATCAAATGATGAAATGACCAAGAAATTAAGAATTGATCTGGATAACTGTCTTTCATTATTTCAATCCATAAACCACATCCAGGGGACTAAAGGCTCTCCACTAAACACGCTCCCACTTGTGACCCCATTAATCACACTGTGTGAACAGAGATCTTTCCAAGAAATCAGTGGATAAAGTCATCCTAATTTAGCTGAGAAACTGAATGCGTGATTTTTTTTTTAAGTATTAAAAGTAAATTAGAGTTAAACTGAAATAAAGTCACTACAATTTATGCAAACAGTATCTGTAATAAAGTGTCAACTTTAGAATGGCCAAGAGGAACTTGCAGATGAAATGAGCACTGGACCACACTTTGACAAAGACTCATAAATACTCAGGTATGTAAATGAACTTAGCTCCTACTTTTAATTAGACATTCCTATAAAACTCAGAAAGAATAAAATAGATCCCATCAACATGAAAATTTTTTAAAAAATCAGATACAAGTTTCCTTTAAATATGTAACTGTAGAAATACTCAAATTAAAAACTTTATACTTTAATTGAATGCTCCCATTTGCAGATTATTTACAAAAAATATGTTCACGAATATAAAGAAAAACATGAACTGATAAAAATATCAAACACTGCTTAGTAAATAAGAAGAATGGTTTCTTCATATTATTAACCTACTAATTAGCAGTACAATTAAATTATTTTTCTGACTAAATGGGTTTCAGTTTTTTTCTATTTAACATGAAGGCAATAATGAGTTAAAGTGTGCAAATTACTTGGAGTTCTCAGAAGAAAAGTGCAAAGTGAATATAATCATGAGAATAATCATTAACGTTTTAATATTGTATAGTGTCTTGCTGTAAGCTGATCCTTAGTTATTGATTTGATATACAATATTCTCAGATGATTTTTTTTTAAATCAAATAACTTGGTCTGGTGATCTTCATTACAATTGAAGCTGGGTCATAAAATTTAGCTTACACTGTACTCAAATGCACAGAGGAAATTTTATTTATTTTGTGTTTAAGCTAATTTGAATTTCCTCATGGGAGGAAATATAAATAAAGGCCCAATCCATTTTAACTCTTTCCAGTGCAATATTATACTCTGTTCCATGTACTGAGCAAGCTTTCCTCTTGCTTTTTTCTCCCCTCCTACGATAGCACACAGGTGCACAGGTGTATGAGCAAATGGAAGTGTCTTATATGACTGTGACATCAGAGGGAACAGCTAATCCTAGATCCACGTGGCGTCCTTGTGGTGCTCTTTGATAGGTGGGCTTCTCCCTTGTCTGCCAATTGCTAGGGACCTCTTGGGGACAAAGCTTGGGAGGGAAGATTAGGGACACACACATCATTCTCTTGTTCTTCCCCATTGTTCTTCTTACGAACTTGCAGGCTACAAAAAGTAGTCTCTTCTTTTACTTTTTTTATACTCTCTCTCGTACTGTCTATCAGTAAGGCCTCTGCCTTCTAGGTTATAGGTAGAAGAGGTAGCGGCCCTTCTAGAGGAGATCTTTTAACACTAAGAGCTGGAAAGATCAGTCTTGGGCTTTCATGTGTGAAAGAAGGCGAGGTGGCCACTCAGATATTTGAGGGAAAAAATCTTAATACAGTCGGCTGATCTCCAAGACTATTATAGTCTCACTGAGTAACTCTATCTGCCTCCCAGAAATTGCATATTTATTTATTCTTTTTCTTTTTCCCTGTAAGAAATTCTGTTCCCCCTCCAGACAGAAGATGTCTTAGGCTAACCAAGTGAAAGTCAAGTACACAGTAAAGTAAAAGAAAAAGCACGTTAATGTTTTTCTAATTAACTCTTGGTATCACACAATCTTTAATGTGTTTTTAAAACTTGGTTAATTGTGAGGTTTTCTGTTTTGGAAATGTCATGAAATGCATACAATGGTTCCCCCTAATCTGTGCTAGATACGTTCCAAGGCTTGCAGTGGATGACTAAAACCACAGACAGTATTAAACCCTACGTATACTGTGTCTTTTCCTATACATACACACCTATGATAAAGTTTAATTTATAAACTAGGCACTGTAAGAGATTAACAATAATAACGAATAATGAAATAGAACAATTATAACAATATACGGTAATAAAAGTTATGGGAATGTCGTCTCTCTTTTCTTTCTTGAAATATCTTATTGTACAAATGTAATGTCATCGTAACTAATTTTTTCATCCTAAGCACTTGCACATATGGCTGTAACTTTTTCAGTTTGAGGTACAACAGCAAAACTAGCATAGATGTCTTTTTTCTTCTTTACAATTTCATGGATAGGAGATTCATTCTTAACCGTAGATCTTAGCAACCTCAGCATGTGGCTTTTTCTTTCTTTATTAGGTTGAGAACTTTTTAATTTTCACTTAAAGAAAGCACTTTACCACTTCTTTTTGGCATATCCGAATTGCCAGCGTCACTGCTCTTATGCTTTGGGACCTTTATTAAATAAAATAAGGGTTACTTGAACACAAGCCCTGCAATACCGAGAGAGCCGATCTGATAACTGAGACAGCTCTTAAGTGACTACATGGTGGGGTACGCTGAAAAAAGGGATAATTAATGTCCCTGGTGGGACAGAGTGGAACTACAAGAGATTTCATCATGCTACTCAGAATGGCATGCAGTTTAAACTGTATAGATTGTTTATTTCTGGAATTTTCCATTTAATATTTTCAGACCTCAGTTGACCAAGGGTAACTGAAACCTCAGAAAGAAAAACTACAGATAAAGGGAGAGGGGAACTGCTATATTTGCTTCAAGCTATAATGCAAAAATGCATGTACCCATTTCTCTGTGCAACTCATGTTTCTGAAAATCATACCGTGATCTTACTTTTATTCTATTGATCTCTAACACCTACCTGTTTGCTTCATTATTTATTATGGAAGATAAGATTCAATTTTAATAATTTTGATGAAACATTTTTTAATCAGTCTCGTTACAACCTATTTTCACAGTTTACACAGAGAGATAGTATTTGCATATCAGGTGAATTTCTGTAAAATTCATTCCTATTAAAAAAAAAAATCCTGATGTGACTTGCTCTGGTTTGACCTTTGCACAATGTCCTTCACCTTCATTCACTCCATCTCATTTGTTCTCAAAAAACTTTTTATTTTAAAAACTTCTTTTTGTGATAATAAAAATACTTTCTAGTAAAACAGATAAATGTTTCCTATCTGAATGTCTATTTTATGATTCTGCCCAATAATACTCATTCTGTTGTCTCTATTGTTCCAAATCCCATGATTCAGCTTCTCATTTTTTTCTCTTTTTGAGTTATTTGGTCCCTTATTCAGTTTTTTGTTTATAAACCTTCCTAAGGTTTTTGTACTTTATTAAGTATTTAGTCTGTTATGTCTCATGTAAATTTATTTCTAACTCCCCTACACTTTTATCATGTGGTTCTATTTGACATTGAGGGTGTTGATGTACAATCTGTAATTCTTCATAGTTATGATGTATGTTTTTATGTCTGATTTGTATAGAAACCTCCCAAAAGCATGAATATCATCTATTTATTTTATACACATACAAACATTAACAGAAATTCTCTAGTCTATCTCCAGAATGTTTAAGATTATTTATTACTGTAAACAAAGTATGCATTCTGAGGAGTTTAAAATTCATCACTATTACCAACACAAGGTACAAAGAGCATTCTAGATTCATAGTGCTTAATTTCAAAGAGCTTTTTGCATGCTGTTGCTTCTATCTGAACTGCCCTTCCAGCCATACAAGTGTAAGATTGTCCTTGAAGACTCAGCACAATGCCATTTCCTTTATAAAGCTTCTCTTGTTCACCTCCTTCCCAACAACCAACCCATCTTCCATATCCCACTTTTGATCAATGCTAGATGCTTATCAAAGCTCACCGCCCAATAGCATGTGTTTTATAATATAATGTATTTTTCTGGCTACACATCTGTTCTTCTTCCAAGTCTATAAGTGTTAAGCCCAGCCTCTGTGGGGTTATTCATCTTTGTACCACCAGTGACTAGAATAAAGTATATATTCAGTAAACACTGAATAAATCATTGGGATCATATGAAGCTATTTTTATAATGTGGGATTTGGTTATAGTCAGTAGTCAAAGGAAATCATCACAATGGAAATCTATTGTACATTCTGCTTCCTCATATTTCTAGCTTATTTCCTTCCCTTACTCACATTTATACATACTCAGCTGCATTTGTTATTTCATATATATCTGGCCCTTGGATGTGTAAATTTTTTTGGAAGTACAAAGCAGTACATTGACAGTGGGAAAAACAGTTCTCATAGCTAGATTACCTTCTCTTGGTTGACATTTTCTTGATGAGATAATGGCAAGACCTAGGCAGTTCTCTGTGGATATTTAAAACATGTTATCTGGTCACTTTGGAATACCCTTAAACTTACAGATAGATTTGTAAACATACAGTAAAAATAGAGGCTTCAAATTTTATTCTCATCTTTAGCATGAGACTTACTCTTTAATATTTAGAACAAAGAATAAGACATAAATGTTAACTACAATATCCTAGTTTTGGTTAAAATGACAAAGAATTTTTTAAAATGAGAAGTAAACATTAAATAATATTGATAATATGTAAAGTTTGGGTATAGAAGAGATTTCCATTTCCACCAATATGGCAAACTAGATTTCTTGAAAATCTTAGCAGGAGAAAAGAATGATAGATAAAACATAATATGTAATGCATATAAAATAATGTACAACACATACACATTTAAATAAGACCCAGAGAACTTGCAGGCACTTCAACTGTGGCCTCAGTTCCCAGGCCCCAGCATTAGTAAGTGTGCCCCAAGCAGCTGCTGCTTTTGCTCCCTCCCTCCTGGGCAAGGAACAGACACCAGAGGATGATGCACTTGCAGAGGTGGGGCCAAAACCAAAGCTGAGACTCAGGGGTGGTGTGACTAAGGAAGAATGGAAATCTTTCCGTGCAGCTGCACAAGCTGTTGATTAAATCCCTGAGATCAGCTGGGTAAATCCTGTGTCTGTGGAATACCTGAAGAGACAGCTAGTATTTCAACATTTGAGGCTGTTCTAACCTTCATGGCACTGGACTCTAGGGACAAGTACACTCAGGAATTGGGCCAGGTCAGAATATGAGCTGGCTCAACAGTGCTCATAGCAGGTCCAGAGACCTACCTAGAGGTATTGGAAGGCCTCCTAAGGAGGTGGAGATTGGCTCTGGCTCACTGTGGGAGCAAGGACACTGAGAGAGGAGGCCTGAGGAAAATATTCTTAGTACTAATATTAGTTTCTTCTTTGTTTTATTTTGCTCTGTTGTTGATGTTGCCATTTTTAATTTTTTTATCTTATGTTTTTACAATATTTTTTAATATGTATAACTTTTTATTTTTCTATTTTTACTCTACTTTTTTGCTGCTTTGTGGGTTTCTCCTTATTTTTGTTCTTTGTTATCTGTTTTTTATTCTCTTTTTCTGTTTTTCATTGTTTTTATGTGTATATTTTATATTTTCTTTGCTTTTTTGTTGTCTGCTTTCTGTTTTTGTTTTATTTTTCATTCTTTATTTTTGTTAGTTTAGTCCTTATTGACTGTTCTCATATTAGAATTCTTTTCTTTTTCGGTCTGTTCCCTTTTTTTCTCTCTCTCTTTTTTCTGAGTGTGTGTGTGTTGATATTGTTTGTTTGTTGTTGTTTTTGCTATTTGTCTTGGGTTTCAATAGTCTGTTTTATTTTCTTTCCATTTTTTCTTTCCTTTTCTTTTCTCTCTTTTCTCTTGGTCTGCAATGTGTACCTTGTGGGCTCTTGCTTCCCTGGCCAGGGATGGAGCCTGGACCTCTGGGGTGGGAGCATAGAGTCCAGGATCCTGGACCACCAGAGAATTCCCAGGTCCAGGGAATATTAATAGACATGTGTGCTCCAGAGGTATCCATATCAACACCAAGACCAAGCCCCACACAACTGTCTGTAGGCTCCAGTGCTAGACACCTCATGCCAAACAACCAGCAAGAAAGGAGCATGGCCCCACCCATCAGTAGACAGGCTGCATAAAGCCATACTAAGCTCACAGACACCCCAAAACACATCACCTGACAAGGCCTTGCCCTTCAGAGGGAAAATACTTAACTCCACCCACCAGAGCACAGGAACCAGGACCTCCCACCAGAAAGCCTATACAAGCCCCTAGACCAACCTCACTCACCAGGAGGCAGACAACAGAAGCAAGAGAAACTACAACCCAGCAGTCTGTGGAAAGAAGACCAAAAACATAGTAGGTTTAGATAAAATGAGATGACACAGAAATACACTGCAGATGAAGAAGCAAGGTAAAATCCCACAAGACCAAATAAATGAGGAAATAGGCAATCTACATGAAAAAAAATCAGAGTAATGATGGTAAAGATGATACAAGAGCTTGGAAATAGAATGGAGGTACAGACCGAGAAGATTAACAAGGATATAGAAGAAATAAAGAACAAACAATCAGTGATGAACAACATAATAACTGAAATGGAAAATACACTAGAAATAATCAACAGCAGAATAACTAAGGCAGAAGAATGAATAAGTGAACTGAAAGATAGAATGGTAGAAATAACTGCTGAAGAGCAGAATAAAGAAAAAATAATGAAAAGAATTGACAACAGTCCCAGAGACCTCTGGGACAATAATAAACACATCAACATTCAAATTATAGGCATCCCAGAAGAAAAGGAGAAAGGGAAAGGGTCTGAAAAAATATTTGAAGACATTAGATTTGAAAAATTTCCTAACATGGGAAAGGAAATAGTCAATCAAGTCCAGGAAGAACAGAGAGTTTCATACAGGATAAACACAAGGAGAAACACACTGAGACACATATTAATCAAACTAACAAAAAATAAATACAAAGAAAAAATATTAAAAGCAGCAAGGGAAATGTAAAAAAATAACCTAGAAGAGAACTCCATTAGGTTATCAGCTGATTTTTCAGCAGAAACTCTGCAGGCCAGAAGGGTGTGGCAGGATATATTAAAAGTGATGAAAGAAAAAAACCTACAACCAAGACTACTCTACGCAGTGAGGATCTCATTCAGTTTCAATAGAGAAATCAAAAGCTTTACAGACAAGCAAAAACTAAGAGAATTCAGCACCACCAAACCAGCTTTACAACAAATGCTAAAGGATCTTCTCTAGTAGGAAACACAAGAAAAGAAAAAAGACCTACAAGAATAAACCCAAAACAAATAAGAAAATAGTAATAGGAACATACATATCTATAACTACCTTAATTGTAAATGGATTAAATGCTCCAACCAAAAGACAAAGACTAGCCTAATGGATAAAAAAAAAAAAACACAAGGTCTGTATATATACTGTCTACAAGAGACTCACTTCAGACTAGGGACACATACAGACTGAAAGTGAGGGGATGGAGAAAGATATTCTATGCAAATGGGAATCAAAAGAAAGCTGAGGTAGCAGTATGCATAGACAAAATAGACTTTAAAAATAAAGACTATTACAAGAGACAAAGAAGGACACTACATAATGATCAAGGGATAAATCCAAGAAGAAGATGTAACAACCATAAATACCTATGCACACAACATAGGGGCAACTCAATACATAAGCCAAATACTAACCGCTATAAAAGGAAAAATCGACTGTAACACAATAATAGTGGGGGATTTTAACACCTCATTTACACCAGTGGACCGATCATCCAGACAGAAAATAAATAAGGAAACAGAAGCTTTACATGACACAGTAGACCAAATAAACTTAACTGCAATTTATAGGATGTTCCACCAAAAAGTGGCAGAATACACTTTCTTCTCAAGTGCTCACAGATCATTCTCCAGGATAGATCACATCTTGGGTCACAAATCAAGCCCTGGTAAATTTAAGAAAACTGAAATCATATCAATCATCTTTCTGACCAGAATGCTATGAGATTATAAATCAATTACAGGAAAGAAACATAAAAAAATACAAACACATGGAGGCTAAAAAACACACCACTAAAGAACCAAGAGATCACTGAAGAAACCAAAGAGGCAATCAAAAAATACCTAGAAAAAAAATGAGAATGAAAACACGATGACCCAAAACCAATGGGATGTAACAAAAGCAGTTCTTAGAGGGAAGTTCATAGCAATACAATCCTACCTCAAGAAACAAGAAAAATCACAAATAAACAACCTAACATTCCACCTAAAGCAACTACAGAAAGAAGAACAAACAAAACCCAAAGTTAGTAGAAGGAAAGAAATCATAAGTACAGGAGCAGAGATAAATGAAATAGAAATGAAAAAAACAATAGCAAAGATCAATAAAACTAAAAGCTGGTTCTTTGAGATAATAAACAAAATGGATAAACGTTTAGCCAGACTCATCAAGAAAAAAGAGAGAGGACTCAAATCAATATAATAAGGAATGAAAAAGAAGAAGTTACAATTACACTAGAGAAATACAAAGGATCATAGGAGAGTACTACAAGCAAATATATGCCAATAAAATAGACAACCTGGAAGGAATGGACAAATTCTGAGTAAAGTACAACCTTCTGAGACTGAGCCAGGAAGAAATAGAAAATATGAACAGACCAATCACATATAATGAAATTGAAACTGTGATTAAAAATCTTCAAACACACAAAAGTCCAGGACCAGTTGGCCTCACAGGTGAATTCTATCAAATAATTAGGGAAGAGGTAACACCTATCCTTCTCAATCTCTTCCAAAAATTCCAGAGGGAGGAAAACTCCTACACTCATTCTATGAGACCACATTATCCTGACACCAAAACCAGAGAAAGATGTCATAAAACAAGAAAACTACACGCCAATATTACTGATGAACATAGATGCAAAAATCCCCAACAAAATACTAGCAAGCAGAATCCAACAGCACATTAAAAGGATCATACACTATGATCAAGTGGGGTTTATCCCAGGGATGCAAGGATTCTTCAATATATGCAAATCAATCAATGTGATACACTATATTAACAAATCCAAGAATAAAAACACATGATCATCTCAACAGATGCAGAAAAAGCTTTCAACAAAATTCAGCACGGGAACCTACCTCAACATAGTAAAGATGATATATGACAAATCCACAGGAAACATCAATGGTGAAAAAGTGAAAGCATTTCCTCTAAGATCAAGAATAAGACAAGGGTGTGAACTCCCACAACTATTATTCAACATAGTCTTAGAAGTCCTATCCACAGCAATCCGAGAAGAAACTGAAATAAAAGGAATTCAAATTGGAAAGAAGTAAAACGGTCACTGGCAGATGACATGATACTATACATAGGAAACCTTAAAGATGCCACCAGAAAATTACTAGAGCTAATTAATGAATTTAGTAAAGTTGCAGGATACAAAACTAATACACAGAAATCTTTTGCATTCCTATACACTAAGAACAAAAGATCAGAAAGAGAAATTAAGTAAACAATTCCATTTACCATTGCAAAAAAAAGAATAAAATACCTATGAATAAACCTAGCTAAGGAGGCAAAGACCTGTACACAGAACAGTATAAGATACTGATGAAAGAAATCAAAGACCAAACAGATATACCATGTTCTTGGATTAGAAGAATTAATACTGTGAAAATGTCTACACTACCCAAAGCAATCTACAGATTCAATGCAATCCCTATCAAATTACCAATGACGTTCTTTACAGAACTAGAACAGAAAATTTTACAATATGTATGGAAACACAAAAGACCCCAAATAGCCAAAGTAATCTTGAGAAAGAAAAACAGAGCTAGAGGAATCAGGCTCCATGATTTCAGAATATGGTAGTGGAAAAAAATGAGAAATCAAGACAATGTGGTACTGACACAACAACAGAAATATAGACCAATGGAACAGGATAGAAAGCCCAGAGATAAACCCACACACCTATGGTCACCTAATCTATGACAAAGGAGGCAAGAATATATAATAGAGAAAAGAAAGCCTCTTCAATAAGTGGTGCTGGGAAAACTTGACAGTTATGTGTAAAATAATGAAATTAGAATGTTCCCTAATGCCATACACAAAAATAATTCAAAATGGATTAAAGACCTGAAAGTAAGGCTACACACTTTAAAAATCTTAGAAGAAAACATAGGTAGAACACTCTGGCATTAATCACAGCAAGCTCTTTTCTGACCCACTTCCTAGAGTAATGAAAATAAGAACAAAAATAATCAAATGGGACCTAATGAAACTTAACAGCTTTTGCATAGCAAAGCAAACCATAAACAAGATGAAAAGACAATGCTAAGAATGGGAGAAAATATTTGCAAATAAAACAACTGACAAAGGATTAGTCTCCAAAATATACAAATAGCTCATGCAGCTCAATATCAAAAAAACAAACAATCCAATCCAAAAATGGGCAGAAGACCTAAATAGACATTTCTCCAAAGAGGACATACAGATGACCAGCAAACATATGAAAAGATGCTCAACATCAATAGATATTAGACAAATGCAAATTAAAACTACAATGAGGTACCACCTCACACTGGTCAGAATGGCCATCATAAAAAAATCTACAAACAGTAAATGCTGGAGAGGGTGTGGAGAAAAGGGAACCCTCTTGCACTGTTGGTGGGAATGTAAATTGACATAGCCACTATGGAGAATAGTATGGAGGTTCCTTAAAAAACTAAAAATAGAAGTAACATATGACCCGGCAATTCCACTACTGGGCATATACCCTGAGATAACCATAAGTCAAAAAGATACATGCAACCCAACATTCACTGCAGCACCATTTCCAATAACCAGGACACGGAAGCAGCCTAAATGTCCATCAACAGAGGAATGGATAAAGAAGATGTGGCACATATATACAATGGAATATTATTCAGCCATAAAAAGGAATGAAATTGGGTCATTTGTAGAGATGTGGATGGGCATAGAGAGTGTCATACAGACTGAAGTACATCAGAAAGAGAAAAACAAATAGTGTTTATTATTGCATTTATGTGAAGCCTAGAAAAATGGTATAGATGACCTTATTTGTCAAGCAGAAATAGAGACACACAAATAGAGAAGAAATGTATGGATAACAAGGGGGAAAGGAGTGGAGTGGGAGGTATTGGGAGATTGGAATTGACACATATACACTGTTAATACTATGTATAAAATAGACAGCTGATGGGAACATACTGTATAACACAGGGAACTCTACTTAATGCAGTGTGGTGTCCTAAATGGGAGGATAATCCAAAAGGGAGGGAATATATGTATATGTATGGCTGATGCATTTTATTGTGCAGTAGAAGTTAACACAACATTGTAAAGCAACTATACTCCAATTAAAAAAAAAGTATTTTGGTTCAATAAATAAATAAATAAATAAAACCCTGAGCTGAGCTGAATTTAGTAGGACTGAAAGGATGGCCCTAAGGATCAAAAAGAAAAAGAAAACAACTTGACAAGAAAATGTGTGAGATGATGCTGGGAGTTACCAGTGCTTTCAATTCTGAAAGTGCTTGCTAGTCTGGGTAACTAAAGGATTGAGTTTTAAAGCCCATAAAAGAACAAAAAAGAGAGTTGTAATTGAGACCCAGTTTAGTTTACCTAGTAATGCCAGAGTTCTAAAATATCTACCTATAGTGAAGTGGTAGACTAGAAAAAAATCCATCCTCTGGAAAGAGAGATTACTTGAAAGACTGATTTTTTTTTTTTTTTTTGACCTGCTCTATAGGTGGGACTTTTTTTTTTCATGTGATAATTTATAAATATAGGATTGAGATTTAAATTTATATTACTTATCTAATCTGGGAATATTCATATATGAGGAATTAACTTAAAAGTGTTCCAAGTCCCATAACATCCCTGGGGAGACTTTTAAAACAAACAGAAACTTTACTAAAGATCTGTTTTCAACACAAGCTATTGATAAGTTTAAGAGATAAAGCCGCACTGACGATACTTGTTCAGTCCAAAAGTACAAGAAATAACACAAAGAAACAATTCAATATGAGCAATATTCAGTAGGTACACAAGTGTCCTGATCTTGTTGCATAATAAAAATATTGGAGAGAAGCTATTAAGTAAATATTTTTCACATGACAAAAATCATAAGAAAATAATTTACAAAAAATAGGAAGTGAGCAAGACACTATGACAAACAGAGAGATCATCTTGAAAAAAAATCAAACATATTGAGAAATCAAAAAAAATATTTTCCTTAAAATTACACATGCTGATAAGATGATTATTTAACGGGTGTTATAAATGAAGATATTATTCAGAAAGAGAAATTCAGAGATAAATATATTGAAAATCTAAGACATCAGTCAGATAAACTGGGAAATTAAAAATTAATTTCATGGAAGTTCCATCACTGAAGACAGAAAATAAAAGTGGCTGCTCGAAATATGTCTGAGAATTTTACAGAGTAGATGAAAGACATGAATCCTCTGATTTACGAAACATTGGAAAGAGGGTAAGTAAAAAAAAAAAAAAAATACAAATATGAATTCAAGTAGAAGTTATACAGCAGAATATAAAATAAAGAAAGAAGATCTGAAAAGTGGCCAGAAGAAAAATACACTGTTTACAAAAGCACAGCAATTAGATTGGCAGCATTAAAATAAACCAGAATATGACAGTATGTTCAAAATTCTGGGAGAATACCATTTTAAATATAGGCAGCTAAGCTATCTTTTAGGATAAAAAAAAATTCTAGACAAGAACAAAGAGTTTTCTACCAGCAGAACCTTGCTGAAAGAAATTTTCAAAAGGATATTCTCCAAGATGTAAAATGAACTCAGAAGGAAAACGTGAGATGGAAGATGAAATGGTTGTGTTGTCATAAAATATATCAATGAAACCAATAAAATAGAGAATCAAGAAACAGACTGCTACACAACATTGTAAATCAAAAATATTTTAATAAAAAAACAGACTGCACTTATATAGTCTAATGCTTTATGACAAAGGTGACATTGCAGAACAATAGAGAAGGTGGTGAGTCAGTTGGATATCCATATGGAAAATTTATATCTCGACATCTACCTCACTCCATACACAAAATTTAAGTTCAGATTAATTCAACATGTAAAAAGTAAAATAATAAAGTTTCTGAAAGAAAATGTAGCAGAATATCTCCATGACCTTGGAGTTGACAAAGTCTTATTAAACAGAACATAAAGAGATAAATGATAAACTGGATTCTATTAAAATTAAAAATTGTTGTTCAACAAAAGATACCATTAAGAGAGAAAAAGACAAGCTATACAGTAGAGCAAGTTATGTGTAATACCTACATGTGGAAAATGACACATTCAGAATAAAAAAAAATAACTTCTATAAATCAGTCACAAAAAGTCAGAAAGCTAATAGGAAAATTGGCAATATAGCCCTTCCAAAGAGGACCAAATGATTAAAAAAGGATAAGAAAAGTGTTTATCTTCACTAATTATGAGTTCGTGCAAAATTAAAACTGCAGTGAATTATCACTATATCCATACTATAATGGTTAAAATGAAAAAGACAGATATACCAAGTGTTGGAAATAATGTGAAGCAACCAGAACTCTTATAGTGTTAATGGGAAAATAAATTAGTACAACCACTTTGGAAAATCGTGTGGTTGTAGCTATAAAGTTTAGTATACGTACACCTTAGGCCCCAGTGATTTTGAATAAGTGTCAGTTCACTTACTGCTAAAATGAAGATAATAATATCTATTTCAGAAGGCTGTTGAAAGTCTGAAATTAAAACGTGATGTTTAAAAAATGTAACAGACTTTAGTTTGCTGTACTATTCATCACAGTGTAATTATAATATTTTGCAATCTCTGGGTGCTTAAAAATTGATTGAATCAAATGTTTTGTAGCTATTTATAGAAAATATTAAATATTTTATTTTAAAAGAAAATATTTTCTTTTAAATATTTTTCATTTATTAAACCATGGAGGAGACAAAGTTTTGCTTCAGTGAAAAACAGAGTAAAAGTTAGCATCAGTGCAAGTCTCTGAACTACTCTTTCCATTATCATGTTTAGGTGCCTGGATCTCAAACTCCATCTTTGTAACTTACTAGGAGTATGATTTATGTCCAATTACTTAATCTCTCTGACCCTGTTTATTTTCCTCCTTTATAAAACGGAGATAATATGTCTAGCACATTATAAACATTCAACAACTATTCACTTTTTACTGTTTAGTAGCGTTAGAGATGAGTATCATAAAATTTTTTAACTTTCCAAGTTCATTATAACAAGAAAATAACTGTCAAAGTCAGTGAATAAGAAAAGAATCAAACAAAACCCAGAAATGTCTTGTACTGAGATTGAATTCTTAGAAATCATAAAAAAATATAATATATTCAATTCTAAAATATATTTAATTAGAGTTTATAAACATTCAATATATGTATAGGAAAAGACATTTTCTTGGGTACATTCTTATTTGTTTTTTTCTTGTTTGTTTCTCAGATCTTAAAAGAGATTTGATCTAATTCACACTGATATTTCAGTAGAGTTATATGGGTTTTTTTGTTTGTTTTCTGTGTGTGTGTGTGTGTGTGTGTGTGTGTGTGTCTGTGTTGGCTATCTTGGCATGATTACATGAATCAAAGATTGTGAGATTTAACCAATTTTTAATCAAGTACGTTACTGCTTAAACTCTTTACTCCAGAGGACATCACTGTCATGTAACATAAGCTTTCAAATATGCAAATGTGATATCTTGGTGGAAAAACATTTTAGGAAGTTATTTTTATGTAGGTGCTCTCAGAGGTTCTGTGAAATTCATTTTGACACGGGGTGTGGAAGTGTTGGAGAGAGAAGGCAGATATATCAGGTCTCACACTCAGTTTAACTAGAATGGTTCTTTTATTTATCTCTTTACATTCTGAGCTTCCTTACATAATAGGAGGTGGGGAGGATATTCACAGGATCATTTTAACAGTTTTTTTAGGCAATTCAGTAGTATGAGAAGGGCATACTTAACTGTTTTGTGTAAGAAAGAAAAAAATACTTTTGTACTGTAGGGAAACCTGTAAAACGTGGGTGAAAAGATAAGGAAGGAGAGAGAAAAGCAGAATAGAAGCTGAGATTGGGTGAAGGTGGGTCATTAAAGGTTCCATGTAGTGGAAGGACCAAATGGTGATACCTACTCTTCCACTGGAAATTATAGTGTTTCTGTGATGCAAGAAAGATCTAGCTCTACTCATTTAGTGAGTAGAACTTATTGAGTCATGGATGTTCCTTATAATTTATATTGCTAACAGGGCTGAAAAGATGTTTGACACTGTACTTAAGAGACAGTTCTCTTGGAAAGGGGCACTGAGGTAGAGAACTCCATAAAAATGTTATCACAGACATTTGTATAAATCCAAGAGGAGAGTCTCACTTCCATGAGGTGTAGAATTTTAGGGCTTGGAAGTGTTGAAACAACAGATCTAGAGTGTCCAACTGGAATCTGGGCTACATGGATAATTTTTCATCTGGAGAAAGAATTTTGTGCTTAGTTGGAAAACTTTTCTTATAGTAAATGTTTCTTAAAATTACATCCTGTTTTGGACACAGAAAGAAGCTATACCACTTTCCATATACCACAAAAGTCTTTATTGAAGTTGAATTTACTGCACGAATCACAAAACTTTGATTTAACCCAACCCTTTTCTGGATGGATTGGAGGCAGTACCGATACTACTGAATTGGAGATCATAGTCACAAAAAAATTGTTGATTTCCAAGAACTAACTAATAAGACCAAGGAGGACACTTGGCAGAGAACCTTTAAACTACTTCACATATCAGCAAACTTTTGCTATAAGGTGTGGTATTCCCAAGTGTGCATTATTTGTTATTGAACAGATGGCTTCACTGTTCTAGGCCACTTCATGGGTCAAAGTGTGAGTCTCTACTAAAAAATTAGTAGGGTGAAGGATTGATGGTCAGTACTCATTTGTTGAATGAATAGTTGCATGAATAAAAGAATGACATTTAAACTTTGCAAATATCACATTCTCTATTGCTAAAATCTTTCTAAGCTATTTTTCAGAGATTCTTTCATCACTAAAGGAGAAATATAAATGTAAATTTTATAATGGTAGCACTTTGTTAATTATGAAGGTAAAAACACTATTTAGTAACACCACTTGTGATTGTAGAATATGGTTATGAAACTAAATAATAGTCACATAAGGTCACTTATAGTGGTTATGATTAGAGGGCCTGTGGATCCTATTTGCATGGCATATAAGGAACATTCTAAGTAAAAACTCATCCTAAGAAAGAATCAGAAAAATAAACCTGAGAATAGGCAGAGATTTAAAAAGATTGGCAATTTTGGGCCTGTGTTGATATTAACCTTTACCCTTTCCTAATGCTTTCTTTTTTCCCCCTTCTATTTGTTCCAGGTATTTGAGCCAGTGTACAGAGGAGTGGGAATTAAAAAATATATTTGAAATAGCTACTTCATTAAAATGTCTGTCAGGGAGGAACTTCAAGATGGCAGAGGAGTAAGACATGGAGATCACCTTCCTCCCCACAAATACATCAAAAATACATCTACATGTGGAACAATTCCTACAGAACACCTACTGAATGCTGGCAGAAGACGTCAGACTTCCCAAAAGGCATGAAAGTCCCCACGTACCTGGGTAGGGCGAAAGAAAAAAGAATAAACAGAGACAAAAGAACAGGAATGGGACCTGTACCAGTGGGAGGGAGCTGTGAAGGAGGAAAGGTTTCCACACACTAGAAGCCCCTTCGCGGTGGAGACTGCAGGTGGCGGAGGCGGGGAGCTTCAGAGCCAAGGAAGAGAGCACAGCAACAGGGGTGCAGAGGGCAAAGCAGAGAGATTCCTGCAGAGAGGATCAGTGCCGATCAGCATTCACCAGCCCGAGAGGCTTGTCTGCTCACCTGCTGGGGTGGGCGGGACTGGGAGCTGAGGCTCGGGCTTCAGAGGTCGGATCCCAGGGAGAGGACTGGGGTTGGCTGCGTGAACACAGCATGAAGGGGGCTAGTGTGCCACAGCTAACCGGGAAGGAGTCCAGGAAAAAGTCTGGAACTGCCTATGGGTCAAGAGACCGTTCTTGTGGGGTGCGTGAGGAGAGGAGATTCAGACACTGCCTAAACGAGCTCCAGAGACAGGCACGAGCCACCGCTATCAGCGCAGACACCAGAGATGGGCATGAAAAGCTAACACAGCTGCTGCAGCCACCAAGAATCCTGTGTGCAAGCACAGGTCACTATCCACACCTCCCCTCCTGGGAGACAGTGCAGCCCACCACTGCCAGGGTCCCGTGATCCAGGGACAACTTCCCTGAGAGAACACACGGCACACCTCAGGCTGTTGCAAAGTCATGTTGGCCTCTGCTGTTGCAGGTTTGACCCGCAACCGCACCCCTCCCTGCCCCCAGCCTGAGTGAGCCATAGCCCCCTAATCAGCCGCTCCTTTAACTCTCTCCTGTCTGGCCGAAGAACAGAGGCCAGAGGGCGACCTAAATGCGGGGGTGGGGGTGGGGGACAAATCCAAAGCTGAACCACAGGAGCTGTGTGAACAAAGAAGAGAAAGGGAAATTTCTCTGTGCAGCCCCAGGAGCAGTGGATTAAATCTCTACAATCAACTTGACATACTCTGCATCTGTGGAATACCTGAATAGCCAATGAACCATCCCAAAATTGAGGTGGTGGACTTTGGGAGCAACTGAAGACTTGGGGTTTGCTGTATGTGACTTACTAGCTTATAATTTTGATGTTTTTCTTAGTTTAGTTTTTAGCACTTGTTATCATTGGTGGATTTGGCTATTGGTTTTGTTGCTCTCCTCTTTTTTTTTTGTATTACTTTTAATTTTTTTTATTTTAAAAATATTAAAAAAAATTATTTTAATAACTTTATTTTATTTTGTTTGTTTTTTCTTACTCTTTTTTTCTCGCTTTTCTTCTAAGCCGTGTGGCTGACAAGGTCTTAGTGCTCCGTCCGGGTGTCATGCCTGAGCCTCTGAGGTGGGAGAACTGAGTTCAGGACACTGGACCACCAGAGACCTCCCAGCCCCAAGTAACATCAATCAGTGAGAGCTCTCCCAGAGATGTCCATCTCAATGCTAAGACCCAGCTCCAATTAACGACCAGCAACATCCAGTGCTAGAAACCCCATGCCAAGCACCTAACAAGACAGAAACACAAACGCATCCATTAGCAGAGAGGCTGTCTAAAATCATAAAAAGGTCACAGACACCCCAAAACACACCACAGAATGTGGTCCTGCCCACCAGAAAGACAAGATTCAGACTCATTCACCAGAACACAGGCACCAGTCTCCTCCACCTGGAAGCCTACGCAATGCACTGAACTAACCTTAGCCACTGGGGGCAGACGTCAAAAACAAGGGAACTACAAACCTGCAGCCTGTGAAAAGGAGACCCAAAACACAGTAAGTTAAGCAAAATGAGAACAGAGAAATACATAGCAGATGAAGGATCAAGATGAAAACCCACCAGAGCAAACAAATGAAGAGGAAATAGGCAGTCTACCCAAAAAACAATTCAGAGTAATGATAATAAAGATCCAAAATCTTGGAAATAGAATGGAGAAAACACAAGAAACCTTTAACAAGGACCTAGAAGAACTAAAGAAAAAAACTAACAATGATGAACAACACAATAAATTAAATTAAAAATTATCTAGAAGGAATCAATAGCAGAATAACTGAGGAAGAAGAATGGATAAGTGACCTGGATGATAAAATAATGGAAATAACTACCACAGAGAAGAATAAAGAAAAAAGAATGAAAAGAATTGAGAACAGTCCCAGGGACCTCTGGGAAAACATTAAATGCACCAATATTAGAATTATAGGGGTCTCAGAAGAAAAAGAGACATAGAAAGGGACTGAGAAAACATTTGAAGAGATTATAGCTGAAAACTTCCCTAATATGGGAAAAGAAATAGACAATGAAGTCCAGAAAGCATAGAGAATCCCATAAGGATAAATCCAAGGAGAAACACACCAAGACACATATTAATCAAACTATCAAAAATTAAATACAAAGAAAAAATATTGAAAGCTGCAAGGGAAATGGAACAAATAACATACAAGGGAATCCCCAGAAGATTAACAGCTGACCTTTCAGCAGAAACTTTCCAAGCCAGAAGGGAGTGGCGGACATATTTAAAGTGATGAAAGGGAAGAACCTACAACTAAGATTACTCTATCCAGCAAGGATCTCATTTAGATTTGAAGGCGAAATTAAAACCTTTACAGACAAGCAAAAAAGTAAAAACTAAGGGAATTCAGCATCACCAAACCAGCTTTACAACAAATGCTAAAGGAACTTCTCTATGCAGGAAACAAAAGAGAGGCAAAGTTCTACACTAACAGACCCAAAACAATTAAGAAAATGGTAATAGGAATATAGATAGATAGATAGATAGATAGATAGATAGATAGATAGATAGATAGATAATTACCTTAAATCGAAATGGATTAAATGCTCCAACCAAAAGACACAGGCTTGATGAATGGTTACAAAAACAAGGTCCATATATATGTTGTCTACAAGACAGCCACTTCAGACCTAGGAACACCTACAGACTGAAAGTGAGGGGATGGTAAAAGGTAGTCCATACAAATGGAAATCAAAAGAAGCTGGAGTAGCAATTCTCATATCAGACAAAATAGACTTTAAAATACAAATTATTACAAGAGACAAAGAAGGACATTACATAATGATCAAGAGATCAATCCAAGAAAAAGATATAACAATTGTAAATATTTATGCACCCAACTTAGGAGCACCTCAATACATAAAGCAATTGCTAAAAGCCATAAAAGGGGAAATCAACAGTAACACAATAATAGAAGGGGACTTTAACACCCCATTTTCACCAATGGAAAGATAAACCAAAATGAAAATAAATAAGGAAACACAAGCTTTAAATGACACAAGATGGGCTTCATTGATATTTATTGTAAATTCCATCCAAAAATAACAGAATACACTATCTTCTCAAGTGCTCATGGAACATTCTCCAGGATAGATCATAGCAAGATCCTTTTTGACCCACCTCCTAGAGAAATGGAAATAAAAATAAAAATAAACAAATGGGAACTGATGAAACCTAAAAGCTTTTTCACGACAAAGGAAACCATAAACAAGAGGAAAAGACAACCCTCAGAATGGGAGAAAATATTTGCAAATGAAGCAACTGACAAAGGATTAATCTGCAAAATTTACATGCAGCTCATGTAGCTCAATATCAAAGAAACAAACAACCCAATCCAAAAATGGGCAGAAGACCTAAATAGACATTTCTCCAAAGAAGATATACAGACTGCGGGCAAACACATGAAAGAATTCTCAACATCCTTAATCTTTAGAGAAATGCAAATCAAAACTACAATGAGGTATCACCTCATACCAGTCAGAATGGCCATCATCAAAAAATTCTACAAACAATAAATGCTGGAGAGGGTGTGGAGAAAAGGGAACCCTCTTGCACTCTTGGTGGGAATGTAAATTGATACAGACACCATGGAGAACAGTATGGAGGCTCCCTAAATAACTGAAAATAGAATTACCATATGGCCCTGCAGCCCCAGTACTGGACATACACCCTGAGAAAACCATAATCCAAAAAGTTACATACACCTCAACGTTCATTACAGCTCTATTTACAATAGACAGGACATGGAAGCAACCTAAGTGTCCATCAACAGAGGAATGGATAAAGAAGATATGGCACATATATACAATGGAATATTACTCAGCCATAAAAAGAAACAAAATTGAGTTATTTGTGGTGAGGTGGGTGGACCTAGAGTCTGTCATACAGAATGAAGTAAGTCAGAAAGAGAAAAACCAATACTGTATGCTAACACATATATATGGAATCTAGAAAAAAAATTGTTCTAAAGAACCAAGGGGCAGGACAGAAATAAAGATGCACACATAGAATATGGACTTTAGGACACGGAGAGAGGGAAGGGTAAGCTGGGACGAAGTGAGAGAGTGGCATGGACATGTATACACTACCAAATGTAAAATAGATAGCTAGTGGGAAGCAGCTGCATAGCACAGAGAGATCAGCTCAGTGCTTAGTGACCATCTACAGGGCTTGGAGAGGGAGTGTGGGATGCAGATGCAAGATGGAGTGGATATGAGGTTATAAGTATATGTATAATTGATTCACTCTATTGTACAGCAGAAACTAACACAACAATATAGAGCAATTATATTCCAATAAAGATGTTAAAAAAAATGTGTGTTAAGCATCGGTATCATAAGTCAGCAGTATTCCGGGAGCAATGTAAGAGAAATGCGAAAAAAGAGAGAGTGATATTTCTTAGTTTTGCAGAGAACTCTGACCACAGTGAAGCCACGTTTTACATATCTTAGATTCTAGAGTGTTTACTTGCATCAGGCAGGAGTATGGCAATCCTAAAGAGGCATTTGTCTACCAATTCATTTATGCACTCATTTAGCAAAAATTTACTGGGGCCTTAGACAACGTGCTAAGGAGTTAATTGAGTACATGGACCCCTTTATTCAGGGAAGTGTTGGACCAGACAGACAAGTAGTCAATCCTCCTAGGATGTTGTAAAAGGGAAATGCATTGTGCAATAAAGGATTATTTGGAAGGGCAGTCAAGACTATTAGAGAAAATTTCTCATCTCATAGTCATAACCTGAATGTTAAACTTGAGACAAAACTAAATTTTGCAGAATATTTTTGCAAACTCCATGCCACCATCTGCTGAATTTTTCTTTGGGTTTTTCTAAATAGGTCATGAAACTCATAAAGTATTAATTTTGAAATAGAATAAATGGACACATTTCTTAATTTGGTTTGTTAACTCTTTGTCCTTCTTATACCTCTTACTTTTTAATATTGTCTCAGATATTTCTATTGGTTGTTTCTCTTTTCAGCTGGCTCTTTACAGTACACTCGGTCAAGTTTCTTGTATACCAACCAATAACTGTGAATCCTTTCTCTGATCATAATGAAAGCTCCAAAATTTTTGACTTCACACTGGCTCAATCATTGCCTCTGCAGAACACAAACCAATCTCTATATTTTTACATAAACTTCCTTGGCACAAAAATTCACAAATCCAGCTGGATTTTCTTTTTGCTTAAATGATCTTGGTAGCTGAGCTCTTCAACTGATCACCTCACAAGTGGGCAGTTTCTATAATGAAGTAAAAAATTAAATGATGTTAGTTTAAAACTCCGCCATGTGTTCAGATATACATTCCAGATGACTGTGGTTCAGTTAGATATTTTTAGTGATGTTCTGCAAAGTTGGAAAAACATCACTCTCTGGGTTTCTGAGAAACATTTATGATTTTTCTCGTGTGCATTGTGCTAGAAGAAACTTCTAACCAGCAGGAAACAGAGGGCATGAGCAATTTATCCATTAAGTGAGTCATATAAGGTAAACCAAAGAAAGAGAGACTTGCTGATGCTTAAAAGTGATATTTTTACATTTTGGTCAAATACCATTCTTCATGAACTTAAAAAAAAAATATTGGAGTATAGTTGATTTACACTGTTGTGTTAGTTTCAGGTATACAGCAAAGTGAATCAGTTATACATATACATATATCCACTCTTTTTTAGATTATTTTCCCATGTAAGTCATTATAGAGCATTGCGTAGAGTTCCTTGTGCTATACAGTAGGTCCTTAATAGTTATCTATTTTATATATAGTAGTGTGTATATGTCTTCATGAATGTTTTAACATATGCTAAGCTGCAAGTATTTTGGTTCAATTGTTAGTGAAGCAAAAATGTCTCATGGCGTTTTTAAAGAACTCAAAAATAGAGATGAAACTTTTTCCAAGACTACATAAAAATCACTTTTGAGTTGAGATGCCAGAGTTTTAAAATCACTTTTGAAAAATGAGAAATATATTTAAATTTGCTAGTTAATATAGAAATAAAATTTAAACACCAAAAGAAAAAGAAACTCAAATGTTAGAAATTGTCTAATTTTTAAGGAACTTTAAAACATAAACCTTTAAAGTATAATTCTATTTATATTGCTAACTTGTTTTCTGCATTAATTTTTTTCCATTTTTTTATTTAAAAAAATTCAAATCTACTTAAGAGTTGTAAGAATAGTACATTCACCAAAGGATAACATTTTATCACATTTGCTTTGTCTTTCTCAAATATTCTACTTCGGCATGTACCTTCAAAAAACATGCATATCAGGCTTCCCTGGCGGTGCAGTGGTTGAGAGTCCGCCTGCCAATGCAGGGGACACGGGTTCGTGCCCTGGTCCGGGAAGATCCCACATGCCGTGGAGCGGCTGGGCCCGTGAGCCATGGCTGCTGAGCCTGCGCGTCCAGAGCCTGTGCTCCACAATGGGAGAGGCCACAACAGTGAGAGGCACGCGTACAGCAAAAAAAACCCCCCAAAAACCCCCCAAACATGCAAATCCTCCTATATAACTATAATAAAATTATCACAATCAGGAAATATAACATTGAAAAAATCTTAGCAGTATCTGAAAATAGTTAAGCTCAAATTTTTCCAAATTGGAAGAAAGCACCTCAATATGGATTAGTCTAATGTTTTTTGCACAAATTGATTGAGGTGAAACATTTTTGCCAGACACACTACAAAGGTAATTTTTGTGTCCTCTGTTCATAATATAGTGTCAATTTTTGCCATTATTGGTGATATATGGCTTGATCATCTCACTAAGGTATTATGTCTCAGATTTATTCATTGTACAAGTTCTTTTTAATAAGTAATCTGTGGGGAAACTTTATGAGGATATGAATATCATATTCTACATAAATCCACTAATATTATTAGCACCCATTGATTATTTCTGTTATTACTGTGATAGGTGAAAAATAGTACATTTTAAGTTCTGTAATTTTTTCAATATTTGTTGGTTGATATTTGTCCATAAAGAAGAGATTTTCCCTTTTCTCTCTTTGCAATTATTATTATTTAACAAAAAATAGATATTGGGTTCCTTTCTTACTGCAATGTGTTATGTTCTTATTCATGTTGATACCCAAACCATCCCACATGTGGCCAGCCTGGCTCCAGGATACTTTTGATATATTCCTATAGCTTTTAAAAGAAATTCCTCACTTTCTGTAACAAGGAGACTTTCTAGTCTTATCTTATAATTCCCTGCCTTAGCCCTGGAATCAGCATTTCTCCCAGGAACCCAAGTTTTTTCCTATCCATTTCTGTGCCATTGTCACCCACTCCTGCAGGTAGTTAGTTTCATTAGCTTCAGGCCTTCACTTCCTGTGTTTATTTTTCAAAATTTAGGCAATACCTATTAAATATTCCTTCTCAGTCTTTCGTATCCAAAAAAGAAGGGCATTATAGATATTGTATTATAATTAATTTTTTTGTTTGGTTTTCACTGAAAGAGCCTATCTTGGAAATCACTACATATGAGTTCACAAAAATTTACTTGATATTTTTGTGAAAGCTGTATGGTACTTCATTTTGTGGTGAACAGTTATTTATTCAATCTTTTGTGTATGGGTTATGTCTTTTAATTTTATTTTTGTAAGTGTATCTTAAAGGCAAATTCCTAAAATGGGATCATCTTGTCAAAGGGTAAACATATATGAAGTTTTGTTGGATATTGCCAGATTCTTCCCATAGAGCTAAATCTTTTATTTTTTTTAAATTTTGTTGGAGTATAGTTGATTTACAATGTTGTGTTAGTTTCAGGTATACAGCATAGTGATTCTGTTATACATATACATATATTCATTCTTTTTCAGATTCTTTTCCCGTATAGATTATTACAGAATATTGAGTAGAGTTCCCTGTGCTCTACAGTAGGTCCTTGTCAGTTATCTATTTTATAAATAGCAGTGTGTGTATGTTAATCACAAACTCCTAATTTATCCCTCCCCACCACATTTCCCCTTTGGTAATCATAAGTTTATTTTCTAAATCTGTTCCTGTTTTGTAAATAAGTTCATTTATATCATTTTTAAAAATTAGATTCCACATATGAGTGATATCATGATATTTGTCTTTCTCTGTGTGACTTACTTCACTTAGTATAGTAATCTCTAGGTCCACACACAAACTAAATCTATTTTCCATTCATAACAGCAATACATGAAAGTACCTGTTTCCCACGTCTTCAAACAGCATGTGTTTTCAAACTTTAGTGTTTTTGTCAATCTAATAAATAATCCATGGTATAGTAGTATGAGGGAGGTTAATATGATTTTATAAAATTATGAGTGAATTTATATAGTATTTACACGACTATCATATTCTGTCAATGGATTTACATTGTAATTCAAGATTAGTTGAGCACAAATTAATAAACAAAGTGTTAGCCAAATCTTCTTATGCAAAACTCTGAGAGATTCTTTCAAATTTAAAAATATAATAATAATCAACTATAATGCCCCTGGAGGTATGCTACAGGGAAACCATAGTATTCTTTCCTCAAATAATAAAATAGTTAAAGCAATGTATTTACTCATTTCCTTTTTTATTCACCCGTGTATATATTTGTCAGAATATAAAAATCATAAAATTTTATCAATCATTCATTTTCTTCCTGTTTGCCTTACTTGTTTGCTTTTATTTATCAGCAACTTTTTATTTTGATATAATTTGAAATAATTTTAAGCTTAGTACTGCAAAACTAGCACAAACCCCCTATTATACTATAGAACCACCATAAAAGTCAGAAATCATAACATTGATAAATATTACTATCTAACCTACAGTCCGTATTTATTTATCTTCAATTTTCCGATTAATGTTCTTTATAGTTACTTCTTCCCTCCAAGCCCCCCAGTACATAATCCACTCCAGGGTAACTCCTTATATTTAGTTGTCATATTTGTTTAGTGAAATTGTTCCTCAAATTTTCATTGTACTTTATAATCCTGGAATTTTTGAAGAGAATTGGCTAGTTACTTTGTAAAATGTTCAACTCGGGTTACCTTTGTTTAACTCTTTAAGATTATTAGAAATTCCTGTATTTAATTATACTGCAATGTACTTAGAAAGTTGAATTACTTTTTCTTAAGAGCTAAGCTGATCTAACTTAGTCATTTATGGAGGACATTTATTGCACAGGTTAGGTGCTCAGGCTTTGTAATCAGATAGATTTAGATTTGCATTCTACCTTTTTAAACAATTAATTGCACTCATCCTCTCCAAGCTTCAATTTTCTAATATGTAAAATAGGGAAAATGATGAATTCTCAAAAGGGTTGTTGGAAGAATTAAATGAGATAACATAGGCAAAGCATTTGGTAAAGTACCTGGCACATAAACAAAGCTTCTTAAAAAGTTGGGCATATTATCATGTCTACCAATGGAAAGTAACACGAAAAAAACTGACAGTCTTGTTTAGTGGCATTAAATAAATGATAGCAACAATATTCAGGAGAAGATAAAAGTGAGTCATATTGCTTTTTTCATTTGAAGGCCTTAGAATTATTTATGTTTCCAAGTTCCAAGTGTTAGGTCTTTTTAATGTATCATTTTTCAGTGTATAGGGCTTTATGTTTAAAAAATATCTCAGTTTATGTCTTTGATATAGCTCCTTTTGAAATGAAAATCATAGGTAAAGGAATATCTTTCTGATAGTGCAGAATTTAAAACAAGGGTTTACTAGTACTTTTGTCATTTGAAACAGTATATTTACTTATATGCTATATATTACTTACATGCTTATTTACTAGTATAATAGTACTTTCTAAAGGTAGATCAAGAAGGCCCATTTAGCTACCAATGTAGATGAATTGACAATAAAAGTAATTATTTTGATTAGGGCTGTGGGAATAGGGGTTCAATCAGAGCAGGAGAAATAAGCATTTTTAGTTTATTGCTTGATTCAGGATAGATGACATGAATTATCTTGACCTAAGCTCTGTCTGTGTTTAGCAACCTTCCATGATCCCTTCTGGTCATTTATTCAATTTCGTGGAGATCCTCTGTCCCAGTGGTCTTAAGTTTGTAACATGTAACAGTTTTGTTACAGTTTTTCCTGTCCTGCCATATTCATATAAAATTCTCCTTTCCTCAGAGTGAAGAACTCATATACTTTTAGAGAAAGTTAATCCATTAGTAAGGCATTTTGAATTCTTTAAATTTATTTAAGTTTTCCCTAAGTATTTCCATTTAAGAAATAATATATGTGATAATTAAAATAAATATCTAATTGGTTATTTTCCAGGCTTTGAGTTTGGTAGATAGCTTCTGACAAGTTTGGGCCAACTTGTGTTCAGTAGTGTCCTATGGGGATTATTGTCTCTAGGATCAGGGGTCCCCAACCCTCAGTCTGTGGCCTGGTACTGGTCTGTGGCCTGCTAGGAACCAGGCCGCACAGCAGGAGGTGAGTGGCAGGCAAGAGAGCGAAGCTTCATCTGCCGCTCCCCATTGCTTGTATTACCGCCCGAACAATCCCTGCCCCCGCCCTCAGTCCGTGGAAAAATTGTCTTCCACGAAACAGGTCCTTGGTTCCAAAAAGTTTGGGGACCACTGTCTAAGATGGTACTTTTCTTCATAGCTTCTTACCTTTTTCTAGTTTTGAAGATCTAAGTATTGTCAGCATAGTTAGCCACAGTACTCACAACAAATCCAGAGGCAGGAAGAACAGATGGATGAACCACGCATCACAGGACATGCTGCCTGCCTGGTGAAAGCATGGGTGTGCTGTGTGGGAGTTTAGGCTAAGGGCTCTGACACCAAGAGACTAAGACAGGCTGGGACCTGGGACGCTTTGCTGAAATGTTTGCACCTGGACAAAATGTATCCTCGAGCAACAGAATACAAAGAAACTATAAGGGAATAAAAATAACTGTGTGCATGCACAGTCAGGACAATTATGAACAATAAGATACAAAAATGACAAAACACAAATGCTACTTCCGAGGTACTGGCAGCAAAAGCAGGACACTGCTCGTGATCCCTGCACATAGCACCACCAAGGGGATGGCAGACCACCTAAACCTCCCCTGTGGCCTGACCCACTGATCTGTCCCTACCCCTACCCCATTTAAGGGACCAGTTTGCATCCATGCCCATGGGGACCAAAGGGCATGTTTTACTTATTTTGATCCCTCGGACTGCCTTGCTCCCTCCCAGTAAAGCCTTGCCTGAATCTCTCATCTGGCCTTTTAACAATTTCTATTGATTAAGGAGTCCAAGATCCCTGATGGGTAGCAAGATTATCTGGCTCGAATGTGTCTGTGGCAATCTTGCACTGGGTCATTTCAACAGAACAGAATTTTCATTTTATTCAAAAGTATGGAGGCTTGAATTAAACATATCTGTTTGTTATGACATCCATCAATAAAAATAAAGAGAATAAACAGAAACAAACAAAAAATTAAAAAGAAGAAAAATTAAGCCATCACCTCAAATATGATTAGATAGAGTGATTTGCATGCTTGTTTTTCTTTATAAGCTTCTGGTCACTTAATTTTCTCTGTAATTACATTTTTCCTTTTTTCTTTTTTATACATATTTATTGGAGTATAATTGCTTTACAATGGTGTGTTAGTTTCTGCTTTATAACAAACTGAATCAGTTACACATATACATATATTCCCATATCTCTTCCCTCCTGCATCTCCCTCCCTCCCACACTCCTTATCCCACCCCTCTAGGTGGTCACAGAGCAACGAGCTGATCTCCCTGTGCTATGCGGCTGCTTCCCACTAGCTATCTATTTTACATCTGGTAGTGTATATATGTCCATGTCACTCACTCACTTTGTCACAGCTTACCCTTCCTTCCTTCTCCCCATATCCTCAAGCCCATTCTCTAGTAGGTCTGTGTCATTATTCACATCTTGCCCCTAGGTTCTTCATGATCTTTTTTTTTTCTCCTTTCTTTTAAATTCCATATATATGTATTAGCGTACGGTATTTGTTTTACACTTTCTGACTTACTTCACTCTGTATGACAGACTTTAGGTCCATCCACCTCACTACAAATAACTCAATTTCATTTCTTTTTATGGCTGAGTAATATTCCATTGCATATATGGGCTACATCTTCTTTATCCATTCATCTGTTGATGGATACTTAGGTTGCTTCCATGTCCTGGCTATTGCAAATAGAGCTGCAATGAACATTTTGGTACATGACTCTTTTTGTATTATGGTTTTCTCAGGGTATATGCCCAGTAGTGGGATTGCTGAGTCATATGGTAGTTCTACTTTTACTGTTTTAAGGAAGCTCCATACTGTTATCCATAGTGGCTGTATCAGTGTACATTACCACAAACAGTGCAAGAGGGTTCCCTTTTCTCCACATCATCTCTAGCATTTATTTTTTGTAGATTTTTTGATGATGGCCATTCTGACTGGTGTGAGATGATATCTCATTGTAGTTTTGATTTGCATTTCTCTAATGTTAATGATGTTGAGCATTCTTTCATGTGTTTGTTGGCAATCTGTGTATCTTCTTCAGACAAATGTCGATTTAGGTCTTCTATCCATTTTTCAATTGGGTTGTTTGTTTTTTTGATATTGAACTGCATGAGCTGTAAATTTTGGAGATTAATCCTTTGTCAGTTGCTTCATTTGCAAATATTTTCTCCCATTCTGGAGTTTGTCTTTTTGTCTTGTTTCTGGTTTCCTTTGCTGTGCAAAAGCTTTTAAGTTTCATTAGGTCCCATTTGTTTATTTTTGTTTTTATTTCCATTTCTCTAGGAGGTGGGTAAAAAGGATCTTGCTGTGATTTATGTCATAGAGTGTTCTGGCTATGTTTTCCTCTAAGTGTTTGATAGTGTCTGGCCTTGCAGTTAGGTCTTTAATCCATTTTGAGTTTATTTTTCTGTATGGTGTTAGGGAGTGTTCTAATTTCAAACTTTTACATGTACCTTTCCAATTTTCCCAGCACCACTTATTGAAGAGGCTGTCATTTGTCCACTGTATATTCTTGCCTCCTTTATCAAAGATAAGGTGACCTTATGTGCATGGGTTTATATCTGGACTTTCTATCCTGTTCCATTGATCTATATTTCTGTTTTTGTGCCAATACCATACTGTCTTGATTACCGTAGCTTTGTAGTATAGTCTGAAGTCAGGGAGCCTGATTCCTCCAGCTCCGTTTTTCTTTCTCAACATTGCTTTGCCTATTCGGGGTCTCTTGTGTTTCCATACAAATTCTGAAATTTTTTGCTCTAGTTCTTTGAAAAATTCCAGTGGTAGTTTGATAGGGATTGCATTGAATCTGTAGATTGCTTTGGGTAGTAGAGTCATTTTCACAATGTTGATCCTTCCAATCTAAGAACATGGTATATCTCTCCATCTATTTGTATCATCCTTAATTTCTTTCATCAATGTCTTATAGATTTCTGAGTGCAGGTCTTTTGTCTCCTTAGGTAGGTTTATTCCTAGATATTTTATTCTTTTTGTTGCAGTCATAAATGGGAGTGTTATCTTAATTTCACTTTCAGATTTTTCATCATTAGTGTGTAGAAATGCTAGAGATTTCTGTGCATTAATTTTGTATCCTGCTACTTTACCAAATTCACTGATTAGCTGTAGTAGTTTTCTGGTAACACCTTTAGGATTCTCTATGTAGATTATCATGTCATCTGCAAACAGTGACAGCTTTACTTCTTCTTTTATGATTTGGATTCATTTTATCTCTTTTTCTTCTCTGACTGCTGTGGCTAAAACTTCCTAAACTATGTTGAATAATTGTGGTGAGAGTGGGCAACCTTGTCTTGTTCCTGATCTTAGTGGAAATGGTTTCAGTTTTTCACCATTGAGGATGGTGTTGGCTGTGGGATTTTCATATATGGCCTTTATAAGGTTGAGGAAAGTTCCCTCTATGCCTACTTTCTGGAGGGTTTTTTATCATAAATCGGTGTTGAATTTCTTTGAAAGTTTCTCTGCATCTATTTAGATGATCATATGGTTTTTCTACTTCAATTTGTTAATATGGTGTATCACATTGATTTGTGTATATTGAAGAATCCTTCCATTCCTGGGATAAACCCTACTTGATCATGGTGTATGATCCTTTAAATGTGCTGTTGGATTCTGTTTCCTAGTACTTTGTTGAGGATTTTTGCATCTATATTCATCAGTGATATTGTCCTGTAGTTTTCTTTCTTTGTGACATCTTTGTCTGGTTTTGGTGTCAGGGTGATGGTGGCCTCATAGAATGAGCTTGGGAGTGTTCCTCCCTCTGCTATATCTTGGAAGAGTTTGAGAAGGATAGGTGTTAGCTCTTCTCTAAATGTTTGATAGAACTCCCCTATGAAGCCATCTGGTCCTGGGCTTTATTTTGTTGGAAGTTTTTAAAACACAGTTTCAATTTCAGTGCTTGTGATTGATCTGTTCATATTTTCTATTTCTTCCTGGTTCAGTCTTGGAAGGTTGTGCTTTTCTAAGAATTTGTCCATTTCTTCCAGGTTGTCCATTTTAGTGTCATAGAGTTGCTTGTAGTAATCTCTCATGATCCTTTGTATTTCTGCAGTGTCAGTTGTTACTTCTCCTTTTTCATTTCTAATTCTATTGATTTGAGTCTTCTCCCTTTTTTGCCTGATGAGTCTGGATAATGGTTTATCAATTTTTTTTATCTTGTCAAAGAACCAGTTTTTAGTTTTATTAATCTTTGCTATCGTTTCCTTCATTTCTTTTTCATTTATTTCTGATCTGATCTTTATTATTTCTTTCCTTCTGCTAACTTGGGAGGTTTTTTTGTTCTTCTTTCTCTAATTGCTTGAGGTGTAAGGTTAGGTTGTTTATTTGAGATGTTTCTTGTTTCTTAAGGTAGGATTGTATTGCTATAAACTTCCCCCTTAGAACTGCTTTTGCTGCATCCCACAGGTTTTGGGTTGTCGTGTTTTCATTGTCATTTGTTTCTAGGTATTTTTTGATTGCCTCTTTGATTTCTTCAGTGATCTCTTGGTTATTCATTAGTGTATTGTTGAGCCTCCATGTGTTTGTATTTTTTACAGATTTTTTCCTCTAATTGATATCTAGTCTCATAGCATTGTGGTCGGAAAAGATACTTGGTACAATTTCCACTTTCTTAAATTTATGAAGGCTTGATTTGTGACCTAAGATATGATCAATCCTGGAAAATGTTCCATGAGCACTTGAGAATAATGTGTATTCTGTTGTTTTGGGATGGAATGTCCTATAAATATCAGTTAAGTCCATCTTGTTTAATGTATCATTTAAAGCTTGTGTTTCCTTATTTATTTTCATTTTAGATGATCTGTCCATTGGTGAAAGTGGGGTGTTAAAGTTCCCTACTATGATTGTGTTACTGTTGATTTTCCCTTTTATGGCTGTTAGTATTTGCCTTATGTATTGAGGTGCTCCTATGTTGGGTGTATAAATATTTACAATTGTTATATGTTTTTCTTGGATCGATCCCTTGATCATTATGCAATGTCCTTCTTTGTCTCTTTCAATATTCTTTATTTTAAAGTCTATTTTGTCTGATATGAGAATTCCTACTCCAGCTTTCTTTTGATTTCCATTTGCATGGAATATCTTTTTCTATTCCCTCACTTTCAGTCTGTATGTTTCCCTAGGTCTGAAGTGGGTCTCTTGTAGACAGCATATATACCAGTCTTGTTTTTGTATCCATTTAACCTTTCATATCTTTTGGCTGGAACATTTAATCCATTTACATTTAAGGTAATTAATGATATGTATGTTCCTATTACCATTTTCTTAATTGTTTTGGGTTTGTTATTGTAGGTCTTTTCTTTCTCTTGTGCTTCCTGTCTAGAGAAGTTCCTTTAGCATTTGTTTTAGAGCTCGTTTGGTGGTGCTGAATTCTTTTAGCTTTTGCTTGTCTGTAAATGTTTTAACTTCTTCATCAAATATGAATGAGATCCTGGCTGGGTAGAGTAATCTTAGGTGTAGGTTTTTCTCCTTCACCACTTTAAATATGTCCTGCCACTCCCTTCTGGCTTTCAGAGTTTCTGCTGAACACTAAGCTGTTAACCTTCTGGGGATTCCCTTGTATGTTATTTGTTCCGTTTCCCTTGCTGCTTTTAATATTCTTTCTTTGTATTTAATTTTTGATAGCTTGATTAATATGTGTCTTGGTGTGTTTCTCCTGGAATATATCCTGTATTGGACTCTCTGTGCATCCTGGACTTGATTAACTATTTCCTTTCCCGTATTGGGGAAGTTTTCAACTATAATCTCTTCAAATATTTTCTCAGTCCCTCTTTTTATGTCATCTTCTTCTGGGACCCCTATAATCTGAATGTTGGTGCATTTGAGGTTGTCCCAGAGGTCTCTGAGACTGTCCTCAATTCTTTTCATTCTTTTTTCTTTATTCTGCTCTGCAGTAGTTATTTCCACTATTTTATCTTCCAGGTCACTTATCTGTTCTTCTGTCTCAGTTATTCTGCTATTGATCCCTTCTAGAGAATTTTAAATTTCATTTATTGTGTTGTTCATCACTGTTTGTTTGCTCTTTAATTCTTCTGGGTCCCTGTTAAACGTTTCTTATATTTTCTCTATTTTATTTCGAAGATTTTGGATCATCTTTACTATCATTATTCTGAGTTCTTTTTCAGGTAGACTGCCTATTTCCTCTTCATTTGTTAGGTTTCGTGGGTTTTTGCCTTGCTTCTTCATCTGCTGTGTGTTTTTCTGTCTTCTCATTTTGCTTAACTTACTGTGTTTGGGGTCTCCTTTTTGCAGGCTGCACGTTCTTAGTTCCCGTTGTTTTTTTGTGTCTGTCCCCAGTGGCTAAGGTTGGTTCACTGGGTTGTGTAGGCTTCCTGATGAAGGGGACTAGTGCCTGTGCTCTGGTGGATGAGGCTGGATCTTGTCTTTCTGGTGGGCAGGTCCACGTCTGGTGGTGTGTTTTCTGGTGTCTGTGCCCTCATTATGATTTTAGGCATCCTCTCTGCTAATGGATGGTGTTGTTTTCCTGTTTTGGTAGTTGTTTGGCATAGGGTGTCCAGCACTGTAGTTTGCTGGTCGTTGAGTGAAGCTGGGTCTTCATGTTGAGATTGAGATCTCTGGGAGATTTTTGCTGTTTGATATTCTGTGGAGCTGGGAGGTCTCTTGTGGACCAGCGTCCTGAAATTGGCTCTCTCTCTCAGAGCCACAGCTCTGACGCCTGGCTGAGACCAAGAGCCTTTCATCCACACGGCTCAGAATAAAAGGGAGAAATGAAAGAAGATAAAATAAAATAAAGTTATTTAAATAAAAAATAATTATTAAGAGAAAAATTTTAAAAAGTAAAAAAAAAAAAAAAAAAAAGGACAGACAGAACCCTAGGACAAATGGTAAAAGCAAGGCTATACAGACAAAATCACACACAGAAGCACACACATACACACTGACACAAAGGGAAAAACGGAAAAACGTATACATATCTTTGCTCCCAAAGTCCACCTCCTCAATTTGGGATGATTTGTTGTCTATTCAGGTATTCCACAGATTCAGGGTAAATCAAGTTGATTGTGGAGACTTAATCCATTGCTTCTGAGGCTGTTGTGAGATATTTCCCTTTCTGTTCTCTGCTCGCACAGCTCCTGGGGTTCAGCTTTGGATTTGGACCTGCCTCTGCATGTAGGTCGCCTGAGGGCGTCTATTCTTCACTCAGACAGGACGGGGTTAAAGGAGCAGCTGATTAGGGGGCTCTGGCTCACTGTGGCCGAGGGGAGGGAGGGGTACGGAGGTGGGGCAAGCCTGCAGCAGCAGAGGCCAGCGTGACGTTGCACCAACCTGAGGTGCGCCGTGCGTTCTCCCAGGGAAGTGGACCCTGGCAGTGGCGGGCTGCACAGGATCTCAGGAGGGGAGGTGTGGAGAGTGACCTGTGCTTGCACACAGGCTTCTTGGTGGCGGCAACAGCAGCCTTAGCATCTCATGCCCGTTCCTGGTGTCCGCAGTGATATCCGTGGCTGGCGCCCGTCTCTGGAGCTCCTTTAAGTAGCGCTCTTAATCCCCTCTCCTCGCGCACCAGGGAACAAAGAGGGAAGAAAAAGTCTCTTGCCTCTTCAGCAGCTCCAGACTTTTTCCTGGACCCCCTCCTGGCTAACCGTGGCGGACTAACCCCCTTCAGGCTGTGTTCATGCAGCCAACCCCAGTCCTCTCCGTGCGCTCCGACCGAAGCCCAAGCCTCAGCTCCCAGCCCCGCCTGCCCCGGCGGGTGAGCCGACAAGTCTCTCGGGCTGGTGAGTGCCAGTCAGCACTGATCCTCTGTGTGGGAATCTCTCCGTTTTGCCCTCTGCACCCCTATTGCTGCACTCTCCTCCACGGCTCTGAAGCTTCCCCTTCGCCACCAGCAGTCTCCACCCGCGAAGGGGCTTCCCAGTGTGTGGAAACATTTCCTCCTTCACAGCTCCCTCCCAGAGGTGCAGGTCCTGTCCCTATTCTTTTGTCTCTGTTTTTTCTTTTTTCTTTTGCCCTACCCAGGTACGTGGGGAGTTTCTTGCCTTTTGGGAGGTCTGAGGTCTTCTGCCAGTGTTCAGTAGGTGTTCTGTAGGAATTGTTCCACATGTAGATGTATTTCTGATGTATTTGTGGAGAGAGACGTGATCTCTGCGTCTTACTCTTCCGCCATCTTGAAGCTCCTCCTACATTTTTGCTTTTTATACTTAGTGTTATTAATTGTTCATATCTACTTGCAATAGCTGTAGAGTCACTTTTGCAAAAATAATCATGTAAATGGCTTACAATTTTGATCCCGTTTCCTTATAGAATTCATAATTTTTTTTTATTTTTCCTCTAAGAATCTATTACATTTTTCAAATACCAGTGTACATTATTTCTTATGTATTAGGATCTGTCTTGTCTTTGAAATTGAGATTTGATGTTCAGATACATTGATGTTCAGATACAGTGATAAGTGGCCAGGGCATTTGAAAGAACTCGGAGATTATTGCAGAAGTGTCCTTCTAGTGGTGAGGCATTCATATATCAGAGACATTCTTTCATTTAAAACTTAGAAACCTTGTATTGCTATTTAAATAATTTTTCCACATAATAATTCCTTAAAAAAATGGTAATTGCTCTAAGTTTTACTACTGATTTTAGTCATTTGTGTGATTGTAGCTATGATTGATGCATTTTAATGTTGCAATTGCCAGGCAATTTTCTATGATTATATCCATGACTGGTGTTCTTTATGGTACAATTGTTGTGTGATAATAGTCTGATTATATTGCTATTAAGATTTTTACATAACTTTCTCTCAGGACACATTTGAAGAATAGAGGTTTTATTTCTAAAATCATAAGCTCCTGTTTAGAGCATTCAGTTCACCCAGCTTGGTGAATTGTCTTTTTATCAAGTCAACAGGTTGAATGATTTTCAGAAGAAACCCACCATGTTCATTTTCCATATTATAATATGGAAAATGTTATTTAGAAATTTATATTATTAAAATTAACTTCTTAAAATGAACTCAGAAAAAGGTCTAATGACAAAGACTGCAAAGGAGTGACCAGAATATTTGGGAAAAATCTCTCAATGAGAAGCATTAGGAAGGACCAGGGAAGAAAGAGGAATTAATCAAATGGCAAAGAGAAAGGTCAGTTAAAGTAACTCCTTATAAGTATCTCCTTCATCTGGCACAGCAACATTGACCTTACTGAGAACAGATTCAGTGGAGTTGTGGGAAAAGAAACCATGTGGAGACATAAGTAGGAATCAAGGGAGATAAGGAAAGTCACACAATATGGAAACTTCTTTTTCCCCTTGGGGACTAATTGTGCAGAAAAGGAGAAAGAAAATATAATACGTAGAGAAAAATAAAAACAATTTTTTTGTTTGTTTTGTTTTGTTAACACGGCAGAGATTATTATACCCTGAAGGTAAGAAAACAAAGGAAAGGAATAAAAATACTGAGGAAAAATGTTTCTGAAAAGATTCAGAGTTTTATCAAAGTTCAAAGTAATTTTTGAGCAGGTAACTTGGTACTTCTCTCACTGAGACATAAAAGAAGGAGGTAAGGTAGTAAATGAATATAAATTCACTTGTCGTGGAGGTAGGAAGTCGAAGGAATTTCTGCTACTTGGTTTCTATATTTGCTATAATTTAAGAAGATATATTTTCTCTACAAAGGAAGGGCATGAGGGTGTGCATGGGCATGGGGATGGAGTGGAGAAATAGAAGATGTTAAAGAGTTGGAGATCCTACTAGGTAGAAAGGCTAATGGAGTTTACAGGTTAGAACAATAGGATTGTTGACTGAACTTGAGCAGAGGAAATTTGTTTTGGCACAGAGGTATGATTTTTCCCAGCAGTGCTTAATGGTTTGCATATAAAAGCAGGGAAAGCAAATGTTTGGAGTGATTTTCTAATGGTGATTTACAGACGCAGTATAGTGGAAGGACAAGAAAACAAAGTGGTTGTAGGTTGTGGGTGGAGAGTTCTTGAAAGTGAGGGACCACAATGTCTGGTTCAAACAGGGGTAAAAATGCAGTCACTAGGAGACTGATGACACAAAGTAGATGAGATGCCAAAGTTCCAGGGTCTTGATGAAATTCAACAATTTGTATAGTGAGAATATAAAAGGAAAAGTGCTTACAGGGTAAATATTTTTAAATTAAAAAAATAAGATTTTCAACGCAAAAGTTTTGAAAATAGTGTTATTTGGCAGGATAACAAGAGAATTGATTTTAAGATCAACAGCATTGTTTATAATTATTTTAACTAACTTATTTACTCTTTGAAATTTAAAATATGTCTAAGATATAACTCAATTCATTTTGGTTAGTCGTTCTCAAGAGTGTTTCTCTTTTTTACAAAATTTCTATTGAAATATAGTCGACTTACAATGTTGTGTTAGTTTCAGGTGTACAGCAAAGTGATTCATATATATATATATATATATATATATATATATATATTCTTTTTTTTTTACATTCTCTTCCATTATAGGTTATTACAAGATATTGAGTATAGTTCCCTGTGCTATACAGTAGGTCCTTATTGGTTATCTATTTTATACATAGTATCATGTATATTTTAATCCCAAGCTCCTAATTTATCCCTCCCCCCAACATTGTCTCTCTTTTGAGGGAGATATTCCTTTGACTAACACACCTCCGGCGATGATATACAGCCTTCACTGAAAATTACTAATTGCCTTCATCAAGAGAGGTTAGAAATGTGTCGTCTAGGACGGTAGCTACTAACCACAAGAAGCTATTGAGCACTTCAATGTGGGTAATGCAATGGAGGAAATGAGTTTAAATTTTTATTTAATTTCAATTTTAATTTAAAAAGTGAAACCCTCTAAAGCTTTTTTCCTTTAATACATCTTTATTGCTTTAGTAGGACAACATTTCACTTTAACCACTGTATCCACATTGTCATTGTGCTGAAGTGAGTGTGACGGGTATATCATTGCTAGTATCTCATGAATAATTTTTATATTGATTAAATGTGTAAATGATAATATTTTGGATATATTGGGTTAAATGAAAATTTATTATGAAAACTAATTTCACCTGTTTCTTTTCTACTCTTTAAAATTTGGCTACTAAAAGGTTGAAAATTACATATGTGGTTTGTGTTATATGTCTATTGATCATAGCTGTGTTCTGGAAACTAAAAACAATAAAAATTTCTTGTTAAAATTAAAAATATGTGAAGAGAGAATATGATCATATACTTTTCTTTATGTATAGGAAAGCTAACATCTTGAAAAATAAAATCGACAAGATGGCAGAAGTAGATCAGAAGAAGAAGAGGACCTTGGGTCAGTTCACCTCCTGTGGTGTGGACCTCGACCCTCAGCTGGACATGTCTTGGGAGCAGCTGATGCAGCTGAAGCACCCAGAAAGGCCAAGAAAAAGGTGGTGCCCATGGAGAAACTCTAGGTGGTAGAGACACACCTGTGGGATAGGGTCATCCTGTCCAAGAGGGTGGGCAACACTGTGAGTGTCTACAATGGCAAGACCTCAACCAAATGAAAATCAAGCCTGCGATGACTGGCCACTTCCTGGGTAAGTTTTCCATCACCTACAGGCTGGGACCACAGCCAGTCAGCACCAGGACCACACTCCTTCTGCTTCATCCCCCTCAAGTAGACTGTCCTCATCCATAAAGGCACAGATTATCATCCTCTCTTCTCTCTCTCTCTTTAGGTTTTACAAATATTTTGTTTATTTTAATGAAGGTGGTACTGACAATATCTATTTAAAACTCATATTCCAGGCCAAAAAATACAATAACATCAACAAGAGCAGTGTTCAGGTGTATACACACTTCAGCATGAATAACTCTATTACTGTAATGAAAATTAGAACTTTTCTTGAATGTTCTGACCAGATTTTTCTTTAATCTTAAAATTATTTCTCTTCAGTAAGACCATCCTTGGAGTCAGTCGTTACTCTCACTGTATCTGTCATCTCCGCTCCAACCTGATGTTCTTTTTCTTTCGATTTGGATGCTCAGAATTTAGAATTTGAGAATATTTTACCGTCTCAAGGATTTTCCTTGTTAAATTTTATTAATGCATTTAGGAGACAAATCTAATTGTTTAAAATTATTATATATTAGTAGGAAAATGAAAATTAAAGCAATAATGAGAGACCAATTTTCCAAAGAGCAGGGAAAACCACTGATTTGGGCCCTGACATTTGCAGGCTGCTTTCCTTTTACCCTGTTTGCCCTGCAGGACACTTGCTTATTCTTCGTGGGGTGGAGAGACAAAGTAGGCAGAAAGGCAGGGAAGTCAGGAGAACTTTAAACAATTTTTCAAATCTAGAGAGACAAAAATTAGAGTTTGGTGCTATCAAAACACCTGGATTTGAGGAATATCAAGATCACAGACAGAAGGGAGGTACAGAGAAGTGAAGCAAATATTCGTGTTTCTCTTGAGAGGTTTACTGTTTCTAAGCTTCTCAGGAGAAGTGGCTAAAGTTCAGATACCTCAGTATCCTTGAACTCCCATCTTTTTTTTAAACAATTGAAGTATAGTTGATTTATAATGTTGTATTAGTTTCAGGTATATATATATATATACACATGTATGTATATACATTTTCAGATTCTTTTCCAGATTCTTTTCCATTATAGGTTATAAATTCCCATCTTTGTATCCACATTCCAGCAATACCACTTCACTTTGTTTATGTCCCCCTCTCCACTCTAAGTTTGGTAAGTGCCTGCCTATAAAAAGAGGGAGATTTCTGTGTTTTCTTCCATTGTTTTTTTCTCAAGAATCACAGCCATGCATTGTATGTTTTCCCAATATCTGAAAAGAGTTGTTTCATGCTTTTCCAGTGTTCTTGCTTTTTATGGTGAGAAGGCAAATCCAGCACCAAAGCAAGTTCTGTCATGGTTAGAAGTAGAAATCATTTTTTATCTAAAAGTTCATAATTAAATAATTTCTTATGTGATAGTAATAAAGCATCTTTGAAAAGATTCTGTTGATTTCTTTAGATTATCTATTTAGAAATTATCATAATATTGCATTACTTTGGTCATTGAAATTTCAGCTCCCAATTTGATTTATGGTAAATCATCATAATATCGATAGGTGAATTCAGATTAAGTATCAAGGGCAGCTTATTAATGAGTATCAGTAAATATCGTGAATAGAAACATTTCAAAAAGATTTTTTAAAATATCTGGATCAGTTGCCATCTTTATTTTGCCTATTGTAATTGAAACATTTATTTATTATTTGATTTAATTTATATATATATATACATTTGTATGTGAACCTAATTCAGAACACAAAGCACATGGGATGCCTGGTATTTTTTGTACCTCTCTTCCAACACCTTGCAGCAAGGTACCCAGAGCAGAGGAATAAAGTGTGTGAGAGGTGGAATCCAGGATTTAGAATTACTGAAAATGTAAGCATATGTTGCAGATGAATAAAAGGAGACTCAGAGAGACATGAATGATTGTCCCAAGGTATAACATAAGACAAATACATTTTTCTGGAACCAAACTCAAAAACTCATCTGAAAATGACCCAGGCATCAGTAAGTATCCCTGTCTGTATCCAAAGCCCAAACTGTTTTCATCTCCATCCAGAATGTAAACATGGTGGGCTACCTGAACAATTATACCAGTTCTTCATCCTCAATGCCAACATTCTGTTAATTCCTAGCACTGATAAATTTGATGATGGGAACTATTAATTTAGTCAAAAGAAGGTTACAACTTTGTAAGAATGAAGAAAAATGATGATGACTGAGTTTAAAGGGCACTTGTGTCTTATTAATTATTAATTTTTAATCTATTCTCCAATGAAGCAAATTTCAGAAAGCATTATGTATGCTAGAGGAAGTGATTTATTTCCTAAAATCTTCTCAAGAATTCACTAAAATGGGATAAAATATTCTGAAATTCAGTGAAAATTGTTGTGATATGTACCACTACCGTGTTATTTTTGCAAAGACAATGATGTATAATTTAGATTTCTTTGATTTACTGCAAGAATTGTAAGGTAACAAAGATGCTTAAATTAACAGCTCTGCACTTTTGGTGGTTAAAACTAAAAGAAGCATTAAAAATATAACTGGCCTTCTAATCTAAGATTCATAAAAATGGCATCAGCAAAAAAGTGCAATGTATAATTATATTTTTCCCTGGGTGTTTACATTCTTTTTTCTCATTGTCTTGCTTTTGAAAACAAATCTGGGCATCATATTAACGTATTTAACTGTTATGCTAGCATTTTTAAAACATCTGACATAACAAAAATAATTGTTTTAACATCTGTTTCTTTTCAATCGAAATCCCGAGTTTCCTAGATCATCTATAAAATATCACAGGTTTGGAGGTTATTCAAATTTACTTCTCTTCACTTTGAATTTATATGCTTTTTAAAATACATTACTGTTTAATAAATGCACTTTTAAAATCACATCTAAATTTGAACATTAAAAGAAATTTGCCCTTCTTTAGATCATACCTATCCATTAGACACATTTCAAGTCCCCCCTCCCTTCTTCGGGTGTTCTCTGTTTTTCTTCCTATCCTACACAGATCTTCCCTTGCTCTAAATTCCTATATCGTGTTTCCTCTATGCCACTTCGCATAGTCTCATGTACTCTTCATTTTTGTATGGGGGTAAGCCAACTACACCTTAAGATCCTTGAGGATGAATACCTTATTCTTCTATCTCCCTCTAGCACAGTATCAGAAATAGAGTGAGTGTTCCAAAAATACTTGATTATTCTCAGTTGGTTTTGAGTAACAAAAGTATCTCCTAGTACCTGAGTTATTGGTAAGAACTATGTGGTCTTCAAAGTATATATTGAGGAATCAAATACAATAATCAGGGTCAGTTAGCTGTGTCTCACAGCTAAACCCTTTTGAATAATTTTTAAAATAACTTACTTAGAAAACTCATAAGTTGATGTGTTCTGGGATGGTTGGTCCTCAGTGTTACCATAATTGAGGCATCATGGTCTCCTGGAGGTCCCTCATGGACTCCTTGATTTCTACTCCTACCTGTAACACTATTGCCAAATACATATCTCAAACTTTCTGAGATATTTTTCAGTGTGGGGACTGAGAGGTAGTTTTATTATAGCACATTATGTTATCAAATATGATGAACCAAAAATGTCAATGCTTGGGGAATATTCATATAGACAAAAATGCCCAAAAGAATCAAAAAACATAGGAATTTAGAGCAAAAATATGACAAGAGGCATAGCACCCTCTTTGTTCTCAGATATTTTAAAAAATTGAATTAAAAATAAGCTCTAGATACAGAAATATGTGGGAATCTACAAATTACCAATAGTGTTCCTTAATCACTACCATTTTCAGCTTTGTCTTTCATAAATATTCTAAGAAAAGCATTTGGAGAAAACATCTTTGAATAACCAACTGTTTTTTGTTATATTCAGCTGGATATATTTGGTTTAATTTTGAAGATACAATTTTGATAAATATATTATGTAAACAAAGAACAAAGCAAGATTCATTTCTAAATTCTACACCCAAATGTTCTCTGTGCAGGTTTTGTTTAGTTAATAGTTTCTTTTGAAAAGGAGAAGAAAAGACATTGACTAGTTAAACTGATAATGGAGTTTAAAGATTCCTTTATTCTAAGATAGCTGTTCTTTTCACAGGATTACATTCTCCAGCTCAATAACAAGTAGAGAACCCTTTCTGTGCTTTTGCCAAGGAGTATTTTCAACTGGCAGAGTTTGCTCTATTTCTTCTTTGTAAAAATCTTGAAAATACTTTCAAATTACATCATTTTCCCTTGTAGAGAGCACAGTTCCTGCACTTGATGAATAACCGATTGACTTGAGAAATGCTCTGTTTTCCGGAGAATCTGAACTCATAGGACAATCAGAAAATTTCATTTAAATGAAATTCCACAGCAATATAACCTTCTTCATTCTGTGCAAACAGGTATGGAGTCTGGTTTCCATGGTTACTTGTTACTAGTCCTCTGCTCTCTGTGGTTCTGTGCAGAGCTGGATGAGAGATAAGCCTAGAGTGTCATTATAATGAGGCATAAACTGAGAATAATTCTTTAGTTCATGGCCATGTAGCAGTTTAGAACACACAATTTTAAGTTTACAATTATTATAAAAGTACCATAGGAGCTCCCTCCCCCCATCTTTACTGCTTATTCAGTAATGTTAAAGGAACCAGAATGAAAAGAAAAGAAAGACTTGAAAGTATAACAAATATATTGATTATCTATCTATCTATCCACTGTGTATGACTAAAAGAATGTACTCCTTTAAAAAGTTGGATTTTTCAAAAAGTGTAGAATAATTTAAGTATAATATTATAGTTTGTGTGTGTGCATATTTGTGTATATTAAAAGAAAATCCAAGTTTACAAATGTGTAATTTTACCTAAGGTAAACTCAACAAATAGAAAAATTGAAACTCTTAGGAGAAAAGTTGTTCCCAGGATTCTATATTCAAGGATAGCTCTGATCCATTTTATTCATTCATGGAAATTATTTAATTTTTCTTGTGAAGCAATAATATAATATGGATTTGGAATAGTGTTTCAAAAAATCAAGCTATACCTTGAAAATTATGTTTTGGTTGTGTATATGTTATCTGTGTAAAGTTAAAAAAGGTTTGATATATCTTTAGTTTAATTTGGCATCTGAATAGCAACCATGATGTAATTGTTACCTCCAGATCACTTCCAAAAATGTCAAGATTGTTACACAGAAATATAACTGAGGGAACTAAAGATAGAACTCTTTGATAATAAACCTTTGATAGATAACCTAAGTAGGATACACTTCAAGAAACTGAGAAGTAGCCCATATCATTATGACCTGCTGGATAATAGAAATATATTCTGTTCTTTTACCATTATTTTCTCAGTGTTCTTGGATACACAGGATCTGTACCAATAAAAAATTGAGTGCTCTCCTTTTGCTTCAAAGGTATGGCTTTTTGAAAAGGGAAGAATGTAATCCTTTCCCTCTTACAACTTCTAGAGCCCCAAATCCCTACAGATGAAAGATAAGGGCAAAACTAGAGATGCCTGGAAAACTGCATTTCTATATCTCATATTTATTCAAGGAATCCATTAATTTAGAGTTTTAAGATGTTATGCAAGAAAATAGATTATTCCACATATATTCAATGGAATAACATTAGAGCAGGTGCCCTAATCTGAGGTCCAAATTCAGGAGATTCAGGAAATTAGCTGGGGAAAAAGAAAACTTTATTTTCATTAATATGAAAGTGAAATGTAACATTCTTAACAAGTATGAATATAAACAATAAACCAGTTTGTTAGCATAACTTATGACTTTCTCCCCAAAAGAAGTCATTAATATTATGATATCTTATTTCAATGGCTTCAGGTATCTCAAAATATCTTTTATGCTCATGGAAACTTTAGATTTATGGCAGTTATGGGACCTTTCAATAGGTATTGGTGTTAATGACTAATACCAATAACAAAAAAGCACATATGTTGGTATGTATTTTATTTTTTATAGAATACTATCTGATTTTAATATAATTTTTTCATTGGAATTTACTTTTTAAACATTTCCTTATGGTTCAATATATGGCAAAATCTTTCCATGGCACAAAAAAGTAAAGAAGCCCTAGTCTAAGCAGAATATTTTCTGGAAATTGGGTAACAGCCTGGGAATTCTGTATATCAACCTGCTCCTCAGCCCTGTTTCCAAAATAAGAATTTGCCAAAGCAAACCAACACCAAATCTCTGGGTAAGCACCAGTTCTGGATAACTCCTGAAAAGTTTAATAATGAGAACAGTAAAAACACCACAGATCCAAGGAAAGAAAATATCAAATGAAGACTCAGAAAAATACAGTACCTTTGAAAATGAGCTATTAATATAGAAACCATAAAATTGCTTCAGAAAACTCTGACATCCTTGATGTGGAAAACGATCAAGATTGAACAGGATAAGATGAAAAGGGAGAAAGAAAAGATAAAGAAGTAACCAAGAAAACAAATACTCAATGTATAGATTAAATTTTTATCAGAAAAATTAAAAATCAGGATTTAATGATATGGAAGATAGACTTTAGACACTTTCCTTCATAGCAGAGGAAAAGGATAATAACAAGGAATGATGGAGAATGTATTAAGTTATTGTTGAAGACATAACATTATTGTTGGAGAAATGTCTCTTCAAAAAAATTACAAACATATACAAAATGAAATAGCCTAAAGGGAAAATTTTACCACTTCAGGTAAAAATTTTTAAAAAGGAAACCTCTATCTTAGGAAAACGTCAAGTAGAAACATAAGAAAATTAAAATCTACAACAACACAGATCAAAAGGAGAAAAAGAAAAATAGATTATCTGTAAAAGAAGTGGTCTAACCTCCAAATTCTCTATAACACTAAATACCAGATGTTAGAGGAGGATGTTTATGAAGACTCGAGATAATTTTTATCCAAACAAATTTTAGAAATAGGACAAGTATTCAAATATACAAAGTATTCAAATATATAAACGATTCACTACAAATTACATTGATAAGTGTTTAAAAGTTTTCAGTGGATATATCAGTAATATTCCAACTACTTATAAAACAATTCCAAATTAAATGCTCAAAATTGGAGAAATCAGGTATAAAAATGTGAAAACAAATTAAGCCTAAATAATTGTTTGAGAGAATTTATGATTGTAAAATTAATTGCAGTAACCTTGGTATAAATCATGTTACATTAGAAATTGTTGTACTGTGGGAATGGGCAGGAAAAAATTGAGAGATGTTAAATTCCTTATCATAAAAAAGAGATGGCACCTTATTTTGATTCTAATACTATTCAGTATTACAAACTAGCTCCAGACTTGTTATTAAAGTTCAATTTACTAGAGTTCTCTACACTAGGGAGAATAATACAAAGTCTTAGTACTGTCTCAAAAGGGGAAACCTAAAGAGGGAGGTTCATAGACTTTGAATCTAGGATCAAACGATTTCAAGGAAGGTCTTTCCAAGAGGGAATCTGATGGAGATAGGGCTAGATTCACAATATCATAATTTAGTTTTGGTGGACACAACAAAGCAGGGGTGTTGAACTGAGTCTTGACTGATAAGCAAAATGTTTGTCTAGATGAGCAGATTATCTCTAAAATAAATGTCATAGAGATTTCCTGAATGAAATAGTGAAGTCATATAGTGTTTTACAGCCATATCTTTCATAGGCCAAGTTTTTTTTTGGAAGAAATGACTAAATCACACTGACATAGGTGTTCTTCAGGCTTATCTACATCACATTGATACACGTAGCCTCAATGATGTTTTGAAAACTTCTTGAAAATTACCAGTAATAAAATTAACACTATGGTAATGTATAATTGCAGCATATGAATATGTGTGTATGTATGTATAATAAAACTATTTACGTAAAAGTATCAAAATTTCTGTTAAAAATGTCAAAGCTTAAACTATTATATTGCCAAGAAAAGGCTATTGGCTTGAGTAAAGGTAATAAAATTCCAATGTATGCTCTTTATGAGAAATATACAGAAAACAAACAGATAAAAACTAATGAGCAAATGTTGAAATAGCAAATGCAAATAAAAAAGATAAAATATTAAATATTCATTTAAGGCAAAGTTGTCATCAAACTAAAAGTCCTAGAAGGGAAAATAAGTAAATTTTACAGGTTTTTTTGTTTGTTTATTTGTTTTTGTTTATTTTTTTTGTGGTACGCGGGGCTCTCACTGCCGCGGCCTCTCCTGCCACGGAGCACAGGCTCCGCACACGCAGGCCCAGCAGCCACGGCCCACGGGTACAGCCGCTCCGTGGCACGGGGGATCCTCCCGGACCGGGGCACGAACCCGCGTCCCCCGCATCGGCAGGCAGACTCCCAACCACTGCGCCACCAGGGAAGCCCAAAATAAGTAAATTTTAAATAGAAAACAAAAACGCAGGCCTCAGTGATGAGATGACATGCTTTCTAAAGTAAATAGCAGAGAACAACAATATATAGAAAAATAACTTTCAGGAATCTAAGGGAAGATAACCAAGAAGTTAATTTTAATACCTGGAGAATTCCAGCCTTTACCAGAATAACCAGAGATAAATTTGTAAGTAAGTTTGCAGAATATAAATTATTTATTAAAAATTTAATTATTATGGAAACAGAGAAGATTGAGTGTCCATTTAACAAGATCTCAAGCAAATCTTATAAATACTAATGGTCCAATTATATAGGACCCATTTTCTGATTTGCGTACAATACAGATGGAAATTATTGTCAAAGTTTTAAATGTCATCAATAACAATAACAACAAATTACAGCAATTCTTAGATTTAAAACAGTACAAACTTTCCCAAACAATTTCTCAGAGTAGAAATTATGACCTTTAAAAATAATTAAATATGATGAGAACACTACTTACCCAAACTTACATAATGCAGTTAAGGCTATACTTAGAGGAAAAGCAATAACTTTAAAAGCTTTCACTAAAAAATAGGAAAGAAGATAGCTTAGCTAATTGGTAGTTTAAGAAATTACATGAGTAAATTAAAAATAAAACTAGACAAAGCAAGAGAAAGAGAATGATATACAAAAAATATCATGACAAAGTAGATAAATGGAAAATTAATTCTTGTAAATTTTTTTCAGTGAGTATTATATGTCAAATATTTGCCAACTAGGTATCATGGATCATGTAAATTAATCCTTGCAACTGCCCCTTGGGCCAGTTTTTACACAATTTTATACAATATTTTTACAGGATATTATTACATTATTGTTATATCATTTTATAGATGAGGAATCAGAGCCTTATGGAAATTATATTTCCTGGGTCAGGGTGCATAGTTTATAGATGATAAGGTTGTAATTTGATCACTGTTCTCTGATTCCAAAGTTTATTCCTTAACCAGTATATTAGTTTTCTATTGCTGCTGTAACAAATTACCACAAACTTGGTACTATCAAAAACACGAATTTACTATCTTATGGTTTGGGAGGTCAGAAGTTCAAAATAGGTTTCATTTGGCTAAAGTCAAGGTGTTGACAGAGCTGTGTTTTTCCTAGAAGTTCTAGTGGACAATTCATTTCCTTCCCTTTTCCAGCTTCTAGAGGAATGCAGTAGCATTCCTTAGCACATGGCTCCTTTCCATCTGTGGAAAGGAGATGACCTTCTGAGTATTTCTCATACAGCATTGCCCTGATACTCTTCTGCCTCCTTGCACCTTTTAAAAGGACCCTTCTGATTACATTTGACACACTTAGATAATCCAGTATAATTTCACTATTTTAAAGTCAAGGAATTATAGCTGCAATCTTAGTTTCTCTTGCCATATTACATAATATACTCACAGGTTCTGGAGATTAGGATGTGGGCGTCTTTGGGGGGCCTGCCACAATTAGTATGCTTAAAATGTTACTCTTCCAAGTACTGCCTCTTTGAAATGTAAAATACGCAATTCTGATGAGAAAAAAATGTAGAGAGAAATAAAAAATGAAAATATTTAAATAAATAAATTAAAACTATGTTTATATTGTTCGGGTAAGGTTCTTATCAGAAGACACTGTAGCTTCTTTAAGTAGAAAATAATTTAGTGTGAGATATATCTTGCTCACAGAACATTTAGGAGGGCTGCAACAATGCAACCAAACAGAATTGTCCCAGAGAGCTACTTTATCTTTCTGATGTAGAAGCTTCCTGCAGTTACTCCTGGCTCCAAATCATGCTACTGTGTTTCTTTTCACTCTGGTTTATTAGTTTTCTTGATCTAACATTTCAAAATGCCACAGACTGGATGCATTAAGCAACAGAAATTGATTTCTCACAGCTCAGCAGGCTAGGAAAGTCCAAGGTCAAGGTGTCAGCATATTCAAGTCCTGGTGAGGTTTTCTTCCTTGCTTGTAGAGGCGGATGTCACTTCTTATGGACACTAGGCTGATTGGATTGAGTTCTCACCATTATGACCTCATTTAACCTTAATTATTTCCTTAAGGGCCCCATCTCCAAATACAGCCACATTTGGGGGTTAGGGCTTCAACATATGAATTTTTGGAGAAGAGGTCACAAACATTCAGTCCATAACATCTTAGTAATATGGGGCTTCCATGTTTGATCTGGGTTATTCAACTAACTTCTAAACATAAGAATCCTATGGGTACTTTGGAAGAGCTGAAGTCTAGTAGCACCCTAGTGACACAGATGTGAAGAAATATAGTGGTTGTATTTATTTGTTTTTCAGAAAGTGAGATTCACTTGTGGAAAACTATCCATCTGTATGACAGATGTTCAAAATATTGTAGGTAACCACCAAAGACAGAAAGTGCATAAAAGTAGATACAGAAGAAATATGAAAATAAATGCATTCTGTAAAAATCTCATTAATTTCAAGGCTTTTTTTGTGAGATAGATGAATCAGCAGAAATTATCAAAGTTGACTAAAGTCATTATAGAAAACCTGATAAAGCTGAAGTAAATGAGACTATTGCCCTATCCCCTAAAAGAGTGGATGCAAGTCATTTTATAAGACACTTTTTTCAAATCCTCAAGAAAAAGATAATTTTCAGCCTACTTAAATGTTTCCAGAACATAAAGAAGAAAAGCTACGCTGTAATGCTGATAAGACCTAACAAAGAGTAAAAAAGAAAATATCAATCTCAATTATGAACATAGATGCAAAAATAGCAAGTAAATTATCAGCAAATGATACCCAGCTGTATTTAAAGAACTTAATCCATCATGGCCAGTGGGGGTTATTTCATGAATGCAAGAATAGATCAATACTAGGAAATTTATTAACCAAATCCTTCGTTTTAACAGATCTAAATGGAAATATATTTAACTATCTACATGTGAAATTTGACTGAATATAATTATAATTTCTGCCTCAAAAGACTAGAATTTTTGCTTTGACCCAATAAAACTATATACAGTATATATCTCAGACTCAAAATCTGCGTTATGCTTCATGTTTAACTTTAATCTGTTTAATTGGTTACTTCAGTTAGCACAAATTAAAAGATACAAATATTCTGAAACAGAGGCAGTGATTTTGTTATTTACAGATGAATTATCTATGTATCTTTGGCAGCAGAATCAACAGAAAAACTAAAAGAACACATGTAGCATTATGTAGCATATATAATGATGAGCCTGTGTTTGAGGTTTGACATCCAGCTGGGCCATTTGTTGCCTTGGACAATTCTTTAACATTGGACACTAGTTCAACTTCTCTAAATTTCATTTTGTATGGGTTAAAATGGACATGCTACTTGTGCTTATCCTTCATTTTGAGAAATTTAAATGAGATGATATGCCTCAAAAACTAATCATGAGGCTGGCACAGTGTGAGCACTGGGGTTGTTATTATTTTACTATTATTATATTGTCATTATTTTTATTATTGTCAGGATACATAGAATAAGAGTTAAATATAAAGTAGATATAAAAGAATCATTAAATTCCTTATATACCAGCAATATCTAGTCTGAATAAAAAAAAATCAAATTCAACTTCCTTTGTTTTACTTATGAAAACATGAAAGTTGTCATCATTACATCATCAGAAAAGCAATCCCATGAATTTTATATTAATGCATGTAGAAAAAAAATCTAAGAGAATACAGAATAATAACAAAAAAGATACCTCATTGACTTGAAAGACTCAATTGACTAAAATGATGACTTTCAATTGATGTCTACAAATTTGTGGAGAATTGGGATGACTAATTGACTTTAGGTAATAATGCTAAGTGTATTTGTAGTGGTATCATCATTAACATTGTTGAAGAATTAAGGAATCACATACAATCTCTGGGACCTCCTAGTCCATTCCATTGATTCTCCAGGGCTAGGAGAATGTGAATACCTCTCTCAAGTATAAATCAATTTCCTGTTGTGATTTCATATGAGTAAACAATATGTAAGCATATCAGAAGGAAGTCCAGTACAAATATCCCTACCATTTACTCTGTCATTTTCCTTTAATTTCATATATATGTTACTTCATGGCTATATTGATTTTATTCTTCCTGATTCAACAGTCCCAAATGAATAAAAATTACCTCTAATTCTTTCATTTAACCAGTAATTCATTCACATAACAAATATTTACTGAGTACCCACTCTGTGTCTGGCACCATACTAGATGATTAGAACACATTAGTGAACAAAAATGGTTTTCTGCATCTTATATTCCAGTGGTAATTTCCTTCTATTGCAGGTGTATTATTCCTGGGACTATGTGAATTAAAAAATAAATTATGGCATATCTGAAAATCTCTCATCAAAAGAAGTCAATATTACTTTGCCAGTAGAAGTCACATTTTAAATGTCTTTCCTATATATATATATATATATATATTTTTTTGGCAGTACACGGGCCTCTCACTGTTGTGGCCTCTCCTGCTGTGGAGCACAGGCTATGGACGCGCAGATCCAGTGGCCATGGCTCACGGGCCTAGCCGCTCCGCAGCATGTGGGATCTTCCTGGACCAGGGCACGAACCTGTGTCCCCTGCATTGGCAGGCAGACTCTCAAGCACTGCACCACCAGGGAAGCCCATTTCCCATATATTTTATACCATAAAACTAAAGCAGCCTAAATGTCCATTGACAGATGAATGGATAAAGAAGATGTGATACATATATACAATGGAATATTACTCAGCCATTGAAAAGAATGGCATAATGCCATTTGCAGAAACATGGATAAACCTGGAGATAATCATACTAAGTGAAGTGAGACAAATACAAATATATGATATTGATTATATCCAGAATATTTAAAAAATGATACAAATGAACTTATTTACAAAAAAGACACAGACTCACATACTTAAAGAACAAACTATGGCTACCAGGGGGGAAGGGCTGGGGAGTAGGGGTAGAATGGGAGTTTGTGATTGACATGTACATACTGCTATATTTAAAATAGATAACCAACAAAGACCTACTGTAGAGCACAGGGAACACTGCTCAATATTCTGTAATAACCTAAATGGGAAAATAATTTGAAAAAGAACAGTTACATGTATATGTATAATGGAATCACTTTGCTGTACACCTGAAACTAAGACAAGATTGTTAATCAACTATGCTCCAATATAAAATAAAATTTTAAAAATTAAAAAATAATACAACCCAGTGCATTACCTGTGTCAGATTCAACTTAGCAGATTCAACCATAGATCTGTATCTTCAAGACCATTTTTTCATATATTAACTATAGTATTTATAACATTTTTTCTGTAATAAATATCCTTTGTCTCTTGACAAGCTTTAAATTTTCTCTCTGCTGTAACAAAGTAAATATTTCAGTCAACAGATATTTTGAATAGGTATGATTGTGTTACATCTTATTTAGAGAAGAGATTAATCTAGAAACCCATTTCTTAAGGATCTTACAGCTGAGTGTGTAAGATTGTCAACAAATAATGAACTTTAACATAAATAAGGGAACTTAGGGGAAGAGAAAAAAAAAGGAAAGCAAAACAAAACAAATAAAGGCTAAGAGCATCATCATAAAACTCAGCCTTGAAAAAATGGGCAAATATTAACAGGCAGATAAGGAGTGAAGGAGGAAAGGGAAGTCCAGTGTGAGAGAATGGGATAATTAAAGTCATAGAGGTGTAAGAGTGAATATATATTTTAACATTAAACAGTGTTTAGAAATTACAAGTGGCTGGAAAATAGGGTTCATGGCTGGAGCAGCAAGAGATGTGTCTGCAAATGTGTTACTGTGAAGAGCCTTAAACACTAAGGGTAAGGAGTTTAAAATCTTATCCTTACAAGAAATAGAATATGGTAAAATTTTTGAGGGCTACAAAGATCTAACTTGTACTTCAGTTTAATGATGGTTGACAATTTGGGAGAAGGTAGAAATTAAAGATATAAAGACCCAGTTAGTAAGCTACCACCATGGTTCATTTGAGATGTGATGTGGATCTGAATTACAGTATTGGAAGAAGAATGGAAAGGAAATAGAACAAACAGATTGGACTTAGATGATAGGAAGAACTGGATATGACTTCATTATTGTCCAGAATGACTTGTGAGGGAGGAGATGTCATTAACCAGTAAAGAGAGCATAGGTAATAAAGGAATTTTGGGTGTAAAGAAAACTCTTTGCTTACTTTTAGCTTTGGATATGTTTAATTTTTGATGTGGGAGGAGTTTAATGTGGAAATACAAGCTGACAATTGTACATTAGAGTTAAGACAAATATTCAAAATACTACCTTATACATACCTTAATATTTTGAATATTAGTGACATTAGCTATACTTTTTATAATGTTACTTATAATTACAAAATATGTTATATATTGGTAAGGAATTGAATATGTAAATATTCACAGTCTCATCATTGGCTGTGTTGGGTTTGTGTTAAATTTAAAGTAATTGTTAGAAGGGAATTGAAGAAAGAGAGAAAAGTTAGTGAAGAAGGAAAATTAATATTCAGTACTATCCAAAGAGAATGTTGAATTACTTTTACTATTTTCACTTAAATTAAGTATCAATAGAAACACAGATTTTCAAGGATCACTAAAATATGTCATTAAGATACCATACACAAATAATCAGTGGTCTATGTTCTCCAAGGGAAGGACCCATAGACTTGGTTGACTATCAAGGAAGCAGATTTTAGATTAATGTATTTCAAACTTTAATTCATACTAATCTAATGCACTTTAGTCTTAAGATACACATTCTGATATAGTAGGTCTGGAGTGGGATCCAGTATTTGGCATTTCTAACAAATGCCAGATGATGCTGAAGCTGCTGGTCAAGATTTACAGTGTGAACTTTGTGGGAGAAGAGGCAAATTTGATGATTTAAAATTCCCCAAAGAATGTTCTAGCAATCCACAGAAAAAAGTAAACTGTGGAACTTTTTGTATTAAATTACTGAACTCAGTTTTCATACCTGGTTTGATATGATTCAGATTCTGAACATTGGCCCTGTAGCTGGAAATGGCCGATCACATTGCAGAATGTGAAGTCACAGGTCTTTTTCAATCTCAGTTACCTGAAAATGGAATCTTGAGTTGTAACGAATTCTTAATCTTGACTCAGCACAGGATGGCCTCAGGTGCCACACGTTCCTGGAAGCAGTACCTCCTGTTCTAATGTTGCTGTGAGATTTTCAATAGCCTCTTCATTTTTTCCTCTTTGCTTTGAAGTCTCTTTGATCTCTCAGGTACCTGAAGAGAATGGGCAAACTTTCTAGCTTATCAGGAGAATATCTCTCAGCCACCTTTACTGCAAATAAAAATAAAAAATAAACCTCAAATGCACAATCTATTTTTTTCCTTCTGGTTTTCTTTGCCGAATATTTGATAATGGATTCAGTCACAGACGAATCTGTGAAGTAGCTAAAGATTAATAACTTTCCAACCCTCAAAAACCCCTTTTTTATCCATTCCTAGAAATCCATAATCTGTTTTTCCCTCTGCTTGTTAACAAGTCATTTGTTTGATCGTCTATGCACATGAAGGTAAACATAATTAGCAGTTGAAGAATTACTTCTCCCTTGAAGAATTTACACTGTAGTTAATAGACTAAGTTTTAACTGCTAAATTTCAGACCTAAAATCAGAAACACTTAAGAATTAATTTGGGATATTCAGTCCTTCTCTATGGCTCTTAAACCACACCCATTTTCTAATAGGTCAATAGAAGACTATCAGACAAGACAGTGTCCTGAAAGAATTCACACACATGTATGACTTGATTAATGATGACAGTGAGCACCTGATTAATAACCATTAGTCATTGGAGATCATTTCTATGAATGTAGAACAAGGAAATTTGGAGTCCACAATGTACAATGTCATTGCAATAATGGGCAACTGTGGGAAACAGCAAGAACCAAAAAAAAATTAGGATTTTATGTCTGGATCCAAGTCAAATTTGCCACCTTGTTTCACTAATTGGATAGTTTTTACAGTTGAAATTTTGTTTAAGTAAACAATTAAATCATTTGCACTGGGAGAACTGCCATCTAACCCATGAATGTCCTCAACTGATACTTAATATCTGCATATCAATATGACCTGTCTTTCTCTATCCATCCTTATCTATACAGTAATTCTTATGTTATCCTGTACTGCATTGAGCATCAATATTTTATGTTATAAAGATCTCAGAAATTATTCTAAGACATATTAAGAATCTACTGAGCTTAGACTGAAAATGGGTACTTTTTTTCACTTGAGTGTTTCTATTTTAGTTTCTTGCCTAACTCTTATTCTAATTGTGACTTTGTGTTTCTGAAAACTAGAACACTAAATCCATTAAAACTATTAAAATTGGTCTAAGAAAGTTTGTATATATAGGAAATTCCATATGTACATAAATTTTAGGGCACTAGAGGAGATTTCTCCAACACATGTTTTTCTTATCACAATTTCTTAGTTATTTAAAAGACCATACAATAGTTTAGTATCCAATAATTTTGAAGACTCTAGGGATTTTTTTCCCTAACACTTATGCATATTAAAACATCTTGACTCATTATTCTGAATGTTTATGGTTATTCTACCTCATGTCTTTCATATTTAAATTGCATGAGTTATTTGTGCTTCAATGGAATACTTGTTGTCTTATTTCTTTGTACTTCAAGAAAATAATTATCATAACACACAAGTAGAATCTTTTAGATTTTATTATTTCTCTAAGTTTTGGTATACTCTTTTGTATTTTGCAAACCATGAGCGCTTTGTTCTTTATCACTGTATATGCTGTAAGTTGCTGGTAGTAGGGTTTATAGTAAATATATGAAAACAGAGAGAAGCAAATCTTTGCTAGAATTTATTACCCTAAACAAAGGGATCAAGAACACTAGTATTTCTATGTTGTATGAGATTAATTATTGATTCAATCCCATATCTTATCTCTAAAGGAAGTATTTCGAGTCTTGGGAAAAAGGCAGAATATTTTGATACTAAATTAAAGCCAGAATATATCTGAAATTACTCATGAAGTTACTTTTAAAACATTTCAACATTTGAATATTTAAAATAAAATATTTTCCAATTATCCATATCTTGGAGTAGTTTTTATTATACAAGTAAATTTTGTGGGCTTATGGTGGTGTAGAAACAGATAATCTAACTTTATCCATATATAGAATTTTGCAGATAGATTTCTGTTCATCTTTTCCTACAAATCTTAATTTTACAGCCTCCTGTTTTCTCTTAATAGTTATTATTCCCAGTGAAAATCCTAATCATTTTTCTATATCTCTTGGTAATTCTAGCTGCCTATTTTTGAATATTCTTTTGCTTGAGAAATAATAAACAAAAATAAATACATTATTGTATATTAGAGTATTTGTTAAGATTTTTAGAAAAGGAATTTTAAAAGAGACCAATTGGGAGATTTAATATAGATTTGGAGATAACCTTCCAAGCAAATGATATTTAAGCAGTATTTTCTGAGAACAGGAAAATAGGTAAGATTTAGCTGATTGAGAGTGAAAGGAATTACCTTGTAGGTAAAGGAAAAGCATGTGCAAAAACCCTGAGGCCAGAACATATGTGGTGAGTTAACAGATTGAAAAGTGCCAGGGTTTTTAGAATGTAGTGAGAAAAATGTGAGAAGGGCATGGGATGTTACTGGAACACTAGTTATTAAAAGCTGTGAGAAAAATTTGGTCTTTGGAGCCTTTGGAAGTCATTGGCATAAAATTGTATTTTAATATTTATAATGAGGGAGAATTTTGTTTCTTTCCTCAGGTTCCCACAGGAAAGTTATCATCATTTTCATAAGTTCCCTAATAGATTTTTAAAAGCACTCTTCTAGAAAGACTAATGAAAATCCCTGGGTTCTCCTTCCATACATATTTTTATTTGTTCTTTTCATATACATTCTTAAAAAATGTATGTGTATAAGTAGAAAATAGAACTATTCCCATTTTTGGAACATTTTTATCTTTATAATTTTTATAAACATTACTCTCTCTAACATAAGGGTATCTTCATAACGTTACAACTGATTTTCTATTGAAAGCAGAAAGTCATCTTCCATTGACACAAGCACTGAAAAGCCACTTCATTACTGTATCCTGAGTAATATTTATTTTAAACTTCCTCATACTCTGATGGACTGCTTTTGTTCTTCTTAGACTACATAGGCATTTTATTAATGAGACAACTCACTTCTTGAAGCTTTGGGTTTAGATGTATTTTAATTATGCCATATGCTTCACTACAAATGGAGCTATTATAGATATCATTAAATTCAAACTTTTATCACAATTGTTCCAATTGGAAAGCTTTGCACAAAAAAAAAAGATGTGGAGAAAATATAGATACTGAGAATAATATTATACCCATAAAATCCTTGTTGCATTAAACCTTTATAATTTTAATTGATATAGGTATTGGACTTCTGACGTTTTGCTAGAGAAGATCCCTTGGATCAAAATGATTCTTTATATTACCAGCAAATTTAAAAAATATTGACCACATATTTATTCAGTTTCAAGTGATCTTCTTAGCCAATCTATTAGCTGCCCTGAAACAAACTCTCTTTTTATTAATTCCTAACATATTTTGATATGTAAGTATTTTAGTTTCTTTGTCCTTCAAATTGATACCATTTTAAATTAATTGGTATACATTTAATGTATTTCCATGATTTTTATGAGTGATTTTGTTGACTTTTACTAATTTTTCATCTCCATAATTCTTTTAGATAACTCATCTCTTTATAGTAATGAAGGGCTGATTGCTGAATTAGCTATGTTATCTAACCATAGATGATATTAGATGATACAGGAGATATAGAGGATGCAACTCATTCTTTGATAATAACTTTTTCATCTCAATCTGTTCAACACTGTGTATTTCTATCTTTTTTGTCTCAAATTCATCCTTCCTTGTTGTTTCATTTGCTCTGCTGATTTATTTTATTTTCTTTGAACCAGAGATTTAAAAATTGTAGTTAGTTTTATAAAACTTAATATTGTAAAGATGTCCATTATCCTTGATGGATGAATTTATAACTTCAATGCAATCTCAATTAATATTGCATCATGTTTTTCTTCTGTATGAAAATTACAAACTGATTTTTAATTTTATATGAACCAAGAATTCTTGGACCAGGTATAACCAAGAAAATTTTGAAGAACAAGATATCAAAGCATTTAGTAAAAGTACACTAATGAAGACAGTATAGGATTATTCCAAATACAGACTAAAGGAAATGTAGAGATTCTAGAAACAGACTGACAAAGGTGATACAGCAGAACATCAGTGGAAAAAGGTTTTTTTTTTTTTGTTTTTTTTGTTTTTTTTTTTCTGTGGCAACAGCCATAAAAGCTAGCACTCAGGGCATGAGTACAAGCTTTTCCAGAGAGATGTCTGTGACCTGGTTTTACCATTGGAGTGAGCAGGGAGAGAGAAGGCAGTGGAAGTGCCTACTGGCTAATAAGAAGCCGGACCCTCAGACAGCAATCTGTAAACTATACAGTGAGTTCCTTTTCAGAGAAAGACTGGAAAATGGATGTTTTTGCATACTTACTCTGCACTGAGATCTGGGGGCATAGTCTGAATGATCAACCACTAGCCCTTTAAGAACTGCTTCTTTGTTTGCTACAGTATTTTATGACTCATGAATGTTAGTGCCATTAGCTATTAGAGCCAGGTGATCCAGGGGCTATCTCTTGGGTGTCAGATACAAAGGCTGGAATGTGAGTAGCTAAAATCTAGAAGACTGATTCTGCACAGATTTTGGCAAGAATGTAAAGTAAGTGGAAGTCTCATTTGCTACTGGCAGGACTGTACATTGACATAACCACTATGGAACACTATCTCACAGTATTTACTAAAGTTGAACATCAACTTTTGTTATCATCCAGTAATTCTACTCCTAGGTATTTTCGAAAGAGTTATTAATGTACCAAAATACATATACAAGAATGCGCATGGCAGTGTTGTTCATAATGTCTCTCAACTAGACTCTACCCAAGTATTCATCAAAAGTAGATTTTGGCAAATATATACCTATGAAAGCCAATGAACTATTATTATTCACAATAACATGAAAGAATATCACTAATTTATTGCAAATTCATCAATGATCTTAGCATATGTGATTTTAGCATCTTATTTGCTTGCATAGTAGACTGAGAAAATAATGTAAGTATAGTTAAATATAAGCACTACACAAACAAATTACATTTTAAAAAGAAAAATATTTTTAATTTAAAATTAGAGGTAATAGGGAATGATAAAAACCAAAGAAAAAGGAGGAGGAGAGAAATAAATTAGGAGTTGCAATATTTATTTATATAAGTTTTTTAGGTGGTTATTATTTTCATTGGAAAGCAGTAAGTGCTGTAAAAAATATAAAATAAATTAGTTCTCATCCAGACTAAGAAAAAAATTTAGTTGATAAAACTAAACAAAATGAAAAGCAAAGCAAATGAAAGTTTAAACAAGTTTTGATGGATACAAAGGGGAGGAAGGGTCTAAGTATAGCCAGGAATCAGGAATCCTGGAGGAAATGGCATTAGCACAGCTCTTGAAGGATGGGTAAGGCACTGACTGACGTGTTTTTATAAGGGAGGGTCCTTCAGAGAGGTTAATCTATTGAAGGAAGAAAGTGTAGGGCAGATTTGGGAAATGAAAAAATCAGGGATTTCTGGATTGCATGTGCTTGGAAGAAAAAAGTGACAGAAAATGATGAAAAGTTAGGTTGGGTACAGATGCTGGGTAGTGCTGACTCCCATTCTAAGTAACTTGGATTTTTTTCTGTTGACATTGAGTTCCTGTGGGAAGCATTTGAGTAGGAAATTGATATTTGATCTACATTTTGAGAATATAATGAAATGTGAAGGGAGGTTTTAACTGGGGGAAAATAATATGATTTTAGGGGAATTTTGAGAGTACCCATCCTTTTATTTAATAGATGATAAAAGAGGCTCTTTTCAGTTGATAGCTCAGGAAATTATAGAAGCCAGGTATCAGTAATTTTAACAAAATAAATCTTTTCTCCAAAACTAGAATTAAGAACAGGTGGCAAGGGACTTCCCTGGTGGTGCAGTGGTTAAGAATCTGCTTGCCAATATAAGGGACACAGGTTCAAGCCCTGGTCCAGGAAGATCCCACATGCTGTGGAGAAACTAAGCCTGTGAGCCACAACTACTGAGCCCACGTGCCATAACTACTGGAGAATGCGCGTCTAGAGCCTGTGCTCCACAACAAGGGAAGCCACTGCAATAAGAAGCCCTCACACTGCTACGAAGAGTAGCTCCTGCTCGCTGCAACTAGAGAAAGTCTGCACGGAGCAATGAAGACTCAATGCAGTCAAAATTAAATAAATAAATAAATTTATTTAAAAAAAAAGAACAAGTAGCAAGCTATTGTGTAGTCTAGGTAAGAAGAGATGATGGCATGAACTAAGGTGGTGGAAATAAGAATAAATTGACACATGAGAGGGACTTTGAACAGGTGTGACTGACAAGGTTTGATAAGTTATTACATGTGGGGACTAAAGAATAATATTTTTGGATTCCAGCTTGAACGATTGGAAGGAGGAGGGAGTTTTTAATTGGGCCAGAGAAGAGGGGAACCAGTGGGTCTGGGAGGGAAGAAGAGATGTTTAATTTATCTCTGTGTACAAATCACTAGCTTTACTCAGGAGTCAGCAGTAAGTTCAGAAGTCCTGTTCAAGACTCCTTTTCAGGGATAAGATAATATATCAAAACGACTGGTTCAGCCTTCTGAATGATTTATTCATATCAATTGCTAAGAACATGATTGATTGTTTGGGTAGCCAGATTTATAAGTGCACCTTTTTTTAAATTTAGTTGTTTTAGTGCTGTATAGGCCTGTTAGGACTTCCCCCTCATAAAAACATTTTGTGTTTGTTTCTTTGAACTTTGTTTTGGGCTTCATCTATGTTAACTGTGGTAGAAGGAAAAACAGCAGCTGTATTTTTCCTTCCAAAGCAGCTTTTGAAATACTCCATCATGAATTCTCTATCTATAATGATTCATGTATTCAAAAATAATGATTGAGTTTTTCCTGTGATCCTGGCATTCCGCTATGCCTAGGAATAAAAAGGTGAGTGAAAAAGTATATGCAGACCTTGCACTCATGGAACTAATGGATTAGTGTGGAATCCAGGTATCAATCAATTTATCACAAAATATAAATTTTTAATTATGAAGTCTCATTGTATTATGTGAGTATGAAGCAGAGAAAGGTATGCATCTCAATCTAAAGTCAGTGTATAAAAAAGAATTAGCCTGAACAGTGTTTGAGAATCTAAACTGAATATGTGTTTTGAAATAATATAAACAGTATTACACTGAGAATCTAAACTAAATGCTGATCCAGATCAGTGAAGTTTGTGATTAAATCTTGTTCTAATATATTACAATTTACTAAAAGTTGAATATATGGGCCATGGCATATCAGGAAAATTAGTATATTTTTTCTATAAATGCACTTTTCATCTCAAGATATTTAATTCATTTGAATTTCTATGTGAAGCAAAAATCTTACTCAATTTAATTAATTCTAAATGATACTTGAAAAATACTACTTTCTAGACTTTACTCGAATCATTTGGTCTACTTAAATGTTACCTTATTTTTGTAGAATTTTAGCATCAAGAAAATTATCTCTGTTTATTCTAACAGGGAATTTAAAAAATGACCTATAATCTCCCTAAACCCAAAATGTAATATTTTGTGTTATATGAAAGTTACTTTGGATTCTTGGAAGACACATCTCTGGGTTGATTACTCATCTCCTTTGCTGTTCTTCTCCAACCTCTACTTAAAACTGGGTTTCTACAAGTCTTAACCTCAGCTCCTTCTCATGCTATATGCCTTCTGGTGTAACCTCATTCAGTCCTACAGTGTAATTATCATCAGTAATATAACTCTGTCTTCATTTCCAGAACATGGTGATTTGCTGATTGTACATCTCTAACTGATTTTCCTCCAGGCAAGAGTTCGTTGTTTTTTTTTTTTAATGTGATTCCATGTCTTTTTTTTTCCTCTTCTAGTTTTATTGAGATATAATTCACATATAACACTGTATAAGTTTAAAGTGTACAGCATAATGGTTTGACTTACATACATCATTAAATTATTATTGCAATGTTTAGTGAACATCCATTATCTCATGTAGATACAAAATTAAAGAAAAAAAATTCTTGTTATGAGAAGTCTTAGAATCTATAACAGCTTTCATACATAATGTACAGCAGTGTTAATTATATTTATCATGTTGTATATTACATCCCTAGTGCTTATTTATAACTGGAAATATGTACATTTTGACTACTTTCATCCAATTCTCCCTACCCCCAATGCTGCATCTGGTAACCACACATCTGATCTCTTTTTCTATGAGTTTGCTTGATTGTTTGTTTTTTTCTGAAGTATAACTGACTGACAACATTATGTTAGTTCCTGATGCACAACCTAGTTATTTGGTATTTCTATACATTTCAAAATGATTACCATGATACGTTTAGTTATTATCTGTCACCATGCAAAAAATATTACAAAATTATTGTCTGTATTCCCCACTCTGTACATTACATACTCATGACTCATTTATTTGGTAACTGAAAGTTTGTACCTCTTAATCTCCCTCACCTATTTCTTTATTTCCCTCACATCCTCCCCTCTGGCAATGACCTGTTTATTCTGTAACTATGACTCTGTTTCTGCTTAGTTATGTTTGTTTATTTGCTTTGTTTTTTGGATTCCACATAGAGTGAAAACATACAGTATTTGTCTTTTATTATCTGACTTCTTTCACTTAGCATAATTTTCTAGGTTATCCATGTTGTCACAAATGGCAAGATTTCATTCTTTTTTATGGCTGAGTACTATTTCTATATATACTACAACTTCTCTATTCATCTATTGATGTGCACTGAGGTTGCTTCCGTATCTTAGCTATTGTAAATAAGACTGCAAAGAACAGAAGGGTGCATATATCTTTTCTAATTCGTGTTTTTGTTCTCTTTGGATAAATACCCAGGGATGGAACTGCTGAATCTTATAGTAATTCTATTTTTAATTTTTTAGGAAATTCCATACTGTTTTTCATAGTGGCTGCACCAATTTATATTTCCACCAACACAGCAGGAGGGTTCCCTTTTCTCCAAATCCTTGCCAACACTTGTTATTTGTTGTCTTTTTTGATAATAGCCATTCTGACAGATGTGGTGGTGATATCTCAATGTGACTTTGATTTGCATTTCCCTGGTGATTAGTGATGTTGAGCATCTTCTCATGTGCCTGTTGCCCATCAGTATGTCTTCTTTGCTAAGATCAATATCAAAAGAGTGTATTCCCTATATATTCTTCTAAGAGTTTTATGGTTTCAAGTCTTAAATTTGTCTTTAATCCATTTTGAATTTATTATTGTATATGGTGTGAGAAAATAGTCAAATTTGTATCTTTTGCATGTAGTTGTCCAGTTTTCCCAACACTATTTGTTGAAGGGGCTCTCTTTCCCAATTGTATATTCTTATTTCCTTTGTTGTAGATTAGTTGACCATATAAATATGGGTTCATTTCTGGGCTCTCTATTCTGTTTCATTGATCTATGTGTCTGTTTTTGTGCCAGTACCATACTGTTTTGATTACTGTAGCTTTTTAGTATAATTTCAAATCAAGGAGCACAATGCCTCTAGTTTTGTTTTTCTTTCTTAAGGCTGTTTAGCCTATTCAGGGTCTTTTGTGTTTTCATACTAATTTTAGAATTATTTGTTCTAGTTCTTTGAAAAATTCCATTGGTATTTGATAGGGATCACATTGAATCTATAGATTATCTTGAGTAGTATCATCATTTTAACAATATTAAGTCTTCTAATCTAAGAATATGGTATATCTTTCCATCTGTTTGTGTTGTCTTCAGTATCTTTCATCAGTGTCTTACAAATTTTTTACAGGCCTTTTACCTCATTAGTTATATTTATTTCCAGGTAATTTATTCTTTTTGATGTGATTGTAAATGTGATTGTTTTCATAATTTCCTTTTCTGATAGTTCATCATTAGTGTATAGAAATGCAACAGATTTCTGTATATTAATTTTGTATCCTGCAACTTTACTGAATTCATTGATGAGTTCTAGTAGCTTTTTGGTGGCAACTTTAGAATTCTGTAATATGATTTTTATTTTTCAAATTTTTAATGTGGCTTATCACATTGATTGATCTGTGGAACTGAACCATCCTTGTATCACTGGGATAAATCTCACTTGTTCATGTTGTATGATTCTTTTAATGTATTATTGTATTTGTTTTGCTAATATTTTGTTAAAGATTTTTGCATCTATGTTCATCAGTGATATTGGTCTGTATTTCTCTCTTTTTGTGGTATCTTTGTTTGGATTAAGTATTAGGATGATGCCAGCCTAACAGAATAAATCCAGAAGCATTCCTTCCTCTGCAAATTTTTGGAATAGTTTGAGAAGGATAGGTATTAACTCTTTTCTAAATGTTTGGTTGAATTCACCTGTGAAGCCCTCTGGTCCTGGATTTTGTTTGTTGAGAGTTTTTTTTATTACTGATTCAATTTCATAACTGATAATTGGTCTGTTCATATTTTCTATTTCTTCCTAATGAAGACTTAGGAGATTGTACATTTATAAGAATTTGTCCATTCCTTCTGGGTTATCCATTTTATTGGCATTTAATTGTTTGTAGTCATCTCTTATGCTCCTTTGTATTTCTGTGTTGTTAGTAGTAACTTCTACTTTTTCATTTCTGATTTTATTTATTTGGATCCTCTCTCTAATTCTAGTTTATGAGTCTGGCTAAAAGTATAACAATTTTATCTTTTCAAAGAGCCAGCTCTTAGTTTCATTGACCTTTTCTATTGTCTTTTAGTCTCTATTTTATTTATTTCTGCTCTAATCTTTATGATTTCTTTCCTTCTATTAATTTGGGTTCTGTTTGCTATTTTTCTACTCTTTTAGGTATAAAGTTATATTGTATATTTGACATTTTTCTTGTTTCCTGAAGTAAGTTTATATCGCTACAAACTGCCCCCTTCAAACTGCTTTTGCTGTGTCTAATAGATTTTGGAATGCTGTGTTTTTGTTTTCATTTGTCTCCAGGTATTTTTAAATTTCACCTTTGATTTTTTCTGTTAACCCATTGGTTGTTTAATAGCATATTGTTTAATCTCCATATGTTTGTGCTTTTGCAATATTTTTCTTGTAGTTGATTTGTAGTCTCACAGTTTTGTGGTCCAAAAAGATACTTGATATGATTTCAAACTTCTTAAATTTACTGAGACTCGTTTTGTGACCTAGCATGTGTTCTATCTCAGAGCATGTTGCATGTGCATTGAAAATAATGTGTATTCTGCTGTTTTTGGATGTAATGTTCCATATATAGCTATCAAGCTCATCTGAACTAATGTGTTGTTTAAGGCCAATGTTTCTTATTTTTTGTCTGGATGATCTGTCCATTGATGTAATTGGGGTCTTCTTATAATCCCTTACTATTATTGTGTTTCTGTTAATTTCTCCTTTTATGCCTATTAATATTTACTTTATGTAGTTAGGCACCCCTATGTTGGGTGCATATATATTTACAATTGTAATATCTTCTTGCTGGATAGATCCTTTGATCACTTTGTGATATTCTTCTTTGTCTATTGTTAGAGTCTTTGTTTTAAAGTCGTCTATTTTGTCTGATATAAGTATTGCTATCTTGGCTTTTTGTTTCCATTTGCATGGAATACCTTTTTCCATCTGAAATGAATCTCTTGTAGACAGCATATATATGGGTCTTGTTTTTCTTTCTATTACCCACTATGTTTTGATTATACCATTTACATTTAAAATAAAAGTTCATTTACACTTAAAATAATTATTGATAATTATATAATATTGCCATTAAAAATTGTTTTCCAGTTTTTTTTATAGTTCATTTTTGTTCCTTCCCTCTTCTTATGTTCTCTTCCTGGTGATTTGAAAACTATCTTTAGTGTCATGTTTGGATTCCTTTCTCTTTTTTGAGTCTTGGAGCGTGTATCTGTTATAGATTTTTGATTTGTGGTTACCATAATGTATATATATAGTTCTGTTTCTGATTTCTTAAGTTCAAATGCATTTTAACAACCCTGCATTTTTACTCTCTCACCTACATTTACTTCTTTTGACGTCATATTTTATATCCTTCTGTTTTTTTGTATCTGTATTGTGGATATAAATTTTTTTTTACTACTTTTGTCTTTTAACCTTCCTACTAGCTTTATAAGTGGTTGAAATACTTCCTTTACTGTATATATGTCTTTATCAAAGAGTTTTCTCTTTTGTAATTTTCATATTTCTAGTTGTGGCCTTTTCTTCTCCTTTTAAAGAAGTCTCTTTAATATTTTTTATAACGTTGGTTTGGTGGTGAACAACTCTTTTAGCTTTCGCTTTTCTGTAATACTTTTGATCTCTCTGTAAAATCTGAATGAAAGCCTTGCCAGGTAAAGCATTCTTAGTTGTGGTTTTTCCCTTTCAACGTTTTAATTATATCATGCTACTCTCTCTAGCTGGAAGAATTTTTTGCTGAAAAGTCACATGATAATCTTATGGAAGTTTCCTTGTATATAACTATTTACTTTCCCCTGGCTGGTTTAATATTCTCTCTTTATCTTTATTTTTTGCCATTTTAATTACAATGTGTTTTGATGTGGTCCTCTTAGGGTTGATCTTATTTGGGACTCTCTTTGTCTCCTGGACCTGGATGTCTGTTTCCTTTCCCACATTTGGGAAGTTTTCATCTATTAATGTCTTAAAATATGTTCTCTGGCCCTTTCTTTCTCTCTTCTCCTTCTGAGATCCCCATAATGTGACTATTAGTATACTTGATGTTGTCACAATGGTCTCTTAAGCTGTCCTAACTTTGGAAAAAATTAGTTGGCGGGCTGGGCCCTGGCACTAATAAGCTAAAGGGAGGGTTTCAAAATGGCACTTGCCAGCACCCATGTCTTTGTGGTAAAATTAGCTCCCACAAATGGCTTCTGTCAGCATCTATATCCCCAGGGTGAGTCTCAGTTTCTCCTGCCATTCCAGAAGTCTCTCCAAGATGAACAAGTATGTCTGACCCGGCTGATTTAAATTACTGCTGCTGCCCTGGGTCTTGGAGCATGTGATATTTTGGGTGTGCCCTTTAAGAGTGGAGTGTCTATTTCCTACAACCCTCTTGGTCTCCCCAAATTAAGCTCCACTGGCCTTCAAAGCAAAATATTCTGGCTTTTCTTTCTGGTGTAAGACCTCTGGACTGGGGAGCCTGATGTGGGGCTTGGACCCTTCACTCCTTGAGAAGAACCTCTACAATTATAATTATTCTCCCATTTATGGGTCACCTACCAGGGTTATATGTTTTGACTCTGCAGTGTCCCTACCACTCCCACCCACCTCATTGTGGTTCCTTCTTTATGACTTACTTGTAGAAGATCTTTTCTGCTAGTCTCCAGATCATCCTTACTGATAGTTGCTCTGTAAATACTTGTAATTTTGGTGTGCCCATGGTAGGAGGTGAGTTCAGGGTCTTCCTACCATTCCATCTTGGCCACTCTCCCAAGAGTTTGGTTCTGAAGTTAGATACCTAGGTTTGAATTCTTGCTTCACAAATTAGGAGCTGTGTGTCTTTTAAAGATGTTACTTAACTTCTCTGTGGTTTGGTTTCCTTGTCTATAAAATGATAGAATGATGGCATATATATTATAGGGTTGTTTTGAGGTTTAAATAAGGTAATATATAAAAGTGCCTAAAACATTAATGTTTATGAAAAGAAGTTGCATTTCCAAGCTGCAGAGATGGAAAAATGATTATTAGATTCACTTATTATTAGATTTGTTAGATTCTTATATATTATTTCTTTCATTAAATAATTTTATGTCTGTTTACAGATGCTATTATTTGTTGCAATGACAGTCAAGGCAGTACTACATTATTTATCATTTAATGTGACTCTCAGATATTTAAGGACAAGATGGTAAAATGAATTAATGCTTACATTTAAATCTAAATACTAATAATATATAACATAATAAAAACAAATACAGAGATATAGATAGGCTCAAATAAAGGGCACATGTCTCTATAGGGCAGAATATGAACAGTGCTAAGAAGAGCTGACTTTGTGAATCTTGCTGGCCTCTTGGTTAATAAATGAGTGGCAGATGCCAGAGTTTAGTTCCTATCATTAAAGATCATTGAGGTTTCAAACATTGGGTTTTCACATAAAATATTTCATTGGTTGAAAACAAAGATTATGGTGGTACCCTGCTCACAAGATTAGCAGAGAAAAACTGCCTCCAAGTTCGTCTGGGGGTTATGCTGATCTCCAAGAGCCCAAAGTATCTTGATTGGATTTGTCATATCCCTCAACACATCAGCAGTATAGCCATATTCTTGACGGGTAGGGCCGGCTACAGGCATCATTAAAAGAGCTTGACAGAGGCGGGTGACATACAGAGGATGAGACAGTCCAATAGTATATGCCACATACAAAACACTCAGTAAATATTCCATAAGTAAATGAATAAAAAGTATAATGATATAACTTATGAATATAAGTTTAAAGATGGGAAAGAATATATTAGCAAATAAAACTCAGTAGTGCTTGTAAAACAGTTTAAAATATTAGCAAACTGAATTTATCAGTATGTATATAAAAATCACATTATGATCAAATATGTTTTATCCCAGTAATCTGAGGAAGTTCAACACCACAAAATTTATTATTGAAGTATATATTTAGCTGATACTGTGATGTACCACTAGCTACTCCTTCTGGACTTAAGGACTATTTTCCTACTGTCTGGGAATGCTACGATCAGTTAGACCTCAGTTATTGGTCAGTTTCAGAAAAAATGACTGGCTGAAGAGAGTCACCTTGTCCATGGTCAAATCCCTTTTCCTAAATAACTTGCATCAAATGACTGGTCCATGGGGGATTTCAAGTACATGACCCCTTTGGAGATTCTTGTGGTGTTAGCTGATGTTTTTCTTGAGATTTTTGTTACAGCCTAACTTCTCCCTCTGTCCAATCCTGCTTCTTTCCCTTTCTTTTCATAGATGATGACTCCAGAACTAATCAGCTTTCTATGTGTTAACTTCCATCTCAGAATCTTCATGCTGGGAAACCCAACCAGTAATGGAATAATAGTAATATATTAAAGAAAAATATAAAAGGAAAACCTTTGAACAATTTAACATTTATTCAAGATATATATCTTAGGAAACTAAAAATTGAAGATTATATCCATAAAATGATAAAATATATTAAAACCAGTAGCATACCCAAGAACATCACAAAAGAGCCTCATGAATAATAAAAAAGTGAAGTAAGTGTTCTTACATACAAAATCAACAAGCAAAAACTCAAAATCATCCTTATACAGTATTAAAAACTAGTAGAGAATATAACAAAAAACACTTTAATAATGACAGTTAAGAGTTTTTGACTACTTATTGTTTGCCTGTACTTTATTGATAAAGACTTTACATATTCCCAAATAAGGTAAGGACAAGTATCTAGGAATAAACTTAAAAAAATACGGCAATGTGTACATGGAGAAAATTATAGAAGAGTATTATGAAGATAGAAAAGAAAATCTGATTAAGTGAGGAATACACCATTTTAAGGATTATAATATTCACAAAATTTTAACGAGCTGATCTTAATGTTTACACATAAGATCTAAGATCAAGAAGAACCAAGACATTTTTGAAGAAGTTGGAGGAAATTTCCTTATATATAAGCTTACTATAAATGTAGGAAAATAAAGACAGAGTAATATTAGGGTGGAGATAAAAATAGATCAATGTAACAAAGATCTCTAGAACAGTCTGTGAATATATGGAGGCCTGATACATGACAAATGGGGCATTGCACATCAATAGGGAAAGAATATAGTAAATGGCCTGGGACAATTGACTAACTTTATAGAAAAAATAAATTTAGATTCTAATTCTACTATGCATAAAGATCAATTCTAGCTAGGTTATAAAACCTTAATACAAAAGAGAAAATCTTTTAGGAGAAAATGTTGGCTATTATATTTATAATCTTGTGGTTGACAAGGCTAGTTTCAAGAGGAGAAAAAAGACCCACAATTCATAAAAGAACCAATTGATACATAGATTTCATTAAAATTTAAATCTTTTGCACAGTAAAAATAACACATGACTTTACTTCTTATTATTTCTTAACTTGCTTTTAATACTGTATAGGTTTTCAAATAATATATACATATTATTATTTGGCAGGATTTTGCACATTTTATAAATAATACCCTAACTTGGTTTTTCTTTTCATTTAATAATGTATTTTAAAAATGATAGATGTAGCCTTAGTTCATTCATTTTTAATTTCCATAATATATGGATTTGCAAGAATATTCCTCAATATACAGATCAATGGGACTTTATATTGTTTATAATTTTTTCCTTTTATGAACAGTGTGGCTATGAACACTGTTGCAATATGACCTTATAAAAGACTTTCTCTAAAGAGAAGGTACCTAGAAAGGTAAAGGATGGAGGCAGAGAAATATGATGAGGGAGGACACACAGAGTTCCATACACAAAAATAGAACAAAAGAAAAGAAAATCTGAAGTAGATATGGCATAAAGTTAAGATTTGCATAAGTTGAGTGGAGGGTACATAGTTGTTCATCATATTATGCTACATGGTTTTTAAAGTATATTTGAAACATTTCATGTATAAGACAAAGCTTGTTTTCTTAATGTTTTTTGTCTGGATTTCAATTTTGTTTGGTATTAATATCATGAATTCTGCCTTTTGTTTCTTTCTGATGTATATTTGTATAATCTGTTACTTGCAAAGTCTCTGAACTATTTTCTTTAGATGCAGTTTTTAAATATTACATAAAAAATGGATATTTCTTCTTTATTTAGTCTGGCATTCCTTTTTCCTTCCAATAAATAGATGAGTTGATTCTACTCATATTTTTTCAATAGCTTCATATACAATACATTGCACTCATTTAAATTTACCCATTTAAAGTATGAAATTCAATCCTTTTTTAGTATCTTCATTCACAGGGTTATGCAGCCATCACCAATCAATCAATATAATTTTAGAACATTTTTGCCTTCTAAAAAAGAAATGCCATACCCCTTGCAGTTACTTTCCATTTTTTTCCCACCATTACCCTCGCTGCTAGGCAACAATTACTCTAATTTCTATCTCTCTAGGATTGTTTATTCCATGTAAATGGAATCACACAATATCTGGTCTTTTCTGTCTGGCTTCTTTCACTTAGAAAAATGTTTTTTGTGTTCATCCACATTGTGGTATATACAATCACTTCATTCCTTTTCATTGCCAGATAAGACATTTGGGTTGTTTCCTTTTTTTTTTTTCTATAGATTTTGAAGGCTTCTGTGAACATTCATGTACAAGATTTTGTATGAAAGTGTTTTCATTTCTTTTGGCTGTATACCAAAGACTGGAATTGCTGGGCACTGTGGTATCATTTTGTTAAACATATGTGTTTAACATTTTAAGGAACTTCCAAACTATTTTACAAGGCAGCTGCACCATTTTACGCTTCCACCAGCAATATATGAGGATTCCTGTTTCTTCACATCCTTGTCAATGCTTGTCATTATCAGTCTCTTTAATTTTAGGCACTAGGTGGGATGAAATAATATTTCATTTTAGTTTGAGTTGCATTTTCTAAGTGACTAATGATGTTAAACATTTTTCATTTGGCTATTGGCCATTTGTGTATTTTCTTTGCAGGAAATGTTGATTCAATCCTATTCCCATTTTTGAATTGGATTATTTGTCATTTTATTATTGGGTTATGAGTTATTTATATATTCTGAGTATAAGTTCCTTATCACATATGAGATTTGCATTATAGTCTCTTATTCTATGGATTGTCTTTTTACTTTCTTAGTGTTGTCTTTTGAAGCACAAAAGTATTTATTTCAATGAAATCCAGTTTATCTATTTTTTTCTGTTGTAATCTTAACATTTAGAGTCATATTCAAGAATGCTTTGCCTAATCCAATGTCAAAAAGATTTACTCGTACGTTTTCTTCCAAAATTTTTCTAATTTTAGCTCTTGCATTTAGATCTGTGCTCCATTTTAAGTTAATCTTTATATATAATATGAAGTAGAGGTCTAAACTCATTCTTTTGCATGTGGATATCCAATTTTCTGAGCATTATTTGTGGAAAAAATGATTCTTTCCCCATTGAAGTGCCTGGACATCCTTGTTGAAAATCAATTGACCTTAAGGTGTAAGAATATATTTCTGGGCTCTTATTTTTATTACAGTGATCTAAATGTCTACTTTATGCCAGTATCTCATTGTCTTGATTATTGGAGGTGTGCAGTAAGTTTTGAAATTAGGAGGTATATGAGTCCTCCAATTTTGTTCTTCCCATTTATAATATATTTTTATGAATTATAATGAATATAGTATAATGTATTACATGAGATATATATATATTCTTATTACTGTCATTTATTTATGTTGCATTTTTGTTTTAAGAATTCCTTACTTCTGTATTGTCTATTTACTCTTGTTATTGCTATTAATGTATATGTGTGTTTTCTTTCATTAATCTCTAAGGTAATCTGTAAACAAATCAATTTTTTGTTATTTTTGAGTTAAATTCATATGCTTGAAATGTTTAAAGTTTGAATTTTTTTTATAACTCCCAAATGGCATAGAGAATAATACTACAAATATTAAATACTTGTGTAGCTGCCATTCAGAATGAACATTTGTCAATATTTTATCATTTTTAAACTCAAATTTTTGATAAAAGGAATGTTTGCCCCAAAGTTATAGTCCTCTTTGGATCCCTTTTATAAGAAAATAAAAAGGCAAACCACAGCTTGTGAGAACATATTTTCTTTATCTCTCTCTCTGTCTCATTCACTCTGGCTGTCTCTGTCTCTCCTCTCTCTCGCCATAACTCATTCTCTCTCTCACACACTCTCTCTCTCTCTCTGATTTTTCCTCAGAAGCAACTGTCATGGTAAATTTGATGTTTCTCTTTCAAGTACACATTTAAAAAAATAAGTTTTAATTTGTCATCCATCCATTCACTCATTAAGTATAAATTGAATGCCTGGCATATAATAGACATTATTCTAAATGCTAGGGATAAAGCAGTAATAAATATAGGAGAAATTTCTTCTTCCACTAGTAGAGCATATATTCTAGTAGAAAAGGTGGTAAACATGATTTTAGGATCAATTAATGCTATCTGAAAAAAATCAGTTAAGGGGATTGATTGATAAGTTGGTCAGGAAATGTAGCTGTTAGCATTATATGTGAGCGGAGATTTGGATAACACAAGTAATCAAAAATCATTAAGAAAATTTAGAGGTAGAGCATCTCAAGCAGACATTTCTCTTGACCTTATAAGACAGCCACCAGCATTTTAAGCTGTTGGTTTTGTGCTTATTTAACTCTGCTGAAATGATATTGGTCAACAGCCGGATGGTGACTGTGGTTTCTCTTTTTACTCTTCAAGTTCTTGTTACTTCTATTAATTTCAAACAGAGTCACAGAAAATGATAGGGATGGCATGTTTGAGTTTTATCACCTTTTGTTCCACTTTCCCTAAGGACCAATAGGAATCTTTCCTGACTCTGCCATTGGCCTGTCAATGGTGTTTTTCACATGGCTTCAAGAACAGGAGTGGTGTTAGAGTTTTTAAGGATTATGTAAATTATTTTGGGGGCCACAATATATGAGACTATGCGTCTTGTCAAACATCTTGGCTGGTATATGGTAATTGGTGTTGTCCTTGATTGGGCCACACTTCATTCCATTTTGTAGATAATCATACTATTTTAATTTCAGATAGTGTCTATTGCATAGTTACATTAAATGTAAAGTTTTCTTTTTTTTTATATCTTTATTGGAGTATAATTGCTTTACAATGGTGTGTTGGTCTCTGCTTTATAACAATGTGAATCAGTTATACATATACATATGTTCCCATATCTCTTCCGGTAAAGTTTTCTTTTCATTTATTTTTTAAATTTAATTTTGTTTTAGTGTTAAGAGGGAAATGGGCAAAAATAGACTCTGGCATCTTTTATAGGAAGTCAAAATATAATCTATTTAGATTTTCTTTTTTTTTTTTCAAGTTTTTTTTTATGATTTTCTTACATATAAATTTTACCTCAATACTAATTTATCTTATCATTACCTAATTACTGGATACTTTCAAATAATGCATAGAATTTACATGGTGAAACAATTTTTAATTTTCTGCTTTTATCCACACTATTTTTTTGTCTTATATTGTGAAGTAAAATTTAGATGGTTTACTTAGGTTATCAGCTATGTAGATTAATATCCTCAAAACCTCTACTATAAAATCATTATCATTTGCATGTTGTATGTATATTGTTATATACTGAAATTTTACACATAACTAAAATTGTCATTAATAGCTTTTTGCCTTCATTTGGGTGTTATTTTAAACTAAACCTATTATTCTTTAAAACCAACATTTTTTTTATCACTTTCTCTTTTAACAACTAAGATTTTAATACCTGTTTGTTTTTTATTGAATGTCAAGTGTCATGACCTATGCTGAGACTTTATACACATATTGAATAACTTATGGTCTCTACATTTCAGGAGTTACATAGAAACAGATGAGAAACATAAAAGCAATATGCCAGGGTAATAAAGAATTTTGATTCACTGCATATAGGAATTTACAGTAGTAGGGGATACTAAAGGGATTTTACTTTTGCTGTATTTGTTTAAATGTCTTAGGTGACACTTTCACCTGAATTCCATCTTCATTGTAAACAACAAAATATGAATAGGATACAATTTAATTTTTAATCTCCATAAAAACTGAAACAAGTATATTTACATACATTTTTTAAAATTTATCTTTCTGTTTTGAAACTTTTGAAATAGTGAAAATAAAAGTACTCAATTTATAGTATTGTAGAAATATTAAGGAATTAACATTTCCCAATATGTCAACTATAGCTTCATTATCATGGGCAGGAAGTATCATATATATATATATGATTTCAATAGGTGATTGGTAACAGCAAAAGGAGAATTGCTATTTTGATAATAGTATTTGTTAGTGTAATCTTTTAATCTTTGATATTTGATTACATAGCCTAGGCCATAATAAAAAGTTTTATAATCACCACAGGCCATACAAGAAGAATAAGTGAAGTACGATGAGAATTAGATGTACAGAGAAACTTTGATTTTTTGGTAAGTATGGTTAATTAGAAAAGCTTAGTTGTCTTAGGATACTAACTGGGAATTGAATAATTAAAGGTATAGAGTGAAGGACAAACTTAATATCAAAAGTTTAAAGTTTAAATCTTGACTTTGTCATTAAAAAACTTTATTAATATATATTTTTTCTTCATTTAATTTTACCTTGGATAAGATGTTTGAACTGTCTTGGAACTCTTTGAATTCTCTCTGTTTTAAGCAGCAGTGATTGGTTGGTTGGTTGTTTGAATGATAATACGTTCTTACACAAAGTAATCAGATTACATTGTTAGCAATTTTCAAGACAGAGAGGCAGGGTTGAATTCGCAAGGGCTAGCTCTGTGTAAATGGTCAATCTGTTTCCATGGTTACTAGCTGGCTGAGTAAACTACACATTTGTAGGTGTTGGTTTGTGCCCTCTTATCTTAAAGAATCTCAAGAAGATTGTTTCTATAAATATGGTTTCCATCTCTGGGCTAAGTATGGGTTTAAGGATAAAATTAGAGAAGAGACAGCTTTTAAGGTATATAAATAGCAGTTCAAAAAGATATATTTCCCTGAATCTTGCACCATGTTTTCAATATTGAACATGAACATATTTGTAGTTTCCACTATGCAAACTACAAGGAAATCCACCTTATCACATCTTTTCTGAAGGCATCAATTTTTATGATTTTCTTGGCCACATGTGCTAATGCAGTTCTCAGTAACAGCAGAAGGCTGTCTTTTTAAATACAATCTATTACCATCTTTTCAGAACTATTACAGGAACCCATTTTAGCAGACACAAAGAGGATTTTAAAATATGATACTGAAAAAGATATTTTCACATCCAAAGTAAGGTTTAGGAACTTGCAAGAAACATAAATGAACATATTTAAAAGAATGGAAATTTTTTATTTCTTATACAAGAAAGTGCATGGCTATTTTTTAAAAATTTATTCTTTTATGTTTATTTTTTTCCTATGAAATAATACTTAGAATTTTGTTTCTTTAATTAAAAACAGCAGTCGTATCTTTTTTTTTAACTTTAAAACCATTGAACTGTGTTTTTTTCTATTTGCTTTGATTTTTATTCAGTGTTATAGTGCAATTTTCCTTTCTTCCCCACTCTCCTCCCCAGCCCCCTGCCGAGTTGAATTGATTGCAGAGCTCCCATTGATTTCAAAGGGAATTCCAGACCCCCAGAACCTCCCTGGCTTTGTGTATGTGCACATAGCCAAGTGGTAAAGTGACTGAGAATTACTTACAGCATGTGCAAAATGAAGATTAGAATAATAATTTCATCATTATCATGATTATTGCTATTTAATATTTATATAGCACCTTACTCTGAGAAGCTCAAGAATCTTTATGAATTTTAAATTATCCAATGGACTCTAATCTTAACTACACCTCTATGTGCTGGGTAAGGAACAAAATTAATAATAGATTTGAGTGACATATATTGCTAGGGAAATCTAATTGCATTGCTGTTCAGCTCTCTTCTGTTATCGGAAAACGTCATTATATATTTGCCTAGAGAGTTGGATTGCTATCTCATTTTTTTAGCACGGGGGGGTCCATTTGCTATTTATTTTGGAATAACTCCAGATGACAGATTATTCAAAAGCAAATAAGAGATAAACTGATAATTTTTATTATACTTAACATTAGTCATCAACATTCCAAACTAATCCTTAATGAAAAAAGAAAATTTTATTGCTTTTCGTTTTGCACTGACTATACTAGTTTAACATTCAGTTCCTAAACTTAGATATATCTGAATAAATTTTCCTGGTCCTTTAAGGTAAATAAAACTGGATTCAGTATTCTGTATTTGGGTCTATTTTACACATGGAAGTGAATTTAAAATTATTACTAGAAAGTATTTGATGTTATTCTAATCTAAAATTATAACAGAATGTAAAGCATCATGCATTTCATGAATCTAATAAAGTTATTAAAATATTAATTTTCTTAATAATACATCACCAAAAAACATAATTTCTTAGACTTTTGAAATATAATTTTAGCTTTATTGTATTTAGATGCAGATTTTAGATATTTTTCCTTACATAATATACTACTGATTTTCTCTGAGACTCTTATCTTTCTATTTCTCTTTTTCCATTAAGTGGTAATAACTAAGAGCTTGAAAAATTTTATCCAGAATAGCTAATTATCCAGGAAGATATTAGAATAATCACATAGATAAATAAATAAACACTGTTATATAGGCCTGGACATATTTTTAAATGTTTTATTAGAATAAATAAATTTATGACTGTAGTATAATCAAGTAAAGAATAAAATTTTGCAAGTGATTGGGAAACAGGAGAGGGTAGTGTGGCTGAGAATAAGTGGGGTAACTTTATTGACATTACTTCATTTAATTTAATATTCATAGATTCCAAATATATATATTATTTGACTATTTTAGAAATAAGAAAGTTAAAACTGAAGAAAGCTAAGTAATTTGAACAAAGTCATACTGAAATGACCTTGGTGAGTCATTAAAGAAATTATTCTCAAAAACCTGTGCCCCAAAACCTGTGACCTTCCTTGTCAAGGAGGCTAATAATAGAATAGATTTTGACATGAAGGAACGTATCTTGAGAGCGTCTCAATAACCCCGGTGTGTGAACCCAAAGACAATATGTAATGTCCCCAGGACTACTATTTTATGGCTTAGAATAATTGCTCTGTTTTTATCCAATATTTTTTTACTTCTTTATCCACTCCCACTGTGTGTTTTCATTTATAAACCATTTTACATTTTATATAAACAAACAAGGTTTGTGAGGATTTTCTATATGAATAAATAAATACAATTCCAAATACTACAACTGCTACTCCAACCTCACTGGTAGTGGTTTTTGGCAATCAGCTTATCTCCCTTGCCATGCATGTTTTTTCAAGTTATATGAACAGCAAACCTAAAAATAACTACATGATATAGATATTCAAAGCTACTATAAACAGTGAGTCTGCTGTTGTCAAACCTCTACTAAAGCCATCCACATTTGGGTTTCAATTATTTGCTTATGATTTTAAGCCTTGCAGTTAACTTAATTCTTTGAGGAATCAACCCACAATATATATGGTTGCCACATGAATTTCTCATCACTGGGGAGCCTAGATAGACATATGGGGGAAACACTGGAGAAGTCATTTGGTCATTATGTACTGGTAATTCCAACACTTGGATTTCATATACAAGTGAAATATATATATATACACACACACACACACACACACACACACGCACGCATATGTTTGTATATATTTAATGTACTATGTACATATATACACAGTCATCACCATTCTAATTGATCTGAATGGCTTCTGAACTTGCAAGAATAGAGAAGTCCCTGTTGTAAATGATAATGAAAACTCTACAGATCTTGATGATATATCATCTCTCAAAAACTAGACTGTAGGGCTTCCCTGGTGGCGCAGTGGTTGCGAGTCCGCCTGCCGATGCAGGGGACGCGGGTTCGTGCCCCGGTCCGCGAAGATCCCACATGCCGCGGAGCGGCTGGGCCCGTTAGCCATGGCCGCTGAGCCTGCGCGTCCGGAGCCTGTGCTCCGCAACGGGAGAAGCCACAGCAGTGAGAGGCCCGCGCACTGCAAAAAAAAAAAAAAAAAAAAAAAACTAGACTGTATTCATTAAGATAAGCATGAATGCTGCATATTAAATTTTGAAGCAGAATCCTTAGAAATGGTCTGGATAAAACACTCATATGCCTATTAAAAATCCCTGCAATATAATTTTATATAAATATGTACATTTAATTTACTAATATAGTATTTATAATTGTTTCTGTATTCATTAGTAAAATTGATAATTCCCTTTTTTATATATTTATTAACTATGATAATTTAGTCCTGAGATTATAAAGAATAAGGATTAAATGAAAAGTGCAAAGAGACTATGGTTTCTCTGTAGATGTTGTTATTCATTCCTCCTCCTTGCTGGCCACTAGTCCACTGTAGTAGACCAGAGACGTACCACCCAGACACCACTTCAAGAAAGGACTTCCTGCCCAGGTATGGGGAGTGTGGTGAGCCTCCATCTGTCAGCTCCTTCATGGCCTTCATCAGAAGTAGAGAGCTTCCTCAACAAAGTCATGTCTTTTCCAGTGAAATCCACATCCGGTGACAAGAGCCTGCCAGGGGTTTAAATACCAGCTTGATGCAAGGCACTTGTGATGGTAGTACTTTCTCTCCAAATCTCTACTTGTTAGGCCAAAGGTGTGTCAAGCCTGCAACATTGTTTGATTTCTTTCTCTGTCCAAGCCTGCTTTATCATCCTTCTTTTCATAGGTATTGGCCTCCAATAAAAGCATTGTATTGATACCTCAAACTCTATCTCAACTTTTGCCTAGGAAAACCCTAACCTATAACAACTACCCAGATAAAATTAACCCTGCTGTACCTGTTTGTTCATGGCTTGTGCAGAGAGCAATGCTCAATCCAGTGTAATGTAGAGAGGAGAAGAACATGGTTAGAAGTTCTTCTTTCGTCTTTCTCTCCACTAGGGACTGCCATTTCCCTCCAACAAAAGGAGATATATATATATATATATATATATATTCTTAAAATTTTTAGTTTCTCAGATCCAAGAATTTCCTTGTTGATTTTGCCACTTCACTAGGGTTGGATTTAGGAGAGAGTGCTAACAGTCTGCATTAATTCACCTTCTTGCCAAAAAACTATTTGTGGGATGCTAAAAAATAAAAATATTTCAATGGTATTAGGTAGCAGTAGGCCTTCATATATTTTGTACTTCAATCATAAAAATACTAAGGACTTTTCATTTCACGGTTTGGAAATCAATTTAAAAAATTTTAGCTCATAAGATTTGACTTAAATGAAATTGCTACACCATTTGTCCCCACCAGAACCCTAGTCTTAATAGTTTATTTGTCTAAAGAAGTAAATTTAGTAGAGAATCTGTTTTCTAGCAGTTAAAATTTAATTGGATAAGTCGAACTAAACTCATTGAGGTTGACATTTTGTGTTTCCTTGTCATTCTTATCAATGAAATTCTTCCATAATAGCTGAATGGGACATCAAATGTATAATTGTAAGGCTGAAAAATAGGTACTTCATAAAATTAAAGGTACTCTCTTTAAGAGTATACTCTTTAGTAACACTCCAAGTGCATCATTAACCTCAGTCTACCACTCTGGATTTTCAGTGTCAAATTGTGCAATTATTTGATAAAGTGTTATGGTGAAAACAAAAACCCTGATAAAACTTTCTTAGTAATCCCCATGGTGTAGCATAAGGAAACAATAAAAGCATCACCCCATAGACATTTATGTGAGTAAATATCATAGAGACAACTCCTGGGAACAAGGCTGAGAGATACCACCAGGTGTTCCATTTAAATGAGATTGGCATGCCAGTTAACTACTATTAGGAGTCATTCCAATGCACTGAACTAAGTCTCTGCCTTGCTGATTATTCCAATTAAGCAGGCATGCCATTTAGCCAGCTAATGAATAAGTGGAACTCTCTTTAATTGGATCACTCAATTTCTTAGCCCATTCTGCTCAGCAAATTGTAGCATAGAAGTTTATTTTCTACTTCTTTCACTATACAAGTTTCCCCAGTATGGATTCTTGGACCTCGATAATTACTTGTTTGGAAGTGATTTCTTAATTCTCATGGTGCCAATTTCAAATTGATCACTGAAAATATGTGGTTGAACAGTTTTGAACAGGGATCCATTCTCAAAGTTCTTCAGTATCACTCAGTAAGCCAGAATCTGGGAGCTTATTTCAAATTTCACATACATACACCTATGTAGAAGATGTTAACTGTGGTTATGTCTGGGTGATAGGATTACAGATAATTTTCATTTTCCTTTTGTGAGTCTTTGTATTTGAAACAATGAACATGCAGCACTCTTCTAATAAGAAAAAAATAATAAATATGATAAAAATGCATTTTCTTTAATTGGTACATTTAAATGAGAGGAATGAAAAATGAAGGTTTTAGAATCAGGAACTGTTAGTATAATTACTTAAAGAAATAGCACAGAATGAAAAACAGAATTATTAGATTTCCTTCTTTTATAAAATGTTCAGCTATCATTAGTACTGACTTTTTGTTTTCTTTCACATTTCCCTCAGCAGAAGTGCCTGTTATCCATCTCTCTTACAATATGCATACATAATAGACACAAAATCTTACAGTTAAAAGAAAACTTAAGTTTCAGCAATTCTCACAGCTTTATTTTATAGATGATGGTACTTGAGCTCCAAGAGCTTGTATTGTAGTGGCGGTGTTGTCTCCTGATTTGTAGGCGTGAACTTGACTATAGCTGATTTTATTGCTTAATTTTTGGAAATTCGGAGCTCTGGATAGAGTTTTTGTACTGTGACATTATTATTTTCACAGTGTTAATATGACCTCTCAATTCATTTCTTGGTTATGAAACTCTAGTTATGTTATTACCCCTTCCAGAGGTCACATGCTGACCCAGGTAAAATACCTGAAAATACTTCTTTAACCAGGGGTTAAAATCAAATGACATTTTCCTCTCATTTATAGCTATGACAAAGAGGCTGTCCACTTCATTTTACCATCTTTAGTTAAATTATCTTTTTTTCCCAGCAACTCAATAAAAAAAATAATATGATACTGAAGGATGAAATATGAATCTGAAGATTTAAAAGTAATAGAGGAATGAGTGAGAAGAATTGCTTGTCATTTATCCTGGGTTCTGTGCAGCTGCAAAGACCCAGTCCAACAGATGCAGCTGTTTAGGCCTGCTTTGCTTTGTAATTTTCCAGCAGCACTTCCCTTAAAAAGTGTCATTGACTATTATGATCATCTATCTTATGTAAAAATAGAGTGCTATTTAATTGGAACAACTCTTCATCACTGTCTTCTCATAATAGCAAAATGAAGTTAACGGGAAGTTTTGTGTTCTTGTCACTATAGGTTTGGCTGCAGTTTTTATTGGCTACATTTCATTAACTCGATATAGCTTGGTGGTTCCAGCCAGTGTAGACCCAAATTTTACTAATCTTCATTTGTATTAATCCATCAGAATTCATCTGGTTTTAAAAGGCAGGATAGCTCTATGACCTTTTTTGTTTGTTTGCCTTGGTTTGGTTTTTTTGTCTCAAGTGGAAGAATTTATGTCCTGAGTTTATCCATTAGAAAGAAAAAAAGGAAACAAGTCACTACTAACATCTCCAAGCCAAGCGTCCTTAATTTTCTTTCTTCCCAGTTTTTTTGGTTTGCACTGAAAGATGGTGGCCAGCAAGTTCTTTAATTCTAAGTCTGTAGAGATGTAAGAGATGATAATTCTCAAAAATTGATTTGGAAGTATGGGTTTATTATGACAAATGTTGAGACACCTGAAAGTCTTTAGTATTAGTTATCTTCTCTAATGAGATCTTGAAGGAATTGAGAAATGTGATGGAAAGGTCATATGTGGAGCCAAAATATCACCTTTATTTTATAAATGTTTGTGAGCCATGCCAAACCCAAGAAGTAATTGCAGCCATAGCTATAGGGCTGGACTGGGGCAGGCCTCTCCCTGGCCTCTTTAGGAGGATCTTTTAAAATTGGTGGAATGAAGGAGAAGATTGGTAGATATATTTCCTGAAAGCAGTTCACTTCCAAGGAGGCCAGAAGCAAGCTCTGTTCTACTCATGTGCAATTCTTCTTTCAAACTCATAATTAGGGGAAAAGTAAGAGAGGGAGTTGAGATCAGCCAGGGTTGTTATATCCAGTGAATCCTTCCCCATGGAGAGAAGTATTAGAAAGAGGGCATTTCCAATATCACCCCACATGTTGAAATAATCCAAAAGTAGGATATGCTATTTTATGTTTTTAATTGAAGAATAATTTATTTACAATGTTGTGTTAGTTTCTGGTGTACAGAAAAGTGATTCAGTTATGTATATATAATACATACATATGTATATATATATTCTATTTCATATTTTTTCATATGGTTTATTACAAGATATTGAATAATTGAATGTAATTCCCTTTGCTATACAATAAACCTTGTTGTTTATCCATAGGATATGCTGTTTTAAAAGAAACACTTCACCATTTTATCTAACAATATTTATATTGTGCTATTTAATATATAAGTAGTACTTATCCTTCCTTGTTTATCTTACTTTATTTTCTTATTTTGTAAAATAGGAGCATGATTGAAAATGTTTGGGGGGGAAACACCCTCTTTCCCTTGACTGACTGACAAGTAGAGCAGTTTGTGCCCATTGACAACAATATTTTATATGTCATTGTTCCATACAATAAAGGATTAGGGGACATTCTGATCTTATCCAGAGTTGCAGCAGACATTCGAATCTGATTTATTTATCTTCTTGGGAACTGCAGATGGTCAAGTCTCTCTTTCATTGCCTTTGGGATCAATCCATTTCCTGAGCTGATGGAACTAACTAGCCTGTTCTTCTTGGTACACCTGTCCCTGTTGATGGAAAAGATTGCTGCTTTGCCATCAATATTCTTTTTAGGGTTTTATGGCAGATGTTTGTTTGTGCTACCTGTCCAAAGTTAAATTATTGGGGGAAAAAAATGCCTGAACAGTATCTTTGATTATAATGGATAACCTCATTTATATGAAAAGGTAAACTTTTTCGTCACGTAAGTTTTTAATGTTGAATCACAATAACTTGTAGTTTTTTCATTTCAAACATAGTCTGATATTGGCAATTTCATATGGTTCAAACTACCATTATCTGAATTCATTCAAAATTTAGAATCTGCTACCTGTATGCTCTAAAGAACCTTAAATGTTTGTGCATATACACAACATAATTAAATATATGTGTAATATTTAAGGTATATACAATATATATGCTACATAGATGTGTGTACATTCAGTATTGTTTTTTAGAGTATGTGGACAGCATATCCTGACTATATAAAACAAGTGTTTCTTATAAATTAAGAAGTTTAAGAGGTTAGTTGCAATGTGGAATCTGAAGCCATATTAAGGAACTTTCATACTTTGTATACTCATGAGAGAATGAGAGTTTAAAAGGCAAATAATGTCTTAGTCTTATTATAAAAATAGTTTGGAATTTCAGTCTTCTTGAAGAAGTCTGGTGGTCTCCCAGAAGTCCTTGGACTACACTTTGAGAACCCTAACTTAATAAAATATTATAATATAGTACAACATAATAGGTGTGTGTGTGTGTGTGTGTGTGTGTGTGTGTGTGTGTGTGTGTGTGTGCTGGGGCAGTATTCTATACAAGGTGGTATTTCTCTGAGGAAGTAAACCTTGAGTCAATGGCTAAAAATGAAGAGGAGCCAGTACATGGTCACCTGGGAGAAGGACATTCTCTGCAAAAGAAGTAGCCAGCTTAGGTGCTCCTAGTAGAAAGGAGACGAGAAGTCTGAATTACTGACTTAGATAATTCCATACTCTATTCATAGAAAAATACATGTGTAAATTTCAGTCACTGGAAATGACTTCAGTTTCAATTTAATAAACTGTTTGTCAGAACAAGGAATGTGATTCTCCCTTACAAAGATACACTGATTTTATCAAATTGCTGCTTTACTAATAGCCATTCTGTTCTGACTTGTGGAGTCTAAAGGATGTCCCTTGCCTCTTTTTTCTACTAATTTTGAGAACTTAAATTACAGGGCATATTCATAGCTGGTTTCTCTAACTCAAGGAAGTAAAATAGTTAATAAAGATATATAGTAATTAAGCAGCTAAAATACATGTAATTTTCTTTATTTAACTTATGAATATGGGAAAATAATTTGTTAGAATTAGCCATATGTGAAAGATTTAAATTTGCCTGTCTCTGATACAATTATGTGTGGTTACTTCTTTTAAGAAATCTTCAAGTAGAACTTGCATTTATCATTGAAATATGTAGGTGAGAAATATGACTTTTATAAAGCAGAATTTACAAATATCCTTTACCCCAGAACATACCTGAAAAATATTTATGGAAGCATAATATATTTTGCATTCATGTTTTTCTTCAGTTTATTTGTTGTTCCCTACCTATTTTGGAATATTTTTATAGGAACATTTATCAGTGATGCCATTTTTTAAAAAAATCTCCAAAATGCCTTTGTGTTTAATTATACTTGGTATTAGAATTTGTTCAGTTTTAATTCAAAATAACAAATGAAGATGTTCCTCAACTTCTTTTCTCCAATCTACCTCAATATGTGAATTCTGTCCTATTAGGGAAGGGTCCTAAGCTGTCACATCTAAGCATTATCATTCATTGGTACCATGTCATTTAAGTGCAGCTTTCTGTCCTTAGCAGATGTGAAGGACAGATAGTCCAAACTGCATCTACCCAAGGGAACTTCTCTGGAATTTGTTATGTCTCAGGTTGTAATAATCTGATTAACGGCCTTCCCTAAAAAGTCACCAGAGTTACCTCCTCTGCCAGGCTATCTCTGACAACTGGGAATGTTGTATAGGAGAACTGGGAAGGCTGTCTGAACCCTATCAAAGACTGAACATGGCACCTTTTATGGCTTTTGTTTCAAATATGATCCTTTCTGGTTTTGCTACTTATTATTCATTTTTATGTCTTTTCTGAATCATTTCAAAATCCTGCTATAGGAAGTGCAAGGCAAATACCACCTCCCTAGCGCAGAGTTCTTGAATCCTCTTTTATGCCTCTCTAACATTGCTTTTCACAACCAGATAAAGTTCTACTGAAAGATGCTTCTTTCAAATCACTACCACGACACCTTTTATTTGTTTTTATTGTCATGCCAATCACACTGTGCTTTGTGTTAGAGTTATCTGTGGACAGTAAGCTGTTGAGCTGCTGTGGTGGGGATAGTGGAAAATGTACTTGTCTTGGATTTAGACAGCGCTCGGTTGGAATCCAGTTTGATGTTAGAAATCGTTTGTAATCTCTTTGATCTTCAGTTTCTTCGGTGATAAAGTAGGGCAAATATATATTTCATGATTTGTTTGGTAATTATAAGTGATTTTGTTTGTAAAGCATATTGAATACGCTAGAAATATTTAGCCCATTTACCATTCCCTCCTTGCCTGGGGGTCAGGATTATGTTTTACTTGCCATTTAATCTCATAAAGTTCCATGACTAATTTTCTGGATTTCTAGAAAAAAATTTAAATGCAGCTGTTTCTTTTTAAGTATTGGGAGGATTGTTTCCATTATTATCAGTGCTTTAATCTGAGAACCACTTAGTTGAAAATATTACAGAGTTGAAGAAAGAGTAAGCTATCTAGGGGAAGAAAGGAGAGTATAGGTAAGGTCTTGAGGGTAGTTCTCCAGTCTTGAAGAAAAGAACATTTACGCCGCATCTTAGCGACTTAACGAAGTAGAGCAAGTATGACTAGAGTAGTTGGAGGGAGAAGGAGGAAGTAGGAAAATACATATAACTTGAGCATAGTTGGTCTTTCCAGATGTAATAAGGATTTAAGCCTTGATCCTCAGGGATAGAGAAGATATTGAAGTATTTTAATCATCAGGGTAATATAACCAGATTTATATATTTTTAGTAATCTTTTTAGTTATAAAATGGAGAAAAGGTGGGGTGGTAAGTAAGAGGGGCAATAGAGAGATCAAATGAGGATGTCGTGATATGAGTGCAGGACACGTTGTAAGTATATGTAAATATATACATATTTTTGAAACATACATACATGTATATAAATATAAACATACAGTATCTTAAATAACTTCAATTTCAATTTCTTCTCCCTGAGTGGTGCTATAAGAGATTATTTCATTTATCTTTATGCTCTATTTTTTCTATAATAATTAGTTATTTATATATGTAATAATGAAATATAACTTTATATCAAAGATTACTTTGTACAATTCGATTTTACATTTTCATTAACACATATACTAATCTAGTATTGTTTTTGACAATTGCTTAGATTCTTTTTATTTAGATGTACAATATTTTATTTAACCCTTTCCATGTACTTTTTTTTGAGGACTTTTGTTCATTTCAAAATTCTCCTCTCTCATCCTTTCAGTATTTCATGTGCTCTTTTCCCTGCTACCCCTTGTTTTCCCATTTCTTTCTCAGGTTACATTTATTTCCCTTAGCTCAATTTGTATAAGGTTACATTTATTTATATTGTGAACTTTTATTTTGGTTTGACTTGTTTTTCTGGGATGGATTGGATTTTTCCCAATGATACAGTGGTCAAGGGCTCTTCTCAGACATACTTTACTGCAGCTGAGTGCCCATATATTCCTTCCATCCAGTCTTAAGTAGTAAATAAAAATCTATAATTACAGCAAACACTGCTCCAAGCGTTATCCGTTTCACTAAGCACCCGAATGAGCTTTGTGTTTGGAGAATACTCAAGCAGTTCCCAAACAGGACTAGCCATCAGCACATTTGTTTTACTGACATATATTCCTGTATCCTACTTAGGTGTATTTAATTCTGTAGTTCTGGAAGGGACCTGGACATATGTATTTTTAAGTCTTTGTGGATGATACTTATATGAACCAGATTTATTTTTCATGTGTTAGTCATGGTCCTAAGCACTTTAAATACTATTTAATCCTCACAATCCTATAAGTACTGCTACTACAACAATTACAGGCATACGTCATTTAATTGTACTTCATTTCATCGCACTTCACAGATAATTGTGTTTTTTTACAAATTGAAGGTTTGTAACAACACTGCTTCAAGCAAATCTATGAGTGACATTTTTCCAACAGCATTTGCTCACTTCATGTCTCTGTGCCACATTTTGGTAATTCTCACAATATGTCAAACTCTTTCATTATTATATTTGTTAACAGTGATAAGTAATCTTTGATATTACAACTGTGACTTGCTGGATGCTCAGGTGATGGTTAGCCTTATTAAGCAATAATTTAAAATTAAGGTATATACATTGTTTAGATGTAATGCTATTGCACACTTAATAGACAAGAATATGGTATAAACATAACTTTTTTATGCACTAGGGAAACAAAAAATTTGTGTGACTTGCTTTATTGTGATAGCTGCTTTACTGAAGTGGTATGGAACAGAACCTGCAATATTTCCTAGGTCTGCCTATACTTCCTATTTTACAGGAGGGCAAACTGAGATATTACTTTCACACAAGTGTAAGTGGTGCAGCTGGGCTCCACACCTAGACAGGCTGATTCTGGAGAGGATTTTAACCTGTATGAAATCTATCTCCAGGAATGTACCTTTCAGTATGCATTAGGCTACTGAGAGTTTTTTTCCTTAATATTTGGGCAGGTGTTATCAGGATATCATGATTTTACATAGAAAACATTGATGGTGAAAATTATTAGGGAGAGCAGAAGTATAGGTTGACTTGATGGAATAAAGATCAAAGAAATAATGTGCTGTCATAACCACAAAATTGCTTCTGAGAAATTTAGAAAGTGAGCTGCTCCATTTTCTTTTTCTCATCCATGTTTGAATTAGGTATTATGTGGTGAGGAAGGTGTAAATCATCTTATCATTTTCAAGCAGTTTCTGTTTCGCAGTGTAAAATCCACTACTACGGACTGAACTGTGTTCCTTCGAAATTCATATGTTAAAGTCCTAACCCTCAATGTAATGATATTTGGAGGAGGGACCTTTGGGAAATCATTAAGTTTAGACCCTGTCATAAAAGTGGGTCCTCATGATGGGATTAGTGCCTTTATAAGAAGAGACACCAGAAAGCTTACTCTTTCTTTTTCTCTCCACCATGTGATAACACAGTGAGAAGGTGGCCATCTGCAAGCCAGGAAAATATTCCTCATCAGATGTTGACACCTTAATCTTGTACTTCCCAGCCTCCAGAATTATGCAAATATAAATTGCCATTATTTAAATCATCCAAACTATGTATTTTGTTATGGCAGCCCTAGATGACTTATATATCTAATCATAAGAATGGAGCCTTGATATAAAACTGGGCAAATTGTATTGACTATTTACTATATAACTAGGTAGTTGTAAGTACTTTCATATATCTAATTTAAACTTCCTCACTATCAAATGACATAGATTACCAATGTCCTCCATTGATCCATTCTTAGGCTTCATCTTATTTGACCTATCGGTATCATTGGACACATCTAATAAATTTAGTCGCCTTGAGACACATTATTTCTTTGGTTTCAGGAACACTAGTCTTCCTTTTCCTGGCGTGGATATTCCTTTCTTTAAAAATTGAGGTTATAATTGACATACAACAATATATTATTTTCAGGTGTACAACATAATGATTCCATACTTGTATAACTTTGAAACAATCACCACAATGAGTCTAGTTAATATTCATCACCATACATAGTGATAGAATATTTTTTCTTGTCGTGAGAACTTTTAAGATCTATTCTCAGCAACTTTCAAATATGCGATGAAGTATTGATATAGTCACCATGCTGTTTATTACATCTCTATGACTTATTTATTTTATAACTGGAAGTTTTTACCTTTTGACTCCCTTCATCCATTTTGCCCACCTCTTGCCTCCCACCCCTGGAAAACACCAATCTCTCTTCTTTATCAATGAGCTTGTTTTTTCACTTATTTCACTTAGCATAATGCCCTCAAGTTTCATCCACGTGGTTGCAAGTGGCAAGTTTGCATTCTTTTTTATGGCTGAATAGTATTCCATTGTATATTCCATTTTCTTTATCCATTCTTTCACTGAGAAAAACTTAGTTTTTTTCCATATCTTGGCTATTGTAAATAATGCTGTAATGCACATGGTGGTACATATATCTTTTCAATTTAGTATTTTCATTTTCTTCTGATAAAAACCCAGAAGTAGAAATGCTTAATCACATGGTAGTTATAGTTTTACTTTTTTGAAGAAGCTCCATGTTGTTTTCCATGATGACTGCACCAATTTACCTTCCCACCAATAGTGCACAAGGGTTTCTTTTTCTACACATCCTCATCAGCACTTGTGAAGTGTCTATTCTTTGTCTTTATTGAAGTGGCTATTCTTTTTCGGTAACTTTTGCTAGTTCTTCCTCATTTTCCCAACTTCCCATTGTGTTTCAGTACTCAATCCTTGGACCTCATTCCAATCCATGTGCATTCATTCTCTTTGTGATCTCATTTAGTTTTGTCGTTCTAAATGCCATTGATAGGCTAATAAATCATACATTTGTTTCTATGACTCAGCCTGCTTTCTTTGAGCTCCAGAGTTCAACACAGAATTGATCACTTGAATGTCCATGAATGTCACCCTAACATGTCAAAAAACCTACTCCTCCTTAGTTTCTTCATCTCAATTTATGACCAGTTTGTTCTTCCAGTTCTTCAACCAACCATATTGACCTTGACCCCCACAACTAATTCATTATCTAATCCTGTCAGATACCATCAGAACATATCCAGAATGAAACTACTTCTCAGCATCTCTGCCACTACTGTTTGGGTCCATCTCTCACTAGGATCATTGGGGTAAGCTCTTAACTGACCTTCCCTCTTCTACCTTTATCATTTAGTCTATTCTCCACACCAACCATAGTGATCTTTTTGTTTTTTTAACATCTTTATTGGAGTATAATTGTTTTACAGTGGGTGTTAGTGATCTTAAAATGTAGGTCAGAAAATTGCCAATTCTATTCTCCACATCTGCCAAAGGATGATCAACTCACTCAGAGTAAAACAAGTCCTTCAATAACCTACAAGACCAAGACCCCACTCAACTTGCCTTCCAGGTCTCCTAGCCCTATCCCTCTTTTATCACATGGTGCTCACCTTCCTGATTTCTTCCTTACTGCCCTCCTTCTTAATCCCTTCAGCGTTTTGCTGTTCTCGGCAAATGCAAACACACTACTGCCCTGCAACTTTGTCCTTATTGTTCTTTCCACTTGGAGTTATCATCTCCAGCTATCCTCAGGGAGAGAACCCCTCACTTCTTTCAGGCCATTACTTCTTGGTGAGGTTGTTAATGACTACCCTACTTAAAACTGACTCCAAATATTATCACCATTTCCTTGTGTAAATTTTTAGAGTTATTTTCAAAACTAGTTAAACCTACTTAAACATCTATCAGCATATACTTTTCACATCATATTTTTTTTGTAAGGGGAGGGGAGAAGGAGTACTTTTTTCATAAATTATTTATTTTGTTTTTGGCTGCATTGGGTCTTCATTGCTGCGTACAGGCTTTTCTCTAGTTGTGGTGAGGGGGGTTACTCTTAGTTGTGGTGCACGGACTTATTGTGGTGGCTTCTCTTGTTGCAGATCACAGGCTCTAGGCATGCAGGCTTCAGTAGTTGTGGCACATGGGCTCAGTAGTTGTGGCTTGTGAGCTCTAGAGCATAGGTTTTGTTGCTTTGCGGCATGTGGGATGTTCCTGGACCAGGGCTCTAACCCGTGTCCCCTGCATTGGTAGGCAGATTCTTAACCACTGCGTCACCAGGGAAGTCCCAGGAGTACTTTGATATAACATTATTTTCCAAATTTGACTTTTTTTCTATTTTAGGCAGTTTTGATAATTCATATAATGGCAGTCTACTTACTCAAATTGTAACACTGACTTGAGGTAACTTATTTTAATTCTGGGAGAGTAGGATGGAAGAAACTATCTCATGTTTGAATTACTTGTGTAATATCCATAGAAAATAAGGTATTATAATATTAATTTTAGGAAGATTATTAAGCAGTGTGTATAGAAAAATATTTTCTTAGGTAAATTCAGATTATTTTGGAATATTTGGCTAAGTGCTTTGCATAATTTCAGCAATTAGTGCTTTATTTTATTTTTGTAAGTCCAGATTGGAAGATAGGAAACCTACCATTTCATCCTGGTTGCCTTCACTAGGCCTTCCTTGTGGAATCTGAGCCATTCACAATCAGGTGAAGCTAAAATTTGGAGCCTTGATTTCTATCACTTTCTTGATACATCAGTCTTGAACAGTGTGGAGATTTGTTTCCAAATTTTAGACATTAAAATAAAATCATATGACACTTTAATTTAATGGAATAGTTGAGGTAAAGAGTAAACACATACCTTGCTAGTGGAGAAAGACAAGATGGCTGGTTAGAAGATATACTCATGAAAATCGTGTTCTGAGTACCTGAGAGATTCCATACAGGTAGCACAGTCTAAGAGCTTGTGCCTATTTTTTCTGTTTAAAACATTGGGAGATAGTATCCTGACCACTGATGTGTACCCCAGAAACTAATATTTCATCCTCTATTTAAAAATTTGCTTTATAATTTATTTGAGTATTTTACAGGGCATAATTATCAGGCCAGTCTTTTCAAGGATGCATATTCATAAAATTTATCCCTTTTTGACCTCCACATACATTCACACAATTCATTATTTTCATCTCTGCTTTCTTTCCTTTGAAATCTGGAGAAAGAGTGCAGAATTTTGCTGATATAATTCAGTGTAATGCAATACCATTTCTTTTTTATTGCTTTTGATGCAGGCTAAATTTTTTATATAAGTATTTCTCAAATATTACATAAGATGTACTTATAAAAATTTATTCATTGTTTATCTGACATTCAAAATTAACTGCACATCTTATATTTTTATTTATTAAATCTAGCAACTCAAGGGAGTTTGTTAAATCTCTCCAAATGTTATAGAATACAAATATCAATAATTTTGAGTCAATATATACATAAGAAAAAATACAGTTGAGGAAACAGATCCAATAAAAAGAAAAAAATGAGTCAAACAGTATGTGGATCTTTCCATACCATTATAAGTCCATTTATTTTGACATTATATTGATCTATTTTAAGATTAATATGGAGAAAGCTCTATAAGTGGTTGAGAGTTCCATCTCTGTAGTTAGCAGGACCAGCTATACAATTTGCAGGGCCTAGTGCTAAATGAAAATGCTAAGCTCCTTGTTCAAGAATTTTTAAGAATTTAAAGGTAGAGACAATAGCACACTAACCCAAGCACACAGCCCTTTTGAGTGCGGGTCTCTGGGCAACTCCACAGGTGTTGAGCCGAGGAAACTGGTGTTGGTGGTTAGACAGGTCAGGTACATGAAGTAGGTATTGCTGTAGATATTGTTATGATTGCCATTTTGCAGATGCAAAATGTGAGGCTTTGAGAAGTTAAATGACAATATTTGAAGCTAGGTTATCTGAGACCAGAGTGCTCCTAACCAGGAACAATATTAAATTCTGCAGTGTTGGGCTTCCCTGGTGGTGCAATGGTTAGGAATCCACCTGCCAATGCAGGGGATACAGATTCAGGCCCTGGTCCAGGAGGATCCCACATGCCACGGAGCAACTAGGCCCATGTGCCACAGCTGCTGAGCCTGCGCTCTGGAGCCCATGAGCCACAACTACTGAAGCCTGTGCACCTAGAGCCTGTGCTCGGCAACAAGAGAAGCCACCATGGTGAGAAGCCCAAGCACCATGGCAAAGAGTGGACCCATGTTCACCCCAAATGGAGAGGACCCACGCAAGGACCCAACGCAGACAAAATAAACAAATAAAGTTAAAATAGAAAGAAAAAGAAATTCTGCAATGTTGAATCCTAGTAAAAAATAAAACCAAAGGAGAAAATTAGTGGTCCCTGACAAGGGGAGGTAACTGTTTAGTTGGAATTCAAATGTCTATGAGGATTAAGCAAATCAAATAAATGAGTAAAGCAGATTAGGAATCATTACAGCAGAATTGATGGGAATTGTAGCAAACTGGAGCTCATGTATAATGTGCAAATCCATTTAATTCCAAAATGCTAAATCATGCTTATGAACTAAATTTGACCACAAGGAGAGGCAGTTTGTGATCCTGTGACCCTTTGTTTAGATAGTGTGAATAATCATAATCATTAACTTTCTGTTTTTTTTTAATCCCACCCTTCCTAAATAACAAGCTTTGAAATAAATGTAAGTGGGTGTTAGGGAGCCTTTTAAAATGTGACAATAGCAGTCATATTGAAAAAAAAACAACAACTCTCCTTCAATTTGATGAAAAGGAATTTACAGTATCTGCTCCAATGACAGTGTACTGGTTTGGTGTATACTGACCGTACAAAGCCTTTCTACTTTTGATGCTTTCGGCTTTAATCAACTGATTTTCATAAGGGATAACTAACTAGGTGCTCAAAATTTTCACATACTTTTCTGGTACTTCAAACATAAAACCTTTCTCTTACCCAGAGCTAGGATCTGAAAATCCTAAGCATTAAGCAAAATGGATTAGTCTTCAGAACGAGAGCTTCAGACTGTCAGTGCCAGAGGGGTTAATGGAAAATACTGTGTCATATTTGCCATTTCCCCTATATTATCTTGCCCAGAACACCTGCTTAATGAACTAGACATAAATTATCATACTATAAGCACATTCTTTAATAACAAAGCCTTGTGGAAGCATTCCTTCTTGTTGAAATAATAAACTCAGAAAAATGATTTTGATGAAATTTTCTCAAATGCTACAGGCAAAAAATGTAAAAAAAATCAATGGATGATGCTACTAGATTTTTCCTTTCTCTGGGTGTAGCAAAAATAATTATATGATTTTTAATTGTTTATTTCAACTGGAATTTGAATATTGCTTTGTCAGAGTCATAGCACTTTTGATTTAGTATATTCTTAAGCCTGTAAATGGTTCTTTAAATATTTTCTTTTCCCCTCATGTTTCTTTCAGTTGTAATAATTCCTTTCTCAATTTTCCCTTTCAGAAATATAATATATATCTTGAATGTATAAGATATATATCTATTATATGATATATAGATATTTGTAAAAGGAAAATTTCAAAAATGTTAAATTTATACTTATCGATGTTCATATACCATTAGTTAAAAACAAACTATGTTAATTAGGAATATATTGATAAATATTTGTCTAAGTCTAGATGTAATGCTGACACATGTTAATTTTTCTTTGTTTTGATATTTTATTAGAATTTTGGAAAATAGGTAAAGCTAAATGAAATCACTAAACTGAATAGTATCTCTTCTTAAAATGTGACATAAGAAATAAATTGAAATCCACCATATAAATTAATATTTCTCTTCCACAAATCCAAAGCACTTCTTCAAAGCATTGTGTGTTTTTACTCCATTCATATTGCTCTATTCCTCCTGATTCCTGCTGCTTTTTTCACTCCCTGTTCTGTGGCTAAAATTTCTTCATTATGCAGACTAGGTGATATAGAGACATCAAAATCAAGAGGGAAGGTATTCCAAAACATTTAGTTTAAATATTTTCTTTCACTGAGAACTCACAACCAATAACCTTCATGTAAAACATCAAAATGAGATATCAAAATATTTTTAAAAAACCTGCAGAGTAAGAAAAAGTGTTTTGTGTTGTGTGCTTTCTAGAACTTTCCCTACTTCAGAATGAATTTCAGAATGAAGTGCTTCAGTGGCAATGGCACCCAGATTCCACAAGCTTGTATTAAAATGTAAGCTCCTCCTTCACTGAAAATTTTTCATCTAATCATCCAATTTATATTTTTAAAAAGCTGGAATTATAATTTCAATGAATTAGCAACAATTTTTACTTAGAAAAACTCACTTTATTGCCTCTATAATTGAAGATTATCAGCAGAGAAGATGCTACTTGGTAATTTTAGATCCAGAAAGCAGGGGTTCAAGGAAAGTAACAGTTATGCCAGAAAACTGGGTATCACTGTTTTCAAGTCAGAGGCAAAGGGGCTGAGATTACTTTATTTCCCCAACGCTATGGCGAGAAAGACTTATGGAGCCGCTCTTCAATGGGTCTTCAAAATTTCCAGGGGGATGCTTAGGGCTGAGACTGGAGTTGTTTCTTGATATTATCTAGGAATAGAAAATACTCTTTAAATTTGCTTGTATAATTATTTAGTGTGATTTAAAGGTGTCTTTTCATATAAATTCATTTGCTTTGATAAATAAGTCATAGGCTCACTTTGGAAGGTTAGGAAGTAGTGACTTGTTATGGACTAAAAACCTTCCCCAACAGTCCTTTTCTAGCTACCACTGATAATCACAGAGCAGAGTTGAAGAATTTCATTTCTGAATTGCATCCCTTAAGCCAAATGGTTTCCATGTGTATCAGAGAAAATTGTATTTTGTACCCAAATGTAAAAAAAGCAAAACTATGTCTATTCTTTGATTTTGCTCTCACTTAAAACAAAAATAATTCCAAGTAGCACTTATACAACCCAACTTTAATTTAAAAAAAAAAGGTCGACTCTAGATTACAGGCCTATAAATTATAGGCCTATAAAGTGAGATAATCAACTGCACAATTCATTAGTTTGGGGAAACTAGGCAAAAGTTACAGTTTTGGTTGATTTATCTATTGACTCAAAAGAACTTATATTCTAACAAATGATGTGGATGGGAGAAGCATGGGTGAAGAGAACTCTCAACTAAGCAGTTCATAAAATGGGCTTCATATTAGGTATGTTATGTTACAGTGAATGATACTTCGAGAAAATATTTCAAAAAAATGAAGATTCTCTAAGGGACTGAAGAAAAATGCTTTATTTATTTATTTTTTTTAATATGGAAATTAGAGTATAATGACAAAAAATAATAATTAATGTATGCAATAATTAATGTATTATCCAGTAAGACTTTGTAGGGCTGGTTTACAAATACACCAGGACTGAATTCTCCAGTGAATATTTAACATGTAGGAAACAAACAAACAAACAAACAACTTTATTGTTGCTTTGAACAAGGGTCATATGGTTAAATTATCAGAAACAAGGGGAAGGGTTTATTCTATTTGACAGTTTAAAAGACGAGCTTCTATACTCAGTTTGATCTGCTGATCTATATAAACACCACCTATGGCAAAGTTGAGAAATTTTCATCAACGAGAAATTTACATCACTCTATCCTACATAACAGAGATTTTTGGAGACCTCCACATTATGGAACATATAGCAGAACTTTCAATTAGAAAGTTCCTTTCAGCCTACAGATTGGAGAATATTTTATATTTTCTGTATTTTCTTGGAAATTAGTATGTGTCAAGAAATGCTTCGCACAGTGAGTATTACGATTTATTAATTAACAGTTTGTTATGATACCAGCATTTGCCAATATAGCACAGTAGATGAGAATAAATTTAACAAGCACAATTCAGACTTTTTCTTTTCTTTTCTTTTTGGCTTACATCACGCTATTCATTGCAGTCTAATTAAAAACAAAGATTATTATTACCATTATGATTCCTTCTTTCTCAGTCTAGTTTTTGTTATTTTTTCTCACCATGTCTGTTCTAATTTTTGTTTCTTTTAAAAGTTTCTATGTGCTATACACTATATTTTAAGCTGAAAATTTAATTTTGTTCATTTAAGATTAAGAAGATTAATTTTTATAGGACTTTTAACAAGCATTTTATGAAAAGTTGAATTTTGATGTTACCATTTGCTCATTACTATGTTTGAATATCTTTAAATAGCTGACTAAATATGATAAGTAATTTATGTTCTTATTCATCATTCAATTTACTTATTTGTTTAAACATTCTCCATAATTGCTAAAACACCGTACACACTGGCGATGACACAAACGATCAGATTGTTAAGTCAAATGTACAAAAATCAAAGGTCTTATTCAGGGTACATTTTATTAATGATTACTCAATAGTCAAGACACACAGGTGAAACAAGATGTTAAAATCCCCCAGTATGATTCCAGTCTTTGTTCCTTCATTGAATGCTCGCTAACTCAGGTTAACAGACAGAGACATACAGAGAGAACATTTTACACCAGGAAAGATCTTAATTTTGTGATCTGTTATGAACTGAATGTTCTTTTCAAATTATATGTTTGAAACCCTAACCCCCAGTATGGTTATATTTGGAGATGAGGCCTTTCAGAAGTAATTAAGGTTAAATGAGGTTGTAATGGTGTGGCCCTGATCCAATAGGATTAGTATCTCTATAAGAAGAGAGACCAGAGAACTCTCTCTCTGGATGAGGCAAGATCATGTGAGGACCCAGCAGGAAGGCAGCCAACTACAAGCCCGGAGGAGACCTCTGAAGGGGGAACTGAATTTTCTGGCACCATGATCATGGATTTTAGCCTTCAAAACTGTGAGAAAATAAATTTCTGTTGTTTCAGCCACCCAGTCTAGTGTTTTGTTATAGCAGTCCTAGAAGACTAATACATGATCGTAAAGTTTTACTGCTTTTGTGACACTTTCCAGGGAACTATGCAATTTATAGATTGCAGGTTTTGTTATCATAGCAATCTTTGAAACATTCTGCTAAAAATATACTGAAGAAAAGGAATCTACTCCTAGCAAAAAACATTTAGCATACTTACAAGGAGAACAGACTGGACTACATGCCTTCTTTCTTTTCTAAGCATACTCCCCACCAAAATCCCTCCCTAGGTACAAGATATAAGTAGATTGAAATATGTGTAACCCATATTTCACAACACTCTTCACACTTTTCTTTACTTCTATTCAAGATATGTTTGTAATGTGTTTGTTATCAGAACCTACAGAAATAACACATTTTAAGTGGCTATATAGTTTGCCCATTACATGAAAACACTCCATTTTATAACATTTACTCACTACTTTTTCCCAGGGATTATACATTTTATTGTTTTGTGACCCAATATTTTATATCAGATTCATCAGTAACATGGAATCGAGAAAACAAACAAATGTTTCAGATTTCCTTCTCATGGGGCTGACAGAGGATCCAGAACACCAGTCTCTCCCCTTCATCCTGTTCCTGTCCATATACCTGATCACTGTTCCTGGAAACCTGCTTGTCATCCTGGCTGTCAGCTCTGACTCCCATCTCCACAAACCCATGTATTTCTTTTTCTCCAATCTGTCCTTTTCTGATATCTGTTTAAGCACAACCACAATCCCAAAAATGCTGGAAACACCCCAGCACAGAATCAGAGCATCACTTATGCAAGCTCCCTCACCCAGATCTGCTTTGTCCTGTCTTTTGCCTGTTTGGAAAATTTTCTCCTTGCCGTTATGGCCTATGACCTCTATGCGGCCATGTGTCACCCCCTGAGGTACATGGTCATCATGAATCCCCACCTCTGTGTTCTGTCGGTAAAATGTATTCACTATTGATAGACATCTCAAGAGTTTGTTAACAGAAGCTGCTGCAATGTGTTTGCATATTTAATTGTATTTGATTAGCTTGTGTGTATGTTTATTTACTCTCTTCCTCTTATTTTCATGGGGTCAACATATTTTCTCCTTTTTTATTTTAGATTCGGCTATATGACTCGCTTTGGCCTACAGAATGGGCAGAAGTGACTGGGTGCTGATTCTCAGCCCAGACCTTAAGAAGCCTTGTATGTTTCTGCTTGATCTCTGGAGCTTCTGCTATCAGCCTGAGAGGAATACGCCCAGCAGAGCCAAACCTCTCTAGCTAAACGCAGCCGAGATGAGACAAAAAGACCCTCAGATGCATGAGAAAACCTAGTCTCAATCAGTAGAGCTGCCCAGATGAGCTCAGCCTAGAACAACAGTCAGATGAGGGTAAATTATTGTTTCAAGTGATTGAATTTCAGAATGGTTCATTACTGAGTACTTCACGGTAATAGCTACAACTTGCACGTCTATATGAAGGATATATTCCTAAACTAGAATTGTTGAGACAACGAATATTTCCCTAATTCAGTGCATTAGAGATTTCATTCTTTATTGATGTTCTTAATAGATGTTTAATAATAAAATATAGCCTAAGTCATTAGGTATCTCCATTTATAGTTTCTATATTTGGAAATTCACCCAAGCATGACACCATCCTGAAAATGTTAATCTTAACAGTTTATTCTTACATTATTTGTTAATCCCATTTATCTGTATAAATTATAGACATAGATGTCTTATTTTTATAAGCACAAAGTTCAAGATAATATACTCTAATTCCTAGAATAATAAAGTCAAATACATAAATTCTGTATAAATAAATAAATAAATAAATACATTCTGTCTTAAAACCACTTCCTGAGGGTACTCTGGAAGAAGAATATGCTTGTTAAGGCTTCTCACTTCCCCAAGGAACTATCTATCCTCTCAGATCCTTAATGTACATAGCAGTGTAAATAATAGGAAGTGTAGTTATATTTCAGATACCAGAGAGTAAAATCTTGACCTGAGAGCTGCTCAATAGCCACAAAAATCACTTTGAAAACAACTTTATTTGCTTAAGTATAGCTGATCCACCCACTTCTCTAGACATTCTAAGTACCTGTAAAGAGCCTGAGAGAGTTGTGTGTATCTGGATCACATTGGTTTCCCAATTAATTGCCTGATATTGAATTGTTTGTTGTCATTATTTTATACTGAGAGATATTAAAATAAATTTCTCTGTGAAGGTCATTTTTGGACTTAAGTTGTTGGTATTGTTTAGTGTATAATACAGGTTTCTCTTTGAAATGTCATAGTAAACTCTTTTCCCATCCTACTGCAACACCATATATTCCTTTGCCTCAAATTTTAAACTATTTTAAATTCACTTGGTATTCTGTGCTACATGTATTTTTGAAAGCCACTCTGACCCTTACAAGTACATAGCAAAGTACAAATGTAAATATAAATAAAAATCTGGTTGAAGTGTGATAAGGTGAGGCAAACATCAGGATGTCCTTTCTATATGACATTAAATTATGAGACAGAGATGGATTCTTCCACTAACACTTCATTCCTCTGCATAGTTATTAATTTAACTGCCTACTTGTTTTGGCATTAGGTTAACAAGAATGAATGCGTAGCACAGCTGCTCCCTGGTTCTCTGTTCCTCTTTAGAATATAAAGGAGAAAATACAGCCTGGAGAGCAGTTGCAGGGTGATATTCATAAGATCTATCAAGCAACTCCACTGATTCATGACATGTCATGGCCCTTAGGACACTAAAAATTATATAATGCACCGAGATTTTTATTGGGTAGAGAAAGAGGAAAATCTTGGACGCAGCCATCACTACAGTACAGCATTTTAAATGATTGTCTTATTCTTTTAGACTCAAATGGTCTATACAGAGACCCCAAATCAGTATTTCCAAATCATACAGATATGTCACATATACCTCATAAGTGTTAAAAAAGGTAATGATTAAAAGTCCAGAACATTTAAAAAATACACAGATGTTTTTAATTATTGCTGTGAATTATTTTTGAGTACATATAATAATGAAAAACCTAGTATTTTTCTCTGTACAAAAATCTTCAAATGATTTGAACTATATATTTTTAAGATTTTGAGGTTATTCTTTGGCTTAACTTGCTTGAGTTAGCAATGTTTTTTTTTTTTTTTTTCTGCATTGAGTCTTCGTTGCTGCGCAAGGGTTTTCTCTAGTTGCAGTGAGCAGGGGCTACTCTTCGTTGCGGTGCACGGGCATCTTATTGCGGCGCCTTCTCATGTTGTGGAGCATGGGCTCTAGGGGCACAGCCTTCAGTAGTTGTGGCTTATGTTCCAAAAAATGAGGATATGTTAATAGAATAGTCATAATTCCCAGTGTGAAACTTGCATTTTAAAATATTGTGATAAATTTTATATTTCCAGAAAAATAAATAAAGAATTTAAAGCCATTTTTTGAAGCAATAAAGACATTTATTTGCAGTTTATTTATATATTGGTTGATATATAGAATTATGAACTTATATATAAATAAACTTATAGAGTTCTTATTTTATGTCCAGTACTGTTCTACACCCTGTACAAATATTGACTCATTTAATCCATATAACAACTTTATTAGGGAAATAGATATACCATTATCCCTATTTTATAAATGTGAAAACAGGTATTAAAGTTTAAGTAACTATAAATGAGCACTTAATTACAACAAAAGGAAGGAACATGGTTCTTTGAAATCACGTTAAAACAAATAAATAGAACCTGACCTAGACTGGGATGGTGATGAGGTTATCAACCAAGGCTGCTCTGGAGAAGTGATGCTTCTGTTGAGAGCTGTAGGCTAAGTAGAAAATAAACGGCTTCTTCTCAAAAGCTGGTTCAAAGAACCTGTTGTAATTAAGTGCTAATTTATATTTATTTTATTTGATAATGTGTTCTTTTCTAATTGTTTTATCACCAAAATCTAGCACATTGCAGGGACTCGATAAATGATTTTTAACTTTATGAACGACTGAAATGATTCTTGCTGAATTCAAAGAGGTTGCTCTTTTCCATCGAATTTTTTTTTTTCCTTCAAAACTGTGGGCTGAAAGGGGATACTTGAGTGCTTTTTATTTTATTTTGTCTTAAAATATATTATTACATAATTTCTTTTGTATATAGCCAATATTACATTTTAGAAAGATTCTTTCTATTTTCATTAATATGACTACTGGAATTGGGACTTATCTTCTTATCTGAGATAATTCTTATCTGCATGTCTTCTGAACCAAGGGGACAGACAGGTTTTGTCAATTATGTTTGAAATGCAGACATCTTTGGAAGCTAGAGACATGTCTTTCTCCAGGTCAGAGGCAGACTTTTTTTTTCTGACCACGAATTTAAAGATAATGATTCTCTGCGGGCAAAGGTTTGGCAGTTTTAAAATTTTTTTAAAGATTAAGGGCTTCCTAATTTTGAGATTCCTTAGCTATGACAAAACCCTAACCCTTATGTATGTGGTGTTCATGTTGGCCTGCCTCTACATTACCCCACGGGACTTGGGAGGAGGGCAAAGGTAGCCAGTGTGGACATGAAGTTATTGTTGCTGGCTATGGCACAAGTAATAAACTGTTTAAACCCATTTGGGCTTGTTGTGTCCTTCCAAATCCATTCTATGGAACTGTGGCAAGCTGACCTAGCAACCGTAGTCATTGGTGTTATTTAGGGACTTGATAACTTTCTGCTGAAAGGTTTAAAATTATGAATATCTGTATATCTTTCAATCATGTTAAAAATATTGAGAAGTTTACAGGCTACCAAAGCATTAGCAAGCAAGATTTTAATGAAAGTGGGAACCCAGAATATTGTGCTAAGCAAAGGAATTATTTTTACTCCACTGGCTTTTGCCAAACTTGAAGAATTTGAGTTTAAATTTCTAGTCTATAATCAGGAAAGGAGAAAAGAGTGAGGAGGCAAAGCTGGTCTAGGTCTGCTGGAGGAAAGAATTCTTTGGTACCAAGAGTAGAGCTGGAAGAACTATAACTTCTTAGTATGTGTGAACCAGGAGGAAACCAACATCCTTTCAACACTTCCAAGTGCTACAAGAAAAGTTGCCTTTTCACTGAACAGAGTAAGGGACACAATCTTGTGAGACATTATAGCCACAAGATTGTCAATGATGACTTACAGGACAAATCACATCATCCAGGCTGCCCAAAATACCTTGAGATGTGAGTTTCATTTAAAGTGGGTGTGTTCCAAGGTGCCTTGCAGAAGCCAATGTCCATTCTGTCTGGAAGGAGGCCCATTGATTCTAGACCTCAAATAATTCCCAGAAATAATTGACCAAGGAAAAAGAATAGCTGACCATGAGCAAGAATTTAAAAACAAAATAAAACAAAACACTAGAAAGAGGAAATGACCTGCAAAGACCTCAAATATCAGAGCCATCTGTCATGTATTATTAAATTATAATACTTAACATACTTAAAATAAGACAAGTTTGGAAATATCTTTAAGGTGCAGGAAACTACTAAAATGGACCAAACAGATTTGCGAAAACAAAAAGAATATTTAAGAAATAAAGGATAAAATAATTGGAAATAAAATTGAATAGCTAATGGATGTATTTCACATGTAATTAGATGAAACCATAGGGAAATTAGTTAACTACTAGACTGAAAAGAAAAAAAATTATCTAGAATGTAAAACAGAGGTAATAAGAGAAGGAAATCATAGAGATAAAAAGCCATGGAGTAGTAACATAAGAAAGTCCAACATAGGTCTAATTGGAGTTCTATAAGGATAGGAAATAGAAAAGCAGAAGATAAATAATATTGGAATAAATAATGTTTGGAATATTTCTGGAAATAAAAATACACTAATCCACAGATTCTAGGAGGAGCAATTAATCTGACAGCTTCTTGGTATCAGCAGTAGCAACAGTGGAAGCCAAAGAACAGTGATATATTCACTAAAAGAAAAGAAAATAAGTGCCTAGGATTCTACACTAAGTGAAAATAAATGTCTAGAATTAGGGTAAAGAAATGACATCTTAGAAAAACCAAAATCAGAAAAAATGTTCCCACCAACAGATCCTCATTAAAGGCAAATCTGAAAGTTGTATTTCAGGTAGAAGAGATTCCAGGGGAATCACTGGAGATTGTGAGAAGGAATGAATAATAAAATAAGTGGTAAATATGTAGTAAATATAAATGATCTTTAATCTTTTAAAAACAAATAATATTTTGTGAGGTTAAAAGGTATGAAATAGAATTAAAACAAACAATGTGTAAGTGAGGAAAAGTATTAGTTGAAGTCCTTGTATGATCAAAGAGGAGAATAAGTGTATTTATCAATTTTCAATATTGAGAAATTATATATGTGTGTTGCAATTTCTAGACTAAACTTAAAAGAGTAGAATAGAGGGCATACAGTCCAATAGAGTAAAGGAAAAAAAAATAGAATGTGAGAAGAAATACTCAAATAAATTAAAAGAACAACAACCAAAAGGCAATAATGGAGAAAAGAAAAAAAAATGAACTAAATTGAAAGTGTGAAATAAGATGGTAAATATAGATCTATATACATATATCTGTAAGTAAATTAAATGTGAATGAAAAAAATATTCCAAATGAAACTTAAAAAGAAAAAGGCTGCAAAAAAAACCCCAAATTCCAATTATATACTATTTAAATGATCACATCCAAAATCTTAGAAATCAGAGAATTGAAAATAAAAAGGTGAAAAATAACAATTCCTTCTGGCATGACTATGTTAATATGACACAAAATACATTAAAAGCAAAAATCATTACCAGACACAACGAAGATAAAATATTCAGATTATTAGAAATATGTAACAATTGTTCCTTTACAGACATTATGACATCCTGAAAAAGCCCTTAACTGACAGAACCAATACCTTGTAAACTATTTAGGAGTCATGATTTCTAAATGAAAATGCATTCTTTCCATATAATATTTATTTATTAAAAATGTTTTTTCCGGGCTTCCCTGGTGGCACAGTGGTTGAGAGTCCTCCTTCCGATGCAGGGGACGCAGGTTCGTGTCCTGGTCCGGGAAGATCCCACATGCCGCTGAGCGGCTGGGTCCGTGAGCTATGGCCGCTGAGCCTGTGCGTCCGGAGTCTGTGCTCTGCAACGGGAGAAGCCACAACAGTGAGAGGCCCGCGTACCGCAAAAAAAAAAAAAAAAAAAAAAAGTTTTTTCTTCCAGTTTTATTGAGATATAATTGGCATACTGCACTGTATATGTTTAAGGTGTACAGCATAATGATTTGACTTACAACGTCATGAAATGATTATCCCAATAAGTTAAATGAACATCCATCATCTCATAGAGATAATAAATAAAAGGAAAAGAAAAAATATTGTGATGAGAACTCTTGAGATTTCCTCTCTTAACAACTTTCTTATAGAACATACAGCAGTGCTAAATATATTTATCATGTTGTACATGACATCCGTAGTACTTATTTATCTTATAACTGTTTGTACTTTTGACTACCTTCACCCACTTCCCCCTCACCTCACCACCCTCACAAAGGCTTTCTATATAATGTTTACACTTTAAAACTTCCAAATATCTTCAGATATTTAATAATGTAAACATACAACATTAACATTTATAATGTAACATACATCATTAATCTTATTGTTAGAGAATATGATTAAAATACCTACTTAATTTTTAATTCACTGTTATTTATGGATATCAACCACAAAATTAACTGATAAGGTGTGATTAAAAAAAAGTCATGGATTGTTTTAGTTAGTATTTTGCTTTACAATTGCTGTAATGACTGGTCATGGCTTACTCTACTACTCTTATGCTGAGCTAACTCTTTTTAGACTAACTTCCCTTTCAATTTGTTATGAGTATTTTTTCCCCTTACTATGTGGTTGAATCTTAACTATTATGCTGCATTTATTTATACAAAAAATTTCAGTCAGTGGATTAAGTATCTGATAACAGATTGAGATATGGATTTGGGATTTTAAAAAAGTACTTTAGTTTTGGCAGTCTTTGAGATTTTGGGTGGGACCTCTCAGGACTATTACAGCTTGATCTGGAAAATGAAGGAACTAGAAGAGAAGATTTTTTTCATCAAGCCCAAGTTAAATAACCATAGTAATGGTGACATTGATGGTGATAATAACTATTTCTATTCTGACTTCTATGCCTGTTCCCAATACTACCATATACTGAGTTCAAATTTTTTAAAAATTATTTTTGATTTGTAAACATTTTAAACATATTCTAGATACCATATCTCTACCAGTTATATACTCTGAAACTATCTGTTTCTTCTGAGTAGACTGTCTTTTATGGGGTCATTTGTTAAATGAATAATTAATTTCAATATGATCAATTTTATTATTATTTTCTTTTAGAGTTTGTGCTTTTGTGTCTTGTTAAGTGAAACTATATGAATGTTCTATCTTCCCATTTATTTACTACTTATTTTATAAAGTTTCTACTTATTTAATATTTTTGTCCTTTAATGCAGTTTTACATTTTTATAAAATGTACATTCAATGCTAGATATATTCCAATGTTCTTATAATTTAAGCTTCTTAGTAAATAAATCTTCTAAATTATGTGTTCTTTACTTTTTTCCCCTAATTTATTGTAACTACAATTGTTTTAAATTATGGATCTTGTTATCTGGCAATTTTGTTGAACTCTTTTATACTAATTACTATCTACACATTATCCCATGTTTGTTATATAAATGATCAAATCATGTATACGTAATAACACTCTTCTTTATGATTCTTTTCAACCTTCACACCTTTATTTACTGTTTAATTTTTTTATTACTGCATTGAATAAAATCTCATTACAATGTTGAAAACAAATGATCCTAATCAACATACTTGTTTTCTTTTTTTAACTTAACAGAAATGTTTCTTACAAATCACTGTGAAGTACAAGGTATTTTGAAGAGTTTTGGAAAGAACTTGACCTTTCTCTTATACCACACTGCCTCAAAAGATCGTCTTAATATATTTTTTAAAGAAAAGAAACAATAATTTATGAGAGGAAGTCCTGATGCCCTTTGGAAACGTGATGAAATGTATGGATTTTCTCCACAGAAATAAAATGAACTTTTGTACATTAACACAAGCACTTTGTTTACAAATTTAGGGGTTAATTGATCTGTTAAATATTCTCTATTGACTCAGAGTTAAGACCCTTTGATCTCAAATTTTATTCATTAAAACATTCAATAAGTATTTATTGAATACCCTCTATGACAATGACTGTGAAATCCCGTGTGCACAGAAAAGAGCAATCAACACCCATGCACTCTAGATGCTCATAGTATAATACAGAAACTAATGCAGATGTTAAAATAAAATAGGATACATGATACCTTTGAGGAGGATACATGAATTCTTATCCCAGTGACTTCTTTCTTTGGGTGTTTTAGTGATAGTGCACAGTCTAATTTCAAATACCATTTTGTTATTATGTAAAAGTTGCTGATATCAAGACAAACACGAGTCTGGACAAATGAGAAAGAGTTCGTGTAATAATAAGTTTGTATACTCTATCTAGTCTTTCCATGCCTGTTAGTTTTTCTTCCCCCCTTCTAAATTTCATATTTCACCATCCTGCTCTGGTACTTACACTAGCACGTAGTGGGATGTGCTCTACTTTGGTTCAGCCAACATACTGGTACTCACAGCTTTTTTTACCAGTAGTTTTGCAAAAATGTCTGCAGATTATTTTGCTCAAAAGGAATAACAGATCCCTTAGGCTTTTTAGAAGAAGCTTTGTCTGCCTTTGCTTTCTAAAACGTCGTTGACAACTTGAAAATAAATAAACGGATAAAACGCTTTGGTTGAACTGATTGTAGTGATGGACAAGGTGCCTTCTCGGGGGAAGTATGGCCGCAGGCCGGCTGCGCTGAGAATGGATTTAATGTCTGGAACTTTATCTTACCTGAAGCTCTTGCTGCCTCTCGGCGTGAAGAGCGGATGATTATTTTCGTGGGAACTCTCAGCTGCTTTTCAGATCTCCTGCACATCTCACCGGTTTATACACACTCAGAGGAGGCATTCTGCCTGTGGTTGGATTAACCTCACTTTTTCTTGGATCTTTACGAGGAGGATGTCAAATTGGTCAAAGCTTCTTTGCGTGTATTTCTATTCCATCAATCTTTTGAAATGAAATTTCTTACACCTGTTTCTAGGGAGATTTCAGGAGGGAGTTTTCATTTCAAATGATTAATACATGCAGTGTCTTCCTCACTAACAACTAAGGCTAAAATTAACACATAGAAATACACCTTTAAGCTAAGTTTGCAGCAAGTTTGGGGGCAAAGTATAATGACCAAATTTGCATATGTATCTTTGCTTATCAACTCATTTAATTTTCATATGTAAGAGAAAGTAAAAGATTTGAGGAGGAAGAACTATAACCACAATATAATAAAAAACAATTACTCAGTGCATCTATCACTACTGAAACTTAGGGCAACACATCAATTGACTAATCCAAAATATATATTTTCTTGGATATAATTATGTTAAGTGTCAAGTTTCTTACCCGGAATTAGTAAAATTAACTCTCAAAGTAAAATAGAATCCATTCCAAAGAGTGGTTCTGAGTAACAATTCCTTTAATAGATGTTTAATATTCATATAAACTTTGGATCATTAGTTTATGCTCAGTCTTGAACTTGATCTAAGACTTAAAACCTTGATCTTTTGTTTCATGAATATTTAATTGGACTGAACTCTTTTCCTTTTACAATGTGAGAGTGAAACATATTCTTTATTGCTAAAATTACGCGTTGTGCTTGGCATTTTAATTTACTTTCTTAAACTTTTAAACCCAGGACCATTTCAATTCCAATGAGCATACTTTATCACACTTTTTCAGATGATTACATTTTCTCTTTGAAGTTTTTTTTTTTTTTTTTTAATTCTTTGGAAGGCTGAGAACACTTCTCAACTATTTCTAGCTTACTAACATTACATTGAGGTCATACAGAAATCATTCTTTTATGGTATGGGAATTTTGGTTGATAGGTGACTAACTATAGTTCAAAGAATGTTTCATCCTTCTACTAGAAATTATCAAATGTGGTCATCTTCATTTCTCTAACTGATTAATGGAATATGTGACTTATTCAGAATTAAGTGTATTAATATATATTACTATACCTTGAAGAGAATTTAGTATAAATTACCTGCCATGGTTATGAAATTGTTTACACTTGTTTTGAGGGAGTTTTCATTTCAAATGATTAATACATGCAGTGTCTTCCTCACTAAAAATTAAGCTAAAAATAATACATACAAATACCCTTTTAAAATAAGTTTGCAGTAAGTTTGGAGCAAAGTAACTCTCCCTCACATGTGGTCTATCTTCATAAGGTGATGAGCTGGAGTGAGAAGCATTATGTTGGGCTGCTGTTTATATGTGGTGGAGAGAGGAGGAGGTGAATTTTTACAGTATACTTCTGTATATCCTGCATATACTATATATGTATATATATATATATATATATATATGACATAAATCACAAAGAACCACACTGAAGTTACTGATTAAAAAGTAATCATTATTATTAATACAACTTAAATATGATGCTATGATTTTTTAAAGTATTTTATGACTTCCCAAGCATTTTCCTTTTCTCATTTGATTCTTATCAAAGAGTGATGAGTAAATGATGTTCCCATATATTTACTAAGTAATATAATCAGGATGAAAGAATATGTTTTCTGAAACCTAATCTGACCATCTTGAAGCTATATTGCTGTTACATAAATTTCAGTGTTTTGCACATGTATTAAGAAAATCATTGCCTATATTTGGAACTTCATTTATTTAAATCAGATATTTCTATACTCACTTAAACATAGACTTTATCCAAGTATTACAGAATTTCCAAAATGGTGATCATCAGCCTGAACTGAACCTGGAAATGTCCTTTGTCTTTTTCATGCACTGTTTAATATGTTAAAATAGGGAACAAAATTATTTCCAGCTTCTCTTGAAAAGAGGGAATACTGGGCAAGAAAGATTCCAAGTCTCTGTGTGGAAATCATCAAATAGTGCTAAAGAGTTGCTGTCTCCTTAATATAAGATATTCTATTTTCAGTAACCCAATACTTTGTATCTTTCTGACACTGAGACACAATGTCACATGCAGAACTAAGAACAAAATATGTTGACACTATATTACCAGAAGTTTTTTCATGAGTCTCACTTTCCTCTTTTGTGTTATGAGTCCTGACTACTTTAGGCTATTGATTTGTGACTTTTATTGAGTCAATTAATTCCTACTTTTGGGTTGTTTATAATGAGTTCTTATTGAAATTTCTTCACTGCTTATACATCCCTTAAATGATGCTGTTCCTATCAGGAAAAACAAATAGAATTGCATTGTAGAAGACTTTCTTTTCCCTCCACAAAATCTTCCTAAGAGACTTCTAATCTCAACTTTAGAGTGGAAAGTCTTACATCTCTATCTCTAGACCATCTTTCTCTTGATTTACTTTGATGTTTTGGTTTCTATATAACACTTCTTATTACACATTCTCATTTGAGTTTAGTGTAGATATCTCTTATTAAACTCAATTTTTCATACTATTACCAAGGTTTGATCTTCCTTCTATATTCCTCAACTCAGATTATGGCACTATCATACTCTAGCTATCAAAAAATAGAAACATTAATGTTTTTAATCTCTCATTCTTTTCAACTCCTAAGTCCTCAAAAGTAAACAGCTTATGTTCATTTGACCTCTGAAATTTACTTTTGACTTAAAATTTTGATTTAAAATACACTTACCACCAATGTATGTACTAGAAGCATACAGTATAATGGAAATAAGAAAATTTTCTTGACTTCCAAATACTCTTAATTATACCTATGAATAAAAAATTGCATTTTAATGTGACATGAAAAATGTGAAAATTATACAGAGGATGTCACAGGACTCATAAGAACGTCACCTAGATTATATGGAGTGGACTGGTATGGGAACTGATGGTATTGCTTCAACTAAATGATGCTACAATTGAGTTCAGCAATAATAAATTTAGGGAATGGGAATTCCACGTATAGGGAATAACCTGAAGAGATAGAAGGGAAGGGTACATGTAGGAAAATTTAAAAACAGCATAGTTTGCTTGAGGATAAAGTTTAACATAGGAAGTATGGTATATAAGTTGGAGAAACAAATAGGAATTTCATTATGCAAGGCCTGGACTTTATCTTCTCAAGAGAGGATTTGAAAACACTTAGGCAAAGAAGTAATAAAGTCAGAGATGCAATTTAGTAAGAATATGGTTGAGTGATTTTACTTGGTACAAAGGCCCAAATGGAAGGAGTCCAATTAAGGAAATAATGCGACGGTTATGAAAATAACTTCTGAGGGAGTGAAATCAAGTGATTATAATAAGGACATAGAAAATTTAATCTGGTAAATATTTAGGAGTTAAAATCTGATGATCAAATCAAATGTAGGAGTGAGACAAAGAGACAAGTAAATAATAACTTTTTAGCTTTCTAGCTTTGGTGATTGAGTAGTTGGTTCTGTGGTTGACAATAGCAACAACAAATATGTATTGAACTGGAAAGGTGTTTGTGGTAACAGAAAAAGGCAGGTAGTTGTGTAATATGGGAGTAGGATCCTATTTTTTATAAAACATAAAACTCCTATAAGCATTCATAATTAATTAATATTAATAAATTCTTACAAAATTTTTAAGTGGAGAATTATAAGTAGAAATGCTGATTATTTGATATGAATATGGGTTATTCTTACTGGACCAGCTGAATGTGCTGAGTTTGAGAGCTTTATAAGAGCTCTAGAGCTATTTAGATGCTCAAGCCCTGCCATAAATATATGAGTCAATTTTCCACTGAACCAAATAAATATTTTTTATTCCTGTTGATAAAATCAGGTGTAATAATAATTATGATAAAATAATAGCCATATACTCAGCATGTGCAGGTATTGTGGTAGGTTTGCTATATTCTTTATGATTCTCACAGCAACCACAAAACATTTTACAGGACCAGAAACTAAAGCTTAGAGAGGCTAAGTGTAAAATGTCAAATTTACACTTAGGTGCCTAAATTTAAAGCCAGTTCAGTCTGAACTCTTAAACACTACTTTATATATCGCACATATATGTAACATGATCGGCTACAATTAGGAATTAATCTTTCTTCACAAGGGGGAAGACACCTGAGCAATTTCACTTTCCTTTTAGTTTATTTGTAGGTGCTTAGAAAAAAAAAAAAGACTAATACAATATATAAGTACTATAATTTATTTTTGGTAAGTAACTCACATATGAGGCTTGTTTGGGCAGCTGCAAAATGAGTAGATCTCTGCACCCACTGGACAGAATATTTAGAGGTCTTAATAGGATTCAGTCACTATCCAGTCCAGATGGTCTCAACAACACATTACTCTCTCAAGACTGTACCACTGAAATGGCTCCAAGTATGGGAACAGTGGGCCAAATGTACATTCCAAGTACAGGGGATGGGGTAAGGAAACTCTGACTGCCTGTGTCCAGTTTATGGGTCAACAAGCAGTCTTGTCCTCTCATTGACCTACTCTAAAAACACTTCATGCCTTGTGACCTGCTGTAACAATCTACATGCTCCGCCTCTTCTACAATGTGGCCTGAGTGGTCAGCAAAGTGGTTCATTAGCATGCAGGTAGCTAGTTTGTTGGCTACCTGGCTGCACTGGAGGTGGGTACAATAGCAACAATATTGGCATTCATAAGAGAAGGGCATAGAAGATTTACTGAGGGATTAGGATAATGATTTTTCTAATTACAAAAAGTAAGGTGATTTTATTTTACTTCCTACTTTATTCTTGTCTTCTGATGTTTTCCTGTGGTCCTAGAATTTCATCCTGATCTTTGTTGTTGCAACGTAAGAAAATAACCCTTCTTGGGAAAAAAGTGCCTAATACACAGGTAAGCATAATGTCTCACAAATATGAATGAGATATTTAGTAAATGTTTGCAAGTTAAATTTATATTAAGAACTGGTATATCAGACACTAGAAAATAAAATGCTTAAAATGTGATTTTATTTTCAAATATGGCTTTTAGTACAGAATCTATCTTAAGAGCATGCTAACCTCTTTCTCATGGAAGTGATAAAGTTGTCCTTTTAAAATTTAACATAAAAATTAAAAATATTATAAATATTCCCGAACTTTCTACATGCCATTATGTAGACTATATGACAAAGGTTCTATGTGGACTTGATCTAAGGAATCATTACTTATAATCATTAACATAAGTGAACAAAGAGCATGGCACAAGGATGACCCCAGCCTGGACTCCATTCAACAAAAAGGCAACAAAAATACATTTCAGTCTGTCTCATGAAGCTTCAGAATGCTCATACGATTTCACATTTGAAGTCAGTAAAGAACACAAAAGAAGAGAATAATAACAAGTAAATATTATAGCCATACTTATTTTGTCTTTTGCCTTTCACAAAACAAGCTGAAAGTGTAAATGCACCTTCAGTAATGAGATGTAATTTTACCATGAACAGAATATCCCAAATAATATGTAAGCTGCAAGGAACCATTATATGTATATATATATATCCATATATATTAATGTGAGCATTTCTTCCAAATAATATTCCTTTAATGAATCTTTTTGTGACTCAAAATTACCTTTAAAAATATTATTAAATTACTGGTTTTCTATTTGATAATAGACAATCCACTTTCACAATTTCTTAACAATAACACTTTTCTAAAATTAAAATTCTCCATATAATTATGAGTCACGGGCTTCCCTGGTGGCACAGTGGTTAAGAATTCTCTTGCCAATGCAGGAGACACGGGTTCGAGCCCTGGTCCGGGAAGGTCCAACATGCCACGGAGCAACTAAGCCCGTGAGCCACAACTACTGAGCCTGCACTCTAGAGTCTGTGAGCCATAACTACTGAGTCTGTGTGCCACAACTACTGAAGCCCACGCAACTAGAGCCCATGCTCCCAACAAGAGAAGCCACTGCAATAAGCCTACGCACCACAATGAAGAGTAGCCCCCACTCGCTACAACCAGAGAAAAGCCCGCGTGCAGCAATGAAGACCCAATGCAGCCAAAAATAAAATAAAATAAATAAATTTATTTAAAAAAATTATGAATCATTAGCTTGTATCAAATTAACTTTTCACCAAAAACAACTGTAAAGCGCAGATTTAAAAACAGAAAACAAACCAACCAACCGAAAAACCTTACTGATTGGAGGCATTGGAGAGTATCCAGGGCAGCCAGCAATTGTTAGGACAATATCTTGTAAACGGAATACAGAAGATGAGCCCTGCTTTCCACAAATTTTCCCCTTAAGATATTGTTTATTGCTAAGTGGCTGAGGGCATAGAGACCAAGCAGAAAGGAAAAACTCAGAACTCTTGCCAGTCTTACAGAGCTAAGGAGACATAGTAATATGAAGTACAAGTCTAACCAACCCAGTCAGAATTGGAAGGACCAAGACCCTCAAGAAACATAAAACACTGAGAAGTGTGTCTGATTTTCTAAGTTGACATTCACTGTAAAGCATTTGTCAATTTGGAACTGTTGTGGAATGAGAGACCAAGAAACCAAGAAGACAGCTAAAACTATGAAGCTAAAAGCTTAAGCAGATATTTTGTCTGGTTTAACATGCTGGGAAAACAAAATTGGGAGTTTAGTCTGTCAAGTAGGAAGGGTCCAAGTAATTGACGCAGTACTTTATTTGAACCCCTTGAAAAGCTGCACATGAAGAATAAGGACAAGGCAGAAATAGACCATACCTCAAAGAGACTAAAACCCAGCTTCCTGGGGATTCCCTGGTGGTCCAGTTGTTAGGACTCAGCACTTTCAATGCTGAGGGCCAGAGTTCAATCTCTGGTTGGGGAGTTAAGATCCCACAAGCTGTGTGGTCAAAATAACCAAAGAAACAGCTTCCTATCATATTAAAAATTAAAATCCTGATTGGATCAAAATGATTTGTCCATATTCTAACTGCCAACTAGGGGGTAATTGAGGAGAGTAAAAATCTCTCTGAGAGAAGATAAAATCGCCAGAGCAGAGTTTTTCTAATATTTTATTCACAATGTCTGGAATTCAATTTAAAAAATTACCAGGCATATTAGGATCAAGGAAGAAATGACTGCAAACCAAAGAAAAAAACTGGTAATAAATACAGACCTACAACCAAATATTTTATTATCCTAGTCAGTCTAAAATATCACTCATTAATTTGTTCATGAAAACATTGATATAATATGAAATTTTATCAGAGAAATGAAATCTCTAAAAATAGTCAAATGGAAAATACAGTAACTGACATTAAGATCTCAACATATGTTTAATTATAGATTAGACATAAGAAAAGGGATAAGTGAACTTGAAGAAAAGAAAGTAGAAAATATCTTTACTGAAACACAGAAATAAGGAAGAAAAGAGGAAGAAAAATACAAAAGTTATTGTAAGAGATATATAGGTTATGGTGACAGCATTAATATACATTCAATTTGAATCACAGAAGAAGAGAGAAAGAATAGACAAAAGCTGTATTTAAGTTGGTTCTAGTCAATTTTCCAAAACTGAATCAAGGCATAAAAACCACAGGTTCAAGAAGCTCTAGGAATTTAAAATGCCTAGGCATAGCTTAATGAAACTGCTAAATTTCAAAGATAAACTAAAAGTAGACAACGACAAAAGATTTATTATCATCAAATGGTTAACATTGAGACTGAGAACTGACCTTTTGAGAAGAGTAAGGCTGCAATTCAGAAAGTGATAGTATAGGGCTTCCCTGGTGGCGCAGTGGTTGAGAGTCCGCCTACCGATGCAGGGGACACGGGTTTGTGCTCCGGTCCGGGAGGATCCCACATGCCGCGGATCAGCTGGGCCTGTGAGCCATGGCCGCTGAACCTGTGCGTCCGGAGCCTGTGCTCCGCAACGGGAGAGGCCACAGCAGTGAGAGGCCCACGTACCGAAAAAAAAAAAAAAACACACAAAACAGAAAGTAATAGTATAACTTCATTGTGCTAAAAGGAAACAAATGCCAGCATAGAATTCTATAGCCAGCAACAATTTCTTTACAAATGAAGGTGAAATAAAATATTTCAGACAAACAAAAATAAGATTTCATAGCCTGCAGATGTATACTACTTGAGAAGGAAAATGATCCCAGATGAAAACACAAGAATTGAAGAAATCAAGAGTAATGGGAAAGATAAGTAGATTGATAGATGTAAGAAACATAATAATATCATCTGTTGATTTTAAATATATGTAGAATTAAAAAAAAAAACATGACCATAATAATGCAAAAGACAGGAGGGGAATAAAATAAAATGTTGAAGACTCTTGTGTATTCTGTTTAACTTATTTTGCTCTGATTGTTATCATCTTTTTTCTTTTCTGTTTGTGAGTTTAATTAGCTTTCTAGTTTGTGAAGGTGAGTTATGAGGTCACTGATTTGAGACGTTTCTTCTTTCTACTATATGCATTTAGTGCTGTAAATTTCTCTTTAAATTTGGGTGTATCCCAGAGATTTTATATATTGTGTTTTCATTTTCTTGTAGTTCAAAATAGATTCTAATTTCTATTTCGATTTCTTTTTTGACCCATTGGGTATTTTAAAATCCATTATTGTGTCTCCAATTATTTTTGAAACTGTGGTATTTATTAAAATCAAGCAATCATATATCCTTGTTTATGACGAAGAATAGTTAGACTTGGTTGACTTAGATATATACATTTAACACATGATACAGAAATTAATAGATGGATAGATGAATAGATAAACAGTTGATTCTCATTATTTGCAATAGTTATGTTCTATAAAGTTGCTTCAAACAATGAATTAGTGCATTTCATTATTCCTGTGAGCACTTAAGCACAACATTTTATCTAACAATTTATATATAACATTGTTTTATGTGTGTCTCTGTTTAAAGTCATCTTATTTAATATATATTTTGATTCATTAACATTAAATTCACAGTACTATAAATCTTCCTTGAATGAACATACATATTTTCTTCAGAAGGCACATGACAGCTTTCTTGCACTTAGGAACATTAGACAACACTGCAATACTATGTTTGGGAGCATTTTAAATAGAGAAATCACCAATGAAAAAGAAAATGTGAAAAATGTGGTACTAAATCGACTGTGAAAAAGATACTTGTTTACAGTATGATAGCTGAAATAAGAGGGCAGAACATAGCCATGTTCCACTGTACCATGTCCGTAGTAACTACAAAAGTGCTGCAAGTATTGATTTGAGGTTACAAATAAATTTTTGTGAGTAGACAAATTTGCAAATACTGAATCTCTGAATAATCAGGATCCACTGTATATGCGTTAGTGGTATCATTAAATTGAGTCTTGTGAAAGTTATATGGTTCAAACATGGAGGTGAAGAATTTAGGTCCCCTGTGAACTCTGAAACTGTCTATTGTGTCAGTAGGTACATTGACTGGAATCTTTGAGGATAGCAGACATTTTTTCTTGGATGACTTTTTGTGGTTTAACTTCCAGAGTTCTGTACATCAACCCTCCCACCTTGCTCCACTCTAGGGTTTCTGGCCTACCTCTACTTTGACCATTTTGTACCCCTATAAACAAAAACAAAAATGCATTCCTCTTTTGTTCTTTCATAATATACTTTGAAATCATCAACAAAGTAAAAATGAGTTTCTTATTCCAGGAGGAAAAGAACAACTTAATCCTCCAACTCTCACAGGAAGTGAGTGATGATACTCTATCTTTCAATGCAATAAAAAAATAACCAAAAAGAAAACAGCTAGGTTTCCTTCCACATTTAAAAAGGATAAATATTTCTATCTTAAAACATATTTTTAAGGGCAAATTCTCAAAGTATATATGAGAGCAATACACACACACACACACACACACACATATATATAAAATGTACAAAATTTTCAATTAAGAATTTTGGTAAGTGGGATATAACTTATAAATACTAGGTCAAATAGTAAAATGGTGAAATCCATAAAAGTCTGACTGAATGACTGTACTGTTTTTGTAATATATATAAAAAGTTTAGAGTCATATCTGAAAAAAGTTTGTTTCAAAAACCTTAAACATGGGTTTCATATTACAAAATCTTTAATTTGAATTGAGTTAAATTCTTCTTGTAATTCCAGATATACTTCCATTTTTGTACTGATGAGAATTTTTTTGGAAATATCATTTGATTGTTTGTAATTCCTAAATGCAAAATGATTTGACTTGCAAAACAAACTTCAAGACACACATGGTTAAATAACCATAGTTTTCTGGTTTTACAAAAGATAATAAGAACTATTTAGATTAAAATGTCAATAAATATTATATCTCCTGTTGCATAGATTTAAATGAAAAAGATGACTACAGTTTAAGAAAAATATTAACGATGTGGATAATTACTTTCCTTTGGAACTTATACTTTTTTGAAAAATTATTCAGTGCCATAGGACCACTCTACTTTATTTGGATTTGGACCATGGATGCATAATATTATAATGTGCAGGACTGGCTCAATATATATTCTTCCCCTTTTAAGGAAACTGAGTGACATTAAATTCATGATGTATGGACAAATTTCAGGCTCAACAGATATTCATTAATCTGTCAACATTTATCTTTCTTTTGGGGCATCCAAGAAATTTAAACCAGTAAAGCTTGCTGAGAGGGTGCTAAAATATACATTGGAAAAAAAGGGCCATGTCCTCCTAAAAGCAGGTTTAACATGGGCATTAGTATATTACTAAGTACAAACTGCACATCCCTGCATACCATATATTATTATCCAGGATATCTTTGGGAATTTATGACAATTAATTTTTTGCTCTCTTGACATACAAAAATGCTATAGGTATTCCCAATGTGTTTTTCCTACATATATCAAATGTTTTTGTTAATAAAGAAAATGCATGACTATGTGCACATGTACATATGAGTGAAAGGAAATCAGACATTTTGCCAAGAAGTAAAATCCTGCATTTTACATTTAAGAAACATACATTTTCCTTTATTATTTATTATGTCATAGAGAAGAATCATTTTACTCTCACAGTTTACAAATAGCACTTAGTAGTAAGGGAGTGATTGATAAGTTAGAAAAGTTCCCAGCAATGACTTCCATTTTTTCAGCAATCAGTAGACAAGCATATAGATTTGTCAAGTGGAATGCTAAAGTACAATTTTAAATTGGGAGGTAGTGTTCTTAGCCATTATGATGAAGAGTTTTTTCTTTTTTCATTAGTTTTTAAGAGAGTTTTAGGACATTTAATTAGCTTAATTCATGCTCTCTAATGTACAAGAGAAAAATCTCTTAGATTTGCTTTTATTACTTGCATTTTATGTATTATAAAATAAATCCACATTTATTGTAGAACACTTTTGAAAATATGCATCAGAAAATGAAGCAAACTAAAGTCTTTTATAACCTCACTAACCCAAAATAATCCCTCTTAAAATTAGGAATATGCAATTCCATTTTTGTTATATAAAAATACATATATTTATGGGGAGGGGAAGACAAAGAGAGAAAAAGAGTAAGGATGACACATATGTTATCTACAATTTTATTTTTTACAACTACATTGACTGACTATATTGTAGTTTATTTACATAATCCCACATTTCTTGTCAAATGGCTGTTTTCAATATTTAACTATTGTCAACAGTGCACCATTGTATATTCCTGTAGCTAAACTTCGGTTACATCTGTAATTATTTCCCTTGGATTAATTTCTAGTAGTAAAGTGTAGATCATAAAGCAAAATATCTTTTAACTTTTTTTATAAATGTTGATACAAATTGCCAAATAGGCGAATAGATTCATTTTTCCAAATTGCTTTTACAGTAAATTGCGTACTTTTCCATACTTACCTAGTTTGATATTAGCATTGAAAATGTTTTCAAAAATATTTAAATTAGCATTGATTTAAGTAAACAAGGAGTTAAACATTTATGTTTATTTATTATATTCAATATTTTAAAATTGTGTAGTAAAATCCTTTATACATCTTTATACATTTTCTACTGGGTCTTCATCTATTTTTTTAATAAATTTATATAAAGTCTTTAATTAAAAAGACATTGGCTTGTTATCCATTATATTTCATTTATTTTTTGTCAGTTATTTCTTTTTATATTATGTCAAATATTTCATAATCTAAGAAAGAATACTTACATATACACAGGTAAAAATCATTTCTCATTTTTTTCCCTTGGTATTTTTTCTCTTTGCTGAAAATGTTCTCATCTAATTATCCTATTTTCTTTTAGATATTTGAAAATATTTCCAATTTTTTTATCAAGATTGCTAATTGAGCTACAATTTATTTTTGTGTTAGTAGAAGGTGAGGTTAAAATTTATATATTTTATTGAAAAACCCATACTTTTTTGTAATAGAAAATGCTGTATTTGTCAAAATTTTAATTATTCTAAGCTGTTTTTGAATTTTTAAATTTCGATTCACAGGGTTCATGTATCAAGCTACATATTTCTTTTTCGTATTCTTTTTCTTGGCACTGTAAATTTCTTTTATATTTAAACAGTTAAATACTAACAAGAAAGATCTCAAAGAGAGTATCTGCACTTCCATGTTCACTGTAGCATTATCCTCATAGCCAGACATAGATGCGACATTAATGCCCATCGATGAAAGAAAGGATAAAGAAAATGAGGTGTGAGAAGGCGGAAGATGGCGGAAGAGTAAGACGCGGAGATCACCTTCCTCCCCACAGATACACCAGAAATACATCTACACGTGGAACAACTCCTACAGAACACCTACTGAAGGCTGGCAGAAGACCTCAGACCTCCCAAAAGGCAAGAAACTCCCCACGTACCTGGGTAGGGCAAAAGAAAAAACAGAGACAAAAGAATAGGGACGGCACCTGCACCAGTGGGAGGGAGCTGTGAAGGAGGAAAAGTTTCCACACACTAGGAAGCCCCTTCGCGGGCGGAGACTGCGGGAGGCGGAGGGGGGAGCTTCGAAGCCGCGGAGGAGTGCACAGCAACGGGTGCGGAGGGCAAAGCGGGGAGATTCCCGCACAGAGGATCGGTGCCGACCGGCACTCACCAGCCCGAGAGGCTTGTCTGCTCACCCGCCGGGGCGGGCGGGGCTGCGAGCTGAGGCCGGAGCGCAGGGAGAGGACTGGGGTTGGCGGCTTGAACATAGCCTGAAGGGGTTAGTGCACCACAGCTAGCCGGGAGGGAGTCCGGGGAAAAGCCTGCACCTGCCGAAGAGGCAGGAGACTTTTCCTTCCCTCTTTGTTTCCTGGGGCGTGAGGAGAGGGGTTTAAGAACGCTGCTTAAAGGAACTCCAGAGACGGGCGCGAGCCGCGGCTGAAAGCGCGGACCCCAGAGACGGGCGCGAGCCGCGGCTGAAAGCGCGGAATCCAGAGACGGGCGCGAGCCACGGCTGAAAGCGCGGAATCCAGAGACGGGCGCAAGCCGCGGCTAAAAGCGCGGACCCCAGAGGCGGGCGGGAGACGTTAAGGCTGCTGCTGCCTCCACCAAGGGGCCTGTGTGCGAGCACAGGTCACTCTCCACACCCCTCTTCCGCGGAGCCTGTGCAGCCCGCCACTGCCAGGTTCCCGGGATCCAGGGACAACTTCCCCGGGAGAGCACACAGCGCGCCTCAGGCTGGTGCAAAGTCACGCCGGCCTTTGCCACCGCAGGCCCGCCCCGCACTCTGTGCCCCTCCGTCCCCGCCGGCCTGAGTGCGCCAGAGCCCCCAATCAGCGGCTCTTTTAACCCCATCCTGTCTGAGCAAAAAACAGACGCCCTCCAGCGATCTACACGCAGTGGCAGGGCCAAATCCAAAGCTGAGCCCTGAGAGCTGTGAGAACAAAGAAGAGAAAGAGAAGTCTCTCCCAGCAGCCTCAGAAGCAACGGACTAAAGCTCCACAATCAACTTGATATACCCTGCATCTGTGGAATACCTGAATAGACAACCAATCATCCCAAATTAAGGAAGTGGACTTTAGGAGCAAGATCTATGATTTTTTCCCCTTTCCTCTTTTTGTGAATGTGTATGTGTATGCTTCTGTGTGAGATCTTGTCTGTATAGTCTTGCTTCCACCATTTGTCCTAGGGTTCTATCCGTCCATGTTTTTTTTTAATTTTTTTCTTAATAATTAATTTTAATAACGTTATTATACTTTACCTTCTTTCTTTCTTTCTTTCTTTCTTTCTTTCTTTCTTTCTTTCTTTCTTTCTTTCTTTCTTTCTTTCTTTCTTTCTTTCTTTCTTTCTTTCTTCCGTCCTTCCTTCCCTCCTTTAGACAACGAATCATCCCAAATTGAGGAGGTGGTCTCTGACAGCAAGATTTAGGATTTTTCCCCATTTACCTCTTTTAGTGAGGGTGTATGTGTATGCTTCTGTGTAAGATTTTGTCTGTATAGCTTTGCTTCCAACATTTGTCCTAAGGTTCTTTCTGTCCCCCTTTTTTTTTTTTTCTAAATAAGAATATTTTAATTCAATAACTTTATTATACTTTATTTTATTTTTACTGTATCTTCTTTCTTTCTGTCTTTTTTCCTTCTTTCCCTCCTTCCTTCCTTCCTCCCTCCCTCCCTCCTTTCTTTCCTTCTTGCCTTCTTTCCTTCTTTGCTTCTTTCTTTCTTCCTTCCTTCCTACCCTCCTTTCCTTCTTTCTTTCCTCATACTTCTACTAATTCCCTCTACTTTTTCTCCCTTTTATCCTGAGCCGTGTGGATGAAAACCTTTTGGTGCTCCAGCCAGGAGGCAGGGCTCTGCCTCTGAGGTAGGAGAGCCAACTTCAGGACACTGATCAACAAGAGACCTCCCAGCTCCACATAATATCAAACGGCGAAAATCTCCCAGAGACCTCCATCTTAACACCAGCACCCAGCTTCACTCAACGACCAGCAAGCCACAGTGCTGGAAAACCTATGCCAAACAACTAGCAAAACAGGAACACAACTCCACCCATTAGCAGAGAGGCTGCCTAAAATCATAATAAGGCCACAGACACCCCCAAACACACCACCAGATGTGAACCTGCCCACTAGAGAGACAAGATCCAGCCTCATCCACCACAACGCAGGCACTAGTCCCCTCCACCAGGAAGCCTACACAACCCACTGAACCAACCTTAGCCACTGGAGACGGACATCAAAAACAGGAGGAACTACGAACCTGCAGCCTGCAAAAAGGAGACCCCAAACACAGTAAGATAAGCAAAATGAGAAGACAGAAAAACACACAGCAGATAAAGGAGCAAGATAAAAATGCACCAGACCTAACAAATGAAGAGGAAATAGGCAGTCTACCTGAAAGAGAATTCAGAATAATGATAGTAAGGTTGATCCGAAATCTTGGAGATAGAATGGACAATAGATTGGACAAAATGCAAGAATCAGTTAACAAGGACCTAGAAGAACTAAAGATGAAACAAGCAACGATGAACAACACAATAAATGAAATTAAAAGTACTCTAGATGGGATCAATAGCAGAATAACTGAGGCAGAAGAACGGATCAGTGACCTGGAAGATAAAATAGTGGAAATAACTACTGCAGAGCAGAATAAAGAAAAAAGAATGAAAAGAACTGAGGACAGTCTCAGAGACCTCTGGGACAACATTAAACGCACCAACATTCGAATTATAGGGGTTCCAGAAGAAGAAGAGAAAAAGAAAGGGACTGAGAAAATATTTGAAGAGATTATAGTTGAAAACTTCCCTAATATGGGAAAGGAAATAGTTAATCAAATCCAGGAAGCACAGAGAGTCCCATACAAGATAAATCCAAGGAGAAATACGCCAAGACACATATTAATCAAACTGTCAAAAATTAAATACAAAGAAAACATATTAAAAGCAGCAAGGGAAAAACAACAAATAACACATAAGGGAATCCCCATAAGGTTAACAGCTGATCTCTCAGCAGAAACCCTACAAGCCAGAAGGGAGTGGCAGGACATACTGAAAGTGATGAAGGAGAAAAACCTGCAGCCAAGACTACTCTACCCAGCAAGGATCTCATTCAGATTTGATGGAGAAGTTAAAACCTTTACAGACAAGCAAAAGCTGAGAGAGTTCAGCACCACCAAACCAGCTTTACAACAAATGCTAAAGGATCTTCTCTAGGCAAGAAACACAAGAGAAGGAAAAGACCTATAATAACGAACCCAAAACAATTTAGAAAATGGGAAGAGGAACATACATATCGATAATTACCTTAAATGTAAATGGACTAAATGCTCCCACCAAAAGACACAGATTAGCTGAATGGATACAAAAACAAGACCCTTATATATGCTGTCTACAAGAGACCCACTTCAGACCTAGAGACACATACAGACTGAAAGTAAGGGGATGGAAAAAGATATTCCATGCAAATGGAAGCCAAAAGAAAGCTGGAGTAGCAATTCTCATATCAGACAAAATAGACTTTAAAATAAGGACTATTAAAAGAGACAAAGAAGGACACTACATAATGATCAAGGGATCGATCCAAGAAGAAGATATAACAATTGTAAATATTTATACACCCAACATAGGAGCATCTCAATACATAAGGCAAATACTAACAGCCATAAAAGGGGAAATCGACAGTAACACATTCATAGTAGGGGACTTAAACACCCCACTTTCACCCATGGACAGATCATCCAAAATGAAAATAAATAAGGAAACACAAGCTTTAAATGATACATTAAACAAGATGGACTTAATTGATATCTATAGGACACTCCATCCAAAAACAACAGAATACACATTTTTCTCAAGTGCTCATGGAACATTCTCCAGGATAGATCATATCTTAGGTCACAAATCAAGCCTTGGTAAATTTAAGAAAATTGAAATTGTATCAAGTATCTTTTCTGACCACAACACCATGAGACTAGATATCAATTACAGGAAAAGATCTGTAAAAAATACAAACACATGGAGGCTAAACAATACACTACTTAATAATGAAGAGATCACTGAAGAAATCAAAGAGGAAATCAAAAAATACCTAGAAATAAATGACAATGGAGACACAACGACCCAAAACCTGTGGGATGCAGCAAAAGCAGTTCTAAGGGGGAAGTTTATAGCAATACAAGCCCACCATAAGAAGCAGGAAACATCTCGAATAAACAACCTAACCTTGCACCTCAAGCAATTAGAGAAAGGAGAACAAAAAAACCCCAAAGCTAGCAGAAGGAAAGAAATCATAAAAATCAGATCAGAAATAAATGAAAAAGAAATGAAGGAAACAATAGCAAAGATCAATAAAACTAAGAGCTGGTTCTTTGAGAAGATAAACAAAATAGATAAACCACTAGCTAGACTCATCAAGAAAAAAAGGGAGAAGACTCAAATCAATAGAATTAGAAATGAAAAAGGAGAGGTAACAACTGACACTGCAGAGATAAAAGAGATCATGAGAGATTACTACAAGCAACTCTATGCCAATAAAATGGACAATCTGGAAGAAATGGACAAATTCTTAGAAATGCACAACGTGCCAAGACTGAATCAGGAAGAAATAGAAAATATGAACAGACCAATCACAAGCACTGAAATTGAAACTGTGATTAAAAATCTTCCAACAAAGAAAAGCCCAGGACCAGATGGCTTCACAGGCGAATTCTATCAAACATTTAGAGAAGAGCTAACACCTATCCTTCTCAAACTCTTCCAAAATATAGCAGAGGGAGGACCACTCCCAAACTCCTTCTACGAGGCCACCATCACCTTGATACCAAAACCAGGCAAGGATGTCACAAAGAAAGAAAACTACAGACCAATATCACTGATGAACATAGATGCAAAAATCCTCAACAAAATACTAGCAAACAGAATCCAACAGCACATTAAAAGGATCATACACCATGATCAAGTGGGGTTTATTCCAGGAATGCAAGGATTCTTCAATATACGCAAATCTATCAATGTGATAAACCATATTAACAAATTGAAGGAGAAAAACCATATGATCATCTCAATAGATGCAGAGAAAGCTTTTGACAAAATTCAACACCCATTTATGATAAAAACCCTGCAGAAAGTAGGCATAGAGGGAACTTTTCTCAACATAATAAAGGCCATATATGACAAGCCCACAGCAAACATCATCCTCAATGGTGAAAAACTGAAAGCATTTCCACTAAGATCAGGAACAAGACAAGGTTGCCCACTCATAGGGCAACCCAACATAGTTTTGGAAGTTTTAGCCACAGCAATCAGAGAAGAAAAGGAAATAAAAGGAATCCAAATCGGAAAAGAAGAAGTAAAGCTGTCACTGTTTGCAGATGACATGATCCTATACATAGAGAACCCTGAAGATGCTACCAGAAAACTACTAGAGCTAATCAATGAATTTGGTAAAGTGGCAGGATACAAAATTAATGCACAGAAATCTCTGGCATTCCTATATACTAATGATGAAAAATCTGAAAGTGAAATCAAGAAAACACTCCCATTTACCATTGCAACAAAAAGAATAAAATATCTAGGAATAAACCTACCTAAGGAGACAAAAGACCTGTATGCAGAAAACTCTAAGACACTGGTGAAAGAAATTAAAGATGATACAAATAGATGGAGACATATACCATGTTCTTGGATTGGAAGAATCAACATTGTGAAAATGACTCTACTACCCAAAGCAATCTATAGATTCAATGCAATCCCTATCAAACTACCACTGGCATTTTTCACAGAACTAGAACAAAAAATTTCACAATTTGTATGGAAACACAAAAGACCCCGAATAGCCAAAGCAATCTTGAGAATGAAAGAAGGAACTGGAGGAATCAGGCTCCCTGACTTCAGACTATACTACAAAGCTACAGTTATCAAGACGGTATGGTACTGGCACAAAAGCAGAAATATATATCAATGGAACAGGATAGAAAGCCCAGAGATAAACCCATGCACATATGGACACCTTATCTTTGATAAAGGTGGCAGTAATGTACAATGGAGAAAGGACAGCCTCTTCAATAAGTGGTGCTGGGAAAACTGGACAGGTACATGTAAAAGTATGAGATTAGATCACTCCCTAACACCATACACAAAAATAAGCTCAAAATGGATTAAAGACCTAAATGTAAGGCCAGAAACTATCAAACTCTTAGAGGAAAACATAGGCAGAACACTCTATGACATAAATCACAGCAAGATCCTTTCTGACCCACCTCCTAGAGTAATGGAAATAAAAACAAAAATAAACAAATGGGACCTAATGAAACTTCAAAGCTTTTGCACAGCAAAGGAAACCATAAACAAGACCAAAAGACAACCCTCAGAATGGGAGAAAATAATTGCAAATGAAGCAACTGACAAAGGATTAATCTCCAAAATTTACAAGCAGCTCATGCAGCTCAATAACAAGAAAACAAACAACCCAATCCAAAAATGGGCAGAAGACCTAAATAGACATTTCTCCAAAGAAGATATACAGACTGCCAACAAACACATGAAACAATGCTCAACATCATTAATCATTAGAGAAATGCAAATCAAAACTACAATGAGATATCATCTCACACCAGTCAGAATGGCCATCATCAAAAAATCTAGAAACAATAAATGCTGGAGAGGGTGTGGAGAAAAGGGAACACTCTTGCACTGCTGGTGGGAATGTGAATTGGTACAGCCACTATGGAGAACAGTATGGAGGTTCCTTAAAAAACTACAAATAGAACTACCATATGACCGAGCAATCCCACTACTGGGCATATACCCTGAGAAAACCAAAATTCAAAAAGAGTCATGTACCAAAATGTTCATTGCAGCTCTATTTACAATAGCCCAGAGATGGAAACAACCTAAGTGCCCGTCATCGGATGAATGGATAAAGAAGATGTGGCACATATATACAATGGAATATTACTCAGCCATAAAAAGAAACGAAATTGAGCTATTTGTAATGAGGTGGATAGACCTAGAGTCTGTCATACAGAGTGAAGTAAGTCAGAAAGAGAAAGACAAATACCGTATGCTAACACATATATATGGAATTTAAGAAAAAAAATGTCATGAAGAACCTAGGGGTAAAGCAGGAATAAAGACGCAGACCTCCTAGAGAACGGACTTGAGGTTATGGGGAGGGGGAAGGGTGAGCTGTGACAGGGCGAGAGAGAGTCATGGGCATATACACACTAACAAACGTAGCAAGGTAGATAGCTGGTGGGAAGCAGCCGCATGGCACAGGGATATTGGCTCGGTGCTTTGTGACAGCCTGGAGGGGTGGGATAGGGAGGGAGGGAGGGAGGGAGACGCAACAGGGAAGACATATGGGAACATATGTTTATGTATGACTGATTCACTTTGTTATAAAGCAGAAACTAACACACCATTGTAAAGCAATTATACTCCAATAAAGATGTTAAAAAAATTAAAAAAAAAAAAAAAGAAAATGAGGTGTATACATACAATGTAATATGATTCAGCCTCAACAAAGAAGGGAATTCTGCTGTTTGCAGAAACAGGATGAAGCTAGAGGACATTATACTAAGTGAAATAAGCCATTCCAGAAGAACAAACACTGCATATACCACTTATATGAGGAGTCTAAAATTGTCGAACTCAGTACCAGTCAGTAGAATGATAGTTGCCAGAAGATGAGGAGGAGACAGGGGAAGATATTAATCAAAGCACTAAGCTTCAGTTATACAAGATGAGTAAGTCCTAGACATCCAGGTGTACAGGATAGTATCTAGAGTTAATTATACTGCATTGTATACTTAAAATTTTTCTAAGGGGGTAGATCTTATAGTAAGTGCACTTATCAAAGAAAACACTAATAATAAGTAAAGAGGACAGTAGAAAACTTTTGGTGGTGATGGATATGTTATGGTATAGATGGTGGTGATGGTTTCACTGGAGTATACTTATCTCCAAACTGATCAAGACATTTACCTTAAATATGTACAGCTTTATGTACGTCAATAATACTTCAATAACATGGTTATAAAAAAGAATGTTTCAACCTTATTTTATTACTGGATAGAGGCACAGCTGTGTCAATGAGTGCCCACGTAAGAGTAAAGAAAATTTAATTAAATATTCAGTTAATTAACATTAGCAAACAATAAGCTTGCAGTTAGATCAAAGGGCCCTGTGCTTCCACTAAGCCTTTTATCAGAGACACATTATTTACTTTAAAACATCAAATCAGCACTACTATTATTCCTAGTGCTTTTTTTTTTAAAGCTATATTGGAGTATAATTCCTTTACAATGGTGTGTTGGTTTCTGCTGTATAACAAAGTGAATCAGCTATACATATACATATATCCCCATATCTCCTCCCTCTTGCGTCTCCCTCACAACATCCCTATCCCACCTCTCTGTGTGGTCACAAAGCACCAAACTGATCTCCCTGTGCTATGCAGGTGTTTCCCAATAGCTATCTATTTTATATTTGGTACTATATATAATTCCATGCCACTCTCTCACTTCGTCCCAGCTTACCCTTCCCCCTCCCCGTGTCCTCAAGTACATTCTCTACTTCTGTGTCTTAATTTACATATATATGTGTTAGCATACAGTATTTGTTTTTCTCTTTCTGACTTACTTCACTCTGTATGATAGACTCTAGGTCCATCCACCTCACTACAAATAACTCACTTTCATTTCTTTTTATGGCTGAGTAATATTCCATTGTATATATGTGCCACATCTTCTTTATCCACTCATCTGTTGATGGACACTTAGGTTGCTTCCATGTCCTGGTGATTGTAAATAGAGCTGCAATGAACATTGTGGAACATGACTCTTTTTGAATTATGGTTTTCTCAGGGTATATGCCCAGTAGTAGGATTGCTGGGTCATATGGTAGTTCTAATTTTAGTTTTTTAAGGAAGCTCCAGACTGTTTTCCATAGTGATTGCATCAGTTTACATTCCCACCAACAGTGCAAGAGGGTTCCCTTTTCTCCACAGCCTCTCCAGAATTTATTGTTTATAGACTTTTTGATGATGGCCATTCTGACTGGTGTGAGGTGATACCTCACTGAAGTTTTGATTTGCATTTCTCTAATGATTAGTGATGTTGAGCATTCTTTCATGTGTTTGTTGGCAATCTGTATATCTTCTTTGGAGAAATATCTATTTATGTCTTCTGCTCATTTTTAGATTAGGTTGTTTGCTTTTTTGACATTGAGCTGCATGAGCTATTTGTAAATTTTTGAGATTAATCCTTTGTCAGTTGCTTCATTTGCAAATATTATTTCCTGTTCTGAGGGTTCTTTTTTCGTCTTGTTTATGGTTTCCTTTGCTATGCAAAAGCTTTTAAGTTTCATTAGGACCCATTTGTTTATTTTTGTGTTTATTTCCATTTCTCTAGGAGGTGGGTCAAAAAGGATCTTGCTGTGATTTATACGACTGAGTGTTCTGCCTAGGCTTTCCTCTAAGAGTTTTATAGTGTCTGGCCTTACATTTAGGTCTTTAATCCATTTTCAGTTTATTTTTGTGTATGGTGTTAGGGAGTGTTCAAATTTCACTCTTTTACATGTAGGTGTCCAGCACCAATTATTGAAGAGGCTGTATTTTCTCCATTGTATATTCTTGCCTCCTTTATGAAAAAATAAGGTGGCCATATGTGCATGAGTTTATCTCTGGGCTTTCTATCTTGTTCCATTGATCTATATTTGTTTTTGTGCCAGTACCATACTGTCTTGATTACTGTAGCTTTGTAGTATAGTCTGAAGTCAGGGAGCCTGATTCCTCCAGCTCCTTATGTCCTTCTCAAGCTTGCTTTGGCTTTTCAGGGTCTTTTGTGTTTCCATACAAATTGTGAAAAATTTTGTTCTAGTTTTGTGAAAAATGCCATTGGTAGTTTGATAGGGATTGCATTGAATCTGTAGATTGCTTTGGGTAGAATAGTCATTTTCACAACGTTGATTCTTCCAATCCAAGAACATGGTATATCTCTCCTTATGTTTATATCATCTTTAATTTCTTTCACCAGTGTCTTAGAGTTTTCTGCATACAGGTCTTTTGTCTCCTTAGGTAGGTTTATTCGTAGATATTTTATTCTTTTTGTTGCAATGGTAAATGGGAGTGTTTTCTTAATTTCACTTTCAGATTTTTTATCATTAGTGTATAGGAATGCAAGAGATTTCTGTGCATTAATTTTGTATCCTGCTACTTTACCAAATTCATTGATTAGCTCTAGTAGTTTTCTGGTAGAGTCTTTAGGATACCCTTTGTATGGTATCATGTCATCTGCAAAAAGTGACAGATTTACTTCTTCTCTTCCGATTTGGATTCCATTTATTTCTTTTTCTTCTCTGATAACTGTGGCTAAAACTTACAAAACTATGTTCAAATATAGTGGTGAGAGTGTGCAACCTTGCCTTGTTCCTGATCTTAGTGGAAATGGTTTCAGTTTTTCACCTTTGAGAATGATGTTGGCTGTGGGTTTGTCATATATGGCCTTTATTATGTTGAGCTAAGTTCCCTCTATGGGTGCTTTCTGGAGGGTTTTTATCATATATGGTGTTGAATTTTGTCAAAAGCTTTTTCTGCGTCTACTGAGCTGATCGTATGATTTTTATCCTTTAATATTTTAATATGGTGTATCACATTGATTGATTGGCATATACTGAAGAATCCTTGAATTCCTGGGATAAATCCCCATTGATCATGGTGTGTGATCAATTTAATATGCTGCTGGATTATGTTTTCTAATATTTTGTTGAGGATTTTTGCATCTATGTTCATCAGGGATATTGGCCTGTAGTTTTCTTTCTTTGTGACATCTTTGTCTGGTTTTGGTATCAGGGTGATGGTGGCCTCGTAGAATGAGTTTGGGAGTGTTCCTCCCTCTGCTATATTTTGGAAAAGTTTGAGAAGCATAGGTGTTAGCTCTTCTCTAAATGTTTGATATAATTAACCTGTGAAGCCATCTGGACCTAGGCTTTTGTTTGTTGGAAGATTTTTAATCACAGTCTCAATTTCAGTGCTTGTGTTTGGTCTGTTTATATTTTCTATTTTTTCCTGGTTCTTTTCCTGGTTCTTTCTTGGAAAGTTGTGCTTTTCTAAGGATTTTCCCATTTCTTCTGGGTTGTCCATTTTATAAGCATATAGTTGCTTATAGTAATCTCCCAGGATCCTTTGTATTTCTGCAGTGTCAGTTGTTACTTCTCTTTTTTCATTTCTAATTCAATTGATTTGAGTTTTCTCCCTTTTTTCCTTGATGTGTCTGGCTAATGGTTTATCATGTTTGTTTATCTTCTCAGAGAACCAGCTTTTAATTTTATTGATCTTTGCTATCGTTTCCTTCATTTCTTTTTCATTTATTTCTGATCTTATTTTATGATATCTTTCCTTCTGCTAACTTTGTTTTTTTGTTGTTGTTCTTCTTCTTTCTCTAATTACTTTAGGTGTAAAGTTAGGTTGTTTATTTGAGGTGTTTCTTGTTACTTGAGGTAGGATTGCGTTGCTATAAACTTCCCTCTTAGAACTGCTTTTGGTGCATCCCATAGGTTTTGGGTCATCGTGTTTTCTTTGTCATTTGTTTCTAGGTAATTTTTATTTCCTCTTTGATTTCTTCAGTGATCTCTTGGTATTTCAGAACATATTGTTTAGCTTCCATGTGTTTTGGTTTTTTACAGGTTTTATCCTGTAGTTGATATCTAGTCTCATAGCATTTTAGTCAGAATAGATACTTGATACTATTTCAATTTTCTTAAATTTATACAGGATATAATCTATCCTGGAGAATGTGCTATGAGCACTTGAGAGAAGAAATTGTATTCTGTTGCTGTTGGATGGAATGTCCTTTAAATATCAATCAAGTCCATCTTGTTTAATGTATCATTTAAAACTTGTGTTTTGTTATTTATTTTCATTTTAGGTGATCTGTCCATTGGTGAAAATGGCTTGTTAAATTTCCCTTGTATGATTGTGTTACAGTCGACTTCCCCTTTTATGGCTGTTAGCATTTGCCTTATGTATTGAGGTGCTCCTATGTAGGATGCATAAATATTTACAATTGTTATATCTTCTTCTTGGATTGATCCCTTGATCATTATGTACTGTTCTTCTTTGTTTCTTGTAATACTCTTTATTTTAAAGACTATTTTCTCTGATATGAGAATTGCTACTGCAACCTTCTTTTGATTTCCATTTGCATGGAGTATCTTTCTCCATCCCCTTACTTTCAGTCTGTATGTGTCCCTAGGTCTGATGTGGTCTCTTGTGGACAGCATATACATGGGTCTTGTTTTTGTATCCATTCAGGCAGTCTATGTCTTTTGGTTGGAGAATTTAGTCCATTAACATTTAAGGTAGTTATAAATATTTATGTTCCTATTACCATTTTTGTAATTATTTTGGGTTTGTTCTTGTAGGTCTTTTCCTTCTCTTGTGTTTCCTGCCTAGAGAAGTTCCTTTAGCATTTGTTGAAATGCTGGTTTCGTGGTGCTGAATTCTGTTAGCTTTTGCTTGTCTGTATAGGTTTTAATTTCTCCATCAAATCTGAATGAGATCCATGCTGAGTAGAATAATCTTGGTTGTAGGTTTTTCCCTTTCATCACTTTAAATATGTCCTGCCACTCCCTTCTGGCTTGCAGACTTTCTGCTGAAAGATCAGCTGTTAACTTTATGGGGATTCCCTTGAATATTATTTTTTGTTTTTCCCTTGCTGCTTTTAATATTTTTCTTTGTATTTAATTTTTAATAGTTTGATTAATATGTGTCTTGGTGTGTTCCTCCTTGGATTTATCCTGTATGGGACTCTCTGTGCTTCCCGGATTTGGTTGACTATTTTTTTTTCCCATATTAGGGAAGTTTTCAACTATAATCTCTTCAAATATTTTCTCAGTCCCTTTCTTTTTTACTTCTTCTTCTCAGACCTCTATAATTGAATGTTGGTATGTTTAATGTCCCAGAAGTTTCTGAGACTGTCCTCAATTATTTTCCTTCTTTTTTCTTTATTCTGCTCTGCAGTAGTTATTTGTAATATTTTATCTTCCTATTCACTTATCCATTCTTTTGCCTCAGTTATTCTGCTATTGATTCCTTCTACTGAATTTTTAATTTCATTTATTTTGTTGTTCATCATTGTTTTTTTGCTCTTTAGTTCTTCTAGGTCCTGGTTAAAGTTTTCTTGTATTTTCTCCATTCTATTTCCAAGGTTTTGGAGCATGTTTACTCTCATTACTCTGAATTCTCTTTCAGGTAGACTGCATATTTCATCTTTATTTGTTTGGTCTCGTGGGTTTTTACCTTACTCTTTCATTTGCTTTATATTTCTCTGTCTTCTCATTTTGCTTAACTTACTGTGTTTTGGGTGACCTTTTCACAGGCTGCAAGTTTGTAGTTACTGTTGTTTTTGGTGTCTGCCCCCAGTGGGTAGGGTGGTTCAGTGGGTTGTGTAGACTTCCTGATACAGGGGACTAGTGCCTGTGTTCTGGTGGATGAGGCTGGACCTTGTCTTTCTGGTGGGCAGGTCTGTATCTGCTCATGTATTTTTTTGGTGTCCATGACCTTATTATGATTTTAGGCAGTCTTTCTTCTAATGGGTGGGATGTGTTCCTGTCCTGCTAGTTGTTTGGCATAGGGTGTCCAGCACTGTGGCTTTCTGGCCATTGAGTGGAGCTGGGTCTTAACATTGAGATGGAGATCTCTTGGAGAGTTTTCGCCATTTGATATTACGTGGCGCTGGGAGGTCTCTGGTGGACTAGTGTCCTGAACTCAGCTCTCCCACCTCAGAGCCACAGGCCTGACAACCCACTGGAGCACCAAGACCCTGTCAGCCACATGGCTCAGAAGAAAAGGGAGAAAGAAAGAAAGAAAGAAAGAAAAAGAAAGAAAGAAAGAAAGAAAGAAAGAAAGAAAGAAAGAAAGAAAGAAAGAAAGAAAGAAAGAAAGAAAGAAAGAAAGAAAAGAAACAAAGAAAGAAAGAAAGAAGGAAAGAAAGAAAGAGAGAGAGAAAGAATAAAATAAAATAAAATATAGTTATTAAAATAAAAAATTAAAAATAATTATTAAAAATAAAAAAAAGTAATACAAAGAGAAAAAAAGGAAAGAAAGATGAGAGCAACCAAAGCAAAAATCAAATCCACCCATGATAACAAGCACTAAAAATATACTAAAGCAAACAAACAAACAAAAAAACCCTGACAGATAGACCACTAGGACAAATGGTAACAGCAAAGCTATACAGACAAAATCACACAAAGAAGCATACACCTACACAGTCACAAAAAGAGAAAAAGGAAAAAAAAAAATCTATCTATCTATCTATATCTATCTATCTATCTATCTATCTATCTATATATATCGTTGCTCCCAAAGTCCACTGCCTCAATTTTGGAATGATTCATTGTCTATCCAGGAATTCCACAGATGCAGGGGACATCAAGTTGAGTGTGGAGATTTAATCCACTGCTCCTTAAGCTGCTGGGTGAGATTTCCCTTTCTCTTCTTTGTTTGCCCAGCTCCTGGGGTTTAGCTTTGGGTTTAGCCCCTCCTCTGCATGTAGGTCCCCTGAGGGTATCTGTTCTTCACTCAGGCAAGACAGCATTAAAGGAACAGCTGATTAGGGGGTTCTGGCTCACTCAGGCCGGGGGGAGAGAGGGGTATGGAATTCGGGGTTAGCCTGTGGCAGCAGAGGCCAACGTGATGGTTCCACAGCCTGAGACATGCCACGTGTTCTCCACAGGAAGTTGTCCCTGGATCACAGGACTCTGACAGTGGCAAGCTGCACAGGCTCCTGGGAGGAGAGGTGTGGATACAGGCTTGCACACAGGCTTCTTGGTTGCTGCAGCAGCAGCCTTAATGTTTCATGCCTGTCTCTGGTGTCTGCACTGGTAGCTGCAGCTCATGACCCTCTCTGGAGCTTGTTTAGGCAGTGCTCTGAATCTCTTCTCCTCGAGCACCCCAAGAGCACCCCAAGGCAAGAGCACCTTGCCTCTTCGGCAGGTCCAGACATTTCCCCACACTCTTTCCCAGCTAGCTGTGGCATAGTAGCCCCCTTCAGGCTGTTTTAATGCAACCAACCCTAGTCCTCTCCCTGGGATCTGACGTCGGAAAACCTGAGCCTCAGCTCCCAGCCCGCATCCCAGGCGGGTGAGCAGACGAGCAGCACTCTCAGGCTGGTGAGTGCCGGTCGGCACTGATCCTCTGTGTGGGAATCTCTCCACTTTGCCCTCTGCACCCCTGTTGCTGTGCTCTCCTCCATGGCTCTGAAGTTTCCTCCCTGCCATCCCCCTCCGTCTCTGCCAGTGAAGGGGCTTCCTAGTGTGTGGAAACTTTCCCTCCTTCACAGCTCCCTCCCACTGGTGCAGGTCCCATCCCTATCCTTTTGTCTCTGTTTATTCTTTTTTCTTTTGCCCTACCCAGGTAGTGGGGAATTTCTTGCCTTTTGGGAGGTCTGGGGTCTTCTGCCAGCGTTCAGTAGGTGTTCTGTAGGAGTTGTTCCACATGTAGATGTATTTCTGATGTATTTGTGGGGAGGAAGGTGATCTCCATGTCTTACTCTTCTGCCATCTTGAAGGTCTCCTTCTATTTTTCCTACTTTATATGTGTCACTCTGCTTCTCACTCTCTTTTTCATTGCTCTCCCAAGATTTTCTCATTTGAGGTCCCCAAAGATCAGCTCTGATAAGCTATATTGCCTTGGTGTCTTCTGTTGTCACTTTTGACACTGATTGGCCCTATCTAGCTGAGAGAAGTGGTAATACACTGCTTTAGTCTTACTCTTTTCCTTGCTTCCTTTGTGACAAAAGAAAAGATTATGAACCTCGATAGTTTGAACTCGTTTCTGTGTGGACAAAATACAAAAACTACAGAGAAATGTCTTTTCACACATTTTCAGGTGTTTTTCTCTTCCTAAAGGGTCATGTGCTTAAATGCAAGAATTTTGCTCCCTGGCACATAGAAGCATGATGTTTACCATTTTTCACTGCATAACCAGAGATATTTATATATGAATTTCCAGGAAATTTCTTCTGGGTCATATGAATAAAGAAATCTAATCAAAATGGACTGCTTTTTCAGAACACTGATAAATGCAAATTATGTGCTAAATAACATAAATTTTAGTATTTTTTGTCTATTAATGACATGCTAGTTTCATGGGCAGTGTTTATCAAATGACTTTGCTTGTTGCAAAATACATAGGACAATTAAGTGCAATTTATTTGTAAATAATTTGTAAATTTGTAAATTGTCTTTAGAATTCTTTTTATGGATTAATTGCCAGAATTAAGAGAAGTCTCAAAGTAAAATAAATTTAGGGAGTTGAAGTCGGTCAAGGGGAGGAGAGGCAAATAGACAACAAGTATCAGGTTGGTTTTCCTACAGTTTGGCACTTTCCATCTTTCCTGGTCCTTCCTTTTCCAGTCTCTGACATTCTCTCAAGATCCTTTTAATCCTGGCTCCTGAATCCACTTTACTCCAACTTTAAACATACTCTAAGCAGCAGGATTATATGGATTCTTTTGCTCAGCTAATGCTCATCTTTGTTTTGCTGCTAGTCAGCCTTGGTGGGTGACTCAGTTGACCTTTCAGACTGTAGCTCCGTGGGGACTGATTGAATGCTTTCCTGAAATTCAGTTCTTTATTAACCAGCTACCTGATTTCTCAGCAACCTTCTTATGGTAAAACAATGTCAGGGTATCTTATTGGTCCTCCTTGTCCTTATTGACTGAGTTACCTCGCTTTCACCGTGATTATGTTCCAAGGATTTCTAATTTCCAATTCTTCTCTGCTTCTCATGTAGACACACACACACACACACACACACACACACACACAAACACACACATACTCTCTTTCTCTCCCTCTCTCTCTCTCTCTTTCTCTCAGTGGCTCCTACTTGTGTACACTAGTCTCATCCATACATAAAGATGAATATATTAGGGGCTTCCCTGGTGACGCAGTGGTTGAGAGTCCGCCTGCCGATGCAGGGGACACGGGTTCATGCCCCACTCTGGGAAGATCCCACATGCCGCAGAGCAGCTGGGTGCGTGAGCCATGGCTACTGAGCCTGCTGGTCTGGAGCCTGTGCTCCGCAACGGGAGAGGCCACGACAGTGAGAGGCCTGCGTACTGGAAAAAAAAAAAAAAATGAATATATTAAATTTCAGGAAAAAATTATCACTGTATCTAAGACCTCAGAATAATAATTGAAAAGAGAGTTATCTTTAGTTTGTCTGAAAAAAGAGGGAAAGAAATCCCCCAAACCTAAAATTATTTCTGTCATCTAAATTGAAGTCTGTATGATAAGTTTTGAAACCTGAAAATATTAATAACGTTCAATTCTTAGCAAAATAAGAATTCCTTAATTTAATTGATGTTTTTCTTCTAGAACTTGGGTCTTCAATGATTTAAGACCCTGCCATTTACATATTAATTTCATTTGTTTCTAAGTGTCTTTGTTTTTATTATAAAGAGTATATAATTAATTGTATTAGATTAACATCATCTCATTAGTTAGATATTTTGTTTTTTCCTCTTAAATACCATATTTGCTACTTCTTAACTAAATATTTCATCTATTTCATGTGTATAATGCAGTGGCTTTTTATGAAGAATATTTTTACAATAATATTATGGAGTTCTCACTCCTATTTCATTTAAATGTGAACTACTGTGCATTTTTCAACAGAACACATGAGGTCAAGGGCATGTTAGCAGTTGCCACACTGCCAAAAATATTCTTGACATACAATGGGCAAATCTCTCTCTCTCTTTGTATAACTTACCTTGATTTCACTTTTTGTTTGCTTGTTTATTTTGTTTGTTTTGTTTTGTTTTACCTTGTACTTAAAACCTTCTAACATAGTATGTACTTACTTGTATTTATTTTTATTTACTGCTTTTTCTGCTATAATTTTCTGGGATCCAAGGCAAAATTAAAGAAATTGTTTAAACAGTTTGTCACATTTCAACTCAATTTATATGAATTTGTCATACATAAAATGATAGAAATATTGACAACTTTGTAATGTCGGAACAATCAAGAATGAGTGAGCAGACGGGAGAGAGAACTTTATGTAAATTTATACAAAAGGCCACTCAAAATCAGCAAAACAAGTTAGGCTAGGAAAATTACATAGATGAATCATGTTAGAAAAAAAGTAATGGGAGGCAGAGAAACAGAAATTAGCTTGTTTTATAAAATACGTGTTTAAGAAAAAATATTATGATGATCATAATGTATTAAGCATATCCAACGTGACTGACCACAATATTCATAATCTTACTCTATTCAACATTCTTGTAAACTAACTTGGTTAAATAATGGAACTCAAAGAATGCTTTTTCAAAAAGTACCTAACTATACAGTCTCTAACTCTAGAAGTAACCATATGAAGATGAGAGAAAGATTAAAGTACTTTATTTGTATGAACAGTGTTTCATATGTCCAAGAGACATTACACTGGCCAAGTGAAACAGGCAAGGAAGACTTTATTCAAGGTTATTGCAATAAGGGAGAGAGGTTGAATTGAACTCTATTGAAAGAAAAAGTGGGAGAACTTTCAAGCTCTGGGGTCATCTAATGGAAAAGTACTGGGACTTTAGGGAGGAAATTGGCTGATTGTACTGTGTTTGCTAATGTTGCCTATGGAAGTTAGGCTCCTACCCTCCCACAGAGACTGGTTGCTAGGGACTTTACCTTTCTTAAAGGTTACATTTCAAAGGGATGGCTTCCAGGGCTTTGAGAAAGACATTCCTGGGTTATAAAACTGGCAAGAGGCTAAGAAGATTTACATCTCAAAGGAGCAGTGAAAAAATCTATAATTTTAAGTGTTCTAGAGTAAGTGCTCTAAGAAAAGGGAGGTCAGGGGTCTATAGTTAGAAGGAAACTTGTCTAAAGTTTAGTCCAGCTGAGGGGCGTGTTCAGACTGTGCTCAGGTCTCCACAATGATCTCTCTCTCTTGCTCTGTCTCTTAGTCTGTCTCTCTGTCTGTCTCTCTCATTCTTTTATTTTTCTTCTAGTAGCAAATATTTGCAACCCAGAGAAAACCGTTTTTTGGTGTGGTCCATTACAGAGATGAGCAGGTGAATTTATGATTCCATTTTAAGACTTATAGTCAAGGAACTTTTATTTTTTTCCTTGTGTTCAGAGTTGCAGCAAATGAACATGCCTGGTCTGAGTGCTCAAGATTAATAGAAGTCTTGATACAATTCTATAACACAGTATATTAACCACGTAGAAAACTACATTATTTATGGTAGAAATTTAAATTACTTAGGTGTGTACTACTTGTTAGACATCAACATTCTGTTTTCTATTTCTAAATAGCTTGTAAATGTTAAAAACTAGTCAACATAAGAACTATATACAAGGGACTTGTTTACTTAGTGGCCACAATTGGCTATTAAGAACAACTTGGGTATACCTGCTTTAAGTGGACAAAAACAAGCAAATACATTATAGAAATCTATAACCTAGTGCACTGTAAAGTAGGTAAATCTTTCTATTAAACTATATATGTATAGATCTACCTATTTGTACAGTTATACACTGCTTATTATAAAATAAGTATGTACGTATATTAGTATATATAATTTTTTTTTAGCTATATTATTTGAGGAAGATATATATATTTTAATATTACATTTTTGCTTGCTCCAAATAACTTGGGAATATATTAATATATAACAAAAATCAATAGATATCTACTATTAAAATGTTATGATTTTGATTACTATTTAAATTACTACTAAATTATGATTTTAATTAAAAATTTACCTAATATAGTGGAAACACATGCATATCATATTTCATACTTTTGCTTTTATTACCATGAAGTTCAGAGTTAGACTTCATGTTTAATCATTAGTCTTAGAGGTCGATTTATTTACTTGTTCTGTATCACTGATTCTAAACAGCCAAGGAAAGACAAGCCTCCCCTAAGAAGGTGTTTTAGAGTCTGTGTTCATGAAATTTTTCATCATATTATTGCATGATTTATAAAAAATGTGAGAACTATGTGTTTTACTATCTACAAGTTTAATAACCTTTTTATGTACATGGCTTTTATTGATTTACTTCAAATTCTTTCCAGAAGAACAATTTATATTACATATTCTTTACTCCAGTAAGTATATATTTTCCCCTTGAAAAGCTTTAAGTAATTAAAATACAGCATAATTTAAAAAATAAAGCATGATTAGGTTTAGCAAACATTTATTGAACACTATAACATATGATATGTTGTAGACAGAAATATGAATGACCTGATTTTTCTCCCCTGGTAAATCTTGGTAAGGAAATGAACTTTTGAGGAGACAATTCAGTGTTGTTTACAGGAAACAGTATCTGCGGAGAGGTTAAAGCTAATGGACTCTGGAGTCAGACTAACTGAATTTAGATTCTCAACTTTACAACTGACTAGCTGTGTGGTCTTTGGCAAGTTATTAACCTTTCTGTATTTATATTTCATTATGCATAAAAGGATAATAATATTAACTACTTCATATGCTTGTTGTCTGGATTACATAATTAATGTATGTGACATGCTTAGCCTAGAACTAAAGTTATATCATTAACCAAATATAATTTATAATTGTGACTAGTGGGGCTTAGATTAGGAAATGTTAATTTCCTAAACATTTCCAACTTCCTGAGGAAAGTTAGGGATGACTTCTTGGAAAGCTCTCTTGCAGAGATGATTCTGGCTCTTGAAGACTGAATACAAATTCTATAAATGAAGAAAAGGGTTGTAGAGAAGCCCAGGAATGGAGAGGGATGAGCAGTTGACAAAGGCAAATCTTGAAATGTCATCAGTTTTATATAATTGTAAAGGGTAAGGTGGGGAGTGGAAGGAGCACTAGAGAGATAAGCAGAAGTTTGCTCATGAAAAGAATTGTATGTCCCTCAAAAGAAATTTGACTTTACCTTGTAGGTGATAGATATAAATTAAAAGTATTTTTAAAAAAGGGAGCAAATTGGTCAGATTGGATTTTGCACAGGTCTCTTAGGATGCAATAGTTTGAGAGAAATAAGATGGGAGGCAGAAAAGAGCTTAGGAAACTATTGAAAATTGCACTGGATAATAAAGATTAAGTTGTTCTATAGTCCTAAGGATTAATTTACAGGATTTTGAAATAACACTATTTATTTTCCTTACTTATTTTATATTTTGAAATTTCAGTGAGAAGAAAACGTACTAGTCACAGGGGAACAAATTCTCATGAGAATAGCATAAATGAGAGAAGAAAGTTGACATCGTTGCTGATAATATTTCCCAGAAAGAAAAAGTTGGCTTCATATTATATTACCATTAAGATGATTTCTAAATGTTTTTGTAGGAAGTTTGTAAACATCCTATACCATAATTATATAGAGGTAGAATTAATAACATGATTTCTTCCCTTTTCTAATTTAAAAAAGTTGTAGTAGTAATATCAGTGGTAGTAGTAGTGGTCTTATAACTTATTTGGTATGGAAAATTAGATTATATTTGAATTAAGATAATAAAATTAAAAAGCATTTAAGTTCATGTCTGCTCATTTGAGTAAGCTCTTGCATCAATAATTATTTTTCTTTCTACTGTTTACATCTTCCCTTGCATGTTGATGAATATCCTTATTGTTTGAATTTTTAATATAAACATACTTTTGTTCAATAGGAAATACTGGTGTTCCTTCTCTCATGTATAATCTGTGCTCTTATTTTTTATTTTTTGTCTGTGTTGGGTCTTAGTTGCAGCACACAGGTTCTTCGTTGTGGCGTGCAGGATTCTCTCCAGTTGTGGGTGTGGGTTTTCTCTCTCTAGTTGTGGTGCGTGGGTTCCAGGACACATGGGCTCTGTAGTTTGTGACATGTGGGCTCTCTTGTTGAGGCGTGCAAGCTCGGCAGTTGTGGTGTGCGGGCTTAGTTGCCCCACGGCATGTGGGATCTTAGTTCTCCAACCAGGGGTCGAACTAGCATCCCCTCCACTGGAAGGCAGGTTCTTTACCACTGGACCACCAGGGAAGTCCCCTATTATCTATGATCTTATTAAAGTAACTACGCAGATGTACAGTACTTCTGTAGAGTGCATGCTAAGCTCACAACACCCTGTGTGTGGTTCACCCAACCCCTTGCTGAGGTAGAAAGAGCAGTGCTCTCCTTTTTGTTAGTCTGAGGAGACTGTGACTCGGGCTGGTCAGATGACTTGCCCAAGGAGTAGCCTGATATTTATATCCAGGCTTTTTGACTTTGCATCCAATGCTTATTTTCTATTATAGCATTACTCCATGTCCTGGGAACAGTAGAAAAAGAAGTAATCTGAACTGTAGCCCAGATTCATAGATAACTAAATTTAAACCCTATTACTGAGGATGATAAAATGGTATTTGGGTCATTTGAGGATTTATTCTGAAGGAAGGGAGGTAGTGAACCTGTGAATTGAGTCAGAGAACAGCTTGAACAAACAACTACAAAAAAAGCAAAACCCAGGCATTGACATATGCTTAATTTCTCAGGCATATTATTTAATTTCTCCAATTCTCCCTTAAAATAATTTATCTAGTGAATTATAATAACTATTATCTCACAAAGAAGTTAAGGTTAAATAATGAATATATACAAAAAGCCAAGTATAGTATGTGGGAATTTAAGTTCTTAATACATATTAGGTCTTTTCATTAGTTAACTTTATAGATCTTTGATTGAATTCTTGAAAGAATAGTTCCTTGAGAAATGCTTGGCTTTTGACAAGGTTGTACCCCAAAGTAAAGTATGGTTTAGGGCCAGTAGGGGGCAGCAGAGCACCAGTCCCAAATCCACAAATCTGGGAGCTACCTCCTAAACATTTTACAGTGCAGGTGAGACAAGCCCTTGAACTTTCCCAGAGATCCAGACTAGTTGGGAAAGAACCGAAGAGCTAAAGCTGTAGTAAACGTGCTTACACAACTACAAGCTAAGGTTTGGCAAAGCAGACATCCAAACAAAGACTGGAAAGCCAACTGAAATAAAAAGTAGTGTCAGCTAAGCCACATCCAGTTGCACAACAAATCATAAAAATAGTTAATAAGGGGCGAGAATGAAATTGAAATGGGTGTGATCAGATCCTCAGTTTTGGGGCAGATGCATCTTGTGGTATTGGAAGAGGTTTTGCCTGCTTCTAAAACGGGGCTCCACTTTGCCCTATCGAGGACATGGCTATTGCATTGTTCTATGTCATTCCCTCAAGGCAACCTGCTCGTACAGTGCTTCAGGCTTGGAGTGGACATCGTACTTACTAAATCATTATCAGTAGAATTATCACTAAGTGAGAAGCTAAGAAACCTTGAAGAGAAGCATAGACTCCCAGGTCAGTTTTTAGGACTTTGCCTCCCCAATACATGAGATGTTAGAGATTTCACTGCTAGACAGGATAATCTAATATTATAACAATTTTAATTTACTCTGTTTCATCCATGAGTTCCCAGGCTAAATGGTCCTTTATTCACACAATGGAAATCTTAATAGTAGTATGTGCAAAGGGGATGAATAGGGCACAGCTGAGGATGTCCAACCTAAGGATGTACAAAACATTTGGGGGACAGTGGGTAAACCAGGGGGCCCTATTAAGTTCAGGGTGGAATCAGATGCTCTGCCTCCCTTGAACCAATGTACATTATGTCTTTCAGTTCTCTTGATTTAGCAGGACAAAATAGGTCATAGAATAAAAATAAGGTAAAAATATAATAGCAGAACTCAGCTTTTGTCATATCATGTTTATACTTTGGAGACATATCCTCTTCTGGAAATTACAGGGATCTTAGTTATTTATTTTATTAGCTCAAATGGTAGATAATTAAAGTTCTTTTTTCTTATTGTAACCACATTTACCTATTTCCAGAAGTACATAAGCTAAAAGGGCAGATAAACCTCTTTCTCTAGGGTCATAAGTGGTGTAAGAATGGGGCTGAGAATTGGAGGTAGTAATGTTATCTTCTCAAAAATTTTCTATCTACTTAAACTCTTTCCAGAATATGAAAACATTTTCTTCATTTATGGACAAATATCTTGAATTGTTGCTTTCTTAAATATTCCTTCATGTGACTTTCTTAAATATTCCTTCATGTGACTTTCTTAAATATTCCTTCAGTGACTTGTTATTAGTGAACATCTTCAGCACTTCTGCATTAGATCTTTTAAGAAGGATGTTTAAATCTCAGGTATCAAGACATTCCACTCCCAGAGGGATGATGACTTGTCACTCACTCCTATTCAGTTTCAAATTGCTCTGGATGTCCTTCTGCTCTTAGACAGCACTAGAGAGCTGTTATACATTGAATTGTGTCCCCCCAAAGTTCACATGTTGAAGTCCTAACTCCCAGAAACTCAGAATATGACCTTATTAGGGAATAAAGTTTTTGCTGATGTTAATTAATAAAGCTGGAGTCATTATAATAGGCCTTAATCCAATACAACTGGTGTTCTTATAAAAACGGAAACTTTGGACAAAGAGACAGACAAGCACAAAGGGAGAATTCCATTGGAGTTATGGTGCCACAGCCAATGAAGTACCAGAAGTCAGGAGACAGATCTGGAACAGATGCTTCCCTAGAGCCTTCAGAGAGATTGTAACTGTTGACACCTTGATCTCAGACTCTTAGTCTTCAGAACTCTGAGAAAATAATTTTTTGTCGTTTAAGTCACTCAGTTTGTGGTACTCTGTTGTGACAGCCCTAAAAAACTAATAGTAGAGGGAAGCAAATAGCTCTGCTGAACACTCTATTGGTAGTTAAAGTGGCTTATTCCTCAAGACAACATTCTCACCAAAGGACTGTGTCTTTTGAGAAATGGTTCATTGCCACTGAAATGGCACCAGAAATATAACCTTCCTATTATATATAATTTAATTTCCATTTTTTCCTTTTACCATGGAGACAGTATTCAACTCCATCAAGATTCCCTTTAAGGTTAAATTCATAAGCTTAATACCTTTGTTTATAATAATTTAAAAAATTTAAACAAGGAAATATATTCTATCCATCAAAAGAAATGTTGTGAAGAATTGATGCCATCAACTCTGACAGATCCAATTGTGGCAAAGTGTCTTATAAGTATCCGTAGGCCACTAAGTCTGCTCAAGCATTCTAGATGAGGCCCAATGATAGTATTAAATCTACTGAAAGTCCTACGGTTGTATGTGTAATTATTTTCTGCACTTCTGTATTGATTATTTTACAACCTTCTTCCACATTTCATTTGATGACATCAGAGTTGTGGATCACCAAAGTTATGAAACAGATGGAAAATACAATCGAATGTCATTAAAGTAACTGTAAGACTTGTGAATATGGAAAATGAAGATAAATGAGAAAATAAGAAAGTCAGTAAAAACAGTTATTTTCAGTTTTAGCAGTATGTGACTATTCATAGGCTGAAATAAAATATTGAATTATAACATTTTAATACTTATGAAAGTTAATATCCTATCCAAAAAGTATGGACTGGAGTCCTCAGCAAAGTGAACTTGACAAATGGCTCAGTGTATCCCTCTTCGGTGGAGGAGAAATCACTCAAGATATGTGTAGGCCCCCCATCCCAAAGTCACTTCACTGGCTGATTGGCACCTTCAGCTTTTTGAGATGGCAACCAACACATCTGAGATGATCAGAATGTTTCCTTATTGGACATGTATCTTTCCAACATGGAAAGGTTAGAATTGAAAGCAGAAATGACATAGTAAATCAAACCTACCATAATCACACTTTGGTGTTAGGGTCAGTAGTAATATATGTAACTGGCGTTTTAAATGTCTGAGGTGTTTAAGAGAATCTGACATTAGGCTGAGATTTTATTAGATTTAAATTTACAACTTAAAGTGTACAATTGATTTTATTTTTACCAATGTTTTATTCATCTCATCTCTGAGCATAGCATCATTTTATTTATTTTTATTGGGGTATAGTTATGATTTTAGACTTATGATTTCAAGATGAAAAATGTAAATGAATCTGGCCAACATCCTAAACTGTGTTGGGATAATCAAAATAATTTGAGTAACTGTATTTTTAAGTTTGATTTCCTAGATTCTCCAAAGTTATTTTTAAGTACTTGGGGAGATTTCACTTGTTAAATCACACATTTGAAGAACATAAAAATAAAGTAGAATTATTAAAATTTTTAGTGCATTTAAATGTGAATTATAACTGGGTTGTGAATAACACTTTTCCAAAGGGCTTTAGTTTGTTTCATCTGAACTAATCAAACAAAGAAAAATTGAAGATTGTTGTCTTTCTTTATTAGATTAATAAGTGGGAATAACATTATCTGTACATTGAAATTAGGAAGAAAGTCATATTTCCACATCTGTTTCTTTAACATATTGAATATTAATTTTAAATCTAAGAAAGTGTGGATAGTATCGTCTGTGAATAAACAATCCCGAACATCATGAAATTCATTTTGACATTATGCCATAGCCTAAAATTTTGTTATGAAACAAGGACATGAAAACTGGCTATTCCCAGCTTTTAGGTCTTACCTTCCCAGCAATATCAAATGGTATAAACTCTGACAGGTGCTGTTTTCAGACTCTGTCAGTTTCTTCTGTGAAAAAGTTTTGAATATCAAAGAACACCCAGTTCCAGCACCTCATTTTCAGTAGCTTTACAAGATTGTGGTTTTATTGACTCTAAATGTGGGAACCACTGCTGTTTGAAAAGTTGTACTTTAAAGGCTTTTTTTTTTTTTTTTTGGCGGTACATGGGCCTCTCACTGTTGTGGCCTCTCCCCGTTGTGGAGCACAGGCTCCGGACGCGCAGGCTCAGCGGCCATGGCTCACGGGTGCAGCTGCTCTGCGGCATGTGGGATTTTCCCCGACCGGAGCACGAACCCGTGTCCCCTGCATCGACAGGCGAACTCTCAACCACTGCGCCACCAGGGAAGCCCACTTTGGTGGCTTATTGACCTGTGGTAAGATTGCTGTTCTTTATGCTCTCAAAAGTGTAGTTTTGAAGGACTGTTCCACAGCTTTCTGAAGTAACATTGTCAAATTCGTATGATTATCTCTTTTTGTGGGCTAAGAGAGGAATTATTTTACTCTCTGGTATATTGTGTATCAAGCAGACATTCGACATTTAGGGAACAACAGGACGGCATCAACATAAATTAGAATTTACAGAGCAGTGAGCTTAGCCATATTTCTGTTACTTATGATTCTTAAACTTCCAGAGAAACCACTTGAGGAGTTTGGAAAATCATCTGCATTGGAATTCTGTGTTATATTTCTGCTTCTTGAATTAACAAGTGCTGGGACTGAGGGTATGCTGCTTTATCTGCAACTTCTGGTAAATCTATAAAATGCATTATTTAGGCCACTGATCAATGTGATGTTTGTGAGCACAAATCTGGCTAATTCGTGAAACTCACAGAGGTCTATGTATTTTAACTTGCTATAGATGGTTTCAAAATTTAGTAAGATGTGCATCATATATATATAATCATGGGTTGGTTTGCTCTCTGTATATTCTTTTCTTTCTTTTTTTTTAACATCTTTATTGGAGTATAATTGCTTTACATTTGTGTGTAAGTTTCTGCTTTATAACAAGTGAATCAGCTTTAAATATACATATATCCCCATATCTCCTCCGTCTTGTGTCTCCCTCCCACCCTCCCTATCCCACCCCTCTGGGTGGTCACAAAGCACCAAGCTGATCTCCCTGTGCTATGTGGCTGCTTCCCACTAGGTATCTATTTTACATTTGGCAGTGTATATATGTCCATGTCACTCTCTCACTTCGTCCCAGCTTACCCTTCCCTTTCCCCATGTCCTCAAGTCCATTCTCTATGTCTGCATCTGTATTCCTGTCCTGTCCCTATGTTCTTCAGAACCATTTTTTTTTTTTTAGATTCCATATATATGTGTTAGAATACAGTATTTTTCTCTTTCTAACTTACTTCACTCTGTATGACAGACTCTAGGTCCATCCACCTCACTACAAATAACTCAATTTCATTTCTTTTATGGCTGAGTAATATTCCATTGTATATATGTATCACATCTTCTTTATCCATTCATCTGTTGATGGACACTTAGGTTGCTTCCATGTCTTGGCTAGTGCAAATAGAACTGCAGTGATTATTGTGGTACATGACTCTTTTTGAATTATGGTTTTCTCAGGTTATACACCCAGTAGTGGGATTGCTGGGTCATATGGTAGTTCTATTTTTTGTTTTTTAAGGAACCTCCATACTGTTCTCCATAGTGGTTGTATCAGTTTACATTCCCAGCAACAGTGCAAGAGGGTTCCCTTTTCTCCACAACCTCTCCAGCATTTATTGTTTATAGATTTTTTGATGGTGGCCATTCTGACTGGTGTGAGGTGATACCTCATTGTAGTTTTGATTTGCATTTCTCTAATGATTAGTGATGTTTAGCATCCTTTCATGTGTATGTTGGCAATCTGTATATCTTCTTTGGAGAAGTGCTATTTAGGTCTTCTGCCCATTTCAGGATTGCGTTGTTTGTTTTTTTGATATTGAGCTGCTTGTATATTTTTGAGATTAATCCTTTGTCAGTTGCTTCATTTGCAAATATTTTCTCCCATTCTGAGGGTTGTCTTTTCATCTTGTTTATGGTTTCCTTTGCTGGGAAAAAGCATTTAAGTTTCATTAGGAACCATTTGTTTAATTTTGTTTTTATTTCCATTTCTCTAGGAGGTGGGTCAAAAAGGATCTTGCTGTGATTAATGTCATAGAGTGTTCTGCCTACGTTTTCCTCTAAGAGTTTTATAGTGTCTGGCATTACATTTTGGTCTTTAATTCATTTTGAGTTTATTTTTGTGTATGGTGTTAGGGAGTCTTCTAATTTCATTCTTTTACATGTAGCTGTCCACTACTTATTGAAGATGCTGTCTTTTCTCCATTGTATACTCTTGCCCCCTTTATCAAAGATAAGATGACCATATTTGCATGGGTTTATCTCTGGGTTTTCTATCCTGTTCCATTGATATATATTTCTGCTTTTGTGCCAGTACCATGCTCTCTTGACTACTGTAGCTTTGTAGTAAAGTCTGAAGTCTGGGAGCCTGATTCCTCCAGCTCAGTTTTTCTTTCTCAACATTGCTTTGCCTATTCGGGGTCTTTTGTGTTTCCATACAAATTGTGAATTTTTTTTATTTTAGTCCTGGGAAAAATGCTGTTGGTAATTTGATAGAGATTGCATTGAATCTGTAGATTGCTTTGGGTAGTATAGTCATTTTCACAATGTTGATTCTTCCAATCTAAGAACATGGTCTATCTCTCCATCTGTTTGTATCATTCTTAATTTCCTTCATCAGTTTCTTATAGTTTTCTTCATACAGGTCTTTTGTCTCCTTAGGTCAGTTTATTCCTAGACAATTTACTCTTTTTGTTGCTGTGGTAAATGGGAGTGTTTTGTTAATTTCTCTTTCAGATTTTTCATCATCAGTGTATAGGAATGCCAGAGATTTCTGTGCATTAATTTTGTATCCTGCTACTTTACCAAATTCATTGATTAGCTCTAGTAGTTTTCTGGGAGCATCTTTTGAATTCTCTATGTATAATATCATGTCATCTGCAAACAGTGACAGCTTTATTTCTTCTTTTCCTACTTGAATTCCTTTTATTTCTTTTTCTTCTCTGATTGCCATGGCTAAAACTTATAAAACTATGTTGAATAATAGCGGTGAGAGTGGACAACCTTGTCTTGTTACTGATAGGGGAAATGATTTCAGTTTTTCACCAATGAGAATGATGTTGGCAGTTGATTTGTCACATATGACCTTTATTATGTTGAGGTAAGATCCCTCTATGCGTACTTTCTGGAGAGTTTTTATCATAAATCGGTGTTGAATTCTGTTGAAAGATTTTTCTGCATCTATTAAGAAGATTATATGGCTTTTGTCCTTCAATTTGTTATTATGGTGTATCACATTGATTGATTTGTGTATATTGAAGACTCCTTGTGTTCCTGGGATAAGCCCCACTTGGTCATGATGTATGACCCTTTTAATGTGCTGTTGGACTTTGTTTGCTAGTATTTTGTTGAGGAGTTTTGCATCTATGTTCATGAGGGATATTAGCCTTTAGTTTTCTTTCTTTGTGACATCTTTGTCTGGTTTTGGTCACAGGGTGATGGTGGCCTTGTAGAATGGGGTTGAGAGTGTTCCTCCCTCTGCTATATTTTGGAAGAGTTTGAGAAGAATGAGTATTAACTCTTCTCTAAATGTTTGATAGAATCCACCTCTGAAGCCATCTTGTCCTGGGCTTTTGTTTGTTGGAAGATTTTTAATCACAGTCTCAATTTCAGTGTTTGTGTCTGGTCTGTTTATATTTTCTATTTCTTCCTGGTTCAATCTCGGAAGGTTTTGCTTTTCTAAGAATTTGTCCATTTCTTCCAGGTTGTCTGTTTTATTGGCATACTGTTGCTTGTAATAATCTCTCATGATCCGTTGTATTTCTGCAGTGTCAGTTGTTACTTCTCCTTTTTCATTTCTAAATCTATTGATTTTAGTCTGGTCCCTTTTTTCCTTGATGATTCTGGCTAATGGCTTAATTTTTGTTTATCTCTTCAGAAAACCAGTTTTTAGTTTTATTGACCTTTGCTATTGTTTCCTTCATTTCTTTTTCATTTATTTCTGATCCGATTTTTATGATTTCTTTCCTTCTGCTAACTTTGGGGTTTTCTAGTTCTTCTTTTTCTAATTTCTTTAGGTGTAAGGTTAGGTTGTTTATTTGAGATGTTTCTTGTTTCTTTAGGTAGGATTGTATGGCTATAAACTTCCCTCTTAGCAGCGCTTTTGCTGCATTCTATCGGTATTGAGTCATCGTGTTTTCTTTGTCATTTGTTTCTAGGTATTGTTTGATATCCTCTTTGATTTCTTCAATGATATCTTTGTTATTTAGTAGTGTATTGTTTAGCCTCCATGTGTTTGTATTTTTTACAGATTTTTCTCTGTAATCGATGTCTAGTCTCACAGCATTGGGATCAGAAAAGATACTTGATATGATTTCAATTTTCTTAAATTTATGAGGGCCTGATTTGTAACCCAAGATATGATCTATCCTGGAGAATGTTCCATGAGCACTTGAGATGAAAGTGTATTCAGTTGTTTCTGCATTGAATATCCTATAAATATCAATTAAGTCCATCTTGTTTAATGTATCATTTAAAGCTTGTGTTTTCTTATTATTTTCATTTTGGATGATCTGTCCATTGTTGAAAGTGGTGTGTTAATGTCCCCTACTATGATTGTGTTACTGTTGATTTCCCCTTTTATGGCTGTTAGCATTTGCCTTATGTATTGAGGTGCTCTTATGTTGGGTGCATAAATATTTACAATTGTTACATCTTCTTCTTGGATTGATTCCTGGATCATTATGTAGTGTTCTTCTTTGTCTCATATAATAGTCTTTATTTTAAAGTCTATTTTGTCTGATATGAGAATTGCTACTCCAGCTTTCTTTCGATATCCATTTGCATGGAATATCTTTTTCCATCCCCTCACTTTCAGTCTGTATATGTCCCTAGGTCTGAAGTGGGTCTCTTGTAGACAGCATATATACGGATCTTGTTTCTGTATACATTCAGCCAGTCTATGTCTTTTGGTTGGAGCATTTAATCCATTTGCATTTAAGGTAGTTATTGATATGTATGTTCTTGTTACCATTTTCTTAATTGTTTTGGGTTTGTTCATGTAGGTCTTTTCCTTCTCTGTGTTTCCTGCCTAGAGAAGTTAATTTAGCATTTGTTGTAAAGCTGGTTTGGTGGTGCTCAATTCTCTTAGCTTTTGCTTGTCTGTACAATTTGAATTTCTCCATCAAATCTGAATGAGATCCTTGCTGGATAGAGTAATCTTGGTTGTCGGTTTTTCCCTTTCATCACTTTAAATATGTCCTGCCACTCCCTTCTGTCTTGCAGAGTTTCTCCTGAAAGATCAGCTGTTAACCTTATGGGGATTCCCTTGTATGTTTTTTGTTGTTTTTCCCTTGTGCTTTTAATATTTTTTCTTTGTATTTAATTTTTGATAGTTTGATTAATATATGCATTTGCATGTTTCTCCTTGGTTTTATCCTGTAAGGACTCTCTGTGCCTCCTGGACTTGACTTTTTCCTTTACCATTTTAGGGAAGTTTTCAACTATAATCTCTTCAAATATTTTCTCAGTCCCTTTCTTTTTCTCTTCTTCTTCTGGGACCCCTATAATTCGAATGTTGGTGAGTTTACTGTTGTCCCAGTAGTCTCTGAGACTGTCCTCAATTCTTTTCATTCTTTTTTCTTTATTCTGCTCTTCAATAGTTATTTCCACTATTTCATCTTTCAGGTCACTTATCCGTTCTTCTGCCTCAGTTATTATGCTATTGATTCCTTCTACAGAATTTTTAATTGCATTTATTCTGTTGTTCTTCATTGTTTGTTTCCTCTTTAGTTCTTCTAGGTCCTTGTTAAACACTTCTTTTATTTTTCCATTGTATTTCCTAGATTTTGAATCATCTTTACATTAGTCTGATTTCATTTTCAGGTAGACTGCCTATTTCCTCTTCATTCATTTGGTCTGGTTGGTTTTTACCTTACCCCTTCGTCTGTTCTCTGTTTCTCTGTCTTCTAAATTTGCTTAACTTATTGTGTTTGGAATCCCCTTTTCGCAGGCTGCAGGTTTGTAGCTCCCATTGTTTTTGGTGTCTACCTCCAGTGGTTAATGTTGGTTCAGTGGGTTTTGTAGGTTTCCTGTTGGAGATGGCTGGTGCCTGCGTTCTCATGGTTGAGGCTGGATCTTGCCTTTCTGGTGGGCAGGACAGAATCCGGTGGTGTGTTTTGGGGTGCCTGTGACCTTATTATGATTTTAGGCAGCCTCTCTGCTAATGGGTGGGGTTGTGTTCCTGTCTTGCTTGTTTTTTGGCATAGGGTGTGTATCAGTGTAGCTTGCTGATCATTGAGTGGAGCTGGGCCTTAGCATTGAGATGGATATGTCTGGGGGAGAGTTCACCATTTGAAATTATGTGGAGCCTTGAGGTCTCTGGTGGACCAATATCCTGAACTCGGCTCTCCCACCTCAGAGGCACAGGACTGACACCCGACTGGAGCCCCATGCCCCTGTCAGCCACACAGCTCAGAAGAAAAAGGAGAAAAAAAGAAAGAAGGAAAGAAAAATTAAATAAAATAAAAGTTATTGAAATAAAAAATAATAAAAATTATTAGAAATTAAAAAATTAATTAGTAATAAAAAAAGAGAAAAAAAAAGAATAAGAAAGAAAGAAGAGAGCAACCAAACCAGAAAACAAATCCACCAATGATAACCAGCACTAAAAACTATACTAAAAAAAAAAAAAAAGGACAGACAGAACTGTAGGACACATGGTAAAAGTAAAGCTATACAGATAACATCACACAAAGAAGCATACACATAAATGCTCACAAAAAGAAAAATGAAAGGAAATATATACTCATATATATAAAAAAAGGGAAGAGAGCAACCAAATCAATAAACAAATCTACAAATGATAATAAAATCTAAATGCTAAACTAAGATAAACACAAAACCAAAAACTAATTAGATGCAGAAAGGAAACCCCAAGTCTTCAGTTGCTCCCAAATTCTACTGCCTTAATTTTGGGATGATTTGTTGTCTATTCAGGTATTACAGAGATGCAGGGTACATCAAGTTGATTGTGGGGATTTAATCCACTGCTTCTGAGGCTGCTGGGAGAAATTTCCCTTTCTCTTCTTTGTTTGCACAGCTCCTGGGGTTCAGCTTTAGATTTGGCCCCATGTTGGCATGTAGTTCGCCAGAGGGTGTCTATTCTTTGCTCAGCCAGGACAGCATTAAAGGAGCAGCTGATTAGGGGGCTGTGGCTCACTCAGGCTGGAAGGGAGGAAGGGGTACAGAATGCGGGGTGAGCCTGTGGTAGCAGAGGCCGGCATGACGTTGCAACAGCCTTAGACGCACCATATGTTCTCCCGGGGAAGTTATCCCTGGATCACGGGACCCTGGCAGTGGCGGGCTGCACAGGCTGCCAGGAGGGGAGGTGTGGATAGTGACCTGTGCTTGCACACAGTCTTCTTGGTTGCTGCAGCAGCAGCCTTAATGTTTAATGCCTGTCTCTGGTGTCTGTGCTGTTAGTTGCAGCTCACAACCGTCTCTGGATCTTGTTTAGGTGGTGCTCTGAATCCCCTCTCCTTGAGGACCCTGAAACAATGGTCTCTTGCCTCTTCAGCAGGTCCAGACTTTTTCCCACACTCCCTTCCGGCTGGTTGTGACACACTAGCCCCCTTAGGCTGTGTTCACGCAGCCAACTGCAGTCCTCTACCTGGGATCTGACCTCGGAAAGCCCGAGCCTCAGCTCCCAGCCCTCCCCGGCCCTGGTGGGTGAGCAGAGAAGCCTCTCAGGCTGGTGAGTGCTGTTCGGCACTGATCCTCTGTGCAGTAATCTCTCCACTTTGCCCTCTGCACCCCTGCTACTGTGCTCTCCTCCGTGGCTCTGAAGCTTCCCCACCCCCACCCCCCATCTCCACCCGTGAAGGGGCTTCCTAGTATGTGGAAACCTTCCCTCCTTCACGGCTCTCTCCCAGAGATGCAGGTCCCGGCCCTATTCTTTTTTCTTTTGCCCTACCCAGGTACGTGGGGGAGTTTCTTGCCATTTGGGAAGTCTGAGGTCTTCTGCCAGCGTTCAGTAGGTGTTCTGTAGGAGTTGTTCCACATGTAGATGTATTTCTGATGTATTTGTGGGGAGGAAGGTGATCTCCACATCTTACTCCTCCTCCATCTTGAAGGTCTCTCCTGCTCTCTGTGTTTTCTTTTGTTTGCATTTAGTTTTCCTCTTCCTGCTAATGGAGTAAATTTTGATACCATCTCTTGGTCTGTCTCTGATGAAGAGGGAAGCCAAGGTAAGGAACTCCGATATGAGCCATGGAATGGAAAACCCTCTGGCCAAGGATTGTGCACTTGACTCTGGTTCATGAGACATGTTTTTGGTCAAATTAATTAGTTAGCCTGGACACATTTTAAAATAAAATGAAAGTTGTAATAATCACAATGTATTTATTCAGGTTGCTGAGGGAAATGTCTTTCCTTCTACAAGAGTTACGGCAATTGGGGCTTTAACAGTTAAAGTGGTTATAATTCAATATGCCAAGAAAAGCATTTTTTAGTTTTATTTTTACATTATTTCTTTCTCAGTGAATTACATGCTTCTTTATCATTGTGTCTGACTTTCTAGTACAGTGCTTGGTAGATGCCATTTTATAAACTTTGGAGGAATAAATGAGTGAGCCACCATTCTCCATTTGTTAAATATAGTTACATAATAAATGGCCCCCCCAAACAGAGATTTATTGTCTTGGACAGTTTCTGTGGACCATAAATTTGGAATTGACTTAACTGGGTAGTTCTGGCTCAAAGTCTCTTATGAGGTTACAATCAAAATGTCTGGATCTATTCTTAGAACCACATGTATGTGTTCACATCTTAGAAGCTGGCTTCCCCTAGAGCAAATGGGGGATCCTATTTGAGAACAAGGAGAACAAATCCCAAAGAGAACAAGGCATAAGCTGTAATATTTTCTATAGTTTAACCTTGGAAATCACCCACCTTCATTTCCATAACATCCTGTAGGTTAAACAGACCAGTCTTATTTAATATGGACACACACTATACAGGAGCATGAATACCAGGAGACAGGGATTACTGGGGCCAGCATGGAGGCTGGCTAGTATACATTTATAGACACTTTACATTTGACAAAAGCTTTTATGTTTACTAAGTCATTTTCTCATCTGATTTAAATCTTTTAGGTTAGAATGAGGCAAGTGTGACACAAACAATTGGTCAATTCATTATTATCCTTAAGGGTCAAGAAATATATACTTAATAAACTCTGGAAATATAAAGTGAGCAGAAGAATGATGTTAACAAATGTGTACCTATTCAACTTTTCCTAGCTATTTTCCAAACCCCTTGCTGTAAAATTCTATGCACATCCAGATGCAGTATAGAATCTGAAGCATCTTTATCAATCTCAGATTTGCCTAGTTAAAGCTTGAGCTTTCATAAGAATGAAACCACCTCAGTTAACATCAGTGAATTCCTTTAGCTTAAGTGCAAGAAGTCAATCACGGAAAAATCACAAAGCATAAAGTAACCCATAAAATAACACTGCCCGTTGGGTCTCTCAGGAAAAACAAGAAGTGAGAGGGAAAGATGCTTTCTGAAAGCATGCACAACCTCTCCTGGCAAAACAAAAGCAAAAAACAAATTACAGTGTATGTTTACGCTAGAAGGGCTATTACCTTACGAAAAGTCAAAGCAATTTTCCACAAAAGTAAGGTCATCACATCCCAGAGTAAGAGCTGTCACTAAACTGAGGCCAACCTTACTGACAAATACAGTGGTGGTGGTGGGGTGTTGGGGGACGGGAGGGAGAAACCAAACCCTGAACGTTTAAGAAAACCATGCAGTTAAAAACTACACTTTCTGCAATTTTGGCTTTTGTTTCTTTTATGTTTTGTTTTACCTGGATTTCCTTTTTTAACTTTTTGTTTGTTTGTTTTTTAATGGAAATAACATATGTCCTCTTCTGTTTGGGAATAGTTAGCTAGGGGGTAATAGTCTCAGTAATTCATAGTAGTAAATTATTCAGAATGGAAGAAGTTATTGTTTTCCCATAAATTACCTAGTTTAGCCAGTTCTGGGTGATTTGTGTTTGAAGAAATCTTCCATCACTGATGGAGAAAAGGGAGAAAAGAGCTCCCACTGTTTTTCTCCTTCCATGTGCCAGGCATTGTAAAAACAGTCTACTTTTTAAAATTTATTTATTTATTTATTTTATTTTTTGGCCATGCAATGTGGCTTGTAGGATCTTAGTTTCCCAGCCAGGGATCGAACCCATGCCCCCTGTGGTAGAAGCATGAAGTCCTAACCACTGGACCACAAGGGAATTCCCTCAAAACAGTCTATTTTTATTACCTCATTTAAACTCCATAACAAACTGATGAAGGATAATCTGAGATGCAAAGTGTATGAGGAAGCTGAAGATTAGAGGTATCTATTGCTTGTGGTTAGTAGCAAAGAAGTGGCAGAGCCAGAATTTTGTCTGAGCCTCGACCTCTATCTACTATTCCCTGCTGTCTCCCAGGGAAACTAAATGTTCTGCAAATCTTCCCTCTAACATCATTTAAGACTGAGTAAGGCTGTCAAATAATTTTACCAGAAACCATAGAATTTGGAGAGAGGTAGAGAACTAGAAAATGATGACCAAATCATATCACATTACTTTAAAGATAAACAAAACTTAAAGTTTCTAAATAATTCTCTGCTTTCAAAAAGCAATAAAGATGTCTGTTAGATAAAAGAATTGTATTTTCAATGACATACAGGTATGATGGCAGATCCTAACTCAGTTGAGTGTTGTTTTATTCACTCTTCTTCTCTGAACACTGTCACACAAACACTAACACTATTTGCACTAACATTAGTTGCACTAACACTATTTGACCAGAATGCCTTTCCGGCATTGCACTCAGATTTGTGCTTAATTCTGTACCAATTTCTGTTCACCTGATGACCAGGCATGACTCCTATCTCTCACCAACCATCCCTTCAAATGTAGCCTGAATGGCTTTTTGAGGTATGTAGGTGATTAACTAATGCTCACCACACCAGTGTATTCCAAACACTGTAATGATAGCTGTCTTAATTTCTTGGGGGTAAGCCTGTCTAAGGGGGAAAATAATATTTAAAGAACACTGTTTAAAAATACATTAGAATTCTCCTTGTCCGATACCTTACTTTCATGAAAGAATTGAACCTAAACACAAACACTGATTGCTAGCCAGGCCATGCTCTAGAATTTGACAACCTCCTTCAATTTCTTGCTCCAATGTTTTGATAATCCTACCATCCTGAAGTTTACTTTTAGTTGCTTTAAGTTTCAAGGTACTCAAGTCCTCCTAAGCTCCTTTCAATCTTTGTTTGCTTTCTAGTGATCAATCAGCATGTATTTTAACTTCAGTCTAAGTAATTCATTGTTCAATTAACATTTCTTGGCTTCTATAAATTATTCTTCAGTTAAGTTTGGTGTAAGGTAATTGGTTTAACCTGTGGCAGCTCCTGCCCATCTGCATGACCACAGAGGCTCTCTGAGATGTTATGCTGTTCTTGATGCCATGTGCAATCTACATGCAACTTTTCTTCAAATAAAGTGCTATTGAGGTCCGAGGAAAGGTTATACACTCATTTAAGGGAAGTCTAGAGCTATTAGCACAGCATTTTCAGTCCTTCTCAAACTCATTCCTCTATGAATCTTCATGAATTTATATGATTCTGTCATACAGAATACAGATATCTTTATCATCATCATCATAGATCACTGCTGTACCTCTTGCTAATTCTTCTTGTGTCTGATAACTTTTACAGAACTTCAGAATATCAACATTTTCATTTACTGAAATGACCAATCCAAGATTGAAGGAAGGAGGCAAAACCTATAAGAAATCTTTTGGTGCCTCTTTAGTGTGTGCATGTGTAGACACAAGCATAACCTCGACAAGGGAAAATGCAAACGGAATGAGGAAAGTCTATTTTCCTCTTGTTTCGATTATCAAAAAGAAGTTCATCCACTTGCTAGAGAGTGGTGTGTAATGAGGAGGGGGAATCAGACAAACTGTCAGAATTTGTTACAGCCTAGTTTGGTGCTTCTCAATTTTTATTAAATGTATATAGATCAACTGGGGGTCTTGTTAAACTACAGTTTTCTCCTACGGTAGTCCTGGGGTAGGAGCTGAGATTCGGAATTTCCTACAAGTTCCTAGGTGATGCTGATTTTGGCATTTGGGTAGAAAGAACTTGGTTAACTAACTTTGAAGAAGTCCCTTGTCCTTTTTTGTTTTTGTTTATGTATTTACAAAATAAAATGCTGGACTCAATAATATGCAAGGAGCCTGAATCCCACAAGCCCTCAGTACCTCTGTTAACATATATTACTTTATATCCTTTGGCATAAATTTACTTAAGAAGATAATTTGGTAACTTACTTCTTTTCATGCCCTGATGAAGCTAGAATCACAGTTAAGGAAATATTTGAGGTTGATTAAAGATTTTTTCATAATTAAATTACAAGCCATAACTTCATGATACAGAAACATACTAAGAAAATAATTGAATGTCTATAGAACAAAAGCTGTGTATGTTCATATGGTCTTTATTTTTAAGAATATGGTACTTATCTGTGAATTCATATATATATATTTCATGAAAAATGTAAATATATATACATACATGCACATGTAAGAGAATATGTATATGTATATTTGCTGTTGATACTTACTTTTAACATCATTTTATGGAAATCTTCACAAATATAAAAATGCAAAAGAAACCTATATACCAATCCCCCAATTTAAAAAATGTAAATATTTTTACTAGTTTTGTTTTATCTATTCCCTATCCTCCCACCAACTCATTTTTTTGTGAAGGTTGGATTATTTTAAAGTAAATGCTAAATATAATATAAGTGTGAATATTATTTTACTACAACATTTACTACAACATTAAAAATCTTTCAAAGAGAGTGTTGCTCTTTCAAGACAACACTTTATTTGCATGTGTAATTCTGAAACATTGCATGAATCCAGTGGTATACTGGTAGATGTTTAACAACTGGCTCTCTGAAAGCAACAAAACAAAATAAAAACCACTGGTTTGCTGCGTTTACAATTTCTCTGGTGTAAATATTTCCACTATGGCCAGTTTCAAGCCAGTAACTTGACATTATTGAATATGGATTTGAAAAGAGATGCTTACAACAGTTCTCCTGAGCCAAAATAAGCTGACTCCAGCACACCACTGTATAAGCCTCCTTATTCAAATACATGGTTTGGGCACATACATGTATGCTTCCCTCTGCAACTCAAATATCAGTCTTGTGTCATTTTAAGTGTAAAATGGATACCTTATCTCTATAAATAATTTATGCCAGCAATTTACCAAAGTATTTCTGTCAACTGCCTGCATGGGAGGTGCGGAATATGCTAGGAATAATGATTTCTTAATTAAATTAAACAATGTCATACATCTCTATCATGGCACCTTGTACCAATGGGCACTCAATAAAAATGAAACACTGCAATATGCAAATACAGTTATAATTATGCAAAAATACATATTCTCTTTCATATATAATCAAGGCAGAGCACTGGGTATTTTATTTAAAATAGCATTCTTAAGTTATATAGGTGATTTATATTCAAAACCTAAAATGCCTGGGGCTGTTCTGTTTCCAGGCATGTGAGTCATCTAAAATCAAGAGATGGAAATCCGGGGGGCATGATGTTAAATAATGCATGAGTGATATAATTTTATTGTGTATCTCATTAGTAAAATTTTGCAGGAGACATAATGTTAAAAAAAATCTTTTTTTTAGACACCATTTTTTCAGCATCATCACATTTAAAGAGTGAATTTTCAGACAACCTGATGGGAAATCATATGAAGTTATAATGCAGTACAGACAGTTGCTATTCTGTGTATCAAAAGGAAAATCATGAGTCTCATTTTTAATTCAAGCTTCAGTCTCTTTCTCTCTCTTTATTTCCCCTTTTTAATCTTCTGCAACAAACAATTTCAAATCTCCTCCACCTAATAAAATGTAAATTACCTCTTGGGTTCAAAGTTATCAGAGAGGTTTTATTAGCTCTTTTCCTGTACAGCATTGTGGTAAGGAACCAGGTTATATAAATAATCATCTTTTCCCTTATCTCCTGACTTGCATCTATAATTAGTGGTCTACATCACCTTACCTTACAGAGAACAATTTCTTCATAAACAAATATGTGATCTGGTGCAGATGTGGCTGAGTGTCCTAAAAAAACTGTATATCAATTTGCTGCATTTTAAAGCCTACAATTTCATGCCCAGCACTTGGCATTGTAACCATGGTATCTGCAGTTAGATGTTGGATCCAGAAACATCAAATAGAAGGATCATTTCCTGGGTCTGTTGTTTATAGTCAAGAGTCTAAAAGGGACAGATTGTGAAAGCATGTGTGTATACTAAAGATATTTATTATATTTAAAAAAATACCCACTTTAGGCAATTTGTTATTTGAAGCTTTTACCAGAAAAATAATTACAAACATGTTCATTTGCTTTATGTATGATCCTTGGTTTTTACAGTTTCTCTTCAAATAAAAATATTTTAGCTGGGTTTTCTCATGTTTCTTTATCAAGAAAGAGGTACTGTGAGGAATAACTGAGCTGTATCTTTCCAATTTGTAGATTTTGATATAAAGCACACACATGCACATACACACACACTTAAAATATAAAGGTACAATTTTTAAAATTATGGTTACCTTATTCAGGTACCAAAGCATTTTTAAAAAAATCTCAGTGTGTTGATTAGACTCTGTGTTGGAGTCTATTTTTATTTTTATTTTTGCTGCTCATCATCTATTTCCCCTTTCTAACAACTTTCCAATCTACCTTTAGGAATGTTTTACACTCATTGGTGTTTTGTTGGGGAAATTTATCCAGGTTCTCTACCTACACTTAACAGAAACTAGAGGAGTTCCTGCAAACTTCTTCAGCCAAATATCTCCTATCAACTGTCTTCCCTTCCTCACAATTTAACTTGTATGATGGGCAGTATTATGGTCTAATCTTGAGCAATAAGACTTTCTCTCTCAGGAATTATGAATGTCACCTCATACAAGAGATTGAAACAGAGACCAAGTTTGTTGTTGTTGTTGAGGTTCATTTACTTGTTTCCTGTATTTTCCTGGTTAAGGCTTGAGTCTTAATTACTTCAATAATCAAAAGACCCATCAATGGACTTAACTAAACCAGATGCAATTTACTCAAGAAGGAATTTTTTAAAATTTATGTTATTGAAGTATAGTTGATTAACAATGTTGTGTTAATTTCTGCTGTACGGCAAAGTGATTCAGTTTACATACATATATATATATTTCATATTCTTTTCAATTATGGTTTATTACAGGATATTGAATATACTTCCCTGTGCTACACAGTAGGCCCTTGTTGTTTATCCATTCTATATATAACAGATTGTATCTGCTAATCCCAAACTCAATCCATCCCTCCCCCACCCCCCTCTGTTCTCTATGTTTGTTCTCTATGTTTGTGAGTTCTCTAAGTCTGTTCTCTATGTTTGTGAGTCTGTTTAGTAGATAAGTTCATCTGTGTCATATTTTAGATTCCACATATAATTGATATTGTGGTATTTGTCTTTCTCTTTCTGACTTCCTTCATTTAGTATGATAATCTCTAGGTCCATCCATGTTGCTGCAAAAGGCATTGTTTTATTCTTTTTTATGGCTGAGTAGCATTCTCAAGAAGGAATTTAACTACTTCCTTACCTAGCAGAAAAACCTGCCTTGCGATTTAAAATAATTCCCACCAGTACTTTTTTTTTTTCTCTCTGTTCATTTAGTATTGTAAATAGGTATTATAATAGAAAAGAAAATGTAGTATATTTATGTTCTGGATCACAAGTCTCTGGTACTGCCATCTGGTGACAACATCTGTTTGGAGGCCATTTAAGAAGTAAGACACCCTGGGACTGTTCCAGGTTGTGGTGGAACTGTATAGGGTCAGAGGCTGGGACTGTGACAGCTGTGTAAGCCAGACTTACTGCCAATAGGTGGTTAACTGACACACTCAGTGGCCATGTCCTCAGAAACCCTATATGAACCACATGATTCTGGGTGAGAAGAACACATATTCTTTAAGAGTCACAATATAATTCATTAAAGAGAAATCTTTTTGGTTTTCTTTGGTTTGGTTTTCTGAAAAATGGCTGTAAGTTCTGAATTCTAAGCTATTTTAGGTTTGGACCAAGGACAGGACATATTCTTGTTTCACCTTGGATAAGTCACTTATCCTGGACCTTATTTTTCTTTACCTATAATAAAATCCAGGCTAATTATCCATATAGCAATGTGGTTAGCCTATGAGTTAAAGCACTTTGCATTTTCTAGTTAAAATGAAATATGTAGTCTAATTAAACAATAATATAATGATGATTAATCCTTTTTCACAATTTAATTATGCTATGTGTATGATTAATCATTGTAATTTAAAGTGTATAATAAGCAAGTAGAATAATTATGTATAATGGAACATGAGGTGTAGGTTAAAAGGTATATATTTAAATTACTCATAAGTATCCTTGAAAAATTATTAAATGATATTACTGAACATGCCTTTAATGTAATTACTCTCAAGGTTTTATATGTAAAAGGCAGGCATTTCCCTCCTCTCCCTTGCACCAGAAGGAAGCTTTCTCTTATTTTCTCTATCGTCTTTCTCCAGCTGAGTGTGTATTTTTAAGAGCTCTGCATTTTTTACTCAAGTTTTCTAAAAAGGGAACAGAAGAGATCTGAGATTTTTGGAAGGACAGACAGGGTCAACTCTTCTGGTAGAATCTTTAATGCTAGTCTTAATTTGAAAAAACTATTTAAATATAGACAACTTCCATCACACCAGCACCTGATCTTTAATTGCCTGATTTGGAGGCGAGTTTATCCATACAATGTCAAGGAAAGGTTAGAGTTTTTAAAAATTTACTTTAGCAAAAGGGCAGTGTTCCATGAGAGGATGTGACCCAACATTCCTTGTGGTTCTTACTGCTTCATATCAAGAGAGGTGATTATCAACGTTTTCCCTCTCTCATAGTACATAAGAGAAGGATATCTGATATCTGCTTTTTCATTAATTTTTCATTTAGAAAATATGTGGATTGTGTCCATATTTCATATAAACATTCAGTGGATGAAATCTATAACTATAAAATGTCCACATTGCAATCCAGTGCCTTCCTTAGTAAGGAAGATAAGTTCCCAGTGTTCCAAAGTGAAACTTGTGCTAGAAATAATGGTTACATTTTTTTAACTCTATTTTATTTTTTAAATCTTTTTTTTATTGTAGTATAATTGCTTTACAATGTTGTGTTAGTTTCTGCTGTACAATGAAGTGAATCAGCTATATGTATACATATATCTCCTCTCTCTTGGACCTCCCTCCCATCCCCCCCATCCCGTCCATCTTGGTCATCATAGAGCACCGAGCTGAGCTCCCTGTGCTGTACCACAGGTTCCCACTAACTATCTGTTTTACAAATGGTAGTGTATTTATGTCAAACCTAATCTCTCAATTCATCCCACTCTCCCCTTCCCACCCTCTGTCCACACATTTGTTCTCTACATCTGTGTCTCCATTCCTGCCCTAGAATGGTTACATTTTTAATAGAGTTTACTGGAAAAAAACTCAAATTATTTATAATATACTGGGCCTAATTCGCTGAATTAAGTCTACTTTGAGATTTCTTTTAGCCTAGTTCAGGAAATTAACTGACATTTAGTAACATTTTTCAATGTGAAAGACATACTAGGTTTCAGACAAATGGCTCAGAGTTTAATATTGTAAAACGACTTAGTGTTAAGTTAGGGCCTGGCTATTCTAAGAAATACACCACAAGGATCATCATTTCTTGGCAGGGATAATAAGAAGATGTAAGTAGCATTTTCCTCCTCTAACAGCCTAGAACCCATGATACTTATATTGAGCACAGTGTTTCACTAAATGACTAAACAAAATAAAAAAAAAAAGAAGATTCAAAAAGCAAGTGTCATTTGTAATGCCTTCAGGGAATTATTCCTTAATCCCACACTGTGAATGACTCCCAGCAACATCAGCAGGAATTAAGCATGTATCTAAAAAGGCACATAAGCAATCTGAGGTGACAGGACCTTAGCTGAGTCTTGCTGTTATGAATCATGCTAAATCATAGCATCAGGCAGTGCAACAGAGATGAAAAAGCTAGGTAAGAACTGCAGACAATGCATTTCTCAAGAGATATTAGTGTAGCTCCTTGGTGGGGTGGGTATATGCAGTGAGAAGGAGAGGAAAGGAAAAAGGAACTGAAAAAGGAGATGCAGTCCAAATAGATTCCATTGTACAACAAGAGGCAGTTCCACTGAACTACAGAGCATGTTTTGATTTCTCCATCTATTTCTGCTCACTTTGCCATCAGGTTGAGCTTTTAACAAAATTAGACTAGTTTATGAAATAATTTTCTTGGCTTGACAAGTACCAATGTGGTCATAAATAGTTTTGACCTATTATGTATGTAAGGAACACAACATTGCACATGGACTTGTTAGAGTACAACTGGGGTAAGAGTTCTAAAGATGAATAATGATAAAAGGTATAGATGGCAAATGATAAATTAGTACTGTAAACCTTACCTGAACTTCCCTGATGGTCCAGTGGTTAGGACCAATGCAGAGGACAGGGGTTCAACCCCTGATCAGGGAACTAAAATCCCACATGCTCTGTGGCAGCTGCCAAAAAATTAAAAAAAAAAATTAATAAAAAAAGGAAAACATACCCTACCTGTTATGGAAGTCCAGAGTGAATTGCCATCTAAGCAAGCTTCACTCTGCAAGCAGGGCTTAAGTGGGACCTTGAAGGAAGGCTATAGTTTAGACTGCACGTTAGGAGAAGGTATTCCAGAGCTGTGATACTGAGTAAGGATCAGGAGGCAAAGTATGTAGGCCATGCCAGGAAGATAATAAACTGATTATTTTGGTGCAAGAAGAGAAATTCCACTGGACAAGAAACTGGTATTCCTGTGTTGGGCCAGAGTTAGTCATTTTTAGCTTCTCCAGATTCCTCTCTCCTCCCAGTCTTAATGGCTTATTCTCTGCAATTATTAATAGGCTAGCGAGTAAATGGGTTTCATTCATTCATTCAGTTTGGAGCATGTGATGGTCTGTTTTATGTACCAACGACCAGGCTATAGTCCACAGTTATTCAATCAAACACTGATCTTCATATTGCCATGAAGATGTTTTTTAGATGTGATTAAAATTTATATAGTTTACAGTAGGTAGGGAAGGTTGTCCTAGATAATCTGAGCAGGCCTGATTTAATTAGTTAAAAGACCCTAAGAGCAGAACTACTGCTTCCCAGAAGAAGAAGAAATTCCGCCTCTGGAGAGAAGCTTCAACTCCTGCTTGAGAGTTCCAGCCTGCCCTTCCTGATGGCTGACTTCAGATTTCTAACTTACGTAGCCAGCCCCATAATCACATTAGCCAATTCCTTGCAATAAATCTCTTAATATATATTTAGTTCTGTTTCTCTGGTGGAACCTCGACTGACACAAAATGCATTAACAAATAGATTTGGAGAGATGTAATGGAAAAATGCTTTAATGCTTTAGTAGGAAAATGTTTTGTGAAAAGTGGAACTTAGAAAAGTTTCAATCTAGTGGTAATGCATAGGGAATATTGCAGGGAGAATGTGTGTTGGAGGCAATCTGGCTGGAATGTGGAGATAATTTTTATAGCTCAGTGTTCTAGAGCTCAGCCAGGAGTATGGGACTCCTGTTGAAAGAAACAAGGGACCTGAGGAATCAGAGTCACAAGTGAAGTTAAAGTTTGTTGAAAAAAAGTTGATGATTAAGAATATACTGGAGATACTAAATCCAAATATATCCAAAGAAGGAGTCTTGGTGACAGGTGTTTTGGAACCAGGTAGAGATCAAGTAAAGGCTAGAGCAGATCAGAGGTCAAAAGAACCACTGATGATGTGGTTCTAGGAATATTCAAACTGGCTTAAAGAGCAAAGGATGGGAAGAGATTGGAAAACTAAGACAGGTTAAAAAACAGGTTACTAAAAACTAAGACAGGTTAAAAAGCAGGTTACTAAAACAGGTTAGGATGCCATAGCAATATATCATAAATGAAATAGCATAAGGCAGTGTTGAAAATGGAAAAGAATGGAATAGAGGAAGACGACATTAAAAAAGAAAAGAATTCACATTTGCCAAAAAATTATTACACTAATAGAAAAAAAGGAAAGCAATGGCACTCCCAAGATCACAAAGTATTCAACCATGAGACCAAGTGCACCCAGAAACATACCTCTTTGTGACTCTTAACAGAGTAATGATCCACCATGACACAAATATTCTACAGTGACTCAGGTATTCTAATATCTTATGCTTCAACAAAACAGTAGACATATTAAACTATTGGGCAATGACTTTAGACTGCTTCTTTATTCCAATCTAATTTTTCCTTATTTTCTTTTTTCTACTTTATCAGTAATCTAATTACCTGTACGACACTGATTAAGACAGTAAGTTCTCCCATAAATGGCCCTGGTTGCAGATATCATGGCCCATTTTTATTGTAAATAAAACTAGATCTTCCAAGCTTTGATAGTTAATCTTTCTTTTACTCTCAGCTTTTGACAATCCAGAAGACCTCTGAAGCACCATCTCCTGTATGTGACCTCAAGGATTTGTCCGTGAAACAATCACAGATTTGATGAGCTATCTTTGAAAATGTGACCCTGAAGTTGTATTGTTCATTAGCAAATGTAAAAGGAAGGGGAACAGTGTTCATTTCGACACACTTTTCCAGAATATTTTTTCACTTGAAGTCAGGTTATGCTGCACTACAGCTACTTATAGACATATATTTGTTGGCAAGCATCTATTTGATACACCTTAAAAATGGAGTAGGTTTAAAATTCATCAGGAACACTTGGGATTAGATGTCAGAAAGAATATTAAAGTTGCAAAGCATTAGTCAAGGCCATTGAGAAAGAAAGAGGCGTTTAAGAAAAGGTTCTGAAATTTATTTTTCTGAGATGATTGAAATCAAATTCAGTTCAGAGACAGGGTATTTAAATGCCACCCTTTTGAAGTATTTGGCTGAATATTTATACAGTGCTTGGTACTTAGAGTCACATAGATTAGCATTCCAGTGTCAGATCCACAACACATTAGTGTGTTGACAATGACAAATTATTTAACCTCTTAAACCTCCATTATCTCATCTCAAAAATGGGGAGGTGGTGATAACAGTGTCTACCTGTTAGAATTCTTATGATAAATGCAACTAATATGTTTAGTGCCATGCTAAATGCCATGGTCTCTATTCTCTTGTAATTGGTATTGATCAACAAAATTATGTTTACCAGGCATGATTTATTTAGTAAACAGTTATTATGAACTAGAGTTTGGAAGAAAGAAACATGACTAGGATTTTTAGTTGAGTGTATTAAAATTAGATTACAGTCATTCTACCACTGGATAATGTGTATGGTTTTCATTTTAAAGCAGATCTCACATCTTTTCAAAAGGATATTCCAGCACCAGGCAAATGATGTCCAGTGTGGCACAGGTACAAGAGTGAGTACTGCAGTATGCATTGAAACTTCTTACAGAATTACCTTTAACTCTAGTGGTCCTTGGAAGCTGCCTCCTTAAGTGTATTATTGCATGGTACTTGACCAATCTAGCTGATTTTCTGAAACCCTTAAGCTTAGCTTAATGGTAAAAGTTTCAGGCCATTTCCAGTGAATAGGAGTTACAATTTAGACCGTTGGCAACCTCAGGCAACTGAGGTTATTCGGAAGGAGCTATATCTAAATGAATGCATTCACTTGTTAGGGTTTCAGAACAGCTGTCACAGATGCCCTGCTTGGAAATAAATAAACTCTATAGATTTAAAATAAGAGTATAATTTGCTAGAAAGGGCTGCATAAAGGCTGTAGACAGAAAAGAAGGAAGAGAAAACATTTCTCGTGGCTTCAATAATGTTATATCAGTTAAGGTTCATATTAAAATTGAAGATTGATACAGGCCAAAGACAGATAACATTAGTGATGCTAATGACAGTGATGTAACAGCATATCTAAAATCTTTTCTCAGAAAATATCCTTGTTTTAAAAATTTGATAAGCAAAAAATATAATCGTATTTGTTATTAACATTAACAAAGCATTTTCTTTTTATTGATTTATAGTTGACTTGCAATATTATATTAGTTTCAGGTGTACAACATAGTGACATGATATTTTTATAGATTATACACCATACAAAGTTGTTATAATATTATTGACTATATTCCCTGTGCTGTACATTACATCTCTGTGACTTATTTATCTTATAACAGGCAGTTTGTACCTCTTAATCCACTTCACCAATTTCACCCATCCCCCTACCCTCCTCACCTCTGGCAACCACTAGTTTTTCTCTATGAGTCTGTTTTTGTTTTGCTATATTCTTCTGTCTGTTTCATGTTTTAGATTCTACATATAAGTGAAAGCATACAGTTCTTGTCTGCCTCCATCTGACTTATTTCATTTAACATAATACCCTCCAGGTCCATCCATGTTGTTGCAAATGGCAAGATTTCATTCCCTCTCTTTTTTTTAAATTAAAGTACAGTTGATTTACAATGTTATATTAGTTTTAGGTGTACAACAGAGTGATTTGATATTTTTATAACTTATGCTCCATTTAAAATTATTATAAAATATAGGCTGTATTCCCTTTGCTGTATATTACACTCTTGTATCTCATTTATTTTATACCTAGTAGTTTGTACTCTTAATCTCCTTCTCCTATTGTGCCCATCTCCCTACCTCTCTCTCCACTGTTAACCACTAGTTTTCCTCTGTATCTCTGAGTCTGTTTCTGTTTTGTTATACTCATTCATTTGTTTTATTTTTTAGATTCCACATATGAGTGAAAACAGACAGTATTTGTATCTTTCTGTCTGACTCATTTCACTTAGCATAATGCCCTCTAGATTCATCTATATTGTTGCAAATGGCAAAATTTCATTCTTTTTTATTGCTGAGTAGTATTCTGTAGTATACATATACCATATCTTCTTTATCCATTCATCTGTTGATGGACACTAAAGTTTCTTCCATATCTTAACTACTGTAAATAATGCTTCTATGAACTTTGGATGCATATATCCTTTCAAATATCCAAGGAAACAGAAAGATTTCATTCTTTTTTATGGCTGAGTAATAAAAAATATATGATTATGTCAATTTATAATAATTAATAGAAAAACATATCATAAAGAATTACTAATCAACACTATACAGAAAAGATAAATAGATCAGTGAAACAACTAAAATTTATGAATATAAGTACTGTGGCTTATACTAGGCATTTTCTGGTATATGTTAGATATGGCATATCAAATTAGTGAAAACTGTGATTATTATATAATAGATGGCAGTGGAAAGCTGATTTTCTCAAAAACTAAATTAGATAATTTTCTCATGATTTGTAAAAATATCACATTATAATTAATTTTAATGGTCCCATAAAAATAGAAAAAGAAAGTGAATGTTCATCTGATCTTGGTTGTGGGAAAGTCTTTCAAAATATGAATAACAATGTTTTTAGATATTATCTTTTTTCCCTTTTCTCTACATTTCATCCTTTCCAACAAGCATACTGACCAGACATCTGGCTCTCTATTTTGAGAAGGATTCTGGCACACCAAAATACAGAAATAGACTACATCTATTCTTGAATTTTTTTTCTTTTGAAGACCAAAATCCAAGAGTGAACATAAACAGTTTATGGAGGAGGAGAAAGGGAAAGGGGGGCCCATCTTCCCTCAGTGCCTGTTGCCTTACCTCTGAACATAGCCCAGGAACTGGGGCACCACTCTGGATCACTGGCTAACTCTACCATGGCATAGAGTTTTCAGGCAGCTTAAGCAACTTAAACAAAGGCAGATACCACAAAAGAAAAAAATGCCATATTTCCCTGCCTCAATATGAAAAAAAAATTCTTCAGGTCACTAAATATCTTCTTAGTTACTGAAATAATATTTTGTCATTTTATACACTATATTTTATTTATTTAATCATGTACCTATTTCTCAATAATTAGTTGGTTTCCAATTTGTATTAAAATAAATACTACTTTAATATGTGATTTATATACTTATTTTCAAACTCACCCTGAATTGTTTACTTAGAATAAATTCCTCCATTTGGAAATCCAGAATAAAAAGGTATACATATTTTTAAGTCTCTTGATACATATGGGCATATTGATTTCTGGAAGTGGTTATCTCACAATACTGCCATCATTATTTTCTTCCCCTGGTTTTTTTTTTTTTTTTTTTGATCAATTTAAAGGGCAAAAGCTTATAGAGTTATTTTTTACACTCAGAGAAGATGTACATTTATTAAAAAAGTTTTTGTCAATTGTAATGATTTTTTAAAGAAATGCCTATTTTTTCTGTTTATGTATTTTTAGTGCTTTGTAAGAAATTTGCATACATTAAAAATATGGCTTGCCCATCAAATCTGTTGCCAAAATGTTCCCCATTTGCCTTTGACTTTTTAGTTTTATATATAACTCTAAAAATGAACATTAGTTTTAAATGTTGATCTAAGCCATTTTATCTTTCATAACCTTTGTGCTTTTTAAATTAATATTATGCATTGCTTCCATTTTCATTTAGAATTAAGTTTAAAAAGTGACATATATATTTTGTTCTATTTCTTCTATGTGTTCTGTTTTTACTACTAACACTAATCAATCTGGGACTTATGTCTTTAGGTTACAGTACAAAATATTTTCCCTATTTATTTATTCACTACTTCTATACTGGTATCTATTGTTAGACAGTCATGTGCTATGTCCTGGGGATAAAATGAAGTATAAGATATAGTCCATGCCTTCAAACACTTTATTTCTTTAAGCATATCACCAAGAGGCAAAGAAAATTGGAGAATAACATAAATGCTATGATGGTGCTAAATATAGTGTGCTATGGGGAGCACAAAGTATTGTGAAATAGGGAGGTCACTTCTGGAATTCTAAGAAGTGACCTCTATGCTGAAACATATAAGATTCATAACTTATCCACATAAAAATGAAGAAAGGAGATTCCATAAAGAGGGGCAACATGCATAGAAGGAAAGCCTGAAAGAAGCCTGAAGGTACGTGAGAGAGTGTAGTCCATTCAGGAGATGGAAATAAGTCAGTGGGCTGATGCAAGGAATATCAGAATTTCAGGATAAGAACCATAAAAAGTAACCAAAAACCAGATCACAGAGAGTTTCATGAGAGACATTAAGGAGATTGGAATTGCTTACTAAGGACAAAGAAAGTCATCGAAGAATGCTATAGCAGGCATGGAACGTCACAAGATTTTGCGTCGACCTGAGTCCAGGAACAAGCGCGAAACTAGACAAGAGTATCACATCTCACTTGCAACCAGGAATACCTATATTGGGTTACTCTTTTTTAAGAAATAAACACTTTTTCTCTTAAACTACTGAAACATGAGGGTAGTTATTACAGCAGCAAGCAGCTGTCTGTCGACCCATAGTGAATAAAAATTATTCCCATTGTTGAAGTGCAAATCATTCACTAAGTATTCAAAATGTAAGGACCAATTTCTAGATAAAAATCCATATGTTAAGCCCTATTGTGGTTATAATAAAAAAATGTTATTTGCATTTGAGATATATGGAAAGCTTTGGCAGTTATGAGTGTGGGAAATCTTTTTTTAAAGTGGAAGTTAAACTGTAATATACCTGAATACACAAAATTGCTATTAGGGGTGTCAGTTAGGGATTTTCTCTCCTCTTAGATATTCTTTTCTTATGTTCAATACCCAATATCAGTCATAAATAGGATCACTTTAAATAATTAAATGGAAAAAAGTGGGTTTTAGAAATGTCTATCTATCTATTTAAACTTTGTGCACACCAAAGAAGAGCAAAAATAGTATACTATAGGATTGCATGCTTATATTTAAATAATGGCTATTTTTAAATTAAAGTTTTCTGTATTAGGAGTAATAGTTATTGAGATTATTGGTTTAGTTTGGTGGAAATGTGGGACTTTTAAAAATCACATGTATTCCTAGGGACTAGTGCTCTCCACACCAACCTGGGACAGCAGACCTGCCCCTGCTCACCGATTTCTGAGGACCTACTGTATAGCACAGGGAACTCTATTCAGTACTCTGTAATGACCTACATGGGAAAATAATCTAAACAAGAGTAGATATATGTATATGTATAACTGATTCACTTTGCTGTACAGCAGAAACTAACATTGAAAATCAGCTGTACTCCAATAAAATTTTTTTTAAAAAAGATACATGCATTCCTATGTTCATAGCAACACTATTCATAATAGTCAAGACATGGAAATGGCCTAAATGTCCATTGACAGGTGAATGGATAAAGAAGATGTGGTACATATATACAATGGAATACTACTCAGCAAAACAAAGAATGAAATAATGCCATTTGCAGTAACATGGATGCAACTAGAGGTTATAATACTAAGTGAAATAAGTCAGAAAGAGAAATACCATGTGATATCACTTATATGTGGAATCTAAAATATGACACAAATGAACCTATCTATGAAACAGAAAGAGAATCATGGACATAGAGAACAGACTGGTGGTTGCCAAGGGGGTGGGGGTTGGGGGAGGGATGGAATGGGAGGTTGGGGTGAGCAGATGTAAGCTTTTATATATAGAATGCATAAACAACAAGGTTCTGCTGTATAGCACAGAGAACTATATTCAATATCCTATGATAAACCATAATGGAAGAGAAATTTAATATACATATATATGAATAACTGAATAACTTTGCTGTACAGCAAAAATTAACACAGCATTGTAAATCAACTATACTTCAATTAAAAACAATAAAGAATCGAAAAAATTTTGAAACACCTTAAAAAAATCACACATATTTTTGACTAATTTCGTTCTACTTTTCTCTAGGACTATTCTAAGAACTGCAATACCATAGAAGACCTCTAATATAACATTTCTATGAAATTGTACAAAAGGTCTTCATTTATTAATGATCAATAATCTAGATATCAAGTATATACATTTTAAAAGAAGTACCTTAGATCATATTAAAAAACTAAAACTTCAACTTTTCCATGAAAATTTTCCTGTGAGGTATGAATGTTCAGTCTTGTTAGTTATATCACCTAATAAATAGAGCTACAAAAACGATTTAAGTGCTACAAGTCTAAGGTCTTATCTGTTATCACAATGCTTTTAATTACATGAAGCGGTAATGTTTTTCTCTCAATAGATTGTATTATTTTTAGAAGGTGTTTATACTATAGATTGAAGAGTTGATTGAGTACAGTTTCTCTTTTTAGTGTCTAAAGGTAAGCAGTATAAACAGAAAAGTCAATTGAGGTTGGCAGGTAGGGAGAGTTGGGTTGGAGTTTATGCTGTTATCTGCAGAAGCAAATTGTACAGGCAAAAACAATCAACATAGATAAATTTAGCCTGTGGAAATGAGTTTCTGGTAAAATTTCCCTACATTCCACGGCCATTTATACTTGCCCTAAAGGTTATTGTTTACTTTTGAACATTATTACAAATTCTTAATGGAAAATAGTGTAATTCATTTGAAGTGATGCTACACTGTTGTGCATGCAGTACACTCAAATTCTTGCAATTATTCTTCTGACTTAAAGGGTAAGGAGTTGTTATTCCAGAGTTTCTTCTTGTGCTTCCAACTTTAACAGATTTATTCCTATTTTTTAACATATTATGCTTATTTATAGTCAACAGGAAAAATAGTTTTTAATTAAGTGAATTCTATGAATCATTATATGTGAATAATTTTTATGTCTTTTGTAAAATGAACTAAGCATTGTGTTTAGCTTGATATAGCACATAAAAATCCATGAACTATTTTGGGCTATTAAGTGTTGAGGGAATTTTTATCTGAATTACATTTCAGAGATTATAACACATTAGGAATCAACATTATATAATTATTTCTAGTTCATATAGTTATTACAAGAGTGATGTCATGAAGTGTGTATTGCAAGATGAATTGTGTATGCATAATATGTTATTACTGTCAATATATATCAAGTGTTAATTATCTTTTTTTTTAATTTAAAGAAAGTATGGAGTAAATGATAACTAGAAATTTATTGAATACCTGTGGTGGACCTTACATTAAACTAGGACCTATGTGTTATATAAGTTGAGTACAATCTATAGTTGTCTTCCAGTCTTATGTTTGGGAAAACAAAAGTAATGCATGAAAAGTAACAAGAGAAAGAAGACAACAAAGTAATAAATCCCATGGCAATTGACTCCAGAAGTTCAGAGAAAGATGAGGTCAGTAGAGGTTTTAGAATTCAGAAGAATATTTCTTTAATGAGTTTAAACTTGATTTGGGGTGACAACATGAATAAAATTTAGATAAATAAAGAAAATGACCATTCTGGACTTGTAGAATACCAGCAGCACATGCATGTACGTTGGATGTAGCTTTGGGTCTTAAGGGAACCAAAGGGTAAAGGAAACATATTGGTTCTTAGTGAGAAAACTATTCTACTAAATAGAGTGGGAAAGATTAGAGAAGACATTGAAAGCTATGGAACAAATACATAAAACTATCTATCTATCCATCATGTATTTATCTATCCATCATCTATTATCTATCTAACTCAGAAACTCCTGACTCCCTAGGACAAAAATGGAAATGATTTTGTGAATTTTACTGTATTGAGGTAACCCTGACAGCCAATGAGGGTAAATTTCTATTTCAATATATTTTGCCTCCTAAAACAGTTCCTCCACCCTAAACCTGCTGCTTATAATCACTTAAAATAATTTATGTAAGAACAAATGATTTTTCTTTGGACTAAAATTAACTACTGTTGATTTATGGAGAGGAAGCTACCATTAATTAACTATAATATTTTAGACCTGGGACTGGTCACAACATGTGTTTTATTGCATACTTCTTCACAGCAATGCTTGGAGATAGATGCTTTTATCATTGAACAATAGGACTTAGGGACATCAGGAATAAGTTATCAAGCAAATCCCAACCTAACTCCAAAGTCTATATTTTATAACCAAACTACCACATAAATTGTATGTAGTCCAAGTTATTAGATATATTTATATTTACTTCACTCCCTTCTAAACTTATATTCCCCCCTCACCTATTTCTCATAACTCAGATGGGCATATTGATATCAGGGGGCCCTACACCTTAGCATACAATTGCTGCAACCAAAGGCAGGCACCTGATATAGGTTGAGTCAAATAGTTTCTCTCTATATAGAAATTTGAACTGAGATACACGGAGATGAATTGAGCTGATATTGATAAATGGGTCTATAAGTGATGAGGTAAAGCAAGAATCACCATGAAAAGCCATGGAATGCTGCAAGTGAAAGTCAAGTGGAAGCAGAAAATAAAAGCCTTGGAGAAGAAGCCTGAACCCAGAGAAGATAAAGAAACAGATGTGGAATGAGAAACAGAGGCATGCAAAGGTATGTGATTTTGTGTAACTAAAAATGTCTTTGTTAGTTCCTCTTGCTTGAATAGACATAAGACTCTAGGTTTAAAATCCTATTTTCATGGCAACTTGTAGATTTTACATTATTTTACAGCATCTTGTAGTACAGAGGAAAAGCTGCATCTTAGTTCATTTTTATCTCTTTTTAAGCAATCTTTTCTTTTTAGTAGAAGCTTGTAAGTTTTGGTGTCATTTTTATTTGTTATTGTTGTGTTGTTGTTGAGGGCAACTATCTCAATGACCCACTCTGATTTAGGTATGCAGAAATGACACATTTATTTAGTTTTATTTAATGGAACTCTGCTGTAGTAATTTTCAATGTGAATAGAAATATAAGGGACTTATAAGTAAAAGAAACTGACTCTATCAGAAATAAATTAATCTTTTTTTTCTTTATGAAGGAGCATTAATAGTAATATAATTTAAACCAAAGTTTTTGCTTGCCTTAAGTCACTAGAAAAGTGATTATTTACAAGACTTTTATAGACAACTACCATGTGTGAATATTGTATAAGAATATCAAGACAATGTATAAATAGTGAATCTAATTCATTTAGATAATAATTCAATAGTAATAGTATGAAACCATTACTAGTTTGGGGTGCTCTGTATGTAATAAATTATTTCTTTAGTATTAATATGAAATGTGACAGCAGTTTCTGAGAATATCTACTGGCAATAAAAGTCTAATTAGAAATGAACAGCATATCTGTATGGGGGCAATGGATTTTCATTTTATATGGCAATGTCCCAAGGCTAGAAATATTTTGTAAAATAGATATGATTTATCTATTATTTTTCATTTTTCCTTTCAAAGATATTTTATGTAAAGGTAAGATGTGTAGATAAAGATTAATGCTTAGATGTTATAGGGATTATTCTACAGATGGCTATTGATGCCTCCGGCTCTACCTTGCCACACAGAAAGGGGATACTTTTCCTTCCCCCTTTAAGCAAAGTTAGATCATATTTCAAGTGATGAGAAAATAATAGGTGATAAGAGGAAGAAAGAACAACTGCTGAGTTTCTTTGAAGGATTCTAGTGAACTTGATTCTTTAAGCTACTACTTTTTCTTCTTTTTTCTTTTTTTTTTTTTTTTCGGTATGCGGAGCTCTCACTGTTGTGGCCTCTCCCGTTGCGGAGCACAGGCTCCGGACGCGCAGGCTCCGGACGCGCAGGCTCAGCGGCCATGGCTCACGGGCCCAGCCGCTCTGCGGCATGTGGGATCTTCCCGGACCGGGGCACGAAACCGTGTCCCCTGCATTGGCAGGCGGACTCTCAACCACTGCGCCACCAGGGAAGCCCCAAGCTACTATTTCTTTACTTAACAAATATATGTTGGGTATGCCTGTTGTGGGCCAGGCAGTCTTCTAGGTGTTCAGAATAGATCAGTGAACCAAGCAGACAAAAATCCCTGCTCTTGCTGAGCTGAGGCTGTTTCATGTGTCCATTTTCCACACCTAATTAAAATGCATCATAAATTCTTGGCAGCTTCCACCACTAACGTGCAAAATCTGATGTGTGTTTATGCCTCTACTTTGCATCTACTTAGTCATCCAGTTTGCTTGTTCTCTCAAATGTTAAGAACAAAAATCTTGTACATCCCTAGATTTCTTAGTACAAGCTCACTTGACAAAGACCCATGGCAGTGCTAATCCAGAGAACATATGAAACTGTCAGGAAGTGTGGACCCCGCTAAGGTACCATTTTTGAAAAATAAGTTAGTTGTAAAATCAGGCAATTTATAGACATTTGTTTACAAATCTAGTTTGGGAGACTGAAAAGATCATGAGTGTACTTGGAATTCCATTTGCACATAGTATTTCAACAGGAAGATGAGAAATAGGCAGAGAATTCAAGGAAAGATAAATGTGGGGATATGGCCGAATCCATGTAATATCTCAATCTCAAAATCACCACGAAGTCCTTGTTGGCTCTGCAAAGACCTGGGAAGGCACACACTTAAAGGGATAGGAAATCTCACCATGAGCTAAAATAATATTATTGAGCCAGGATCGAAGTTTCCACAAGGCAAAACGAAACTGAGAAAGTAAGTAAGAATATATAACTTTGTATCATTATGCCAATTGTTTCCTGGGTACACTCATAGGAGTTTGAAAGAAATTCACAGCACAGCACTTGTCACTAGAAGCAATAGGCTAGAGAGGATGCAGTGGGTGGCAGCACTGGGAAGTCAATCCAAGGGAATCAGGCACTGCTTCATATGCCTAGAGACACCAGAGAGAAACGACTCCCTCAAAGTTCTATTGCTATAATACGCTACAGAGATTTCCCCAAAGCAACTGTTAGTGCAGAGAGAAGAACTTCTGGGTCCTGCCACCAGACGACCACAGAGTTCTTGACAGCAGCCAGTCACCAGAATCCACATCCATCAAGAGGCATTGCCATCGAGAAAAGTTGTACAGAAGCTGGAACTAACATCAGGAAGCATTTGCAATATAATACCAAGTGAAAACAAAAGATACACAACTTTGTATATAATACAATATTGAGAAATACGTATGTTATATGTCCATATGTAGAAAACAAAGACAGGGAATACATATTTTCTTCAATGAACATGATTTAAGTTTATAATCATGAAAACATTTTTTTCTGTAATTCTATCTAATTACTATAAATTTTATGTAATACACACTCCATTTGTGATTTAAGTTCCATCTTGATGTCCATTTGAGAGAGTTTTACAGTTTAGACACTCATTTGTTCTGTGCATCAAAGTGGATTATTAAATATTAACATAAGAGTGAGTGAGGAGGGAGTGATCATTACAAAGTCCTGTATTCTTTATTCTTATAACTAATCAAAGGGAGCGATGGGGCAAAAAGAAACATAACTGCCTCAAATACATTTTTAGGAAATGTTTAAAATATTAGTTCCAACAATCTGAGTTATGATTTAAATCCAATTCTCATGGAAGCCAAAAGGAATTTGTGGTGTTTATCACCATGTGCTTCCTTAGAGTGGAGGGTGGAGACGGACACTACCAGAGTTGCTGGGGGAGGTGCAATGTGAGAAAATCCCGTTAGAGAAATGCTTATACATGCAGGCGGGGGTTGTCAACCAATTTCCTTCTTGAGAGGGTTCTGTCAGAAAGAGAAAATAAGAGAAGAACTTGTAGTAATAAAGTCAGGTGATAAATAGGTGGAATGAAAATTGCTAGACATTTTTTAAAACTATGATTTTGACCTCTTTTCAGATTAGTGACTCTTCTATCCTTTCCTGGAGAAGCGTTACCAGCCAAAATGTACCCTGACTTCCATAGCCATTTTTTTCCAATTTCTGTACAGAGCTCACCTGTCTCTTGCTTAATAATATCATTTGCTGTTTTAATGAGGGGTTCACTTATTTATCACCCTAGGTGAAAGATGACGTGTGTATGCTGAGCACCAAAGGGCTTAGCCACAAACTGTAAGAGCAGGAAGGCTGATGTCTAGACAGTGTCAGCGATGGTAGCCAGGTAAAAGGGAAGTAGACTTTGTAGTTTATTCCTTTAGAAAGCTGGGGAGCAGTGGTACCCAGGGGTTTTGGGTTAACTGTTCCCAGGCATGAAAGAGTGTATCCTTTCATAAATTATCAGGACAGATTTGAGTGTCTACAAAAATCTGTATTCAGCAAATTATCTGCCAATTGGTCAGTTTTAATCCAGCAGTCACCATAAAGAAATGCTAAATAAAATGAAAATGAAGAAAGCATTCAAAACTAGCTTTCACATATATTAAAACTACTTAGTTCTCAGATTGAAATAGTCAATTAACAACCCATGAGTGATGATACAAATTGAAAGAAAATAAGTCTTAACTTTGTGTGTGACAGATTATTAATCAATCTAAGACAATATGTTCATTCAAATTAAAATGGCAATCAAATCAATACAGTAACAGATATTGCAATCCAATTTCTACCATACACACTAGGTAATTCATACATTCAAAAACATTTGCTGAACTCCTGCATGTGAATTTTTAGGCAACGGCTTTGCCTTTCATCTTGACCGCAGGCTTGTTTTGCTGAAGCACGCAGCGCACAATCAAGCTGCCTTATTGACCTTAATACAAATCACCCAGGGTTGAGGTCTTCTCTTCTTAATGAAAAAAAAAAAAAGTTTATTTGGTGAGTCTACCTGTGAAAGTTTTTGTCCATCATGTCCATCATTTATGATACAGCAGGAACACGAAAATCTAAGTGCTTTGATCAACAAACCAACAAATGCTAGGTTAAAGAAAACTGAAACTTTGACAGCAGCAGAGAGACTGCATTTTCATTATTCAAAAGGTATGATAGTGTCAAGATTTGAGAAGCAAGAAGGAAGTACAAAGTAAGGAGCCCCCCAATTTACCTGCTTTCTCATGCTTTGTTTAAAGCAATTGAGATGACTTTGTTTTGAACTTATTCTATTTTATTTGACTTATCCATCAGTTCAAGATAGAAAACATTGTTTGACATCCTGTTAGAATGTATTTATTACTAATTTTAATTTGTTACCTAATTTCATTTTAACTTTGTATTCCAAAATAAAGCCTCTGAATTCTATATCCAAATACCATTTCTATAATAAACGTTATTGAACATTGAAAGTTTGATCCAGCTCTCAAGTCCTATCCAGCCCTGATCTCATATATCTAGAGCTTTTAAAGTCTTTACGTTCATTTCATGTCTTTAATATTTATTTTGGGTACAACAGAATGAGCTTAAAATAAAACAAATGATGCTTATGTACAAGGTATACAACTTCTTTCTGGCAAGGTTCTTATCTTTTCAATAAACCATTGAATTTATTGCCTATGTTTTTTCTTTAGAAGAAAACTTGACCTTGTTTCATACCACATGTTTTTGACACTTAAGCTATAATAAAAGGGCTTCTTTTCTTTCTTATAGCTGCTTTCTTTATAAAATTAAAAAAGGAAACTTCTCCCTACTGGCATCTAATTCTTATTATTTTCTATTATTTTTTGTTATTGTCAGAAAATATATTCTGAAGGCCATCTTCAAAGTTAAATTTACATAGAAGTCTTTTTCCATCATATAGCCACAGTACAATTTTGTGTGCTCACTACAAAATTGAGAAGAAAAACAAAATTACAGACTAAAGAAGTAGAAAAATCAAGTTTTATAAGAGTAAAACAACTAACACACGTTGAGCTGTTACTATGGACGAAGTATTCTTCTAAATAGTTTACATATATCATTATTTAAATTGACATAAGGTGAAACTGAAGCTCAGAGAAAGTAAGTAACTTGCTCATGTCACACATCATCCAGGAATTAGGTGATGGAGTCAGAAATTGAGCATATATCTGTTTGTAAACTCTGACATCTTATGACTGTGCTATACTATTTTTAAAAATTGCTTTGAATACTGACTTTACCATCGATGTAAAGCACGAAACTAGATAAATGAAAAGTTTAAAAAATTAGATATAATTCACATGAAAGTCAAAAGAATTTTAACAGCATGTAAGTAAACTTGTGCTGTTTTATTTTACTCAACCATTTTATCAAAGTTCTGAAAAGTTTGTGTTATAAAATATTGATTTTTAAGAAGTAAATATACATTTGATGACTTTTTAGCTTTCTTGTGGAGGATATGTGTAAAGAATGAGTTTACAGGCTATACAGAAATATCCTTAGTAGATATTTCTAAAATTCCCTGAAATAATAAACCATTACTTTTTTTTGTTATTGATGATATTTACATTTTAAACATTAAACATTTCCTGGTTTGGGGGGGCAAATGCCTAATATTGAAGTGTATTGGGAAAAATTACAAAGCCAATAAAATATAAAGAGTTCATTACATAATATGCTAAAAGGGATGTAAGAGAGGGTCTCTGTAAAGTAAAAAAGGGGATCAGTAGAACTGTATACTGATATTTGTTTTTCTGTTATGATTTTAAGCTAGAAGAATAACATGGACATAAACCATCCACTTAAAGAAATCCTCAATTTTCCAGTTAATATCTTGAAACTATTAAAAATGAAAGGGTAAAACTCTGTCATCATGGATTGATTTGTGTTCCTCTAAAATTTATATGTTGAAGTCTTAATGCCTCAGTACCTCAGAATACAATTTCATTTGTAGAAAGGGGCTTTCCAGGGGTGTTCAAGTTAAAATGAGGTCATTAGAGTGGGCTGTAATCTAATATGACTGGTCTCCTTATAAAAAGGGGAAATTTAGAAACAGACATGCATATGGGGGACATGATAGGGACATGAAGATGGCCATCTACAAGCCCAGGAGAGAGAAATGGAACAAATCCTTCCCTCATGGCCTTCTGAAGGAGATGCCAACATCTTGATTTTGAATTTCTAACGTCCACAAGTGTGAGCCATTAAATTTCTGTTGTGTAAGCCACCGGGTTTGTGGTGCTTTCCTATGGCAGCTCAAGCAAACTAATACACCCGTATGACCCTTTACTGGCATAATGGATGTCTCTATCATTATCTTTGTTACAGGATGGTTCAGCTGACTATTCCTTTAAGATGTTTTGTGAAATGATATTGTTGTTACTACTTTAAAACTGAAAAAGTTACAAAAAAGGAAAAAAGTATTCAAATCAGTGAGTACTCCAGTGTTCTTATGCTCACTTTATTCACTGTCTTAATTTCTTGTATTACAGAATAGTGCTTGATTACATGTTTGTCACTGATTATGTCTGGTTTAAAAGAAAATAATTTGTGTGCATATACATAAATCTGTACAATTGACTGCTCTATATTTTTGTGTATTAAGAATAATTTTAATAAAATTTGAATTTAATGCAGTGCCTGTATTTTCACTTTGTTCATAATGTTGCTTAACTATGAAACATTAAATGATTATTTTCTTTTAAACCATAATAATATTAAAGTCAACATAACATTGATCTTTTATATATTCTCTGAAATAAGAGTTGCTTTTACTCTCTAATTTTGACTCTTTTAGTTGAAATAACTCAGATATAATTAAGAGGATACATATTCTATATTAATTGTTTGCTTGTCTTCTCTACCTCATGATTTAGAGATATTAAAATTGTAGGAACTATAGTAACAGAATAACCCACCAGGGAATGAATTTTTAAAAATTATTCTTACTATCACTTAAAGCCTCTGAAAATGTTATTATAGGGAATTACACTTTACTGTACTTTAAGGCTGAAAAATAATTGTAATCAGACAGCCATGGGTGGTTATTTAGAAATGCTCTTTTAAAAAGTATTTCCATAAAAATTATAAATAGTAACTTAGAGCCTTCCTCATTGCATGGGCTTGGAGAAAGAAGTTGCTAGATGTGCAATTTGTTATTATCAAGTGCCCCAGAATATACACATCTGCTGTTGAACACCATAAAAAGTATTTGTTAAATATGAACTTGAGTTCATAAATATGAACTTGAGTGTAAAAGTGCCACCTAAAACACCATCTATTCCCATCCTGGCAAAAGGCATTCAGCAAATAGCAAAAAGGCATTCAGTTTTCACCCAGTAAAAACTTGCTTTACAGTATTATCTTCTGAATTGAATATTTTCTTTCCCTGAATGATAGCTTTCCTCTATCATCCAACTACAAAAAGCCTGTAGTAATTGTTATGGTGTCTGATTCATTGTCCTTCGTATCTTCATGGATAGTTTTAATTAAATCTGGAAAGGTTCACTTCCACACTGCCAGTGGCTCAGCATTCTCAGGCTGCAATCTTGGTGTCCAGCTTATTATAGTGTCTCTTGCTGTGTTAAACAGCTATTCAGTATGTATAGCTGTTGGACTTGACCTTTTCGTCTTCTAGTGTTCAGATTAACAGAAGGTAGAGTGGCTGAGAGGCCTCGCTGATGAAATCTTTGTGCTTGCTTCTTAATTCAGAGTATGGTAGTAATAATAGTTCTTAGCTTAAGCACAATCCATTTTAAAAGTTCTATAATTGCTAAATTATAATAATCATAATCATGTGAGATGACTGTAAGGGAGGAGATCAGAAAATATACTTTTTTGTTTTAAAAGGATTTTTATTTTATCCATTTCAAAGCATGCCTGGTTGAAGCAATATACAGTGAGTATTTCAATTATGCAATTTTCAAGAGGCTATTGCTACAATTACTTACTTGGAAATAATGAAGAACTTATTTCATTACATCCTGCAATATGACAGCATGTGCACCAATCTTTGGGTCTACTGACTATCAATAGGATAGTAGCAAATTCTTTGAAATTGGTTAGGCACTGACTTAAAAATTTAGGTGGAAAGAAAAAAAGTATATTCATTTCCATTTATCAAAAAATTAATAATTATGTACATCTAGTAAACTTTATGTTCAGTTTGGAGATGATCTCCCCTTTGCAAAGATGATATTCTCATGATTTCATCACATTAAAGAAACCTATCTATGTTCTAACTTACTAAATATTACTTTTAACCTTGGGGCACTTGACCTGCTGTTTTCTTCACCTATTGTAAGCTGTACTAGTGTCCGAATGTTTTAACCCTTTGTAGAACTTTCAAATTCAAAGTTTTAAAATTATGTGTTTATGAAAAAAAGTTTTTAAAAAATAAATTTACTTATTTTATTTATTTATTTTTGGCTGCGTTGGGTCTTTGTTGCTGCGCAAGGGCTTTCTCTAGTTGCGGTGAGCGGGGGTTACTCTTCGTTGCAGTGCGCGGGCTTCTCGTTGTGGTGGCTTCTTTTGTGGAGCATGGGATCTAGGTGCACAGGCTCAGTAGTTGTGGCACATGGGCTGAGTTGCTCGGCGGCATGTGGGATCTTCCCAGACCAGGGCTCAAACCCTTGTTCCCTGCATTGGCAGGTGGATTCTTAACCACTGTGCCACCAGGGAAGCCCTATGACAAAAGCTTTGAAAAAGATTTTAAATATTAGATTTAAAATGCAATGTTCAAGAAGTGATTCCTAAGTGAAAAGACAATTTCACAGTTTAACCTAAACTTAAAGACTTCTAGTCTAAGAAAGAGTGATGTCAAATATACATTAGTGAGTTCACTTTAATATTATGAACTGATTAAATTAGCATATATAAATAGTCTAGTAGATACTGATAAGTAATGAGTATAGCTCAAAAATACAGAGTAATAGCTGAACTTGCATGTATTTTACAGTGGTATTACTTGCAACAAGTCTCACTGGAAAATCACAAATTTTGAAGCTTAAACATATTTTAGAGATTATTTTAATCCCTGCATCTTCTAGATGATTAAACTGAAGTTCAGAATTGTTAGGAGAATTGCTGATGGTCACAAATCTAGATAGTAACAGGACCAAGAATGTCAACCATTCTTCTATTTCCCATGTGTTTTCCTAGCCAGAAAGATCTAGTTTAGACTCCTATGTCTACCATCCAATGTTTTGGGGACCTTGGACAATTTATCTAAACCATACAAGGACCAAGTTTTCCTCATTTGTAAAGAATGAAAACACATGAGAAGTGTTGATAAATATTTTTAAATGCATGGTCATATGGTATATACTGAAAATTGGTAGATATTATTACTATTAAAGGTTATTTATGTGACCTTGGCAAGCTTTAAATCTACATATAATTGAAGGAAAAAGAATGAGCTAAAGAACTCTTGGGCTTTCTCTGGATGAAGAGAATACATTTTTCTATGGTGCCCCTTCTGCTACAGACATTAGCATTTTGGGAGACCTTACTAAGTATTTAATCATTTAAAGAAAAGATTCTAATTCAACTCTGCTCCAGTCTTTGGTATTACTCAGGGGTAGAAAACCTACAAAGCTGTCTCTTTTCTTTAGCAGAGATGCTTAGTGGTTATTGGGAATGCAGATTTGAGATGAACAGTTAATTTTCGGTAAAAAGGTGGATGGCTAAAGAGCTCTTTTTGCAAAAGAGAAGGATGGGATTTGGGGACACAGAACACTCTCTTGAATAAAGGAGAGAGATTCAAGGAGAGGAGCTGCAACCAGCAAGTAAATGCTTGTTGGGGAAATGGCTCAATAGTTTTAAGAACACATCTATCTAATATCAAAATTTATTCCACTGAGGTATATACAATACTGTCATAAAAAGTAGAATTTGAAATTGATTTTGTCTTTTCTTTAATCAAAAATTATTACCAAAATTTTAGCTGCACAGAGTTATACCAACGAAAATCAAAATAACCCTGTTAATAATATTTTGATGCAATTTGAATATTTGGGGCAAACTGAAAGAATGATGCCTAGGAATAGTTAATCCAAAGATTAAAGTCTCTCCCCCTACAGTTTCTAAAATATAATCTGAAAAAAGACAACAGTAACCAACAAGGGGACTGGCAAAGGAACTACAGAATGATTCCCAGTGAATACCAGTACTGCCGTAGTTGAATTTACCCAACTTGGGATGGTCCTGCTCTATTCTGTAAGAGCCTGTCTACGGCTGATCTTCTGTAAATCTGTGAATGGGATAGTCATTCTACACTTAAAAGAAGATCACAAGCTTAAAGTCTCTGACAAAATAATAAAACACTTACAGAGAGTAGCAGGCTCTTGTTTTTTGTTCCAATATATTTTGTTCCACAACGTTTGAAAGTGAGCATTTTTATGCATATGTCTGTGTGCATGTAATATTTACACAATATATATGTGGAGATTTATATTTATATATGTGCATCTATGCACGCATTCTCACTCTCTACCTAAGTAAATAGATAGATACATAGATTGATAGATCAGAAATCACCCTTTACTCTGAGATCAAGGCTTGAAGAAATTTCTTCCTGGGAGAGCAGGAAGATGGCGGAAGAGTAAGACGCGGAGATCACCTTCCTCCCCACAGATACACCAGAAATACATCTACACGTGGAACAACTCCTACAGAACACCTACTGAAGGCTGGCAGAAGACCTCAGACCTCCCAAAAGGCAAGAAACTCCCCACGTACCTGGGTAGGGCAAAAGAAAAAAAAGAATAAACAGAGACAAAAGGATAGGGACGGCACCTGCACCAGTGGGAGGGAGCTGTGAAGGAGGAAAAGTTTCCACACACTAGGAAGCCCCTTCGCGGGCGGAGACTGCGGGAGGCGGAGGGGGGAGCTTCGAAGCCGCGGAGGAGGGCACAGCAACGGGTGCTGAGGGCAAAGCGGGGAGATTCCCGCACAGAGGATCGGTGCCGACCGGCACTCACCAGCCCGAGAGGCTTGTCTGCTCACCCGCCGGGGCGGGCGGGGCTGCGAGCTGAGGCTCTGAGGCTCAGGTTTCGGTTTCGGACGGAGCGCAGGGAGAGGACTGGGGTTGGCGGCTTGAACATAGCCTGAAGGGGTTAGTGCACCACAGCTAGCCGGGAGGGAGTCCGGGGAAAAGTCTGCACCTGCCGAAGAGGCAAGAGACTTTTCCTTCCCTCTTTGTTTCCTGGTGCGTGAGGAGAGGGGTTTAAGAACGCTGCTTAAAGGAACTCCAGAGACGGGCGCGAGCCGCGGCTGAAAGCGCGGACCCCAGAGACGGGCGCGAGCCGCGGCTGAAAGCGCGGACCCCAGAGACGGGCGCGAGCCGCGGCTGAGGGCGCGGACCCCAGAGACGGGCGCGAGCCGCGGCTGAGGGCGCGGACTCCAGAGACGGGCGCAAGCCGCGGCTGGAGGCGGGGACCCCAGAGGCGGGCGGGAGACGTTGGGGCTGCTGCTGCCGCCACCAAGGGGCCTGTGTGCGAGCGCAGGTCGCTCTCCACGCCCCTCTTCCGCGGAGCCTGTGCAGCCCGCCACTGCCGGGTTCTCGGGATCCGGGGACGACTTCCCCGGGAGAGCGCACGGCGGGCCTCGGGCTGGTGCAGGGTCATGCCGGACTTTGCCGCCGCAGGCCCGCCCCGCATTCTGTGCCCCTCCCTCCCCGCCGGCCTCAGTACGCCAGAACCCCCGAATCAGTGGCTCCTTTAACCCCGTCCTGTCTGAGCAAAAAACAGACGCCCTCCAGCGACCTACACGCAGAGGCAGGGCCAAATCCAAAGCTGAGCCCCTGTGAGCTGTGAGAACAAAGAAGAGAAAGGGAAATCTCTCGCAGCAGCCTCAGAAGCAGCGGATTAAAGCTCCACAATCAACTTGATGTACCCTGCATCTGTGGAATACATGAATAGACAGCCAATCATCCCAAATTAAGGAGGTGGACTTTGGGAGCAAGATCTATGATTTTTTTCCCTATTCCTCTTTTTGTGAATGTGTATGTGTATGCTTCTGTGTGAGATCTTGTCTGTATAGTCTTGCTTCCACCATTTGTCCTAGGGTTCTATCCGTCCATGGTTTTTTCTTAAAATTGTTTTCTTAATAATCAATTTTAATTTTAAGAACGTTATTATACTTTACCTTCATCCTTTCTTTCTTTCTCTCTTTCTTTCCGTCCTTCCTTCCCTCCTTTAGACAACGAATCATCCCAAATTGAGGAGGTGGTCTCTGACAGCAAGATTTATGATTTCCCCCCCTTTACCTCTTTTAGTGAGGGTGTATGTGTATGCTTCTGTGTAAGATTTTGTCTGTATAGCTTTGCTTCCAACATTTGTCCTAAGGTTCTATCCGTCCCTTTTTTTTTTCTAAATAAGAATTTTTTAATTCAATAACTTTATTATACTTTATTTTATTTTTACTGTATCTTCTTTCTTTCTGTTTTTCCTTCTTTCCCTCCTTCCTTCCTTCCTCCCTCCCTCCCTCCCTCCTTTCGTTCCTTCTTGCCTTCCTTCCTTCTTTGCTTCTTTCTTTCTTTCTTCCTTCCTTCCTTCCTTCCTTCCCTCCTTCCTTCCCTCCTTTCCTTCTTTCTTTCCTCATACTTCTACTAATTCCCTCTACTTTTTCTCCCTTTTATTCTGAGCCATGTGGATGAAAGGCTCTTGGTGCTCCAGCCAGGAGTCACGGCTCTGCCTCTGAGGTAGGAGAGCCAAATTCAGGACACTGGTCCACAAAAGACCTCCCAGCTCCACATAATATCAAATGGCGAAAATCTCCCAGAGGCCTCCATCTTAACACCAGCACCCAGCTTCACTCAACGACAAGCAAGCCACAGTTCTGGACAACCTGTGCCAAACAACTAGCAAAACAGGAACACAACTCCACCCATTAGCAGAGAAGCTGCCTAAAATCATAATAAGGCCACAGACACCCCAAAACACACCACCAGACGTGAACCTGCCCACTAGAGAGACAAGATCCAGCCTCATCCACCACAACACAGGCACTAGTCCCCTCCACCAGGAAGCCTACACAACCCACTGAACCAACCTTAGCCACTGGAGACGGACATCAAAAACAGGAGGAACTACGAACCTGCAGCCTGCAAAAAGGAGACCCCAAACACAGTAAGATAAGCAAAATGAGAAAACAGAAAAACACACAGCAGATAAAGGAGCAAGATAAAAATGCACCAGACCTAACAAATGAAGAGGAAATAGGCAGTCTACCTGAAAAAGAATTCAGAATAATGATAGTAAGGTTGATCCGAAATCTTGGAGATAGAATGGACAATAAAATGGACAAAATGCAAGAATCAGTTAACAAGGACCTAGAAGAACTAAAGATGAAACAAGCAATGATGAACAACACAATAAATGAAATTAAAAATACTCTAGATGGGATCAATAGCAGAATAACTGAGGCAGAAGAACGGATAAGTGACCTGGAAGATAAAATAGTGGAAATAACTACTGCAGAGCAGAATAAAGAAAAAAGAATGAAAAGAACTGAGGACAGTCTCAGAGACCTCTGGGACAACATTAAATACACCAACATTCGAATTATAGGGGTCCCAGAAGAAGAAGAGAAAAAGAAAGGGACTGAAAATATTTGAAGAGATTATAGTTGAAAACTTCCCTAATATGGGAAAGGAAATAGTTAATCAAGTCCAGGAAGCACAGAGAGTCCCATACAAGATAAATACAAGGAGAAATACGCCAAGACACATATTAATCAAACTGTCAAAAATTAAATACAAAGAAAGCATATTAAAAGCAGCAAGGGAAAAACAACAAATAACACATAAGTGAATCCCCATAAGGTTAACAGCTGATCTCTCAGCAGAAACCCTACAAGCCAGAAGGGAGTGGCAGGACATACTGAAAGTGATGAAGGAGAAAAACCTGCAGCCAAGACTACTCTACACAGCAAGGATCTCATTCAGATTTGATGGAGAAACTAAAACCTTTACAGACAAGCAAAAGCTGAGAGAGTTCAGCACCACCAAACCAGCTTTACAACAAATGCTAAAGGATCTTCTCTAGGCCAGAAACTCAAGAGAAGGAAAAGACCTATAATAACGAACCCAAAACAATTTAGAAAATGGGAATAGGAACATACATATCGATAATTACCTTAAATGTAAATGGACTAAATGCTCCCACCAAAAGACACAGATTAGCTGAATGGATACAAAAACAAGACCCTTATATATGCTGTCTACAAGAGACCCACTTCAGACCTAGAGACACATACAGACTGAAAGTAAGGGGATGGAAAAAGATATTCCATGCAAATGGAAACCAAAAGAAAGCTGGAGTAGCAATACTCATATCAGACAAAATAGACTTTAAAATAAGGACTATTAAAAGAGACAAAGAAGGACACTACATAATGATCAAGGGATCGATCCAAGAAGAAGATATAACAATTGTAAATATTTATGCACCCAACATAGGAGCACCTCAATACATAAGGCAAATACTAACAGCCATAAAAGGGGAAATCGACAGTAACACATTCATAGTAGGGGACTTAAACACCCCACTTTCACCCATGGACAGATCATCCAAAATGAAAATAAATAAGGAAACACAAGCTTTAAATGATACATTAAACAAGATGGACTTAATTGATATTTATAGGACACTCCATCCAAAAACAACAGAATACACATTTTTCTCAAGTGCTCATGGAACATTCTCCAGGATAGATCATATCTTGGGTCACAAATCAAGCCTTGGTAAATTTAAGAAAATTGAAATTGTATCAAGTATCTTTTCTGACCACAACGCCATGAGACTAGATATCAATTACAGGAAAAGATCTGTAAAAAATACAAACACATGGAGGCTAAACAATACACTACTTAATAATGAAGTGATCACTGAAGAAATCAAAGAGGAAATCAAAAAATACCTAGAAACAAATGACAATGGAGACACAACGACCCAAAACCTGTGGGATGCAGCAAAAGCAGTTCTAAGGGGGAAGTTTATAGCAATACAAGCCCACCTTAAGAAGCAGGAAACATCTCGAATAAACAACCTAACCTTGCACCTCAAGCAATTAGAGAAAGAAGAACCAAAAAACCCCAAAGCTAGCAGAAGGAAAGAAATCATAAAAATCAGATCAGAAATAAATGAAAAAGAAATGAAGGAAACAATAGCAAAGATCAATAAAACTAAAAGCTGGTTCTTTGAGAAGATAAACAAAATAGATAAACCACTAGCTAGACTCATCAAGAAAAAAAGGGAGAAGACTCAAATCAATAGAATTAGAAATGAAAAAGGAGAGGTAACAACTGACACTGCAGAGATAAAAGAGATCATGAGAGATTACTACAAGCAACTCTATGCCAATAAAATGGACAATCTGGAAGAAATGGACAAATTCTTAGAAATGCACAACCTGCCAAGACTGAATCAGGAAGAAATAGAAAATATGAACAGACCAATCACAAGCACTGAAATTGAAACTGTGATTAAAAATCTTCCAACAAAGAAAAGCCCAGGACCAGATGGCTTCACAGGCGAATTCTATCAAACATTTAGAGAAGAGCTAACACCTATCCTTCTCAAACTCTTCCAAAATATAGCAGAGGGAGGAACACTCCCAAACTCCTTCTACGAGGCCACCATCACCTTGATACCAAAACCAGGCAAGGATGTCACAAAGAAAGAAAACTACAGACCAATATCACTGATGAACATAGATGCAAAAATCCTCAACAAAATACTAGCAAACAGAATCCAACAGCACATTAAAAGGATCATACACCATGATCAAGTGGGGTTTATTCCAGGAATGCAAGGATTCTTCAATATACGCAAATCTATCAATGTGATAAACCATATTAACAAATTGAAGGAGAAAAACCATATGATCATCTCAATAGATGCAGAGAAAGCTTTTGACAAAATTCAACACCCATTTATGATAAAAACTCTACAGAAAGTAGGCATAGAGGGAACTTTCCTCAACATAATAAAGGCCATATACGACAAGCCCACAGAAAACATCATCCTCAATGGTGAAAAACTGAAAGCATTTCCACTAAGATCAGGAACAAGACAAGGTTGCCCACTCTCACCACTCTTATTCAACATAGTTTTGGAAGTTTTAGCCACAGCAATCAGAGAAGAGAAGGAAATAAAAGGAATCCAAATTGGAAAAGAAGAAGTAAAGCTGTCACTGTTTGCAGATGACATGATCCTATACATAGAGAACCCTGAAGATGCTACCAGAAAACTACTAGAGCTAATCAATGAATTTGGTAAAGTGGCAGGATACAAAATTAATGCACAGAAATCTCTGGCATTCCTATATACTAATGATGAAAAATCTGAAAGTGAAATCAAGAAAACACTCCCATTTACCATTGCAACAAAAAGAATAAAATATCTAGGAATAAACCTACCTAAGGAGACAAAAGACCTGTATGCAGAAAATTATAAGACACTGATGAAAGAAATTAAAGATGATACAAATAGATGGAGACATATACCATGTTCTTGGATTGGAAGAATCAACATTGTGAAAAAGACTCTACTACCCAAAGCAATCTATAGATTCAATGTAATCCCTATCAAACTACCACTGGCATTTTTCACAGAACTAGAACAAAAAATTTCACAATTTGTATGGAAACACAAAAGACCCCGAATAGCCAAAGCAATCTTGAGAACAAAAAAAGGAACTGGAGGAATCAGGCTCCCTGACTTCAGACTATACTACAAAGCTACAGTTATCAAGACGGTATGGTACTGGCACAAAAGCAGAAAGATAGATCAATGGAACAGGATAGAAAGCCCAGAGATAAACCCATGCACATATGGACACCTTATCTTTGATAAAGGTGGCAGGAATGTACAGTGGAGAAAGGACAGCCTCTTCAATAAGTGGTGCTGGGAAAACTGGACAGGTACATGTAAAAGTATGAGATTAGATCACTCCCTAACACCATACACAAAAATAAGCTCAAAATGGATTAAAGACCTAAATATAAGGCCAGAAACTATCAAACTCTTAGAGGAAAACATAGGCAGAACACTCTATGACATAAATCACAGCAAGATTCTTTCTGACCCACCTCCTAGAGTAATGGAAATAAAAACAAAAATAAACAAATGGGACCTAATGAAACTTCAAAGCTTTTGCACAGCAAAGGAAACCAGAAACAAGACCGAAAGACAACCCTCAGAATGGGAGAAAATATTTGCAAATGAAGCAACCGACAAAGGATTAATCTCCAAAATTTACAAGCAGCTCATGCAGCTCAATAACAAAAAAACAAACAACCCAATCCAAAAATGGGCAGAAGACCTAAATAGACATTTCTCCAAAGAAGATATACAGACTGCCAACAAACACATGAAAGAATGCTCAACATCATTAATCATTAGAGAAATGCAAATCAAAACTACAATGAGATATCATCTCACACCAGTCAGAATGGCCATCATCAAAAAATCTAGAAACAATAAATGCTGGAGAGGGTGTGGAGAAAAGGGAACCCTCTTGCACTGCTGGTGGGAATGTGAATTGGTTCAGTCACTATGGAGAACAGTATGGAGGTTCCTTAAAAAACTACAAATAGAACTACCATATGACCCAGCAATCCCACTACTGGGCATATACCCTGAGAAAACCGAAATTCAAAAAGAGTCATGTACCAAAATGTTCATTGCAGCTCTATTTACAATAGCCCGGAGATGGAAACAACCTAAGTGCCCATCATCGGATGAATGGATAAAGAAGATGTGGCACATATATACAGTGGAATATTACTCAGCCATAAAAAGAAACGAAATTGAGCTATTTGTAATGAGGTGGATAGACCTAGAGTCTGTCATACACAGTGAAGTAAGTCAGAAAGAAAAAGACAAATACCGTATGCTAACACATATATATGGAATTTAAGAAAAAAAATGTCATGAAGAACCTAGGGGTAAGGCAGGAATAAAGACACAGACCTCCTAGAGAACGGACTTGAGGTTATGGGGAGGGGGAAGGGTGAGCTGTGACGGGGCGAGAGAGAGTCATGGACATATACACACTAACAAACGTAGTAAGGTAGATAGCTAGTGGGAAGCAGCCGCATGGCACAGGGATATTGGCTTGGTGCTTTGTGACAGCCTGGAGGGGTGGGATAGGGAGGGTGGGAGGGAGGGAGACGCAAGAGGGAAGAGATATGGGAACATATGTATATGTATAACTGATTCACTTAGTTATAAAGCAGAAACTAACACACCATTGTAAAGCAATTATACCCCAATAAAGATGTTAAAAAAAAAAAAAAGAAAGAAATTTCTTCCTCTCTGTGACACAAAGAAAAGAGAGAACAGCACAAATTGCATGTTGAATCTTCAGTTTCCCTAACATTTCATTGGTCATAGTAGTATAAGCCACATGGCTGAGCCTCACATCAGTGGGGCAGGAAAGTACAACTGTCTCCCAAGTAAGTTGCAGTAATTAAATACAAAACCAAATACAGTCTATCTCAAACATTAATTAAAAGTATGTAACTTAGCAACAAGTGCACAGTTTGTAAGTTAAAAAAACTTGTTTATAAACTGTTTATAAATGTGGCTAAATATGGTTGAAAAACAGAAGTAAAACTATTTTCAAGAGAAAACGTACACAAATATATACAAAACTGAGATTATTATACCTGTTATAAAATCCTCAATTACACCACCAAATTCTAGAAATTGTAGGGAATTTTGAGCCTGTCCTAATATCTTACTAATTGATGAAGTTTCAGAAAGGACAACTCCATATACTATTAAATCTAAGAATTACACTAATAGGAAGCATAACAGATTAATTTTGTGACAGTTATTTTAGTCCAACTAAGTTAAACTAAGGTGAGAAGTAACTGTGACATAAATAGCTTCCTGACAGATTACCTGACAAATGGAAGGAAATGTTTTTGTACCACCCCTACCATCTCTCCATATTGAGAGGCACACTCTTTATGTCAACTACATGAAAAACTTGGACATATGATGATCTCTTTGAGAAGTGGCAGTAAGCAGTGGCCTCTGCCCCTAACCCTCAACTCTATTCCCACCTCCAATTTTTTTTTTTTTTTTTTTTGCGGTACGCGGGTCTCTCACTGTTGTGGCCTCTCCCGTTGTGGAGCACAGGCTCCGGACACGCAGACTCAGTGGCCATGGTTCACGGGGCCCAGACGCTCCGCGGCATGTGGGATCTTCCCGGACCGGGGCACGAACCCGTGTCCCCTGTATCGGCAGGAGGACTCTCAACCACCAGGGGCACCGCCAGGGAAGCCCCTCCCACCTCTATTATTTTATTCATCCATATAGAAACTGTACATCTCTGAGTATAAAGGGATTGGAAGGAGGGAAGGATATAATTCCAAAAAGGATGGTTCATTCTGAGGAGGATGTATCCCAAAGCAATATGTATGTGGGTGGCAAAACAACAACTCAAGTCAATCAGTTCTTCAACATCCACAAAGTGTGAAGCCCTGTGTTAAGACTTAAAGTGGGAGGAAAAGCATATACAGTTCCTACATTCTTGGTTGTTTAGAGAATAAAGCATGATGATAGTATTGGGAATAAGTAAATATTTGTAAATGGGATGGAGGAAACTCTGGCATGGTATTTTAAAGCAAAGACATAAAGAATGAGTCAGAGTAAGGTAAGTGGAACGAGGCAGGCAATAGTGTTAGAGGGAAGGGCCAGAAACCCACAACAGTAGTGTGGGGACCAGAAGCAGGTGGCAGCATGAACTACAAAATGCAAAAGGCTGAGGAAGACCAGCATGGAAGGTGGAGAGAGATGGAGTTGAAGATCCAGTTGAAGATGCAGAATCAATAAATAGTTCAACATATGATGGTTATTACGAGCTTGAAAGTGCACAGTGCTATAAGACTATAACATAAGGGAATTTATCCCAATCCTAGAAATCAGGAAATGTCTCCATCAAAACATGATTACATACAGTGAGAAGTCAGTGAAGAAAATAAGGGAGTGAAATATACTGTTCTAAGTAGGGGTGACGCTATTTGTCAGTGGTTATATCATTGAGAAATAGATTCTTCCTGCAGCAGGTTATTAGGAAGTGCTCTTGGCATTAACACTGCGAAGGGAAGAGACAGAAGCTGGAATGAGCAGAAGAAGTCAAGCTGTGATGAAGTCTCAACAGAAGACTCGTCCAATCCCTTTGGGGACTCTGAAATATGAAGACCATTCAGAATTGTCCTGAGGAACAATTGGATGATTAGGAATTTAGAGGTCCTAGGAAAGAAATCCAGATGTATTCCAACATTTATTCGTCAAAATGAAAAAGGGGGACTGGCAAATTAGAGGGAAATTCAAGAAATTGAAGGTAGGAAAACTGAAGTTGGGTTTCACTAAAAGCAAGAGCTGACAGTCTTTCTTCTCCAAGAAATAAAGAAGGTCAGTTTTTGTCAAGTGCTGCTGAAAGATATTTTGAGATATAAAAATTATTAAAAAGACCAGTTACACTTGATCATTTATGTGCTGGTACTTCTGGTGATAAAATTATAAAATGATTGAGCTAGTTGTGTTATTTATTTGTTTGTTTACTATTTTTATTTATTTGTATTATCTGTATAATTTGGGTGTAAGCAAAAAGAAAATAGTGGTGTTATCTGGGTAGATGCTAATAGAATAGCAAAGGACTTAGAGTTTTGATAAGACAGTAGCTGAAATGATGAATCAGATAATCAAATTTAGATAAGAAGGGTATTAAAGAAAGGATATAATTACATTTTGTGGTGGAGACAACATCTATACTGCAAATACAGACAACTTTGAAACTAACAGCAGAACTTCAAATTAAACATGGCAGATCAAATATACTTGTTTACCTCAATGCTCCTTGAGATACCATGAAAGTGACAGTCACATGAATTTTAATAAAGGTGTTAAGTCTATAAGGCAAAGAGAAACTGAGGGAAGAGGTAAGGTACAATATTTGGAAAGCTGGAAGCAGAGGAAGATTGAGTGGTAACTAACTTGACAGACCTGAGCAAATTAGTTATGTCAGCCCCAGGGACAGCACAGAATCAGGCTGATTCAGGAGCTCTGAAAGGCTCAGAATTTGGAAGTATAAAATACCTCTAAGAGTGGGGCTATATAAAGATCAGAAAACATAAATATTGTTTAAAATATATCTAAACATTTTTTTAATTACAGCATTAATTACAGTGTCTCTCTGCTCCCCTACATTTTAATAAGAACATTAGCAACTCTATCTTTTCTTGAACCTATTCTATATCACATTTACACTTTTATATTGTACTTTATGTTGTCTGTTTATATTTGAATTTCATATTTGCACTTTTATATTATATTATGGCATACAAAAGGGTGATTCTTTGGATATTAAAGGATTAGTAATTAAGGGTCTTTTATTACCTTCATGGGTTTGGAATTGAGAGAGAGAGACAGGGAGAGAGAGAGAAGGAAGAAGAAGGAGGAGGAGGAGATTAAAACATCAGCTTTATTGCTAATAGAAGCTGAGGTAGAAAACAGGCTATCAAGTGCTAATTAACTCACAACAGACTGAACAGAACATATATGAGTAAACTGTGTGGAGAGAGAAAGCCAACCAACATGGACCATCTCTGAAAGTGAGAAGGAAGAAGAAGGGGAGAAAGAGGAAAATGTTGGGATAAGCATAAGCAACTTATTCTCCTAGGCACACCGCTTGGATATTACAGAGTATTGAGGAAAGGAGAGAATCTTGGAGTTTTTCTCCCTTATTTTTCACATTTAAGAAGTCAAATGATAATTCCTATTCTTCTTTAGCAACATTAGGGTTGGGGATAAGTGTCCCTCCAAACAATTATAAAGTTAAAGGTTAATGATGTTTACATATTATAACAATGTAAATATTGTTTGTTGCCAAGTCAACTAGTATACTATAAATGAATCCTTTTCTATGTGCCTTTTACAATTTTTGTTTATTTTGTTTTTGTTTCTTCTTTTGATATTTCCTTTGGCTCTCTTGGAGTCATACTGCTTGACTTAAAACCAAACTTCATCACATACTAGCTGTATAAACTTACTTCCTGATCTGTAACTAGTGATACTAACAGTATATCCTTCGTCAAGTTATTGTGATGATAAAATAAGTTAGTATACATAAAATGCTCAGAACAATGCCTGTCACATTGTAAACACTCAAAATATTTTCTATGATTCTGCCTTTATTATGATATGTTTTTTTTTCAGTTTCTCAAGTCATATAATATTATCTAAATCATACAGACAGAGATAAAATTTTTTCTCAAAGACTTCTGGAGTCTTCTCTTCTCCTGCCCAAAGCTGCACAAATTGTGGTAAATGCGTACAGACAAGCGGCAATATGGAATTGTCCTCTTGGGTTTTGTACATTGGATCCTCAGTGGTCCTTCTTTAATTAACCCTCATTTTACTGAAGTACATCTTTAATAACACAAGAAGGTATGTGTGTGAGGTAATTTCCTGGAGTCTTTACAGTTTGAAAAAGTCTTTACTCACTTCTCACTTTCAATTGCTAATCCGGTTTCCAGAGGTTTTCTATTATTTTCCCTCTAATCCCTTAAGGCATTATTTTTTCTTCTAACTGCCAACTTTGATGAGTGGTCTGTTTGCAGTCTGAAAAAGGTTTGTTTGCAAGAAATCTGTTTTTCTTTTCCTTTTTAGAATCTTTTAGGAATCTTCTTTCTATCATTGGGAACATAAAATTTCAGAGTATGGGTCACTTATTTTTGTTCATCCTGATCAATAATTTATAGAATATTTATTCTGATGATGAATGCCTCCCTTCAGCCTTGGTAAATATCTTCTAGTATTCTCAAACTCCCTTTTTTTTTTTTTTCTTGAGTTCCTGTTAGATGACATTTCTGAAGTAAAAAAAAAAAAAAAGCCTTGTTTTGTGTATATGTATATATATTTTTAAGCCTTCAAATAATACCTCTGCTTTTATTTCCATTCCCCACTCTTTTAAAATTTTGGCCTTTGTAACACCTGCTATACAGGCTGGCTCCCTACCAGAATTCTAAGTGATGTTTTCTTAATTCTGCATCACCAGAATTAGTTGAACTTTCTCCTCCATTGATGGCTTTCATTCTATTTTCTTTATTGTAGGATTATATTTTTCTTTGTACATTTATTTATAATAATTTGAAGTAGTATCTCAGGAAAACTATAGTGTGAACACATGTGCTTAGCCTGCCGTCTTGACCTGGGCCCAAGCTTAGATTAAAACACTGAATGTATGTGGCATGTGGATTAGGATAGAGAAAGAGCAGAGAATGGAGGCCTGTTAGAAGCTTAGTCCAGATAGATGATGGTATGTTGAATTAGACTGACTCCTGAAGAGATAAGGAAATGGACATAGACTTAACAGAATTTTGGAAGTAAAATTAACTAATTTACTAAATTTAATAAAATTAACTAATTTACCAAATTGATAAATAATTAAATTAATTATTTATCAATTTAGTAAATAAAGTCACATTAGCATAGCTTGTGCTTTTCCTCATAGTTTTAGTAGTACTCTGTTAGCTTTTGTTTTTCAGAATGAAAATGTCGTTCTAATGTTTTAAATCTCATTTCATAAAGCAGTAGCAATTTTTAAAAAATATTTAAGATCATCTATTATTATTTTCAAACTCTGTTATCTTTCTTAAAGAATGGTAATCATAAATGCACACAGTATTCCAGGTGCTGACAGACATTGTATTTGAAAATTATGAGACTGTCAGTCCCTGTAGCTGGAGGCAATTCCTGACCAGTCTTGGTTAGGTCAAGGTAATATAAGAAGCCTTAGTCCCAGTGGGGCTAGAATACTCTTGATAGTTATTAAGATTCAAAGTTATATGGCTGTGATTCAGATTCTCTAAATCCTTACCTGTTAACTACCATTACTACAGATATGCTTTGGGAAAGATATATGCTCATAAGATAAGGTCAAAAGAAGATTTTATAACTAGCTTAAACTTGGCTTTAAAATCTTTGTTGGGACACCATTAGCCCTAGTGATTTGCAATGTATTACATCAAAAATCAATTTTGCACATGCTAAATCAAACCTGAAAACCTTCTCAAGTCAGAAACTCCTCCTGAACAGAAGGGTTGCTCAGACCATAGTGTGTCTTGAGATTTACAGATGACCATAATAGCGAGACAATCCAAAAAGTTAAATTTTAAAAGGGATAGACACAAAAATAGTCCTGATTATTATTAAAGAGAAATCTTTTCTTTTATTGCTTTAGCCCAAGCAATGTTATTGTATTTGATCCATCCATATAAGAGTCCAAGTTTTCTGAAGATGGAGTAGAGACCGAGGATTCATGTTCCTATTAAAGATAGGAGTACTAATAAAATTAATTAGAATTGACAGGAAGAAATTGAAGCCAGAGCTACAAGAGAAGTGATTTGTAAATCTAGCTGTGCATCAGGCCCCATTAGGATTTTTAAACTTGAAGGTGGGTTTTGGGGGTGAGGTGATTCTCAAAACTTCCACTTTGAAAGCCCATAGATGCTTGGAGGGAGGTTAAATTTCAAGTCCATGGTAAATTTAGAATGTTTCAGAATATGAGACTCAAATTGCTTTTGCTATTGATTTTTTTTTTTGAGGTATAATTGATGTATTAGTTTCAGGTGTACTTATTGAAAAAACTATTCTTTCCCTTTGTATATTCTTGGTTTCTTTGTTGTAAATTAACTGACCATATATGCACAATTTATTTCTGGGGTCTCTATTCTGTTTCTTTGATTTATTTGTTTTTAGCAAACAATACCATACTGTTTTGATTACTATAACTATGTAATATTGTTTGAAAGCAGGAAGTGTAATGCTTCCAGCTTTGTTCTTTTTTCCTAAGATTTCTCTGGCTATTGAGGGTGTTTGTAGTTCCACACAAATTTGGGACTGTTTGACTTCCGTGAAAAATGTCATTGGAATTTTGATATGGATTATGTTAAGTGTATAGATTGCTTTGTGTAGTATAGAGAATTTAATAACTCAATAGCAAAAAATATTTTAAAATGGCAGAGAACCTGAATAGGCATTTCTCTAAAGAAAACTTATGAAAGGGCAACAGATTCATGAAAGGTGATTAATATCACTAATCATCAGGGAAATGCAAATCAAAACCACAGTGACATAACACCTCACACCTGTTAAAATGGCTATCATCAAAAAGACAAATGATAACAAGTGTTGGCAAGGACTTGGAGAAAAGGGAACTCTCTTGCACTGTTGTTGGAAATATAAATTGGTTCAGCCACTATGGAAAAAGATTAAAAATAGACTTCCCTGGTGGTGCAGTGGTTAAGAATCCACCTGTCAATGCAGGGGACATGGGTTCGATCCCTGGTCCAGGAAGATCCCACATGCTGCAGAGCAACTAAGCCCATGTACCACAACTACTGAGCCTGTGCTCCAGAGCCCATGAGCCACAACAACTGAAGCCAAAAAAATTAAAAATAGAACTATCATGTGATCCAGCAACCTCACTTCTGGGTATTTCCAAAGGAAATGAAAACAGAATCTCAAAGAGATATCTGCACCCCCATCCTCATTGCAGCATTAGCCAAGATATGGAAAGAATGTAAGTGTCCATCTATGGATGAATGGATTAAAAAATATGGTACATTATATACAATGAAATATTATTCAGCCATGAGAAAAAAAGGACATCCTGCCATTTTCACCAACGTGGATGGAATTTGAGGGCATTATGCTGAGAGAAATAAGTCAGACAGAGAAGAACAAATACTGTATGATATCACTTATATGTGGAACCTAAAAAAGCCAAACTCACAGAAATGGTGACTAGGATGGTGGTTACCAGGAGCTGAGAAGGTGGGGGGAAAGGCAAGACATTGATCAAGGAGTAAAAACTTTTAGTTATAAGATGAATATGTTCTGGGGATTTCATGTACAGTTGTCTTTCAACATCTGTTGAGAATTGGTTCAGGGAGGGCACCCACCAGATATATAAGGGACTTGAGCCTCTGTAAACTTTGGTATCTGGTGTTGGGAGCAGGTATGGTCCCCAAACCAATTCCCCTTGGGTACCGAGGGACAACAGTACTTGTTTCTGAGCCAAACACAAAATAGCAGATTAAACATTAGTTATTGATGCTTTGCTTTTGGAACAGACTATTGAAATGAGATGACTTTTTGGGAGTAAAACATATCCAATAATCACCTGAAAACAATACTGACAGTGATAAAGTATTGTCCAGTTCTACATTTTTCATTAAGATGATGATATTTTCCTCATTTAAATTCCTAAAAATATGTTTGGGAGACCAAACAAAGCAAATGTATTTATGGATGACTTCTCTCAAACACATTTTGTGGAATCTGTTGACAAGAAAAATGGCTTAATAAAAAGAAAGAGAGAAAGAATAAGATTGAGGGAGAAAGATATTAATTAAAAAGAAATACCAAAACTTTAATCAACTATTGAATCCAAAAATTTAATGGAACTTTTCAGATTAGACTTTCTTTAAGCCACTATCAAACAAAAATTACCATATATAGCATTTTTGCCAGCATCAAATTGCCATAAATATTTTTATGTGGTATTTATGGTGTCAGTTTTTATTAATCATCATCTCACAACTACTTTATATTCTCAGAGTGAAATGTCTTTAAAAAGTGTCTCCCTGTTGAATTTTATTCTTATTCTTTTTATTTTCCTATATTCTTTCTTAATATCAATGGAGATGATACATTCATATGTAATTTTTAAAATCTGTTATCCTACCAGCCTATTATGTATGTATATATTACTTTTTTATTTAAATAAAGAAGTTAAAAAAAAGACCTGGCTCAACCATAGATACACAATATTCCTGTCAGAAGTACACACATAGATTAGAGCCCCAAGGAGTTGTCTCATTAACAAATAATCCCGGCAATGTGTAGGGCTTCAGGAAAGACACATCTTTCAGTTCATAGATGAGTATTTATCCATACAAAGGTATGCAAGGGCATCTTTCAAATCAGTTTGGAACATTGAGAATAACATGGATTTGGAGTCTGAAAACCAATGTTATCTACTACTTATTGACCTTTATTAGATCTTGTTCAAATTAGTTAACCTGAATCACATTGTTTTTGGATTATAATGAAACGAATCTTTTTTGGTGGTGTTTTGTTTTTGTTTTTTTATCGAGGATAAAATGACACAAATTGGTAATGTGCTCTGATACCTGTAAAATGCTCTTCACTTATCTATTCCTATTATTTTTGGTATGTCCAATTAATAAGCCACTGGCAAATCTAATTCTTTGTGATAACAGATCTGAGAAAGTTAAATGAACTCAATGCAAAAGCCTGTTTTACCCTCCCTTACCTAAAGTGTGTTTTCAGGGAAGGCTTTGGTGAAGAGGGAGATGAGTGAGAACTTTTCTCTTTGGAGCCTACACTTCGGATTAAATTTGTATGGAAATTAAGTCATTTGCAGTTCATCTTGATTTTTCTTTCTCTCCTCATACCTTCCTGACCTTCCTTTGCCCCTGAGCTTTTTCAGTGCTTAGTGATGACCACGTAGGTAGAAATCATATGGAAAGCATATCATGCGTGCAGTATGCACAGGGATGCAAGAATTTAATTTTCTTTCAGTGCAAAGCAGTCCTGCCTGTTTAAAACTAATTTCCCTTTACAGCAAAATCTACAAAAGTGTATTGGGAGAAAAAGTTTTCCACTTTAAATAAATTCTGCTGCTTGTGCTTTACGTGAGGAGATTTATGAAGTTCATTTAAAAAATTGGCTAAGTAAAAGGAGTTTTCAATCTGAAATGAAGACAAATTAAGGGAGAAAAAAAACATAAAAATATATGGAGATCTGATTCATCCTAGCCCATTAGCTCAGTACTGGTGCATGCATACATAATGTTAATGCAGGAGTACAGTTTTAAAACCTGTTTAGGGTGTAGACTGGGAGTTTAAAAAATAATCAAAGGAATCAGCTTTAGAGTACACATCAAAGAATACTCTTTGTGCAGATGAGAATAAAGAGAAACAGAGAAAAATATCTTGTATTTAGTCCTTGATTCTCAGGGCAAGTGCTTTAAGAAAACAGATGAAAGATTGAAGCCCGACTCACATACAAAATAAGAGAATTTCATACATTTATGGACTGAAAAAAACAAACATCTTCATTCTTCATGTAATTTCCAGCTAGCTATAATCTTCTAACAGCTGAATAAAAGCTTTAATAATTGAAAGTTAATATACACAGCAATTTCTTAATTCTTCTTTACATTTTTGTCATTTAGTTTTGTATTTGTAGTTACAGAGGTCTCACTCGGCCTCCTTCCAGCGAAGTAAAGATAAAACATTTTTAATAAAAAAATTATTCATTATTTTTTTTCTCTTAGTTGCACAGTAGCAATAAGAAGGCAGATTCCTAATATAGAGAAAAAAGAATTATGTGCTATGAATGAATGCATCGGCCTAATATGATTAGCATAGTTTGCAGGTAATTTTTTTTCCTTGAGAGGCAAAAACATTCCATACCCTTGTCACATTTCTCAATTTATATGGAAGAAAATGAGTCATTAGGGATGGGTTATTGTCTGTGGATGAGACAGTCCACTCATCTTGTAGTTGTATGCATTTTCTGTTTTAGATTCTACACATTGCTCTAAGTTACCATGCATTGCCTAGGAAATTAAATGTCTTTCTTTGCACTGAGAAACAAATGCAAAGCAGCTCATTTTCTTTTGCTGAGAGGCAGGTTTAGAGCGTAGGTATGAAGAGGATTATTCTTAATATAGATGGAAAACTTTTCCCCCAAAACATTGAAAACCCCTTTTAGTCTAAGATAGTGGTTTTTAAAGAGAATCTTGCACAGTCATTAACACCAATTTATGTGGGAGGTAATTTGAAAAGACTTTTAGAAAGCCTAGGAAGCCAAGACTATAACACATCTGTTCATTAGCTCTCAGTCTAACTATTGTGCAGCCATTCACCCTCACCTTCCTGAATCAATGTTCCTATTAAATGGAGGATGTCCTTCTGTGGACTCTGAGGAACTGAGCCTTGCCAAGACTTAGAGCACACATAAGGAGACCTACTCTTAAGGTCATCTGTCTGATCTATCACCCATTAATACTGACTACATAAGGGTAGTCAGTATTAATGACTATAAAGACCAAATCAAATAATTAAAATTTTAAGTATAATTTGAATTTGTCAATGTCATAAGAACAGAAAATGATTAAGCAGTTTGTGATATATCCTGTGACCTTAATTGGACAAAGTCATTGATATAGCAGATCAAACTTCTCTTTGGAAGGTTAAGAATAAGTGAGTACTGTAGTTTCTAATCTAGATGCAATTAGGTGATCCAGGAGACAGAACAAATAGGTCTTTGCTATAACAAACTAGCATTCTGCAAGCCCAAAGGTGGTTCCAGGCTATTATGTTTAAAAAGAAGAAAAAATAATAATAAAAGAGCATATTTAGGTGGTGTATGTTCACTAAAGCTGAGTGTGGTTAAACTGTCCAGTCCCTTAGAGACCTAATTTATGTTATGTATAAGTTCAGGTTCTAAAATACTTGGCAGATAATGCTGCTGTGTCTGGCTGTCGGGGAGTGGTAAGGGACGGATATCCTACCTATGAAAGAGGGATTTGGAATTTATCAACTTGAAAGTAAAATTATTTAAATTGATTTTAGATTTAAAAGGTGAAAACCTGAAGTCAATAAAGATAAAGTAAAATTTGAAAAAGTACATAAAATCTTCTTAATTCACCTTCAAAACAATTCCCAGATTTCAGAAGCTATTTACCCCAAACGATAAAGCAAGTAAGTAGTAGAATTAAGGTAAGGATTATTATAAGAATCACAAGGAATTTTACTGTGAATGTAGACATTCAAGTTGCTTTGGACTTCAGAGATACAGGCTGAAGAAGACCAGAGGTGTGGCTGCAATCCTAGACCCCTTTTATTTCTCACAGCTTGCATAATAGATGTCAATAGATTGTTCTTCATTTACAGAAGCTCTGTACCAAACAGGAACTCAATAATCTTATTTTGAATTTTTTCAAATGTGACATAAATGGATATCAAAGAAAGAGGGAATTACACAAAGGCAACAAAATGATTTAGACCTTCACAGTCAATAAAGTTTTGTGGGAGAATAATTGTTTTGCAATTGTTTATATGATTAGCTGAATTCGTTTTTTATGAGCTGAGATGGAGAAAAAGAAAAGCCACCCACCTTTAAGTTGTGTTCATTTTTCTAACAAAAGAAAAATATTTATAATTTGTGGCAGGACAGAATGCTGATAAATAGATATGGAGAATTATCAGATCTCCCTACACCAAATACATTTGCCACTCTTCTAATAAGGTATTAAGCTAAATAATTACATGGAGATTCATGTCAGCTATAAGAAATGTGAAATCCCCTCACCTTCAGTGAGATAGCCCAGATTACATGGAAAGATTCTTTTGACTAAACTAGATGCAAGAGGCCAACAAAAAGCCTTTTATGCCAGAACTTGTTTATTAATATTTATTGCAAGAGATTGGCTTATGCGATTTTGGGAGCTATCCAGGCAAGTCTGAATTCTGTAGGGTAGACTGTCTGCAGTTTGCAGGTGAAATTTATTCTTCAAGGAAACTTCAGTTCTGCTTTTAAAGTCCTTAACTGATTGGATCAGACCCCCCTAAATTATTCAGGATAATCTCCTTTACTTAAAATCAACTGATTATAGATTTTAATCACATCTAAAAAATAATCTTTACAACACATCTAGATTAGCGTTTGATTGAATAACTGAAGTCTATAGCTTAGCCAAGTTGTTGGCACATAGAACTGACCATCACAACATATATTTGAATAAAGGACAATGATTGCAGGATCTTTTCAACAGATGCAGAAAAAACATTTGAGAAAATCCAACATTTTTTATGATAAACACACACACACACACACGGACACATACACACACAAACACACCCAGTAAACTTGAAATAGATGTCCTGTTCTGATAAAGTGTATCTAAAAAACAAAAACAAACCTCAGAGCTAATGATACTAATGGTGAAAGATGGAAAGATTACCTAATAAGATCAGGAATAAGAAAAGGATGTCAACTCTCATCACTTCTGTTCAATATTATACGGAGAACCTACTCATATCAATTAGACAAGAAAAATAAAGTAATTTAGACTGGAAAGGAAGAAGTAAAAATATCTGTATTCTCAGATGATATAATCTTATATGCTGAAAATCCCAAGGAAACCACATGTACACAAAGACTGCTTTATCTGTAAGTTTAGTAAGGTTGAAACATATAAGTTCAATACTCAAAAATCAATTATATTTGTATACACTAGCAATGAACAATCTGAAAATGAAATATGAAAAAATTCCATTTACAATAGCCTCACAAATAATAAAATGCTTAGAAATAAATTTACCAAAAGAAGGGCAAATCTTCTGTACTGAAAACTATAATTTGTCATTGAAAAAAATTAAAGAAGACCTAAGTAAAGGAAAAAACTCCCATATTTATGAGTTGGAAGACTTAATGTTGTTAAGATGGTAAGACACCCAAATTAATCTACAAGTGCAATGCCATTCCTATCAAAATTCCAGCTGCCCACTGGCAGAGATTAACAAACTGATCCCAAAATTCATCTTGAAATTCAAGAGCTCCACAAAAGCCAAAACGGTATTATAGGTTTTAGTCAAATTTGTTCAGTGTTTATTGTTCAGTGTTCAATGAGGAGTTACAATTCTTGATTTCAAAACTTACTACCAAGCTCCGGTAATCATACAGTATAGTACTGGTGTAAGGAAAGATGTATAGGTCAATGAAATAGAATTGAGAGTCGAGAAATATACACATATATTTACAGTTAGCTGATTTTCAACAAGGATATCAAGGCAATTCAATGGTTAATAAATAATTTAACAAATGGCTCTGGAAAAACTGCATATCCACAGATGAAAGAATGAAATTTAACCTCATCCTCACACCATACACAGAGTTAACTCAAAATGGATCCTTAACCTAAATGTAAGAGCTAAAACTATGAAACTCACAGAAGAAAACAGGCATAAATAGTCACTTTTGTTATCCTGAATTAGACAATAGATTATTAGATATGAAAACAACTTCAAAAAAAATTCCAACTCATCAGACTAAAAACATTTATGCTGCAAATGTTACTATCAAGAAGTAAACAGACAACCCATGGAATGGGAAGAACTATATTTTTAAATTGTATATTTGAAAAGGCACTAATATCCAGAAAACATAAAGAATTCTTACAATTTAATAACAAAAAGACAAATGATCTAATTGAAAATGGACAAAGTTTCCAAAGATGATATCCGAATAGCCAGTAAGTACATGAAAAGATGCTCTACTTCACCCAGTCATTAGGAAAATGCAAAAAAAAAAAAAAAAAAAAAGAAAAAAGAAAAAAAAAGAGAGATAGAGAGATACCACTTCACATCCAGTAGTATGGCTGTAACAAACAGACAGACAAGAACAAGTCTGACAAGGTTGTAGAGAAATTGGAACACTCATATATTATTGGCAGGAATGTGAAATGGTGCAGGCATTTTGGAGAATAATTTGATATTTCCTTAAAATATGAAACACAGAGTTACCAAATGTTGTAGCACTTCTTTCTGGAGAAATACCCAAGTGAAATCAAAATATACATCAATAAAAATTTTGTAAATAAATTTTGTAGCAACATTATTCATATAGCAAAAAAGGAAAATACCAAAATATCCATCAGATCATGAGGGGATAAGTAAAATTGGTATATTCTTACAATTGTACATCACTCAGCTATATAAAGAAAGGAACAGAATACTGACACACTCTACAACATGGGTGAACCTTAAAAATATTATGCCGAGTGAAAAAATCCAGGCACCAAAGATGACATATTGTATGAATTACATTTATATGAAACATAATGAAAAGACAAATCTTTAGAGACATAAAGTAGATTAGTGGTTTTCTAGGGCTGGGGGTATAGTATGGATAGGAATGAGGAGTGACTTCTAAAGGATAAGGGCTTCTTCTGGGTTTATGAAAATGTTCTGAAACTAGATTGTGGAGATGGTTGCACAACTTTGTAAACATAGAAGAAGGAACTGAACTGTACACTTCAAATGGGTGAAAGTAAGGTATATCTCACTAAAACAATTAAAAATCATTAAGACTTTGGTAACATGAGGATAAAATATAAAAGCATGAAGACTCCAAGTATTATCTATGTGAGTTTTCAAAATTACTTTGGACTATAAATTTAAATCTAAAAAGATTTAATTTAATAATGTCAAAGGTTAACCCAGTACTAAATATAAAATACCAACAGTATTACAGAATACTCAAGAAACAGGAATTCATTTAATCCCAATATGTATCAAGAGTTTGATATGGTTGTCAAAATAGAAGAGAGGTATATGTTACGATATGTTAATAAAAATATTGTGCCTAGAACAAGGAGGTGACAGTTTCTACTGAACAACAGGTCAAATCAGTTCTTGGTCCCATAATTTAAGAGAGCATTGAAAAAAATGTGTTTTGTCTAATGAAGAAAACCTGGGTTAATTTAAATGAACAAACTATGTAATATAAAATTAGTTGATGGAACTGATGGGTTTAACCTAAGAGAGGTCTGCACAGGTAATTCTTTTAAAATATTTGACATAAATTACTTTATTCTAATGTAAAGTAGTACCTCTTGCTCAAGAAATCACAATTAAAAACAATGACATTCTTTTACATGTAGCTGTCCAGTTTTCCCAGCACTTCTTATTGAAGAGCTTATCTTTGCTTCATTGTATATCCTTGCCTCCTTTGTCACAGATTAGTTGACTATAGGTGCATGGGTTTATCTCTGGGTTTTCTATCCTGTTCCATTGATCTATATTCTTTTTTTGTGCCAGTACAATATTGTCTGGATTACTGTAGTTTTGTAGTACAGTCTGAAGTCAGGGAGCCTGATTCTTTCAGATCCTTTTTTTGTCTTTCTTTTTTTTTTTTTTCTCAAGATTGTTATCACTATTCAAGGTCTTTTGTGTTTCCATACAAATTGTACAATTTTTTGTTCTAGTTTTGTGAAAAATGCCATTGGTATTTGATAGGGATTGCATTGAATCTGTAGATTGCTATAGATGAGTAAAAAGTTAAACAAACTGAAAAATCAACAGCTCTTCTTAGAGCTGTAAGTGAAGTGAGGTCACAGAGCAAACCACTCTAGCCCAAATTGGAGAGACTGACAGATGAATACAGAGAATCATAACTGGTGCAGAAAACCTTGAAATAAAACTTCCAAGGAAACCAGTGCTCATGGAATAGGGAAACTGAACTGTAATCATGAGTTGCTGGAGGCTCTGTGTGGACAACTCTGAGAGTAAAACACTCCAGTGGATCCAGTCATTGGAGATGAGGCACACTTTTATGAGTTTTACTTCTTGGAGTTATAACAGTGAATATCAGAGGAAATAACCCCTCATTCTCTGGCAGGAGATAAAGGGAAAAGAACCATTTTGGAATATGTTAAAGTGTTCTCTTCTTCTTAATAATGTCTACCCTTAGGAAAAACCAGTTAACCAGAGTCTAACCCACTTCAGTTTTATCAGAGCCTAACTCATCTATGAGAAGGGAAAGACCCAACCCCAGCTGCTCTAGCCCTCCATGTGAGAGAAGAGAAATAACCAACTCCAGCCCACCATAGCCATCTTGTCCTGCCTAAGGAGAAGTGTGGAAAAATAAATTTAAAAAGCTTGTATAGGGCTTCCCTGGTGGTGCAGTGGTTGGGAGTCTGCCTGCTGGTGCGGGGGATGCGGGTTCGTGCCCCGGTCTGGGAGGATCCCACATGCCGTGGAGAGGCTGGGCCCGTGGGCCATGGCTGCTGGGCCTGCGCGTCTGGAACCTGTGCTCTGCAAAGGGGCAGGCCATGGCAGTGAGAGGCCCGTGTACCACACGGGGGAAAAAAAAATAGCTTGTATAGTGTATGCAGTTTATAATAAAGTATTTTTAAATTTTTTCATTTTAATACTTTTAAGCTTTAAATAAAATACAAGGAAAAATTATTTTATAAGTTTTTTAAAAAAATGTATGTGCTCCAAACTAAAAGTTGGTTGATTAATTTAAAAAGTCACTTAAAATAAAGTAAGATTCATATTTATGAATTAAGTTAGTCAATAGATGTTGTATAAGGGAATTTAAATTGTCAAAAACAAAACTGAAAACCATGTATAACAACCATTGACCTGTAGGCATTAAGTTTTTTGATACAACTACTTAAGATTAAGGAAGACTTTTACAGATTGTGTGTATAAACCTAGTTGGCTGGGATGGGAGTGAGAGGGAGATCCAAGAGGGAGGGGATATATATATATATATATACATATAGCTGATTCACTTCATTGTACAGTAGAAACTAACACAACATTGTAAAGCAATTATACTCCAATAAAAAAGTAATAAGGAGAAATAATGATTACTGATAATATCAAGGTTGGAATTGCATCTATACTCTTTTTTAAAAATACTAATACTTATACTGATAAAAGTTATTGTACCTGGTATATATCAATTTTTTTAGCCAAAGTATTACATTTATTACTATTTTAATCTAAAATGTCCAGGACCACTGCTAAATCAGCTAATCATAATGCTCCAAAATAAAGTTTACCATATAAGTAATGCTAGGTTATATTTCTTAGTTTATCCAAAGAAATTTATATTTCACAATGACCAATAAAAACTAGTTTGACTTTACATTTATATATATATATGTGATTATAAATCATATATATATATATATGACTTATTTCATTTGTCTTTATCATATTATGAAAGGAGGGTATTTTTCTTCTTTAACTTGTAACATCATGTATCTTCATTTTCCAACCCTTTTTCAGAACTCAGTATCCAAAATTTTGTATGTGCTAGCAACTGAGAGATGACAGCTTTCTCTTAGCCTCTGAGTACCAGTTTTTAGTAATGATATTTCTGAAAGCCTTTTCTTTTTCCAAAATGACATCATTGCAGTGGATATTTGAAAATTTGTGTGGAAATACCCAAATTTAATAAAGACCAGATTTTAAGTGTATCCATGACTCTATCAAGAGAAATTAGATGTTTTCAATCAGTTTTTTTAAAAAAAATTATTTCATTTATTTATTTTTTATACAGCAGGTTCTTATTATTTATCTATTTTATGCATATTAGTGTATCTATGTCAATCCCAATCTCCCAGTTCATCCCACTGCCACCACCCCACACATTCCCCCCTTGGTGTCCATATGTTTGTTCTCTAAACCTGTGCCTCTATTTCTGTCTTACAAACTGGTTCATCTGTACCATTTTCCTATTCCACATATATACATTAATATACAATATTTGTTTTTCTCTTTCTGACTTACTTCACTCTGTATGACAGTCTCTAGATCCATCCACGTCTCAACAAATGACCCAAATTTGTTCCTTTTTATAGGGGAGTAACATTCCATTGTATATATGTACCACATTTTCTGTATCCATTTGTCTGCTGATGGGCATTTAGGTTGCTTCCATGACCTGGCTATTGTAAATAGTGCTGCAATGAACATTGGGGTGCATGTGCCTTTTTGAATTGTAGTTGTCTCTGGGTATATGCCCAGGAGTGGGATTGCTAGGTCATATGGTAATTCTAATTTTTAGCTTTTAAAGAACCTCCATACTGTTCTCCATAGTGGCTGTATCAATTTACATTCCCACCAACAGTGCAAAAGGTTCACCTTTTCTCCACACCATCTCCAGCATTTGTTGTTTGTAGATTTTCTGATGATGCCCACTATAACTGGTGTGAGGTAATACCTCATTGTAATTTTGATTTGCATTTCTCTAATAATTAGTGCTGTTAAGCAGCTTTTCATTTGCGTCTTGGCCATCTGTATGTCTCCTTTGGAGAGATGTCTATTTAGGTCTTCTGTCCATTTTTTGATCAGGTTGTTTTGTTTTTAATATTGAGCTGCATGAGCTGTTTATATATTTTGGAGATTAAACCTTTGTCCATTGATTCATTTGCAAATATATTCTCCCAGTCTGGGGGTTGTCTTTTCATTTTGTTTATAGTTTCCTTTCCTGTGTAAAAGCTTTTGAGTTTCATTAGGTTCCATTTGTTTATTTTAGATTTTATTTCCATTACTGTAGGAGGTGGGTCAAAAAATATCTTGCTGTGCTTTATGTCAGAGTGCTCTTCCTAGGTTTTCCTCTAAAAGTTTTATAGTGTCCTGTCTTACATTTAGGTCTTTAATCCATTTTGAGTTTATTTTTGTGTATGGTGTTAGGGAGTGTTCTAATTTCATTCTTTTACATGTAACTTTCCAGTTTTCCCAGCACCACTTATTGAAGAGGCTGTCTTTTCTCCATTGTATATCCTTGCCTCTTTTATCATACATTTTTTGACTATAGGTCATCGGGTTATCTCTGGGTTTTCTATCCTGTTCCATTGGTCTATATGTCTGTTTTTGTGCCAGTACCATATTGTCTTGATTACTGTAGCTTTGTAGTATAGTCTGAAGTCCAGAAGCCTGATTCCTCCAGCTCCGTTTTTTTGTGTTTTTTTTGTTGTTGTTGTTTTCTCAAGATTGCTTTGGCTATTCAGGGTCTTTTGTGTCTCCACACAAATTTTAATATTTTTGTTCTAGTTCTGTAAAAAGTGCAATTGGTAATTTGATAGGGATTGCACTGAATCTGTGTAGACTGTTTTGGATGGTATAGTATTTTTCACAATATTGATTCTTCCAATCCAAGAACATGACATATCTCTCCATCTGCTTGTGTTATCTTTGATTTCTTTCATCAGTGTCTTACAGTTTTCTGAGCACAAGTCTTTTACCTACTTAGGTAGGTTTATTCCTAGGTATTTTATTCTTTTTGTTGCAATGGTAAATGGGATTGTTTCCTTAATTTCTCTTTCTGATCTTTCATTGTTAGTGTATAGGAATGCGAGAGATCTGTGTGCATTAATTTTGTATTCTGCTACTTTACCAAATTCATTGAGTAGCTCTAGTAGTTTTCTGGTGGCATCTTTAGGATTCTCTATGTACACTATCATGTCATCTGCAAACAGTGACAGTTTTACTTCTTGTTTTCCAATTTGTGTTCTTATATTTCTTTTCTTTTTTTTTTTTTTTTTGCGGTACGCGGGCCTCTCACTGCTGTGGCCTCTCCCGTTGCGGAGCACAGGCTCCGGACGCGCAGGCTCCGGACACGCAGGCTCAGCGGCCATGGCTCACGGGCCCAGCCGCTCTGCGGCATGTGGGATCCTCCCGGACCGGGGCACAAACCCGTGTGCCCTGCATCAGCAGGCGGACTCTCAACCACTGCGCCACCAGGGAAGCCCCTCTTTTTTTTCTCTGATTGCCAAGGCTAGGACTTCCAAAACTATGTTGAATAATAGTGGTGAGAGTGGACATCCTTGTCTTGTTCCTGATGTTAGAGGAAAATGCTTTCAGTTTTTCACCATTGAGAATGATGTTTGCTGTGGGTTTGTTGCATATGGCCTTTATTATGTTGAGGTAGGTTCCCATTATCTCCACTTTCTGGACAGTTTTTATCATAAACAGGTGTTAAATTTTGTCAAAAGCTTTTTCTGCATCTATTGAGATGATCATATGGTTTTTATTCTTCAGTTTGTTAATATGGTGTATCACATTGACGGATTTGTATATATTGAAGAATCCTCGCATCCCTGGGATAAATTCCATTTGATCATGGTGCATGATCCTTTTAATGTGTTGTTGGATTCTGTTTGCTAGTATTTTGTTGAGGATTTTTGCATCTATGTTCATCAGTGATATTGGTCTGTAGTTTTCTTTCTTTGTGACATCCTTGCCTGGTTTTGGTATCAGGGTGATGGTGGCCTCATAGAATGAATTTGGGAGTGTTCCTTCCTCTGCAAATTTTTGGATGACTTTGAGAGGGATGGGTGTTAGCTCTTCTCTAAATGTTTGATAGAATTCACCTGTGAAGCCATCTGGTCCTGGACTTTTGTTTGTTGGAAGATATTTAATCACAGTTTCAATTTCATTATTTTTGATTCGTCTGTTCATATTTTCTATTTTTCCTTGGTTCAGTATTGGAAGGTTATACCTTTCTAAGAATTTGTCCATTTCTTCCAGGTTGTCTATTTTATTGTCATAGAGTTGCTTGTAGTAGTCTCTTAAGATGCTTTGTATTCAGTGGTGTCTATTGTAACTTCTCCATTTTCATTTTTAAATTTATTGATTTGAGTCCTTTCTCTCTGTTTCTTGGTGAGTCTGGCTAAAGGTTTATCAATTTTGTTTATCTTCCCAAAGAACCAGCTTTTAGTTTTATTGATCTTTGTTCTTGTTTTCCTTGTTTCTATTTCATTTATTTCTACTGTGATCTTTATGATTTCTTTCCTTCTACGAACTTTGGGTTTTGTTTGTTCTTCTTTCTCTAGCTGTTTTAAGTGTAGGGTTAGATTGTTTATTGAGACTTTTCTTGTTTCTTAAGGTAGGATTGTATTGCTATAAACTTCCTTCTTACAACTGCTTTTGCTGCATCCCATAGATTTTGGATCATTGTATTTTCATTGTCATTTGTCTCTAGGTATTTTTTGATGTCCTCTTTGAGTTCTTCAGTGATCTCTTGGTTATTTTGTAATGTATTGCTTAGCCTCCATATGTTTGTGTATTTACGGTTTTCTTCCCTGTAATTGATTTCTAATCTCATAACATTGTGGTCAGAAAAGATGCTTGATATGATTTCAATTCTTAAATTTACCCAGGTTTGATTTGTTATCCAAGATGTGATCTATCCTGGAGAATGTTCCGTGTGCAGTTGAGAAGAAAGTGTAATCTGCTGTTTTCCATGGAATGTCCTATAAATATCAGTTAAATCTATCTGGTCTATTGTGTCATTTAAAGCTTGTGTTTCTGTATTAAATTTCTGTCTGAGTGATCTGTCCGTTGGTGTGAGGTTTTAAAGTCCCCCACTATTATTTTGTTACTGTCAATTTCCTCTTTTATAGCCATTAGCATTTGCCTTAGGTATTGAGATTCTCCTATGTTGGGTCCATATATATATTTATAATTGTTATATCTTCTTCTTGGATTGATCCCTTGATCATTATGTAGTGTCCTTCTTTGTCTCTTGTAACATTCTTTATTTGATAGTCTATTTTATCTGATATGAGTATTGCTACTCCAAGTTTCTTTTGATTTCATTTTGCATGGAATATCTTGTTCCATCCCCTCACTTTCAGTCTGTATGTGTCCCTAGGTCTGAAGTGGATCTCTGGTAGACAGCGTTTATTTGGGTCTTATTTTTGTATCCATTCAGCAAGCCTTGTCTTTTGGTTGGAGCATTTAATGCATTCACATTTAAGGTAATTATTGATAGGTATGTTCCTATGACCATTTTCTCAATTGTTTTGGGTTTGTTTTTGTAGGTCCTTTTCTTCTCTTGTGTTTCCCACTTAGAAAATTTCCTTTAGCATTTGTTGTAGAGCTGGTTTGGTAGTGCTGAATTCTCTTAGCTTTTGCTTGTCTGTAAAACTTTTGATTTCTCCATCACATCTTAATGAGATCCTTGTCTGATAATCTTGGTTGTAGGTTCTTCCCTTTCATCACTTTAAATATGGCACACCACTCCCTTCTGGCTTGTAGAGTTTCTGCTGAAAAATCATCTGTTAACCTTATGGGAGTTCCCTTGTATGTTATTTGTTATTTTACCCTTGATGTTTTTAATATTTTTTCTTTGTCTTTAATTTTGTGAATTTGATTACTATGTGTCTCAGCATGTTTCTCCTTGGGTTTATCCTGCCTGGGACTCTCTTTTCTTCCTCAACTTAGGTGGCTATTTCCTTTCCCATGTTAGGGAAATTTTTGACTACAATCTCTTCAAATATTTTCTTGGGTCTTTTCTCTCTCTCTTCTCTTTCTGGGACCACTATAATGTGAATATTGCTGCATTTAATGTTGTCCCAGAGGTCTTTTACACTGTCTTCTTGTTTTTCATCCTTTTTTCTTTATTCTGTTCTGTGGCAGTGAATTCCACCAATCTGTCTTGCAGGTCACTTACTTGTTCTTCTGCCTCAGTTTTTCTGCTATTGATTACATCTAGTGTATTTTTCATTTAAGATATTGTGTTGTTCATCTCTGATTTTTGTTCTTTAATTCTTCTAGGTCTTTGTTAAGCATTTCTTGCACCTTCTTGATCTTTGCCTCCATTCTTTTTCTGAGTTCCTGGATCATCTTCACTATCATTCTTCTGAATTCTTTTTCTGGAAGGTTGCCTATCTCCACTTCCTTTAGTTGTTTTTCTGAGGTTTTATCTTGTTCCTTCATCTGGTACATAGCCATCTGCCTTTTCATTTTGTCTATCTTTCTGTGAATTTGGTTTTCGTTCCATAAACTGCAGAATTGTAGTTCATCTTGCTTCTACTGTCTGCCCTCTGGTGGATGAAGCTATCTAAGAGGTTTATGCAAATTTCTTGATGGGAGGGACTGGTGATGGGTAGAGCTGGGTGTTGCTCTGTTGGGCAGAGCTCAGTACAAATTTAATCCATTTTCTGCTGTTGGGTGGGACTAGGTTCCCTTCCTGTAGGTTTTTTGGCCTGAGGCAACCCTACACTGGAGCCTACCTGGGCTCATTTGTGGGACTAATGGCAGACTCTGGGAGGGTTCACTCAAAGGGCTACTTCCCAGAACTTCTGCTGCCAATGACCTTGTTCCGCAGTAAGCCACAGCCACACCCCGCCTCTGCAGGAGACCCTCCAACACTAGCAGGTAGGTCTGGTTCAGTCTCCCACGGGATCACTGCTCCTTCCCCTTGGTCCTGATGAGCACACTACTTTGTGTGTGCTCCCCAAAAGTGGAGACTCTGTTTCCCCCAGTCCTGTTGAAGTACTACAATCAAATCCTGCTAGCCTTCAAAGTCTGATTCTCTAATAATTCCTCCTTCCATTGCTGGGCCCCCAGGTTGGGAAGCCTGACATGGTGCTCAGAACCTTCACTCCGTGGGGTGACTTTTGTGGTATAAGTCTTCTCCAGTTTTTCAGTCACCCACCCAGTGTTTATGGGATTTGATTTTATTGTGATTGTGCCCTTCCTACCATCTTATTGTGGTTTCTCCTTTGTCTTTGGATGTGGACTATCTTTTTTGCTTATTTCCAGTGTCTTGATGATTCTTCAGCATTTAGTTATGATTCCTATGCTCTTGCAAGAGGGAGTGAGTGCATGTCCTTCTACTCTGCCATCTTGAACAAATCGTAAGAAAACTCGAAACTCCAGAACTCCACACTCTACTCAATCAATTAGTTTTTAATCAAATTTATTATTCTCTTTTAGGCAGACTTTACTTTTCCTCAAATTTTGTTGCTTCTAAAACTATAAAACTTTCTAGGATTGGTAATGTTTTGATCTAGAGATATGTATAGGTAAAAAGAACTTAGGTAATTTCATTGCAATAGATATTATATTTAAAAGAAGACTATAGACGTTTTAACAGCCCAATTAGTCTTAGCCCTTATGGTTTATTTTGGAGTATAAAGACTCTTCCTAAAATTGTTTCATATAAAAATATGTATTTCTGTTGATGAATGACTAAGAGAGACAACAAATATACCACAAATATTCTGACTTCAAAACAGTTTATTATTTAGAATCTCTTTCTCCTTTTGTTATACTTCACTTGGTGTTAGTTATTTACATTTTCTGGTATTATTTTTTGTGAAAGTAATGAAAGTACTTCTTAACTAAGTTTTGAATCAGTTAAAAGTAGATAATAAATTATTTGAAAAATGCATATAAATATGTTTTATATTCTTTCAAACTAATCAAGTAGTACAATCATCTGTACATAGCTGTCTTTGAACAGTGATTTGCAATTTGACCTGAGTGACAGATAGATACCCTGACTTGGGTAATGAAACAGTTTTCAATTATTTGGAAGAGAACATTTTAGTTGGTCTTAAGCCTCTTTCTCCTGTGTTTCATCAGTACCCACCATATGAATAAGAATCTACATCAAGTTGACATGCTGACTTGAGGTTCCCAGAAGCATATTTTAAGAATAGTTGTTATTGGTATCAAGATCTGTTGATGCATGTTAAAATGTGTTTAAAACATTTCTGTAAACTGATGTTGTCAGTAAACCATATGTTTCCCTTTGTCATGTCTATTATATAATAATAGAAAACATTCACTGGATACTTACTATGTATTAGGCACTACTCTATGAGCTTTTGATGAATTAATTCATCTCTCAAAATGACCCATGAGACAGAGTCTATCATTAACCTTTTATTATGATTTCATTGATAAAGAAACAGACAAAGTTAGTTAAATAATTGTCAAAGTCACACATCTAATTAAATAGTGAAGCTGATGTTTAACTACAGACAATCTTGTTCCAGAGCTCAGATTGGCAAAGCATAAAAATACATAATCATTCCCTTATATATTTACAGATATTATCCACCAGTAGTACCATTAGACTTTGCAAAATGTTCATGTAGAAATATTCAGGGAAATATACACAAAGATGCCAGACTGGGGTTGATACTGACATTATCTATTCACAGCAACTTTGTAAGAGTACATGCTTAGTTAACAGACAGTTGTGGTAGTCCAGTAAGTTTAGTCACTCAATTAAATCTAATGATTTTTTAAGTTGATTACATAATTACTTTTTCATTCAAGCTTCACTTTCACTATTCAGCTGTCAATAGAGTTGGAGTTGGAGTGAAGTTTCTGTGTAGTTCAAATCATTGAAACCATTTAGAGCAGGTAAGAAGTTTTATTAGAATATCTAAACTAAATTTAATAAGATGTAACTTTTATTTGTTAATGTTTTCTTATTGCTAAGTGAAGTCATTTCTGTAATAAAACACTCATTAACTTTGTTAAAAATAAAAGTTGGAATAGTCTTTCTGCAAGGGTTTATAGTGGAAAATATGTATTTTTTTTCAAAAAAGAATTTAAGGACCTTCTATATTCCAGGCATTTTTACCACTCTGGAGATACAGTAGTAAAGAAAACAAGCAAAATATTCTCACCTCAATTTTCCTGCCAATTGTTTATGGGCCTATGAAAACTTGTACAAGATGGAACAGAAATGTAAATAATTAGAGTGGCTTAGCAGGTAACATAGATAGGTAACAAGACAGGGTTAAAATACTGGAGAATTGTAGGGCCTGTCATAAGTTGAATCATTCATAGAGTGTTTTGCATTTCATTTCTTTCAATCATTTTAGCAGTCAATGAAATGTGTTGCTTTTTAGAATAAGTCAGATTTCATCTTTCTCCAAGAACCTCAAGGGTTAAATGGTACTTTAAACCATTTATTCCTATCTTTGTTTCTACTCGAAGATACACTACAATATATGCTACAAAAGGTCAACTAAATTTGTTTTGACCCTTCTAAGGTGAGAATCTTTACTTGCTGTGTTAGTGAATTCTTTGTGGTTGGCTCTGATCCATCCCTTTGAGTTCATCTCTGTGTCTATAAGAAACATATGTCTGAAGCTAAATCGCATCAAAATCACCCTGAAAGCAATCAGTTCCTAAGCATTTACTAGTACTGTTTATGTATTTTTCCAAGGCTAACCAGAAGAATTGTAAATATCCAGATGAGTGGACAGGACTAACACTGATGAAAGTATTTAAGTAAATACTAGAGACTCTGTATAAATTATTATAATGTCAATAAAAGTTAGAATAAGGAGATAACATCTGTAAGATAATATCTATAAGATGTTATCTATCAGGAGATAACATATATGGTATAAAGGTGAAGCAGAGATCTCACATATAAGTGTTATCACACTGTATTTGTCCTTCTCTGTCTAACTTATTTCATTTAACATAATGCCCTCACATCTTCTTTAACCATTTAACCATAGACAGACAAAGTTATTTCCAAACCTTGGTTATTGTAAATAATGCTGCAGTAAAAATGGGAGGAGAGATGTCTCTCTGAGATCCTGATTTCATTTCCTTTGAGTATATACCCCAAAGTGGAATTGCTGGATCATAAGGTAGTTCTACTTTTAGTTGTTTTGAGAAACTTCCATACTGTTTCCATAGTAGCTGTATAAATTTATATTTCCACCAGTGGTGCACAAGGGAAAATTCTTTTCCACATCCTCACCAACATCTCAATTATTCTTGTTTTTTTAAGAATAGCCATTCTAATAAGTGTGAGGTGATATCTCATGTGGCTTTTTTTTTTTTTTTTTTTTTTGAGGTACGCGGGCCTCTCACTGTTGCGGCCTCTCCCGTTGTGGAGCACAGGCTCCGCACACGCAGGCTCAGTGGCCATAGCCCATGGCCCAGCCGCTCCACGGCATGTGGGATCCTCCCAGACAAGGGCACAAACCCCTGTCCCCTGCATCGGCAGGCAGACTCTCAACTACTGCGCCACCAGGGAAGCCCCTCATGTGGCTTTGATTTGCATTTCCCTGATGTTGAGCATCTTTTCATGTACCTATTTACCATTTGTATGTGTTCTTTGGAAAAAAAAAATATTCTATTTAGGTCCTCTCTTCACTTTTAAATCAAATTGTTTGAATTTTTGCTACTGAGTTTTTAAAGTTCCTTGTATATTTTTGTGTATTAAACCCTTATTAGATACATGGTTTGTAATTTTTTCTCCCACTCTGTAGTTTGCCTTTTTATTTTGTTGTCTCTTTTGCTGCACAGAAGCTTTTAAATGTCATCTAGTTCTGCTTGCTGGTTTTTACTTTTGTTGCTTGTGCTTTTGATGTCATATTCAAAAAATCAATTTATATCTATAATAGTCTATTTTAAGTTGATAACAACTTAAGTTTGATCTCATTCTAAAGACATACATTTTTATTCTCCTCTTTCACATATTATATTTTTGATGTTACATTTTACATCTTCTTTATCTTTTGCATACCTTAATTAATTATTGTATTTATAACTTTTGCTATTTCTATCTTTTAACATTCATACTAGCTTTATAAGTGATTAATCAACTAACTTTACTATATGTTTACCTTTCTAGTAAGATTTATTCTTTCAAATGTTTTCATGTTACTAATAGCATCTTTTCAGCTTAAGGAGTCTCTTTAACATTTCTTGTAATGGCAATTTAACAATGATAAACTCCTTTAGCTTTGCTTCTCTGGAAAATTCCTTGTTTTTCTTTCAGTTCTGAATGATAATGTTGTTGGGTAGAATATTCTTGGTTGGAGGATTATTTCCCCCAGCACTTTAAATACATCATGCCACTCCCTTTTAGCCTGCAAAGTTTCTGCTGAAAAATCTGCTGATGGTCTTATGGGGGTTCCCTTGTATGTAACAAATTGGTTTTCTAGTGCTGATTTTATGATTCTCTCCTTATCTTTTAATTTTTGACATTTTAATTTTAATGTGTCTTATTATGGATATCTTTGGGTTCATCTTGTTTGGGACCTCTGGGCTTCCTGGATCTTTTTGTCTATTTCCTTTCCCTGATCAGGGAAATGTTCAGCCATTATTTCTTCAAATAATTTTTCTACTATTTTCTCTCCCTCATCTCCTTCTGGGTCACCTATAATATGAATGCTGGTCCACTTGATGTTGTCCCACAAATCCCTTAAACTGTGTTCACTCTTTATCATTTTTTTTCCTTTTTACTGCTCTGATTGGATGAACTCCACTGTCTTATCTTTTATTTCACTGGTTCTTTCTTCTACTTCACCTAATCTGCTCTTGATTCCCTCTAGTTTATTTTTCAGTTCAGTTATTGTATTCTTCAGCTCTGTGATTTATAGTTAGTACTTTTAAATATTTTTTTCTATCTTTTTGTTGAAGTTTTCATTGTGACCATTCATTCTTCTCACAAGGTTGGTAACCATCCTTATTACCATTATTGTAAAGTAAAGAATTTATCTGTTTCATTAAGGGTTTTATTTCCTGAGGCTTTATCTTGTTGCCTCCCACCCCTCCCCCCACCCCCACTTTGGAAGATACTCCTTCGTTTCTTTATTTTTCTCAACTCTCTGTATTTGATTTCGATGCACTAGTTGAACCTCTTCCACTCTTGAAGGAGTGGCCTTGTGGAGGAGATGAATCTTGTTAGTCAACCCCCCCCCAAGCTTTTGGTTGTCTCTCAAACTTTGGGACTGTCCAAGAAGCCTATTATATTTTTTAAAACTCCCAGTATTTGAGGGTGTGCTGCAACTTGTCATTGTCTCAAAGGGGAGGATCTCAATCAGCACTTAAGTTTAGGCTAATTCAGGCAGCAGGTTTTAAAATATGTAAATATATATAGTCCTATGGGACTGCAAACATAAGCCCTGCTGGTCACCATAGCCAGGTGATCTGGAGTTATCCCCTGGTGGCAGTCACAAAATTTGGGACTCCAGACAAGTGTATAAAGCTCTTTTCTGAGAGATACTGGTAAGCTATGATGAGGCAAAGGGAGAGCATGAGGATGACATCCACCAGCCTACGTTCCCTGTGAGCATCTCCATAAGCTCCTATTTGTGTGCCAGACCTGAAGCTTGCCCCTCAGACCAAAGAACCTGGACAAGCAAATAGGCCTCTTTCACAGAAAGACTGGGGGTGAATTTTAGTATGCTATCTGTGAAGTGTCCTGTGAGTGAGAGCTTGCCAAGAACTGTCTCTCTGATTGTTAAGCACAGGAACACAAGCCCTCCCAGGCCACCAGAGCCAGGCAATCAAGGGGCTTCCCCTGGGTGACACCTGTAAAAACCAGGGCACAAGATATAAAAATAAGGGCACCAGAAACATGAAAGACCTCCCCTCCAGGATATACAGGTGTTCTGGAATGCAGAAGAGGGAGAGTGTGAAGATAGCAACCACCCTCTGAGATCTCTGGAAAGAATTACATTCAGCCATAGATGTTTGTTTAATTAGAAGCCTACCCCTCAGGCTGAAGCTATGATAATTAGCCAACAGGCCTCTGTCACAGAAAGACTGAGCTTCTGGGTCTATTGCCTCTTGTACACTAGGGTTAGGTAGCTGTTTAAGAACCCTTTGTATTATATGTTGGTTATAGTGTTGTGGGTCCCACCTCTGTAAGCCCGGCTGACCACAGAGCCAAGCTATATATAGGTATCCTCTGGCAACAGTCACAAAAATTGGGCTATATTAATTCCATATTAGGAGATAGTAGTGAGCTAGAGTGAGGCAAAAATGGTGTCCATCAGCCTATGTTCCTTAAGATTAGCTCTGTAGCTCCCAAGATATGTGCGAACCTGAGGCCTGCTCCTTAAGCCAAAGGTCTGTTAGGCCTCTTTCACAGAAAAACTGGGGGTGTATTTTAATCTTCTATTTGTGCAGTGCCATGGGCATGAAAGCCTGCCCCAAACTCTCTGATTGTCATAGTTCCATGGGACCCAGGAATGCAAGCTCTCCTGGCATACAGAGCCAGGTGACTAAGGGATGTCCTCTGGGTGGCAGCCACCAAAATCAGGGAACAAGGTACTTGTCAAAGCTCCTTTCAAGGAGACACTTGTTCTCTGCAGCACAGCAGAGAGGGAGCATTAAGATGGCACCCAATGGCTGTAGCAAAGCAGAGGGGAAGCATAAATATGGTGCTTGCTGCAAAAAGAACCAAAAAATAGAAAAAGAAAATAAAGAGAAACAGCAATTGCTAGCTAGATAAAGGCAGAAGAAGAACACAAAGATGGTGCCTGGAGACTAGAATAAGGCAGCGAAGGAGCATAAAAATTGAGCCTGCAGGGAAAAAACAATGGTGCCCACTGGCTACAGCAAGGCAGAAGGAGATCATTAAGATGACACCTGCAGTCTCCATCCTTAGAGAGGGATCCAGCAGTCTCGTAGAAGTGTGTTATATGCAAGTCCCACAGACCATGCTTTAATACAAGCAAATGAGCTTCTTTCACTTAAAGTCTGGGCACAGTTGGTTGCATGTGAGCTATACCCTGCATGGATGAGTCTAAGCTCATGAGCTTCTTTTAAGCTATCCAACAAATCTCTTCCAGTGGGAATCTTGGTCTAGCCAGGGAGGTCAAGTCACACTTCCCCTTTCAACTTCTTCTCACTCTCAATCTACCAAGATTTTTGGATAGTTTTCTCCATTTCTTCTTGTCTGTTTCTCCATACTTCTTCATAAAGTGGCATTAAACATACCATCTTCTTAGGGCATACATGGAGCAGAGGCAGAGAAGCTGATTGAGACTTAAGAAACAAAGTTTTACAAAGCATATTATGGCAACATATTATGCCTGCCATAATATGAATTGATAAAATAAGGCAAAAAATAAGCCTTGCCAAACTCCCAAACATTTCTGAATATATCACAATTTCAATAAATTTCCATCTTTTTTATTTCTTATAACAAGTTTTTAGCTCTATAAATGGATTATAAGTTTGGAGTGCCATTGCAAATTCTTTGTGCTTATCTTATTTGTTTAGACCTGCTTATTTTATGCCTTTTGGTATAAAACGCATATTCTCAAGAGCAGAGATTTTATGTATCATGAGTCTAAGGCCTCCAGCTCCTGAAACAGTGTTCAGGGACTATAGATATTCAATTGTTTATGGAAAAAATGAATAAGCTAAGAATATTGTGGGAGATCTTCATCACATAGCAACCACTTTTCACATCAAGGTTTCTACAATAAGAAAGAAAAATAAAATGATTAATCTGGAAATTTTGTTCTCTTTCAAAATGTTCTGAATTAATCTGTTCTAAAGAGCTGAAAACAGCCTGCTAATATCCAGAAGCAGCTTCTTTCAGAACACTGAAAACCTGAATAAGTTCAACATATTAATTCTAGAACACATTTGCATCAAGCCATCCCTAAAGTAGCCATTGCTTTGAGCCCCTTTCTTCATTTGCAGTTTATTTACTCACTTAGGTATTTCTTCTTTCTAAATTGTTTTAATATTACTGGTGAAGACCTGTATTACTTGGCATAAAAATAAGGGCTCAAAAGAAAATTAGCTTTTGTTATTATGAATGGAGAGAATTTATCTAGGTGTTTATTTATATTCTTATCCTAATACAGTGACTGATACATAGCACAAAGTGATCCTTCATAACCAGAATATGTATTTTGGAGTTTACATTGTACTTTCACACACACTGTTTCATTTGTTACTCACTACAGCTCAAATATTAATCACCATTTTTGAAATTAAAAACAAACAGTAACTTTACTATCACAGAATTCCTTCAGGCACAAGATATTTTAATGTGAGAAGAATTGAAATGAGAAAAGGAGGAAGGCATAATCAGGCATACTGAAGAAAAGCTGTGGAGATGGAAAAGAAGAGTTGTTTAAAAAAAAGAATTCCTGTCTTCTCATCACTCAAAAATATGATAGTTTAGAAGCCACCGATTCTCAACTTTGTGCAAATACATGTAGAACCCAAGCTGAAAATTATACTATGATTAGCAAATATCAAAATATAAAATGAAGACCTAATCAATCATAGACGAGTGGATTGGTAAAGGCTGGTAATGGACTGTTCTTACACGTTCAACCATACATTTACCCTTGACTAACAGGTACCATCAGTAGTTTAACATCATCTGAGGAAGCAAGGTACAATCACTTCTTGACAGTGTTTCAGAAATTGCAAGCATTATAAAACAATTATTTTTGGACACACCATGTACAAAGGTGTAATCTTGTGAATTTAATAACTAAAAGGAGTTGGAACCAAGCTTTTTTTTTTTTTTTTTTTGTGGTACGCGGGCCTCTCACTGTTGTGGCCTCTCCCATTGTGGAGCGCAGGCTCCGGACATGCAGGCTCAGCGGCCATGGCTCACGGGCCCAGCCGCTCCGCAGCATGTGGGATCTTCCCAGACCGGGGCATGAACCCGTGTCTCCTGCATCGGCAGGTGGACTCTCAACAACTGCGCCACCAGGGAAGCCCTGGAACCAAGCTTTAAATGAACAAAGTTATGTATTAAAGTTAAGCTGTTAAAATGAAAATTAGAGTCTTATAACTTCAATACTAACTGTAGTCCCCATGGTAACCACAAAGAGAATAGTTGTAGAAATACACAAAAGGAAACAAGAAGGAAGTTAAAATGTTTCACAATAAAACATCAACAAAATGTAAAAGAGACACTAATGCAGGAAATGAGGGACAAAAGCTATAAGGTATATAGAAAACAAACAGCAAGTGACAGAAGTTAAGTTCCTCCATATCAGTAATTACCTTAAATGTAAATGGATTAAACTCTTTAATCAAAAGACAGAGACTAGCAGAAAGGATAAGAAAAGTGATTGATCTATATGTTACCTGCAAAAGATTCACTTTAGAAGCAAAGACACAAATACACTGAGAGTAAAAGGATGAAAAAAGGTATTCCATGAAAACAGTATCCAAAAATGAGCAGGGGTGGTTTACTAATATCAGACAAAATATACCTTAAATAAGAAAGTTTCATATGAGATAAAGAAGGATATATGTTAATAAAAGATTCAATACAGTAAGAAGATATAATTATTATAGACATTTATATAACTAATACCATACCATCAAAATATTTGAAGCAAAAAATGAAGAATAGAAGGGAGAGACAGATATTTCTACAATAATAGAGAATTCAACATCCCACTCTCAATAATGAATAAAATCACCAGACATAAGATAAATAAAGAAATAGAGAACTCAAACAATGCAATAAACCAACTAGATCTAACAGAGATACACAGAGCACTTTACCCAACAATAATAGTATAAACATCCTTCTCAAGTGTACATGGAGCACTCTCCAAGATAAATCATATGTTAGCCCACAATTTAAGTCTCAATAGATGTAAAAAGACAGATGTCATATAAGACATTCTCTGACCACTAAGGGATAAAGTTAGAAATCAATAACAGAAGGAAACTGGAAAATTAACAACTTTGTGGAAATTAAAGGACACACTCTTAAGGAATAAATGAATTGAAGAAGAAATCACAATGGAAATTAGAAAATACTTAGAAATGAGTGAGAATGAAAGCATAACATATGAAAATTTACTGGGTGCAAAGAAAGCATTGCTAAGTGGAAATGTATAGCTGTAATTGCTTACATTATAAAAAGGTAAGATCTCAAATCAACAGCATAATTTTATAATTTGAGGAACTAGAAAAAGAACAAAGTAAACCCAAGCTGGCAGAAGGAAGAAAATGATAAAAATTAAAGTAGAAAGAAATGATATAGAAAATCAAAAAACAATAGAGAAAATCAATGAAACCAAAAGTTGGTTCCTTACAAAGATCAACAAAATTGAGAAAACTTTAACAAAATTCTCTTAGGAAAAAAAGACTTAAATTGCCAAATCAGAAATGAAAATGTAACTTTATTAGCAATTCTACAGAAATAAAAAATGATATAAGCGAGCGCTATGAACAATTCTACACTGACAAATTGGACAACCTATATAAAATTGACAAATTCCTAGAAGCACAAATGGCCATTCCTCATAATCCTAGAAAATGACAACATATTTCTAACATAAAGTGCAAATGTAAACTGGTACGGTAATTATGGAAAACATTATGGAGTTTCCTCAAACAATTAAAAATATAACTACTTTATAATGATGCAATTCTATTTCTGGACACTCATTATTTATTTGGATTAAGTGTAGTCCCGCCATTGTAAGTGAGTCTTCAGAGTTGCCATGTTCTATGTATGGTACAAGGCTTTCCTCCTTTTTCATTATTTTGGTGGAAGTATAGCCTTTGTTCCTCTTTTATAATAAATTTCCAATTGACACCCATTCTTTGTGAGGAAGTGCTCCCTCCTCTCAAATGTAAGTGGTGGAAAACAGGAAATGTAAAAATACTGCAGAAAGATAAAAGTATGGAAATATTTTTCAAATTCTAGCATGAAATCATTGACTAACACTGGGCTTCTTCTCTCCTAGATTATAACACACTCTGTCAGCTAAAGACATTTGTTGTTAAGTCAGAAATGCATGAATGAATAAAGTATGAACACAAAGATAGAACATTTTATTATGCAAGTATAAGTGGAAACCTCTGACTCCCAGAGTTGCATTATTCTCTGAGGCCCAATAAATGTAGAGAAGTGGAAAAAAGGAAAAGGACCAGAGGAAATGATTTATGATAAAATATTGGAAAATTATATATAGATACTTTGGCCCAACTTGAAATTGTGTGGGAAGTGAGTAGAAATGGGTCATATATTTTATTCTATCTAATGCCAACTCAAATGTTTGTACTGAAATTACATGGGGAAATGAAAAGTTATGGGATCCAAAGCTACAATAAAGATGATCACAGTACTGCTATATTTGAAAATATGATGATAAGTGGCATTCTACCACTGATTTTAGATGTGCTTTGTCTTCTTAGCTAGGTTCTAAACTGTGAAAAAAGTATGTGTTTTCTCTCACACATACTTGTTTTAAAAATTTAAAACTCCCTTTGTCTTTGACATCCTTTCCTTTGCCAATCTACATTGTTTATCACAATCCTTTTATACCTTGTTTCACATATATCCTCAAATTCTCATTTCAATTCTAGTTGTCATTTCACTTTATAGAGATTATTGTTGAAAGTGTTTTTTTCTAATTAACTAATTTTGATTGGTGTGAAAATCTAAAAAAAAAAGTCAGCATGTATATTGTGAATTTTCTACTAAAGAATGTTTATTTTGTAGCTCCACTTAAAAAAAAATAGTAGCACAATCTATATTAATTTTTACAGCTGGAACAACTTCTTTTGGTTTAAAATGTTTCAAGGATCAGGTATATTTTATGTTGACCTGCACAGTTTGGCCAGATAAAATGTTTGGTATAGTTTAGCATTTAAGAGATAGATGAGTGTTTTCATTTTGTGATTACTCAAATCTCTTAGGACCTGCATAATTTTCTATATATGTATCACACTTCCATAAAATATTTTTAACTCAATCCACAAAATGTTTAAATCAACAAATTATTTGGAAATTATTAAAAGGACTTGACAAACTAAACAAAACAAACAAAAAAACTCTAGAAACAGAGTGCCTGGGTTTCAAAGCCCAGCTACACCATTTTCTGGTTCTGTGTTGAGGCAAGTTAATTAAATTCTCAGGGCCTCCATTTCCTCATCTATATTATAAAGATAATTCTACCTATGCAGTATTACTTACATACATCGAAGAATATCTGGCATGTAGAAATACTTAATAAAATCTTAGCTATTATTAAATGAGTTTCTGAAAATCAAAGAAGTTGAAATAATAGTAATAGGCCCCCAAGTTTTTAACTTTATCTGAAGAAGAAATAGATCATTGGGAAATCAACTATTTCTAATGGATAGAAATAGGATTAAAGAAGATTGAGTCTAGTACAATTTAGATTAATATGGTGAAGTAGGAAGGTCCTGATCTCATCTCCTCCTGTGGACACACCAAAATTACAAATACATACAAAAAACTATCTCTGAGAATGACCTGAAGACTAACAGAACAGATTTTCTGCAACTAAGAATTTGAAGAAAAGTCCACATTTTAATGGGTAGGGGCTTGTGCACAAACTAACTTGAATCCTAGTGCAGAGGCAGCAGCTTAAAAACTGCCTGGGTCATGTAAGAAGAAGATTCAGTAACTAATTTGGGGGCATGTTCCAGAGGGGGAGGGATCTGGTAAAACTTTCTCTAGGGATGGAGGACAAGCATCTTTTATTGGCAAGCACCTTTTATTTCTTTTTGCTCTCCTTAGCTGACACAGTAGTGATGGGCACCATTTCTGTCACTTTCCATCAACCTAAATAAAACCATGCACCTGCCCCAGCATTCTCCTGAGGACCAATCCTGCCTAACCTGCTTACCCTAGGCAGTTCCTCAAAACAGCTCCTTCCTCACCCCACCAAATGAACCACCCTGACCAGCAAAGTGGCTCCCATCAAAGGGCTCCCATCATGACACATCAGGTCGGCCACTGCAGCAGGCACCGTTACACTTCCAAAGTGGCTCCCAGTCAGCTTTGTGTATAAGTACACTCCCAGCAGTTGTGGCCAATTTAGTCAGCTGGATTGGGGGGCCAACCATTTCCACCAGCACATCTGCAGCAATTATGCTTCAACTACAACAGCAAGGCACATTCAGTCCACACAGGGTATACAGCTGGAGCACCTGCCTCTAGTGACCAGAACTAGATCTAACAGACATATACAGAACACTCAACCCAACCAAAAAACTGTGCATTCTTCTCAAGTGCACATTGGACATTTCCCAGGATAGACCATGTATTTGACCACAAATTAGGTGTCAATAGATTTAAAAATATAGATGTCATGTAAAACTCTTGAAGGGGTTTTAGGTCCTCAGAGGACAACCATTATTAAAACGTGAGTTTGTTTTTCTTTTTTCAGTTGAAAATATATTTTCTAGAGAAAACACACATACACACTCAAATACAAAATGCACTCACATGCAAAAACACATGTCATTCCTAGGGGAAAAAAAAATCCTGAATTCAGATTTAATTTTATTAAAGTCATATTTTACTTGCAAGTTTATCAGATTTCAAAGGGTTAACTATGAAATTTCAGCATGTAAGTATATGAAACTAAAATTTTAACTTGATGGAGAGGCAGCATAGGTATATAAATCTTTTCTTATAGGAATTGGGTAGTAACACTGATTTTACTATAGTTCTATGCAAAGTAGAACAAAGTAAGAATTATAATAATAAAAACATTGCTGAGAAAGAGTTTACCATGTGCTGGACTCTAAGCACTTTTATGTAATCATCTCATCCTTTTAAGAAGTTGATAAAACAGATAATATTATCTTTTATAGATGAAAATTCTGAAGCACCAATTGGTTAAATAACTTTACTTAAGGTCAAATAGCTAAAAAGTGTGGGAGGTAGAATTTGACACATGCATTTTAGCATTTTTAAATGTGAGGATTTAAAAAATTATGTTCTTGAAACAGTATATTACTTTCTTTAATTTAGGATTAAAATATTCAGGTCTGTATGATATTGATTATGTGATATTTGTTGAGACATAGTTTGTGGTCAACTATGTGCTCAATTTTTAGAAATATTTTGTATGCTCTTAAGATATCTATTGTATCACTGTATATTATATAATTTAATTCAAAATTTTATATGGATCAGTTGTAAAAGGCTATATATTTTGCTTAGTCTATATCTTTGCATATTTTATTTTTGAGTGATCAAGTACTATAAAGGTGTGCCAAAGTCTCCCACTAAGTTTTCAGATTTCTGGATTTCTGTTTGTATTTGTCAATTTTTTCTTGATATGCTTTGCTATTAGGTACATAAAAGTTTAATTCTTTCCTGGTGAAATATATCTTTAATTATTATGTATTAACCTTCTTTATTTAAAAAAAAAGTTACATTTCTCACTTGGTGGTGTTATGTTATGGAAATCTTAGGGGCCTATTGGGAATTTTAAAAATTTTATTTATTTCTTTTACTGGATTATTAATTATTTGTATTCTTTCCCACTTAAATGGTTAACCTTAAAATGTGATATATATTTTCTATATTCTTCTTCCTCCAGAACAAGACAACATACATTATATACACCTATGTCAATATCTGCTTACATCAGTTTCTCATAACACTTTAACTTTGATCATTCTCTGCTCTCTTCAGGATATTGGAATACCCCATTTTAATGATACCTTATGTTTTATCTTTCCAAACTAGATACCCCATTACCTTTTCCTATGGTTAATGTTACTATAGATTTGTGCAACAGTTTACAGGTTCTTTTAACACTACACCTTCTGTTAGCTGCGACTTTACTTGGGGATAATTTCCTGTTTCTTAATTCACCTTCCTTAGAAGATCCTTTACCAGGGTTAAGAGAGGTAAGTTCCTATTTGGGAAAGTTTTCTTTTCACTGTGTTTCTTTGTATGGTCATTTAGCTATTTCTTTGTACTCTTTGTTGTGTTGAATTGTACCTCCTGTGTGTCAAGACTCTATATGTAGAAATCTTCTGAGGTTTCTATTAAGGAAGCATTCTTCCAGAGGGCCTTTGCTTTTTCCTCTTCAACATGTTTCCTAGCACCAACCATGCAGTGTTCCTCTTATAATTTAATATATCTGTTCTGGGTTTTCAAGATTATGCAGGTTAAGTTTAATACAAATTCAAATGCCTTGGGGAAATATTTTTTCCTTTATATTGTTGAAAGGAAATTCCTTGAATTTGTAGCCTCTCAAGGACACCAGCTTCATAGGAGGGTCTCCATGGAAACACCTAACAACCCAGGCTTGCCACCCAGTACCTTAAGTACAAGTCTGGCTTCTCCTTCCCTTTACCACTCTGATTTTTGCCCCCTAGGAATATCCTTTACTTTCTGAAGTCTTAGTTCTGTATTTAAAGATTCTATTTCTGGTTGAATTTTCTATAGCATTCTTAGTTGTTACTGAGGATGAGTATCATATCTGCTTTGCCATGCCGCTTTGATTGGAATGTAACAATCCATTCATTTATTCTTTCAACAAGAATTTGACATGATAGATCTGCCTATAATTAAACTATAAACAGAAAACATAACTCACATCTCCAGAGGTTTAATATTTAGCATATCATAACCATATACCTGACATTTTAGAAATCTTCCTGATTTCAAATATTTCATCTTGTGCTCATTGTTTATGTCCATACCCGTATTTGCTTCAGCAAATATGATGACCTAACATGATTTTGAGAAATGCTCAACTAGGAAATATTTGATTGCTTTGCTCCTTCTCATTTCTCATTTCTATTGATACTTTTAGGAGTCAAACATTATAACAACTTACTTCAACAAAAATTTATTGAAAACTTATTTAAGCCCTAATGCTAAGCCCTGCAGATGCAAAAGAGAAAGGAATAGCGAATCTTTTATTGAAAGTAAATTAATATTTAGAGCAGTAAGTAGAGAATTTTTTAAAAGTATTTATAAAGTGCTATGAGAATACAGAGAAGGACGTCCATAACTGCAACTGCAAAGGCAAGAAAACCCATGTCGCTGTCTTAGCTGAATCTTGAACAAGACAATGTAATGCCTTCATGATATCCTATGCAATGGGGAAAGATATTAGGAGATGAAAGGGAATATTAGGCAAAGGTGAAATCTTTTGGGGGTTTTTTTTGGACACATTCTTTTTTTGTTTTTTTTAAAGCAATTATTTATTTATTTATTTATTTATTTGGCTGTGTTGGGTCTTTGTTGCTGTTGCTGTGTGTGGGCTTCCTCTAGTTGCAGCGAGTGACGGCTACTCTTTGTTGCGGTGCACAGGTTTCTCATTGTGGTGGCTTCTCTTGTTGCACAGCATGGACTCTAGGTGAGCGGGCTTCAATAGTTGTGGCTTGTGGGCTCTAGAGTGCAGGCTCAGTAGTTGTGGTGCACGAGCTTTGTTGCTCCATGGCATGTGAGATCTTTCAGGACCAGGGCTTGAACCCATGTCCCCTGCATTGGCAGGTGGATTCTTAACCACTGCACCATCAGGGGAGTCACAAAGGTGAAATCTTAAAGGATTTTATGCAGCTCTAAGACACTTAACTACCTCATAGGCAATTACAAGTGATTATTTGGATTCAAGTAGGAAAATACATAATCATATTTGCATTATAAAAAGCTTTTGAAAAATGGATTGAACAGCGATGAGATTGGTGTCAGACAGAACTTATAGTAGACTCTGTGATTTAGAGAAGGCCTGAAATTCTCAAGTTTTGAAAATATTTGCACGGTGAAATTCTAGAACCTAGAACAAGAGACAAGTGAAGATATTGTGACTTAAATTTTGAGTCTTTTAATCATTTTCATTATCACTAGCATTCTTAAAAATGTTAAATATAACCAATTTTTGGCAGTATCCCTCCCCATGAAAGGAAGCCTCCACACTCTGAAGAAAGTATTATTTCAGTGTTAAATAGATACTTTTCCATAGGTCTATCTAAATCTATCAGTATTTGGGGAACTTTATTTTTCTGTCTGACATTCTTCCATAGACCCTCTTTAGAGATTCTTTTATTGAGTCAATATATTATGTCCTCAAGACCTTTATCAATAATTAATAGCCCTTAAAAGAATGCATTTACGTATGAAAAAATTCAACCTTGGATCTAACATTTTTCAAATACAATATTTATAAATGCCAAAAGTCTGGAATCTATCATGGATATGAGAATAAGGGAAGATCTGCCGTAAAGGATATTGTTGGAAATGATAGCTTTGGGTGAAGTGTTGATGTGTTAGAGGTGAGATCAAGGGAGCTACTGGTTGCTTACAAAACCTGAGTAGGAGAAGAAGGTGAAAGTGTTGTGAAGAAGTATCATTTTTAGACCTAGAAGTGAAAGGACCTTGCCCTATGTTCATGCACTATAAGGTCCTGCCCTGGTCCTGTTCCTGCCATTCACTGTTATGTGGGACAAGATGTCCAAAAGGCCAAGAGAATTTTTTTTGTTGTTATAAATTTATTTATGGCTGTGTTGGGTCTTCATTTCTGCACACAGGCTTGCTTTAGTTGTGGTGATTGGGGGGCTACTCTTCCTTGTGGTGAGTGGGCTGCTCATTGCAGTGGCTTCTCTTGTTGTGGAGCACAGGCTCAAAGCATGTGGGCTTCAGTAGTTGTGGCATACAGGCTTAGTAGTTGTGGTTCATGGGCTATAGAGCACAGGCTCAGTAGTTGTGACGCACTGGCTTAGTTCCTCCACGGCATGTGGGATCTTCCTGGACCAAGGCTCGAACCCTTGTCCCCTGCACTGGCAGGTGGATTCTTAACCACTGTGCCACCAGGGAATTCCCAAGAGAATGTTTTTACTTAGGGCTCACGTTTCCCTTTCTAGGTCATGTTTTAAGTACCTGAGACCTTAGATACCTGCCTAATGGCACCAGCACTGCTCTCTGTGTAGTTCTCTTCTCTATGTTTGTCCTTTTGAAAGGTGCCCAGGAGTTGTCCTTTGTGGAAGGTATGAACAGAGTTTGGAAGCACGTACAAGAGTCTTGACACACATGCCCACATAGTCCATCATGGGATGGAAGAGATCTGGAGTGAAAAGAGAATGGAAGGTAATGCCTCCACCATAGGCATGGAATTTGACCCTTGAGGTAATTTTGAAGTTACTTAAACAACATAGGAATAAAGAACATATTCAATTTAACAGTTCAATAGTTTGATTTATAACTTCAATATTTAGATATATGATGCATGGGCTGCTTTTTATCTCTTACCCTGCATCCCAAAATATTAGAGGAAGAAGAATGGGAAAATACTAAAGGAACACTTTTCTTACTTCACAATTTGTTCTTGCGTACTTTCATTGCAATCACCAAGCCAGAGAGTAAAATTAGATTAATGAAATCAGAACAAACTTCTAGAATCAGAAAACTGCACTGGAGGAGACAGACTTTTTGCCCTAAATCTTAATCATGAGATAACTGAATTTTATCCCAAACCACCCAGAAAGGTAGTGGCAAAGCCAAGATAAAAATATACACAGCTTTATATTTCTCTTTGACTTTCATCTTTTATTAATAAGGTATATATTTTACATCTCTCTTAGCAGCTTTCTTAATACAAATAACTCCTTTTTATGTCTTATGAAAAGTTCAAAAAAATCAAGGTCATGTAGACACATGTTGTAAAGTCGACTCAATAGCTTTTAGTACAGTTGCATTTTTAATTTTGAAAACAATGTTGTTTCTATTGAATCAGTTTTTAAGGACTGTTAAATGGTATTACTCAGATATTCCATTAATTTTTATAGAAAATGTAATATAAAATTGAAATTATGATTTCTTTATTTATATGTTTACATAAATATCAGAAATTCCAAGAAAACATGAAAATGTAAACAACTAAAACTTTATGTTCTATTTAGTGAATAGCACACATATTCCAAACATTGGAAAAAGCTAATATAGCTTAATTTAAATATTTAATGAATTAAATCTGTGCTAATATACTGGTTATACTGGTTTTAAAATTGTTTAAATAATGACATTGCTCCAAAGTGAAAAATTTTTAGGAAACATAACTTAACAGTTCTAATATCTAGATGAAGTTGTTACTGTGACTATCTTATTATGCAATTCCACAGTGGATATCATATTACATGTATTAGAAATAAAGGACTAAAAATTACTGCACAGAAACTTATTGCTTATTTTCCATGCAAATATCATCCAACTATTTAGCTATATCTGATTACCCCATTCAATTAATTAAAACAATTGTCCACTCAGATTCATTATTTATCAGACACCTATTTGAATTATAATGAACAAGGGAGTATTGATATTCATTCTCGAAAAAAAAACATCTGCTCAATGAAGGGCAAGAGTTCATGGAAATAGAAAGTGTGCTTAAAAATGCATCATAGTAAAAATGAAGAAGAAACTATTTTCAGAAATTGTTACTCACATTAAGATACGATCATGAAAATATGAAACTTTATTATATGCATGATGCCACCTATTTTCTTTCAGCACATATTATCCAAATTTTACAAAGGAGATCAACCTTCAACCTTGATATCTTTTTATATATGATCTCCTTTAATTCTTTGAAGAAGACAAATAGGCTAGAAAAGAAAAATATAAAAGGTGTTCCCAGATTCAAGGAATTAAATAAGCTATTAACAGTAGGAATACTACTTTTATACATTTATTCTTCGACTGAGTTCATTTATTTCCCATTAACTACCACAGCTAATCAACATGACTAAAAATTTATTTTAGCCAATTGACTTAAGCAATAAAAGCTGAGACTTTCCCAGAACTATTGGTGTGTTCCTTATTAAATTCCCTGCACTTGTTTTTATGGGAGGGAGGAGGCAGCAGTTGGGCAAAAGCTTTGAAAATATTTTCGCCACCATGCATTTGGATGAGAAGCTGTATAACTATAGATAGTAAAGATAAAAGTCAATCAATCGCTCCGACCTCCAAATGTCAGTAGCTTTCCTAGCTTGACAAAGCCCTGCAGATCAAATCAATCTTTAAACTCTTGGTTTGTGAGCAAAGTAGGGGCATTTATAAATTCAAGTAACAGGTAGGGTAACAGTGAGGCTTTGGTTTGTCTATGCAAGGAAACTGACTAATTCCATTGACCAGGTGGTAGATATTGTGATCCTCTTCCTGCTGTGTTCAAAGGCAGAATCAACCTGTCACTACAAACATTAGCAATAGCTCTCAGCAATCATGGAACAGAACATAGTTCATTTAATTTGCTTCTAGGTAAATAATTTTGTACAGGTTAAGGTAAAAGTTAATCATATTATGTGTCTCCTGAAAAGTGACTCCACAACCATGGAATCTATCAGGAGTCATTTCTGCGACTCATATGTTTTGATGTGCAGCCCAAAGGAAATGGAAATGGAGAAAGTGTTAGTCTACAATGCAAAATATGCAAATGTCATCAAAATATTGAAATGCTCTGTCAGATTAAAGATGGCCACAAGCTGTTTGACATTTCTCCTATCAAGAAGTGGATTCTCTTTTTTGTCTCCTTGAATGTGGGCTTCCATGTGACTGCTTTGACCAATGGAGTGTGTTGGAAATGTAGCAATGCCAGGTCTAGGTCTAGCATGTAAGAAAAATGGAAGCTCCCTTGTTCTTTTAGAGTCCTGGGCTACCATAGGCAACGTTAAACTTTCTGGCAAGAACAAATGGAGGAGCCTTGTGATTTGATGGGGAAGAAGAGGGCTCCAGCCAAGTCCAGACTGAAGGATGCATATATGAATGAAGCTACCTCAGACAATCAAGACAAGCGGATCTTTTTTTTGGGGGGTGGGGGGGCGGGTACGTGGGCCTCTCACTGTTGTGGCCTCTCCCATTGCGGAGCACAGGCTCCGGACACGCAGGCTCAGCGACCATGGCTCACGGGCCCAGCCTCTCCACGGCATGTGGGATCTTCCCGGACCGGAGCACGAACCCGTGTCCTCTGAATCGTCAGGCGGACTCTCAACTACTGTGCCACCAGGGAAGCCCAAGACAAGTGGATCTTGAAGTTGAATATCACTTAGTGAACAGAGTCAATATTACATGGAACAGGAGAATCAGAATCACTCATAGGTCTCACCTGCTTAAATTCCTGGCCCAAAACATTGTGAGATATTAAAATTGTTGTTTTCAGTCACTAAAATTTGGAGCAGTTTGTTACACAGTAATAGATAACGAGAAATGCTCATCTAGAATTTGTTCTGGATTCTTTTAAAGTAATGAATTGTCTTTATTGAAAAGAATATATGTGAAAATACTATGACTAAAGACTATGTTTGTTTAAAGTCTGGAAACATTTGGAACAGGAGAAACATTCAAAAGTGAAATTAGGAAAAGACCTCAACATAAACAATAAAAAAATCTTATTACTATATGTATTAATCATATCAATTAGAACTGACTGGTTAAAGAACACTGTCTCTATGTTATAATATTTTGTTTCTTCCTTTTATATAAAAAGTATTTTGTGTACTATTCAGATTACTGGTATAGTACTCAAAGCCACTGCTGAAAAATACTAAAACTCACTATTTATCTCGGTTTGTCTTGTTTTGTCCTTATTTTTCTACTCAGCTTAAATTTTTCTTCTTTTAGCTTATGACGCCTACATATAATAGGCTATTTTTCTCTTATTTCTTTAACAGTAAGTTAGATTTTTATTTAAAATGTTTATATTAGGTCAAAATAATTCAAGGAATGTTTTTACCAGATACATAAAAATCTCTTATATTTAGTCATTTTGAATCAGTATCCTAGAAAGGTAGTTCTTATTTCTGACTGTATATTACATTCAAATGGGGGAAAATTTGTTTTTTGTTTGTGGTGCTTTTGAATTCCTATTTTTAATTATTTTTTTAAACTGAGTTTTATTTTTAAGTATATTAATTAAGGGAAAATATACTATGAAATAATAAGATGAATGATACACCAAGAATACCTAACAATTCATTTAGTTAGATATATTTAACTTTATAGCTTTGAAGTATATAAAATAAAACTTGCTGAATTATCAACAGAAAACGACAAATCCATAACAATATATAAAGCAAAAATTTAGAGAATTACAAGCAAAAATTTACATACAGCTATGAGAAACAGATGAATCAAGTTGTGTTTATCTGTTTTTACTTGTGATTTCATTGTCAAAGGTTTGGATTAACTAGATCTAAGATGGGACTTAATTTCAGTAATTTTCAAAAAGTCCTTTAGTATACATGTCCATCCTGGTTTGGAAATCGTTGTTCTGTGACAGTCTTTAAAAGCCCATGTACTTAAATTGGCCTAAGATCTGACCTAGCAGTCTCAGGAATCTCTAGAAATCTCAGTTACCTAATCAGTGAAAATAATATTGAGATATTGAGATGGTTCCAAAATTTCTTCCGTTGGCTTAAGTTTAAAATGTAGATATATAAATATAAATGAATTTTTAAAATAAGACACTCCAAAGATTGCTTGCAAATTTAACATTATAACTGATGTAAGAACTGTTTTCATATTGAGGTATGGGGAAGTCATTCTGGCCAAAGACTGCTTCCAAATTTAACATTATAACTGATGTAATAATTTTTTTCATATTGAGATATGGGGAAGTCATTCTGGCTTATCCATGATTTGACTGAAATTTTAGGCCAACCAAAACACCCAGTTCGTGGCTTATTAAGCATGCACTGTACAGTAAAGAAAATAATGCATTTAAAAATCAAAATGGAGTAACTGTGGTTCAAGCATACAAAATGGAGCTTGACGGCCATTGTGGATGTGGTTTCAGACATGTTTCTGTATTACTGAGAACTTGAAATTTCTGAAATGTATCAGACTCAGGACACCCATCAACTGTTCTGAAAACAATATCTGCTAGCAGCTGGCATCTGAAACCTATAGTCTCAAGGTCTCCCCTTGTAACTATGCAACCATTTTGTACCCCAACCAATCCTTGTTTAGCAAGCATCCTTACTTCTTGCTAGCTAAGCCTCCTTCATTTTCTAGTCCAGAACACAGTTCAAATGGTTTTTGGAGTTATATCTCCTGGGCTATAGTCTTTAGATGAACTCAAATAGAACTTTTTTCTATTCCTATTACAGATTGGTCTATTGATTATTTCCATCAACCTACCAGTTCAAGAATTGAGTGTTTTATTTGTTGTTGTTGTTGATGTCAGAGGGCTGAGTGTATTGAGCAATAAAGAGGAAAACTAATAAATGTACAAAATGGGGACTTCAAGTTCTTACTAGACTGCTGGAATCAACAGAAGAGAGCCCACTTCCTGGCATGACATTTTCTACTAAATTTTTAAAACTTCCCTTTCGTAAAAATGGAAATAATATTACCTATTTGCAGAATTTGGGGTGGGGGATATGTGTACAAATCGTTGGCTCACTGTAACAATAAAAAATGTCATTTATTTTACAGAAATATGTAATCTAGTTAGGAAATCAAAGCATAGACACATAAAATAGTTAATTATAATGCAATGTGGTCAGGTGTGAGTGAAAGACTTCTCAGTGTGGGTTCAGCCAGCTTCTCCTTCCTACACTTCAGGTTTTCTCATCTACCTAGGGGAGACAATCAAAGAGGATGACTTAAACAATAGGTTTTCCTGCTGTTTCTATGGCAACACAATGAAAATAATCACAACACTTCACTTCAAACCTTAATGCAATTTAGTTATCAACATTTGCTGAACAACCACTGTGTACAGAAAAATGTACTGCAAGTTTATAGCAACAAGTCATTACTGGAAGCTGCTAGGAGAAAATAATGTCTCTACAGCCATATACTCTGAAAAAAAATTGTTTTAATCTGTCTGTTTATTTGCATATTAGGGTTTATTTGTGAAATAAACCCTAAAAAATCTGTTTATTTGCATATTAGGGTTTCTACGTTTACCTGGAGCTCTAAGTGCTTCTTTGCAAACTTCTGCACAAATAAAGTTACCAGGGAGGGAGTGGAATTTGTTCTCTATGCTGAAAATAATTTGAGTTATATGAGAAAATAGTTGAGCACTCTTTTATCATACTAGCAGATTTCTCTCTAGAATTTTCTCCTGGGAATATAGATATACCTATTTTTTCCCTTAATACAAATGTAGAAAAAGGGATTTTCCTAAAGTTTTGCCTTTTGGGGGGAGATAGCAACTAGTGGAACAGTTATGGTGACCTCTCTCATAAAAGCAAGCTATGTAATGACCAGCCGCAGAATGTAAAATAAAGAACCCAACATCTTTCTTCTAACTTCTCACTGCTGTGTATGGCCAGTTCACATCAAGCTAGAACAAATATCAGGTGTCTTCCACTGACTTTCATATCTATTCAAAATTCTTAATAAATAATATTTTACCTTGACACCATCTCTTTAATCTGCCATTTTCCAGAGCAACTTTCCACTGAGATTTCTTTCATACAGCTTGATTTTACACATATAATACTATGCTCCTTCACCCATCTGCGTATTGCCCAACTAACCTAAGCAAGGAGAATTATTGAAATACTGTGACATGGCATACAATGAGTACTTATTTAAGCTGTATGATCGAACTTATTCAATTTTTCTTACTGTTCAAAAAGCATAAGTTCCTTATATTAAAAATAGAAAATAATTTGAACAAAAATATTTAGATAATTCATAATTTAACACCCTTGGGACTCAATTATTAACATTTAGGTTTATGCTCTTTTGTTTTTATTTTATTGTTAAAAAATTACACTTGTTACATAATTTGTAACTTCCCTTTATATTTACTGATATATCATTGATCATCTTTGCACACTGTTATGGACTGAAATTGGTCCCCTTATCCTGCAATTAATATATTGAAGTGCCAACACTCAGTGTTTCTATATTTGGAAGCAGGGTCTTTAAAGGAAACAGTGAAGGTTAAAAGAGGTTGCAAGGGTGGGGCTCTAATCTAATAGTGTCCTTTTAAGAAGAGGAAGAGACACCAAAGGACTCTCTCTCTCTCTTTCTGCTCACAGAGGAAAGCTCTTGTGAGACCCAGCCAGAAGGTGCCTTCTAAGAGCCTAAGAAAGAGTTCTCACCAGAAACCAACCCTGCTGGTGCCTTGATCTTGCACTTCCAGCCTCCAGAAATATGGAAAAATAAATTTCTGTTTTCAAGTCACTCAGTCTGTGGTGTTTTATTATGGCAACCAGAGCAAACTAATATTTACACTAATAAATGTGTTCCCATAATGACATTTTCATCATGGCATCATATCTTCTGTATATCATAATTTATTTTTACTCTTTTATTATTGGATTTTTCGGTTATCTAAATATATTTATATCTCAATATTGATTGATTTTCATAGGAAAAATTCCCAGAAATATTTCTAAATAGAAGCAATGCACATATCTAAATACTTTTGATTAGAATTGATAACTATTAGCCCGATTTATACTTTTATAAGCTGTATGACCATTACACAACATCTCCACAAGCAAAGGAATTATCATTTTTCAAAAATCTCTGTACAACTGGTAGCCAAAAATTACATCTGATTTTTTTAATCAATTTGAATTTTTGATTGGTAGTGAAATTTTTGTAATTATCTTTTTTTTTTTTTTTTTTTGCGGTATGCAGGCCTCTCACTGTTGTGGCCTCTCCTGTTGCGGAGCACAGGCTCTGGATGCATAGGCTCAGCGGCCATGGCTTACGGGCCTAGCCGCTCCGCGGTATGTGGTATCTTTCCGGACCGGGGCATGAACCCGTATCCCCTGCATCGGCAGGCGGACTTTCAACCACTGCGCCACCAGGGAAGCCCTCTACTTTTTTTATTTTAATAAAATTATATGCAGAACCAAGATATTGTTATGAATGATATTTATTTCAGTGATATGAGAAACACATTTATCTGTGATGAATGTGGTATTGAGTGTGGATGAGCAGAAAAAGCAGGAGAAACTTGGTTTCCATATCACTATTTCCTTATGCTTTTTCTTACAGCTACTGCTTTTCACAAAATTTTTATATTCTCTACTAAACTCTTAAGTGGTGATATTTCTCAGGGCAAGATCCTCATTTTACACACTGTAGTTAGTTACTCAATTTCCTGAGTCCACTTGCTGATGAATATGCCAAATCTGTAACTTCTTATGTTCATTTGAACCCAATAACCCAATTTGCCTCTTCTGATATCTCTCAAAGAATAACCTTACCATCCACTTATATCAACAACATGGATGCCATCTTTGACATATTTATGTTCTTAAATTTACAACACTTAATGAGCCAATACTTTGATTACTTCAACAAATATTTATTGATATTCTGTACTATGTCAGACAATGTTCTAGGCTCTTGAGATACAACAGGAAACAAAAACTGAGTCTTTGTTTTGCAGAGCTTACATTAATGGGTATATTAGGGTCCAGTCAAAACACAGAAATGAACATAGGGCATTTATTACAAAGAATTATTAACTAATTACAGGCAACTAACTATTAAGAGGTAAAGGGAACTCTAAAGGATACAAAAATAGCAGATATGGAGAGCATCTACTACATCTGGGGCTGAGAAGGAAGAAACTAAAGGAAGAAACAAAGTTAGAAAAGACTCCCATCTCCAAAAGCTTAAGATTCAGACCTTAATGGAATGGATGTGCATATAGTCCCATTGGATGGTAGAGAAATTGGTTGAGGTGTTACTGGCAAGCAGGAAATTGCTTACTGGGGAAGAAGTGTTTAGAAACCAACCATTGAGTCACCTGCAAAACATCCTGGGATGCTTCTTACTGGATTGCCACCAAGACTTGTTGAGAAGATTTTCACTGGGCATCTGGGTAAATCTTTTTGGCAAACAACCTGTTGGAGTGCTGTTGGAGTCACCCACCCTGACCAGACTACTGGTAAAACCCACAGGATGGTGAATACCCCTGTAGGTCTGTGTTCTACGTACCAATGCACTGTGCACTGTGGAAGCAGGAACAAAAGTGCACCAGAGTTAGAACCATTCCACTTGTAGTCTTCTGTGCTCTTTATTTACAAAGTTTAACACTGCCAGCAAGCAAAATAGAAATGTTTCCAGAATTCAGATGTAGTATAACAAACAAGGGGAGGCAAAATGTTGTTAAGTGGAGCAGTTCGCTCCTCTGATTTTTTTTTTAATTTTTAAATTAATTTTTATTGGACTATAGTTGCTTTACAATGTTGTTAGTTTCTACTGTACAGAAAAGTGAATCAGCTATACGTATACATATATCCATTAATTTTTGGATTTATTTCACAATTAGGTCACCACAGAGCATTAAGTAGAGTTCCCTGTGCTATACATCAGGTTCTCATTAGTTATCTTTTCTATAGATAGTTTCAATAGTGTATATATGTCAATCCGAATCTCCCAATTTATCACACTACTAACCTTTCCCCCTTGTTTGTAACCTTCCCATATGTTTGTTCTCTACATCTGTGTCCCTATTTCTGCTTTGCAAATAAGATCATCTATACCATTTTTGTAAATTCCATATGTGCATTAACATACGATATTTTTCTCTTTCTGACTTACTGCACTGTGTATGACAGTCTCTAGGTCAATCTACATCTCTACAAATGACCCAGCTCCTTTTTTTTTTTTTTTTAACATCTTTATTGGAGTAAAATTGCTTTACAATGGTGTGTTAGTTTCTGTTGTATAACAAAGTGAATTAGCAATACATATACATACATCTCCATATCACCTCCCTCTTGCTTCTCCTTCCCACCCTCCCTATCGTGCCCCTCCAGGAGGAGACAAAGCACCAAGCTCATCTACCTGTGTTATGTGGCTGCTTCCCACTAGCTATCTATTTTACATTTAGAAGTGTATATATGTGCATGCCACTCTCTTACTTTGTCCCAGCTTACAGTTCCACCTCCCCGTGTCCTCAACTACATTCTCTATGTCTGTATCCTTATTTATTCCTGCCCTGTCCCTGGGTTCTTCATAACCATTTTTTTTTTTTTTAGATTCCATATATATGTGTTAGCGTATGGTATTTGTTTTTCTCTTTTTGACTTACTTCACTCTGTGTGACACACTCTAGGTTAATATACCTCACTACAAATAACTCAATATTGTTTCTTTTTATGGCTGAGTAATATTCCATTGCATATATGTGCCACATCTTCCTTATCCATTCATCCAAGATGGACACCTAGGTTGCTTCCATGTTCTGGCTATTGTAAATAGAGCTGCAATGAACATTGTGGTACATGACTCTTTTTGAATTATGGTTTTCTCAGACTATATGCCCAGTATTGGGATTGCTGGGTCGTATGGTAGTTCTATTTTTAGTTTTTTAACGAACCTCCATACTGTTCTCCGTAGGGGCTGTATCAATTTACATGCCCAACAACAGTGCAGGAGGGTTCCCTTTTCTCCACACCCTCACCAGCATTTATTGTTTGTAGATTTTTTGATAATGGCCATTCTGACTGATGTGAGGTGATACCTCGTTGTACTTTTTTTTGTTTGTTTGTTTTTGTTTTTTTGTTTTGTGGTACGTGGGCCTCTCACCGTTGTGGCCTCTCCCATTGTGGAGTACAGGCTCTGGACGAGTAGGCTCAGGGTCCACAGCCCACGGGCCAAGCTGCTCCATGGTATGTGGGATCCTCCTGGACCAGGGCATGAACCCGCGTCCCCTGCATCAGCAGGTAGACTCTCAACAACTGCACCACCAGGGAAGCCCTTGTTGTACTTTTGATTTGCAATTCTCTAATGATTAATGATGTTGAGCATCCTTTCATGTGCTTGTTAGCAATCTGTATAACTTCTGTGGAGGAATGTCTATTTAGGTCTTCTGCCCATTTTTGGATTGGGTTCTTTGTTTTTTTGATATTGAGGTGCACGAGCTGCTTGTATATTTTAGAGATTGATCCTTTGTCACTTGCTTCATTTGCAAATATTTTCTCCCATTCTGAGGGTTGTATTTTCATCTTGTTTATGGTTTCATTTGCTGTGCAAAAGCTTTTAAGTTTCATTAGGTCCCATTTGCTTATTTTTGTTTTTATTTCTATTTCTCTAGGAGGTGGGTCAAAAAGGATCTTTCTGTGATTTATGTCATAAAATGTTCTGCCTATGTTTTCCTCTAAGAGTTTTATAGTATCTGGCCTTACATTTAGGTCATTAATCCATCTTGAGTTTGTTTTTGTGTATGGTGTTAGGGAGTGTTATAATTTCATTCTTTTATGTGCAGCTGTCCAGTTTTCCCAGCACCACTTATTGAAGAGGATGTCTTTTCTCCATTGTATATTCTTCCCTCCTATATCAAAGATAAGGTGACCATATGTGTGTGGGTTTATCTCTGGACTTTCTATCCTGTTCCATTGATCTATATTTCTGTTTTTGTGCCACTACTTTACTGTCTTGATTACTGTAACTTTGTAGTATAGTCTGAAGTCCGGGAGCCTGATTCCTCCAGCTCCGTTTTTTTCTCTCAAGACTGCTTTGACTATTTGGGATCTTTTGTTTCTCCATACAAATTGTGAATTTTTTTCTTCTAGTTCTGTGAAAAATACCAGTGGTCATTTGATAGGGATTGCATTGAATCTGTAGATTGCTTTGGATAGAAACGTCATTTTCACAATGTTGATTCTTCCAATCCAAAAACATGGTATATCTCTCCATCTGTTTGTATCATCTTTAATTTCTTTCATCAGTTCATTATAGTTTTCTGTATACAGGTCTTTTTTCTCCTTAGGTAGGTTTATTCCTAGGTATTTTATTCTTTTTGTTGCTGTGGTAAATGGGAGTGTTTCCTTAATTTCTCTTTCAGAGTTTTCATCATTAGTGTATAGGAATGCAATAGATTTCTGTGCATTAATTTTGTATCCTGCTACTTTACCAATTTCATTGATTAGCTGTAGTAGTTTTCTGGGAGCATCTTTAGGATTCTCAATGTATAGTGTCATGTCATCTGCAAACAGTGACAATTTTACTTATTTTCTGATTTGGATTCCTTTTATTTCTTTTTCTTCTCTGATTGCTGTGGCTAAAACTTTAAAACTATGTTGAATAATAGCAGTGAGAGTGGGCAACCTTGTCTTTTTCCTGATCTTACTGGAGATGGTTTTAGTTTTTCACCATTGAGAATGATGTTGGCTGTGGGTTTGTCATATATGGCCTTTATTATGTTGAGCTACGTTCCCTCTATGCCTACTTCCTGTAGGGTTTTTATCATAAATCGGTGCTGAATTTTGCTGAAAACATTTTCTGCACCTATTGAGTTGATCATATGGTTTTCCTCCTTCATTTTGTTAATATGGTGTATCACATTTATTGATTTGCGTATATTGCAGCATCCTTGCATTCCTGGGGTAAACTCCACTTGATCGTGGAGTATGATCTGTTTATTGTGCTGTTGGATTCTGTTTGCTAGTATTTTGTTGAGGATTTTTGCATCTCTGTTCATCAGTGATATTGGCCTGTGGTTTTCTTTTTTGTGGCTTCTTTGCCTGTTTTTGATATTAGAGTGATGGTGGCCTTGTCGGATGAGTTTGGGAGTTTTCCCCTCTCCGCTATATTTTGGAAGAGTTTGGGAAGGATAGATGATAGCTCTTCTGTAAATGTTTGAAATAATTCTCCTGTGAAGCCTTCTGGTCCTGAGCTTTTGTTTGTTGGAAGACTTCTAATCACAGTCTCAATTTCAGTGCTTGTGTTTCGTCTGTTTATATTTTCTATTTCTTCCTGGTTCGGTCTCGGAAAGTTGTGGTTTTGTAAGAATTTGTCCATTTCTTCCAGGTTGTCCATATTATTGTCATATAGTTGTTTGTAGTAATGTCTCATAATCCTTTGTATTACAGCAGTGTCAGTTGTTACTTCTCCTTTTTCATTTCTAATTCTGTTGCTTTGAGACTCGTCCCCTTCTTTCCTGATGAGTCTGGCTTATGGTTTATCAATTTTGTTTATCTTCTCAAAGAACCAGCTTTTAGTTTCATTGACCTTTGCTATTGTTTCCTTCATTTCTTTTGCATTTATTTCTGATCTATTCATCATGATTTCCTTCCTTCTGCTAACTCTGGGTTTTTTTTTGTTCTTCTTTCTCTAATTGCTTTAGGTGTAAGTTTAGCTTGTTACTTGAGATGTTTCTTGAGGTAGGATTATATTGCTATAAATTTCCTATTAGAACTGATTTACTAAATCTCATAGGTTTTGGGTCATCATGTTTCATGTCATTTGTTTCTAGGTATTTTTTGATTTCTTCTTTGATTTGTTATGTGATCTCTTGGTTATTAAGTAGTGTATTATTTAGCCTCTATGTGTTTATATTTGTTTACAGATTTTTCCCTGTACTTGATATCTAGTCCTATAGCATTGTGATCAGAAAAGATACTTGATATGATTTTAATTTTTTTAAACTTACCAAGGCCTGGAGAATGTTCCATGAACACTGAGAAGAAGTGTAGTAATCTGCTCTTTTCAGATGTAATGTCCTATAAATATCAATTAAGTCCATCTTGTTTAATGTATCATTTAAAGCTTGTGTTTTCTTATTTATTTTCATTTTGGATGATCTGTCCATTGGTGAAAGTTCGGTGTTAAATTCCCCCACTATGATTCTGTTACTGTCAATTTCCCCTTTTATGGCTTTTAGCATTGTCCTTATGTATTGAGGGGCTCCTATGTTGGGTGCATAAATATTTATAATTGTTATATCTTCTTGGATTGATCCTTTGATCATTATGTAGGGTCCATCTTTGTCTCTTGTAATATTATTTATTTTAAAGTCTATTTTGTCTGATATAAGAATTGCTACTCCAGCTTTCTTTTGATTTCCATTTGCATGGAATATCTTTTTCCATTCCCTCAATTTCAGTCTGTATGTGTCCCTAGGTCTGAAGTGGGTCTCTTGTAGACAGCATATGTATGGTGTTGTTTTTGTATCCATTCAGCCAGTCTATGTCTTTTGGTTATAGCATTTAATCCATTAACATTTAAGGTAGTTATCAATATGTCTGTTCCTTTTGCCATTTTCTTAATTGTTTTGGTTTTGTTATTGTTAATCTTTTCCTTCTCTTGTGTTTCCTGCCTAGAGACGTTCCTTTAGCATTTGTTGTAAAGCTGGTTTGGTGGTGCTGAATTTTCTTAGGTTTTGCTTGTCTGTAAATATTTTAATTTCTCTGTTGAATCTGAATGAGATCCTTGCTGTGTAGAGTAATCTTGGTTGTAGGTTTTTCCCTTTCATCACTTTAAATATATCCTGCCACTCTCTTCTGGCTTGCAGAGTTTCTGCTGAAAGATCAGCTGTTTACCTTATGGAGATTCCTTTGTAGGTTAATTGTTGCTTTTTCCTTGCTTCTTTTAATATTTTTTCTTTGTATTTAACTTTTGGTAGTTTGACTAATATTTTTTTTGGCATGTTTCTCCTTGGATTTACCCTGTATGGGACTCTCTGCACTTCCTGGACTTGATTGACTATTTCCTTTTCCATATTAGGGAAGTTTTCAGCTATAATCTCTTCAAATATTTTCTCAGTCCCTTTTTATTTTCTCTTCTTCTTCCTGGACCCCTATAATTCGAATGTTGGTGCATTTTATGTTGTCCAAGAGGTCTCTGAGATTGTTCTCAATTCTTTCATTCTGTTTTCTTTATTCTGTTCTGTGGTAGTTATTTCCACTACTTTATCTTCCAGCTCACTTATCCGTTCTTCTACCTCAGTTATTCTGCTATTCATTCCTTCTAGAGAATTTTTAATTTCATTTATTGTGTTGTTCATCATTGTTTGTTTGCTCTGTAGTTCTTCTATGTCCTTGTTAATCATCTTGTATTTTCTCCATTCTTTTTCCAAGATTTTTGATCATCTGTACTATTAATACTCTGAATTCTTTTTCAGGTACACTGCCTATTTCCTCTTCATTTGTTTGTTCTGGTGGGTTTTTATCTTACTCCTTCATCTGCTGTGTATTTCTCTGTTCTCATTTTGTTTAGCTTACTGTGTTTTGGGTCTCCTTTTCACAGGCTGCAGGTTCGTAGTTCCCTTGTTTTTGATGTCTGCTCCCAGTGGCTAAGGTTGGTTCAGTGGGTTGTGTAGGCTTCCAGGTGGAGGGGACTGGCGCCTGTGTTCTGGTGGATGAGTCTGGATCTTGTCTTTCTGGTGGGCAGGACCAAGTCTGGTGGTGTGTTTTTGGGTGTCTGTGAACTTATTATGATTTTAGGCAGCCTCTCTGCTAATGGGTGGGGTTGTGTTCCTGTCTTGCTAGTTGTTTTGCATAGGGGGCCCAGCACTGTGGCTTGCTGGTTGTTGAGTGGAGATGGGCCTTAGCATTGAGATGGAGATCTCTGGGAGAGCTTTCGTCATTGGATATTATGTGGGGCTGGGAGGTGTCTGGTAGACCAATATCCTGAACTCGGTTCTCCCACTTCAGAGGCTCAGGCCTGACCCCCAGCCAGAGTAACTAGACCCTGTCAGCCACACGGCTAAACAGGAAAGGGAGAAAAAGAAATAAAGAAGAAAGAAAGAAAGAAAGAAAGAAAGAAAGAAAGAAAGAAAGAAAGAAAGAAAGAAAGAAAGAAAGAAAGAAAGAAAGAAAGAAAGAAAAGAAAGAAAGAAAGAAGAAAGAAAAAGTGAGAGAGAGAAAGAAAGAAAGGAAGAAGAAAGAAAATAAAAGTTATTAAAATAGGAAAAATATTAACAATTAAAAAGTATTTAAAAAATGAGAAAGAAAGGGGAGAGCAATGAAACCAAAAAAACAAATTCATCAATGATAAAACCCCTAAAAACTATAGTAAAAAATAAAAACAAATAAAAAGGGCAGTTAGAGCCCTAGGACAAATGGCAAAAGCAAAGCTATACAGATGTAATCACAGAAAGAAGCATACACATACACATTCACAAAAATGGAAAAAAAAATATATATATATATAAAATTTAAAAAAGGAAGAGAGCAACCAAATCAATAAACAAATCTACCAATGATAATAAGCTCTAAATTCTAAATTAAGATAAACTTAGAACCAGAAACAAATTAGATGCAGAAAGCAACCCCGAAGTCTACATTGCTCCGAAAGTCCACCACCTCAATTCTGGGATGATTCATTGTCTATTTAGGTATTCCCCAGATACAGGGTACATCAAGTTGATTGTGCAGATTTAATCTGCTGCTCCTGTGGATACTGGGAGACATTTCCCTTTCTCTTCTTTGCTCGCAGAGCTCCAGGGCTTCAGCTTAGGATTTGGCCCCACCTCTGTGTTTAGGTCACCTGAGGACATCTGTTCCCCATCCAGAGAAGGTGGGGTTAAAGGAGCGGCTGATTAGAGGGCTCTGGCTCACTCAGGCTGGAGTGAGGGAGGGGTATGGAATGCAGGGCCAGTCTGCCGTGGCAAAGGCCAATGTGATGTTGCAAGAGCCTGAGGTGCACCATGTGTTCTCCCAGGGAAGTTGTCCCTGGATTACGGGACCCTGGCAGTGGTGGGCTGCACTGGCTCTCGGGAGATGAGGTATGGATAGTGACCTGTGCTTTCACACAGGTTTCTTGGTGGCTGTAAAAGCAGCCTTAGCATTTCATGCTCGTTTCTGAGGTCTGCACTGATAGCCGCAGCTCACTCCCATCTCTGCAACTCGTTTAGGTGGTGCTCTGAATCTCCTCTCCTTGAGCCCCCCAAACAAAGGACTCTTGCCTCTTAGGCAGGTCCAGACTTTTTCCTGGACTCACTCTTGGCTAGCTGTGGCACACTAGCCCATTTCAGGCTATGTTCATGCAGCCAACTCCAGTCCTCTACCTGGGATCTGACCTCTGAAGCCAGAGCGTTAGTTCCCAGCCCCCATCCGCCCTGGTGGAAGAGCAGACAAGCCTCTCAGGCTGGTGAGTGCTGGTTGGCACTGACCCTCCATGCGGGAATCTCTCCACTCTGCCCTCTGCACCCCAGTTGCTGTGTGCTCTACTCTGTTGCTCTGAAGCTTGCACACTGCCATCCCCCGTCTCCACCAGTGAAGAGGCTTCCTAGTGTGTGGAAACCTTGCCTCCTTCACAGCTCCCTCCCCAAGGTGCAGGTCTCATTCCTATTCTTTTGTCTCTGTTTTTCCTTTTGTCTTTGGCCCTACCCAGGTAAGTGGGGAGTTTCTTGTCTTTTGGGAAGTCTGAGGTGTTCTGCCAGCGTTCAGTAGGTGTTCTGTAGGAGTTGTTCCACATGTAGATGTAGTTTTGATGTATTTGTGGGGAGAAAGGTGATCCCCATGTCTTACTTCTCCACCATCATAAAGGCGCTCCCCAGCTCCCTTTTATGGCTGAGTAATATTCCATTGTATTTATGTACCACATCTTCTTTATACATTCCTCCCTTGAAGGACATTCAGGTTGCTTCCATGTCCTGGCTATTGTAAATAGTGCTGCAATGAACATTGGGGTGCACGTGTCATTTTGAATAATGATTTCCTCTGGATATTTACAAGCAGTGAGTTAGCTGGGTCTATGGTAATTCTATTTTTAGTTTTTTAAGGAATCTCCATACAGTTCTCCATAGTGGCTGTATCAGTTTACATTCCCACCAACAGAGGGAAGAGGGTTCACTTTTATCCACACCCTCTACAACATTTATTGTTTGTACACTTTGTGATTATGGCCATACTAACCGGTGTGACACTTCATTATAGTCTTGATTTGCATTTCTCTAATAATAGGTGATAGTGAGCATATTTTCATATGCTGCTTGGTTATCTGCATGTCTTTGGAGAAATGTCTACTTAGCTCTTCTGCCCATTTTTTGATTGGGTTGTTTGGTTTTTTGATATTGAGCTTCTTGAGCTGTTTGTATAATTTGGAGATTAATCCTTTGTCAGTTGCTTCATTTGCAAATATTTTCTCCCATTTAGAGGGTTGTCTTTTCATCTTGTTTGTGGTTTCCTTTGCTGTGCAAAAGCTTTTAAGTTTAATTAGGTCCAAATTGTATATTTTTGTTTTTATTCTCATTACTCTAGGAGGTAGGTCTATAAAGATCTTGCTGTGATATATGTCAAAGAGTGTTTTGCCTATGTTTTCTTCTAAGGGTTTTATAGCATCTGGCCTTACATTTAGGTCTTTAACCCACTTTGAGTTGATTTTTGTGTATGGTGTTAGGGAGTGTTCTAATTCCATTCTTTTATATGTGGCTGTCTGGTTTTTCCAGTACCACTTAATGAAGAAGCTGTCTTTTCTCCATTGTTAATTCTTGCCTCTTTTGTCATAGATTAGGTGACCATAGGTGCATGGGTTTATTTCTGATTTTCCTATCCTGTTCCATTGTTCTATATTTTTGTTTTTGTGCCAGTGCTATACTGTCTAGATTACTGTAGCTTTGTAGTATAGTCTGAAGTCAGGGAGACTGATTCTTCTAGCTTTGGTTTTCTTTCTGAAAATTGATTTTTCTATTTGGAGTGTCTTGTGTTTCCATACAAACTGTCAACTATTTTTCTAATTCTGTGAAAAATGCCGTTGATAATTTGGTAGGGATTACACTGAATCTGTAGATTACTTTGGGGAGTAGAGTCATTTTCATAATATTGGTTCTTCCAATCCAAGAACATGGTATATCTCTCCATCTGTTTGTGTCTTCTTTGATTTCTTTCACAGAATCTTATAGTTTTCTGCATAGAAGTTATTGCCTCCTTAGGTAGATTTATTCCTAGATATTTTATTCTTTTAGTTGCAATGGTAAATGGCAGTATTTCCTTAATTTCTCTTTCTGATATTTCATTGTTAGTGTATAGGAATGAAAGAGTTTTCTGTGTATTAATGTTGTATCCTGCTACTTTGTCAAAATCATTGATTAGCTCTTGAAGTTTTCTGGTAGCATCTGTAGGATTTTCTGTGTATAGTATCATGTCATCTGCAAACAGTGACAGTTTTACTTCTTCTTTTCCAAATTGGAGTCCTTTTATTTCCTTTAATTCTCTGATTGTCATGGGTAGAACTTCCAAAGTTATGTTGAATAATAATGGCAAGGGTGGCCACCCTTGTCTTCTTCCTGATCTTAGAGGAAAAGCTTCCAATTTTTCACCATTGAGAAAAATATTTGCTGTGGGTTTGTCATATATGGCCTTTATTGTGTTGAGGAAGGTTCCCTCTCTGCCCACTTTCTGGAGAGTTTTTATCATAAATCAGTGTTGAATTTTGTCAAAAGCTTTTACTGCATCTATTGATATTATCATATGTTTTTTAACCTTCAGTTTGTAATATGGTGTATCATGTTGATTGATTTGTGTATATTGAAGAATCCTTGCATCCCTGGGTTAAATCCCACCTGATCATGATGTAGGATGCTTTTAATATGTTGCTGGATTCAGTTTGCAATTATTTGGTTGAGGATTTTTCCATGTATATTCATCAGTGTTATTGGCCTGTTATTTCCTTTTTTTGTGATATCTTTGTCTGGTTTTGGTATGAGTGTGATGATGGCCTAGTAGAATGAGTTTGGCAGTGTTCTTCCCTCTGAAATTTTATGGAAGAGTTTGAGAAGGATAGGTGTTAGCTCTTCTGTAAATGTTTGATAGAATTCGCCTGTGAAGTCATCTGGCCCTGGCCTTTTGTTTGTTGGAAGACTGTTAATCACAGTCTCAATTTCATTACTTGTGATTTGTCTGTTCATATTTTTTACCTCTTCCTGGGTCAGTTTTGGAGGGTTGTACTTTTCTAAGGATTTGTCCATTTCTTCCAGGTTGTCCATTTTATTGGCATGTAATTTCTTGTAGTTTTCTCCTATTATCCTTTGGTTTTCTGCAGTGACCATTATAAATTCTCCTTTTTCATTTCTAATTTCATTGATTTGAGTTGTCTCCCCTTTTTTCTTGGTGAGTCTGGCTAAAGGTTTATCAATTTTGTTTATCTTCTCAAAGAACAAGCTGTTAGTTTTATTGATCTTTGCTATTGTTTTCTTTGTTTCTATTTCGTTCATTTCTGCTCTGATCTTTATGATTTCTTTCCTTCTACTAACTTTGGGTTTTGTTTGTTCTTCTTTCTCTAGTTGTCTTAGGTGTAAGGTTAGTTTGTTTATTTGAGATTTTTCTCATTTACTAAGGTAGGATTGTATTGCTATTAACTTCCCTCTTAGAACTGCTTTTGCTTCAACCTATAGGTTTTAGGTCATTTTGTTTTCATAGTCATTTGTTTCTAGGTATTTTTTGATTCTCTCTTTGATATCTTCAGTGTTCTCTTGGTTATTTAGTAGAGTATTGTTTACCTCCATGCGTTTGTTTTTTACAGTTTTTGTTTTTCCTGTAATTGAATTCTAATCTCACAATGTTGTGTTTGGTAAAGATGCTTGATACAATTTCTATTTTCTTAAATTTACCAAGGCTTGATTTGTGACCCAAGATATGTTCTAACCTGGAGAATATTCCATGTGCACTTGAGAAGAAAGTTTATTCTGCTGTTTTTGGATGGAATGTCCCATATATATATATATATATATATATATATATATATATATCAGTTAAGTCTATATGGTCTAATGTGCCAGTTAAGGCTTGTGTCTCCTTATTAATTTTCTGTCTGGATGATCTGTCCGTTGGTATAAGTGGTGTGTAAAGTTCCACACTATTATTGTGTTAATGGTGATTTACCCTTTTATGGCTGTTAGCATTTGCCTTGTGTATTGATGTGCTCCTATGTAGGATGTACACATATTTAAAATTTTTATATATTATTCTTGGATTGATCCCTTGATCATTTTGTAGTGTCCTTCCTTATCTCTTGTAATAGTCTTTATTTTAAAGTCTATTGTGTATGATATCAATATTGTTACTCTAGCTTTCTTTTGATTTCTGTTTGCATGGAATCTCTTTTTCCATTCCCATTTCCATTTCAGTCTGTGTGTGTCCCTAGGCCTGAAGTGGGTCTCTTGTAAACAGCATATATATGGGTCTTGTTTTTTTTAATCCATTCAGGCAGTCTGTGTCTTTTGTTTGGAGCATTTACCATTTACATTTAAGGTAATTATCAATATGTATGTTCCTATTACCATTTTCTTAATTGTTTTGGATTTGTTCTTGTAGGTCCTTTTCTTCTCTTGTGTTTCCTGCCTACAGAAGTTTCTTTACCATTTGTTGTAGAGCTGCTTTGTTGATGTTGAATTCTTTTAGGTTTTACTTTTCTGTAAAGATTTTGATTTTTCTTTCAAATCTGAATGAGATCCTTGCAGGGTAGAGTAACCTTCATCGTAGGATTTTCCCTTTCATTGCTTTAAATATGTCCTGCCACTCCCTTCTGGTCTGCCGAAAAATCAGCTGATAACCTTAAGGGGCTTCCCCTCTTTGTTATTTGTTGCTTTTCCCTTGCTGTTTTTAATATTTTTTCCTTGTATTTAATATTTGTTAGTTTGATTAATATGTGTCTCTGTGTGTTTCTCCTTGGGCTTATCCTGTATGGGACTCTCTGCACTTCCTGGATTTGATTACGTCCTTTCCCATGTTAGGGAAATTCTTGACTATAATCTTTTCAAATATTTTCTCAGGCCCTTTCCGTTTCTCTTCTTCTTCTGGGACCCCTATTATTCGAATATTGGTTCATTTAATTTCCCAGAAGTTTCTGAGATAGTCCTCATTTCTCTTCATTCTTTTTTCTTATTCTACTCTGTGACAGTTCTTATCTTCCAGCTCACTTATTCGTTCTTCTGCCTCAGTTATTCTGCTATTGATTCCTTCTAGAGAAAGTTTAATTTCATTTATTGTGTTGTTCATTACTGTTTGTTTGTTCTTTAGTTCTAGGTTATTTTTAAACATTTCTTGTTCCCTTCTCAATCTGTGTCTCCATTCTATTTCTTGGTTCTTGGACCATCTTTACTATTGTTACTCTGAATTCTTTTCCAGGTCGATTGCCTATTTACTCTTTTTTTTTTTTAATACATTTATTTATTTTATTTATTTTTTTATTTTTGGCTGTGTTGGGTCTTCATTCCTGTGCATGGGCTTTCTTTAGTTGCTTTGAGCGGGGGCTATTCTTCGTTGTGGTGCATGGGCTTCTCATTGTGGTGGTTTCTTTTATTGTGGAGCACAGGCTCTAGATGCACGGGCTTCAATAGTTGTGGCACTCAGGATCAGTAGTTGTGGCTCGCAGGCTCTAGAGCGCAGGCTCAGTAGTTGTGACGCACGGGTTTAGTTGCTCTGTGGCATGTGGGATCTTCCCAGATCAGGGCTCAAACCCATGTCCCCTGCATTGGCAGCTGGAATCTTAACCACTGTGCCATCAGGGAAGCTCCCTATTTAATCTTTATTTATTTGATCTTGTGGGATTTTACTTTGCTCCTTTGTCTTCAACATATTTCTGATGTCTCATTTTGTCTAATCTACTGTGCTTATGGTCTCCTTTCTGCAGGCTGAAGGGTAGTAGTTCCTCTTGCTTCTATTGTCTGCCCCCTGGTGGGTGAGGTTGGTCCAGGTGTTTATGTAGGCTTCCTTGTGAGAGGGACTGACGCCTGCACTCTGATGGGTGTGGCTGAGTTTTTTCCCTCTGATGGGCAGGGCCACATCTGGTGGTGTGTTTTGGTGTGTCTTTGAGCTTAGTACGATTTGGGGCAAGCTGTCTGCTGATGGGTGTGTCTGTGTTCCTGTCTTGATGGCTGTTTGGCATGAGGTCTCCAGCACTGGAGCCTGCAGGCAGTCTTGGTGTCCAGATGGTTACCTCTGGGTGTGCACTTGCCAATTCATATACCCTGGACCCAGGGATTCTCAAGTAGTCCAGTTTCCTGCACTTGGTGCTCCCACCCTGGAGTCCCAGGGCTGACCCCTGTCTGGGGAACCAAGAGCCCGCAAGCCACACTGCAAGGCCAGAGAAAAAAGAAAGAAAAGAAAAAAAAAAGGAAAAGAAAACAAACATACAAAACCAAGGCAAATAGCAAAACAAAAACAAATGGCAACAACAACACATCCAAAAAAAAAAAAGGGAAAGAAGAAAAGAACAAAACAGACACACCAAATCCAAGACAAATGATAAGAACAAAACCAAACTAACAGAAACAAAGAAGCAGACAGAAAAGAAACAACCAAAGAAAACAAACAAACAAAAGAATTCAAAAATGAGAATAAGGACTAAACTAACAAAAACAAAAATGAAAAATAAAACAAAAAACATAAAGCAAACTATCAAAAACAACCAAAGAAAACATAAATTAAACAGATAAAAACAATGGAAAAAAAAAGAAAAACAGCAAAACGAAACAAAAACAACAAAAAAGTAAAAATTAAAATATATTAAAAATTAAATAATAAAAAATAGAAACAAAAAATAATGAAAACAACACCACCAACTGAACAAAACAACAAAAAAAGAATAATAGTAATAAGAATATTTTCCTGAGGCCTCCTCTGTCAGTGTTTTTGCCACATCCAACCCAGGCTTCTGCATAGGGCCCTCCAATACCTCTAGGTAGTTCTCTGGATGTCCTATGGACACTGGGGGGCCAGCTCAGACTCTGACCTGGCCCACCTCCTATGGGTACTTGCACCCAAAGTGCACGGCTGCTAAGGCTAGATGGGTTGCGGGAACACTCATTGTCTATTCAAATTTTCCACAGATGCCCAATTTACCAAGCTGATCATGAGGATTTAATAGTGGCTTGGGCAGCTACATTGAAATATTCCTGTTCCTCTTCCTTAGTCACACTGTCCCTGGGGCTCGGCTTTGTTCTTGACCCCACCTCTGCGTATGTGTCACCCTCAGGGGTCTGTTCCAAGCTCAGGCAAAGTGGAGTGAAAGCAGGCTGATTGGGGTACTCTTACTCCCTCATGCCAGGGAGGGGTTCGTCAGCCACAACTGGGATGTGTGCAAATTGCCTGTTGTGGTGCAGACCAGCAGGAAGTTGCAAAAGCCTGGGGCATGCCCACTCGGCATGCTCACTCTGGTGGGAGACTCTCCCAGTGCCCACGGAGACAGGGGCCAAGGGCTGGCATGTGAGCACAGTGGCTACACCACCCCTTGTGTGTCACTCAACAATGGTGCTTGTTTCCTAGGCACACCATGCTTCTTCTAGGGGCATTCCTGTCTGTGGAGCCCCTCACTCCTGTCCCCTCTGTTGTATCTGCACAGCCAGCAGTGGTTCTGTCCCTGGATCTAGTCTCTTAACCCCATGCTTTAGCACTCAGCCCCCACCAGCACTGATGGATTCCCATCTCAGGCAGGAGTGCCCAGGGCTGATTCACAAGGCTTTGGGTTGGGTGATGCTTAGGACCTTGGAGCCTATGTGAGTAGAGGAGGCCTTGGCTTGAGGGTAGGCAAGCCGGCTCAAATGGGTGCCCTTCCTAGTGCCTGCAGGGGCTGAATAAGCCTGCAGGTGGGGAAAAGGGTTGTAATGGTGGTCCTGCCCCTCAACAATGAAGCTTTGCTTCTATGGTGTTCCAAGGTTTGCTGCAAATTTTCCTGGTTGTGGAGCTCCTCACTCTTGTCCCTTCAGGCTGTCTTTTCACAGCCAACAGCTGTCCCCTGCTCTGGATCTGCACTCCAAACCCCACTTTCCAGCATCCAGCCCCCCTCCTCAACAAGAGACTCATGACTCAGGCTGGGATGTGCTGAACTGTGGCATAGACTATGCATGCAGTTCTTACTTTGTCCTGCCTTCTACAGACTGTCTACTGCATCCTACTTTCATCCCCTGAAGATCTCTTTCTGTCCCAGCTGACTTCTCCACCATTAGGGAGTTTTTCTGAGCGCAGGGACCTCCCCTCACCTTTGGCTTCCTGGCAGGGTTGCTGGTCCCTTTTCTGATTCCTCTTTTCTTTTTTTCTTTCTTTTGGCCTATCCAGTTGTGAGGGGATTTTTCTTGTCCTTTTAGGTGTCCAAAGTCTTCTACTAATGTTCGGCAGGTGCTCTGAGAGAATTGTTCCATTTTTAGGTGTATTCTTGATGTACTTGTGAGGAACGACAAATTTCGTATCCTCCTATTCTGCCATCTTAGATCCTCCAACACATCCTCTGATTTTAATAACAAAACAACTCCACGTTTCCACTTAACCAGAGAGAGCTGTAATTAGCAAAAGTAAAAATGTCAACTGTTCCACAAAATGTGAAAAAACAGAGTCCCAAGATACATTTAATACATTGTTGGCTATATTAAATTACTCTTCAAATTCTGTCACAATCCAATTGAATATTATATTATGTAAAAACTAAATTGCAATGTTAGCCTGTGATAGTTTGTGTATAGATTAGTAATAAGTAGAAGGAGATAAAAGTAGGAGATAAAAGAAGAAAATGATTAGCATATATAAACACATACATAGACAAGCAAAGAGAAAATAAAGCTACTATATATCTCAGTCCTATAATTGGTCACAAGTCTGTAACTGACCTATGACTACCTTCTTCTACTACCATTCTATACTACCTTACTTTCAAGGAAAACCTCAATTGGTTGGGGTTTTACCTGTTAAAGAACACTTGTTCCCAAAGGATCTGATTGTTCAGTAGTCCTGATTTTTTTGATAGCTGTAGTCTTCTTAGTTTTCTTTTAAGTACTAAAAGGAATCTCAGAGAATTCCCTGGGTTCTAAACATAGTTCTCTTTTCCCACCATTGTGTACCATTTCCCCAATTTCTCCTTAGTAATTGGGATCACTCATCCCAGCTTGTAGGATAATTCCTTTTGCTGCCTGCTGTTTCAGTGGCATCAAAATCCTCGAATGGTCAAGTGGCAGATTAATCTTACAATTTAATTAACCATTGTTGTGCTACGTGGTAGAAGCATCCCTCCCTTGGGGATGAAGTCCTCCAAACCGTCAGAGCTTAAAGTTTTTAGGAAAGAAAGCAGAAGCTATGGGAGTAACTTATTCAGTAACACAGTGGGAGGAGCCATTTCAATGGTCACTCTTTGATTGCAGGACCCATGTTTTCTGGATCTAGGGGAGCCAACACAATAATAGAATTTCTAATTCAAGGGGTATACAGCATCCTCTAAGACAACTTTATTAGCTGTCCAACTAGCACCTTGTCTGAGTTTTTAGTAAACTCTTACACCTTCTAATTAGATGACCAGCATCTGGATGCTGGAGTATATAGTAAAATTAATTTTTTCCATGGGCTCGAGCCTTTTCTGCATGATATTTTCTATGAAATCATTTCCTTTATCAGAAAGAAATGTTGTCAGAATGCCACGATGATGGATAATGAATTAATCTCTGAGTTTGTGGATAGTTGTGCTGGCAGAAGAATTACTGTCATGGCAAGTAATTCTATATGCAGAGTATGTGTTCCTTCCAGGCAGGATGGGTTTTTGCCCCTTTTATGATGAATTAGATTCAATGTAATCAATCTATCACCAGGTGGTTGGCTAATGCCCTGGGGAATGGTGAAATATCAGGAGTTTAGAGTTGGTCTCTGAACTTGGGAGAGTAGGCACTCAGAAAGAGTGCCTGGTCAGAGTTGATTAGAGTGCATATGTCCATGACATTGAGCCCATCCACCACCTGCATCCATGCCTTCATGGTCATTTTGTTTTAGGACCCACTTACAAAGTATTGGGTTTTGTGGGGGAAAAAAAGGACCAATATCCACAGAGCACATCATTTGACTACCTGGTTGTTATGAGCCTCTTCAACTGGCTGCACTTTGGGTGGTGTGCACATGGAACATGACTGTCTTCACATGACTACCTGCATGATGACAGATGCATATACATCCTTCTTTCACAGACTTTCGTGTCTATAGTCTTTTGTTCCTGTTCCTTCCAATTCCATATGCATCCAGCCAAATTGTTAGCAGTTGCTACAGAATTACTCTGTATTTATATTTCTGATCATCTCTCTCAGGACAACCAAATACACTGTCCAAAGTTCAGTCCACCAGGAGTGATTTCTTTCACTACTCTTTTCCAGGGTTACCCCTGAGTGGAGTAGTAGAACTTGAGCTGTTTACTCTGATGGCAACAGCATATCGTTCATAGTCCTTTGTAAACCAGCCTCAATTGTTTTCTTTCTCAGTTAAGAATTCTTTTGAAGATCATAGATGTGGATTGAGGTAGAAGAGACAACAAAAAAGAAGTTGATTTCAAATCAATCTGTATCACCATGCAAATTACTCATTCCTTTTAGACATTTCAGTAGGTCTCATACAACATTGATGGTACTTTGCTTTTTTAAGTGACAAATCTATGGCTAGATAGGTCATATAACCCCTGGTATATAGTGGTAAGCTCAGCCTGAATGGTCAACTCATGTCCCATGGTTAGACTTTCAGTGTCTACCAGGGTCCAGCAGCAAACAAAGAGCCCCAGAAGCTGTTTCTCAAAGAAAGAGAATAATTATCTTCAGAAGAAGACATAGATTTATTTTAAAAGTCTTGGTTTCTGCACTGTGATCTCCTATTGGTGATTTCCAGAAACTCCATGTGGCATGATTTTTGCCACAGACCCATCAAGTATCATTGAATCTGCTACATTATAAAGCTTGAGTGGCTGAGCCATTTACTCTCTAATCTGGACTTCCTGCAGAGCCTTATTTTGCTCTGACCCCACTCAAACCTGGCAACCTTATGGATGGTTTTGTAGGTATGTCTAAGTAGAACACTCAATATGTATAAGTTTCATTTAAAATTCAAAAACAATGCCAAGCATAGTTCCTCTTCCCCTGCCTCCCCTACCCCTCAATGGTAAATAGTGCAGAGTGCAGAGATTTGTATTTAATCTTGTAGGGGATATCTTGACTTGCTCTAGATCACTGAACTCCAGAAATATTACGGAAGCGGTAGGCTCTAAACTTGTGAGGTTTCTCATACTTTCTAGTGTTACTAAGGCATATAACCTATTTTCTAACTTTCTGCCTATCAGTTCCAGTCAGTATGATGTTATCAATGTAGTGAACCAGTATGACGTTCACAGAATGTCAACGTGATGAAGATCTCTGTGGATGATATTAATGGTAGAGACCAGGAGAATTTGTGTGACTCAGAGCTTATGCTGTGAAGGTATTCCATTGGCCCTACCAGGTAAAAGTAAGACATTTCTGGAAATACTTGTAGATGAGTATAGAGAAAATACCTTAGCCAGGTCAGTAGTTGCATAGCAACTGCCAGGGTCTATGTTGATCTGCTCCAGTAAAAGTAAAACATTTGGAATAGCAGCTTTGATTAGAGTCACTGTCTGATTAAGTTTATTATACTCCACAGACATTCTCCAAGATACATCTTTTTTCTCAGAAAGCCAAACAATTTAGTTAGAGGAGAATGTGATTTAGCCCAGAGCCATAGTTTGTAAACCTTTACTTTATTGCCTGCTCATCTATTTTATTCTGATCACTGGTACATCACTGCTGCCCTTAATGAGTGATGTGCCCATCTTGTCTTTGATGGTTAAATCTTGCCACTTAACCTATGCTACCCAGAACACATAATTTCCATTGAATTCAGAGAGATTGTCTCAATGATGGCATTTCAGTAACCATATCTGACTTACAAAAGAGAATAGCTTATCAAGAATAAAAATGCTTGATTTGCTAATGTAGTTCCAAGCATTAGTGAAAGGAGTATCTCTTGTGCTTCTTTGGAGGATATATTTGGGGTGAATGCACAGATCACATATGATAAATCCATGCCAACATTCCTATAAAATTTAATTCCTGTATCCTTAAGACTTTTTAATTCTCTCACCACATCATGCCTGAGAATTTGGAACTATTAACCTCACTTATTATAGGCCACAAATGAATTAAAGTTTCAGTTGGCCAACTAAAAAAGCCAGTAGTGCCACCTCCAGCTCCACGAAGTTATACCTTTAATCTGGAATCTCTAGTAAGTGAACAAGTATCAATGAGCTATTATTATGATATGTATCAGAGAAATCAGTGAGATATCTGAGAATCAGAGAGTAGAAAACCCAGCTCTCCAGTTTCCAAACTGTGACTTTAGCTGAGAATTAAAGGACATTATCTTGGCATTTTCTTTTTGTAACTTTCTGTAAATGTTCCACTGAAGATATTATAGTTCTTTTAGTCAGTACTACTGCCATAACAATGAAGTGTAACATACACTTGTGTCCCAAGACACTTGTTTCAGTTGGCACATTATCATAATCAGTGACAGAAAGCAGTTTCATTGTTTATAATTCCACTGCATGCCATGGATTACAAGAATTCCATTCTCCATTGGAAAGCATCTGGGACTTGAGCTCAAAACCAAGACCACAAACAAGGCAATACTAAAATCCCATCTTTTGAGGGTCTATCTCCAGGAACCACCCCCATTGTCAATTCTGTCCAGTCAGGAGACAGAAATCAAACTACTAATTTGAATAGGAATTTAATTTAATATAAAGGATATAAAATTTTTGATTTAATACAAAAGCTTATTAATTCAGAAAAAGGAATTAAAACTGAACAGTAGAGAATACTGTATTACTTTTGTATTGTTTCTGTAACAAATTACCACACACTAGTGTCTTAAAACAACAAAAATTTACTGTTATAGCTCTGTTTGTCAGAAGTCTGACATGTGGTTTACTGAGCTAAAGTCAAGATGTTGAGAGAGCTGTGTTCCCTAGTGGAGAATCCATTTCCTTGCCTCCTCCAGTTTCTAGAGGCCACTTACACTCTTCTTCATGACCTCTTTCCTTCACCTTCGTAGCTAACTGTGGTTTAATACTTCTCATGTTGCATCTCTCTCTGACTACAGCTGGGAAAGCTTCTCCATTTTTAAGGACTTATGTATATACTGGACACACACTGATGAGTCTCCCCATGTCAAGACTGATGACCTTAATCACATCTGTAAATTTCATTTTTTCATGTAAATCAACATATTTATTGGCTCCAGGGATTAGAGATGGACATCTTTGAGGAGGTATTTTTCTGCTTACTACAACATCTCTAAAGAATCAAAGAATAGCATATATAGGGAGCAGCTGCTACATCTATGACTAAGGCAGAGTACTCAAGGAAGGAACAAAATTGGTAAAGATTATCCCCTAAGGTTCAGATTTAGTTCTCATTAGCAAAAGTATGAATGTGTAGATGAAAATGGGAGAAACAGTTCCAACCTTGGAAGTTTTCTCTGTCTAGTGGGCAAGATAAAAAAATAAATGCATAAACAAATGAATAACTTTAAAATTATTATATTTGCTGAAGAAAATATAAAAGTATCATATGATAAAATGTTATTGGGAGAGATGACTAGTCTAGATTTGTTGGCCAAGAAGAAATCTCTTAAGAAAAGTCCCATTAGCAAGTGCTCCATTGGTATTAAGAAGCAAATCTTACTAAAGTCTGCAGAGAGAGAAATGCAAAGCTCCCCTCTTCCCACAGTAGGAGCAAATAAAATACCCTTGTGAAGCACTAAGAAGGTCAATAGGTCTGGAGCTTGGTAAGTTAGGGCAAGAGTGAAGGATATTACGTTGAAGAGGTAGACAGGGGTCAAGTACCATAGGGCTCTGTATCCAGGGGACAGTGATTGTTTTGAGTTTTCATCAAAGTAGAATGCAATCAACAAGTTTTGGCAAGATAGTAACATTACCTGACTTATATTTTTAAACAAATTATTCTTGTTACTGTATGGGAAATAGATTGTGTCTTATTTATTTATCTGTCTGCCCTTTGAAATGTGAGTTTTTTCTGGCAGGGACTGTGCCCTTATTGTCTTCTTCTTCAGCATCTGGCACAGTACTTAAAACATAATAGATTCTTTATAAAATTTTTTGAATGAATGAATAGAAAAATACTATTACTTAATACGGAGTTGTCAATAGTTAGAAAGGAGTGTCAAGTGGTAGAAAAATGTGTTGAGCCTTCTTCTGGGCAAGGCCAATCTTAAGTGGAGATGACAGAGGCAGTGAGATTAATCCAATTAGCAGGATGCCCATACCCTGAATGCCTGCTTGGAGTAAGTAAAAGAGTGAGCACCTATTTGCCTTTTCTCAATTTTTAATTTCCTCCTGGGTATCAGTGTTGGTAGAAACAAGTTAAATAAAATGGGTGTATCATTCCATAATGGAAACTTTAACAACATTGGCTTTAACAAAAGACAATCCAATAAGCAATCAAATAGCTGCACCAGGATATTTTCTTTCTAGAAAAGAGATTGAGTTAGCTTATTCATACATAAATCATGTTTTCACCCTTCATGACCTCATTTCTTTTCTGTAGCATAAATTCATCACAAACTACTTCTTAAACTTTCTCCCAAGGTAGAAGTATTTAGATCACACACAGTTCTGAACCTAGTTACACCTAATATATTTTTATTGAACTTACATTATATTAAAGCATTAGGCATGGATTATATGGATGAGATAGCCAGGAGTGAAATATGAGAAAAGCACCTTGGATACAGGCTCAAATATTTTATCTAGTAGCTTTGATCTTAGCTTTTCTTATTCTTGGGGTTGAGAAGTAAAGTGTTCTTCAATTTTGTCTGTTTCTCCCTCTTTTTTTTAATTTTTTGTTTCCTTTGCTAGTTTATTTGTTTCTCTTTCTCTCTCTGTTTCTTCTATATATTTCCATATTCTAGATTATCTATTCTGTTATTCCTGAATTTATTAACTCAACTCTTAACTTTTACTAGTTAACCTTGAGATTTGTCTCTTCCCATAAGACTGATTCCCCCTACCATTATTATTGTTCCTCAAGAAAACTAATCATCATGGTCTCATACACTTCTTTATAACATTGTTCTTTACTCTAGAATAGGAATGGAAAGAATGTGGCAAAATGGGCAGTATAAAAATAATAGAAAGATAAGTCATCAAGCACTCTAAAAAGTAAAAGTATGTTTGCTGAAATGCCAGATGAGTATCCAATCTGGTTAAAAGAACTTTGAGTGTAACATGGAGAGTAATGAATGTACAAATATGAAAGAATTACAAGACCAGAAGTCATGTGAATTGTGAAGATAGATTTTTACAGACTTTGAACCAAAAAAGGAAAGACAAAAGGGTAGTCAAAGAGGAGAACGTTGGGACTTCCCTGGTGGCACAGTGGTTGAGAGTCTGCCTGCCCATGCAGGGAACACAGGTTCGTGCCCCGGTCCGGGAAGATCCCACATGCCGCGGAGCGGCTGGGCCCGTGAGCCATGGCTGCTGAGCCTGCGCATCCGGAGACTGTGCTCCGCAACGGGAGAGGCCACAGCATTGAGAGGCCCACGTACCAAAAAAAAAAAAAAAAAAGAGGAGAATGTTGAATTTTAGTCTTGATATGGAGATTTAGAATGACGTTGTGACTATACTGTTTAGTAACTGGTGAATAATAGAAATGGAGGTATGATATAATGTAGCACAGATAATTAAGGATGTTTGAGATTAGGTATTTATTCTTTTATTCTAATAGTCTTTAATAAACTTTTGGAACAGCTGATGCATGTAATAGTCATATTCTATTTCTATTACTTACACATAGTATTGATTTCAACAATTCCTAAAAGGGTCTATTATAGAAAATCTAAAACATAGATTATAAGCACTAAAAACAATATATCCTTCTCTCTTTGTTTTGCTTTCTTTTAATTATAAAATGAAAACTTTGTCTACTAATACAGAGATGCAGGTAATAGCGTTCCATTCCAAATCATGATATAACTATCCATTTGTTCACATTTTTTTCTATGTCCTTTATTAAAATTTAAAACTATTATCCATAGAGGAGTTGTATATTCTTGGTTAAGCTAACTCTGAGGTTTTAAAATAGATTTTGTGGCTATGACAATTGTATCTTTTTGTTATTTTAATATTATCTATTATATTTTTTGTATTGTTTAATGCTGATGTAGATAAATCTTAATGTTTCATGTCTTTCTATATTTCTAAAATATATTGTCTGTAACATATAGAGAGACAGAGAGACATCAGGTTTAGTCAAGCTACTTTATGTCTCTGTGTCTCAGTTTCCACGTCTGTAAACCTACCTCACAGGGCATCAATGATGATTTCATAAATTATAGGTAGTAAGTATGCTGAACTGTGACTGGCACCTATTAATTGTAGAATAAATATTAACTATTCTTACTATTATTACTTTACTCATTGCTCAATATTAACAATTTAGATGGAAATTAATTCTGTTATTGCTATAAAAAACAACTTTATAGAATTTAAAATTTTGGCAGGTTGTGTTTAAAGAAGAACAAATCACTACATCTCAGTTGGCAAATTCCACCTTTGAGGACTGATGTGTTATTTCAAGGACTGACTTAATCCAGAAACGTGATTCTCAATTCTATGTTTATTTTTGGGGTCATTCTGAGTTGTAGAAGTTAAGTGAGTTAAAATTCTCTTTGTTTTCATCAGAAGAAAATGGTTTAAATGGATTGATATCCTTTCATTATTCGTAAAATCAATGGCTTGTAAACTAGACAACTTCATTTTGTTTTGTAAAGGTTCACCGTACACTTAACTCTTACCTCCCTCCATTCTAACTCTCCACAAACCTAATGTGTTTTTACTTTACTAATTTTGAAGTTACATTAATAATTTCTAAATAAAATTAAGTCAATATATACCACTTATTATCAACAAGAAAATAACTTTTTTTTTCCCTTTAAAATCAATATCTTTTCATAGTAGTTCCTGGTGTTAGGCACTAACTTGGCAATCTTAAATCATGTGCCATATTCTAAAATGTCTATTGAAAAATGTATCCAACTGTGAAGATTTTTTAAAAACAACTTTACACATTTGTTATCTTAAATATTTTCATGGCAGTGACCAGCACTAAAAACCTACGACATATTAGGTATGATACAAAAGAGTATCAAACAGTTGGGAGCTAAAGTCTTCATTATCTATATTTAAAGAAACTGCCTTGGTCCTAAAAATATAAGAATGAACAAAACTAGAAGATTCTGGTAATAATTTTGTACCTGAAATATAGCATAGAGCCTCTGTTAAAGACATAATAGAACATGCATTAAAACCAACATGGTGAGGGGGAGGGATAAATTAACTGTGTGGTTAACATATACACACTACTATACATAAAATAGATGATCAACAAGAACCTACTGAATAGCACAGGGAACTCTATTCAATATTTTGTAATAACCTATATGAGAAAAAAAATCTGAGAAAGAATGGATATACGTATATGTATAACTGAATCACTTTGCTGTAACCTGAAGCTAATACAACATTGTAAATCAACTATGCTCCAATATAAAATAAAAAATAAATCAAATTAAAAAAAAAAACCCAGCATGATCGTGATCATTGTGCACTTTCTGAACCTCTGTAATCCTCAAGAGTTGTTTAGAAGTGCTGAGAATTAAGGCTGAAAATGTGGACAGAAATGTAGGCAATGCTAATAATGAGAGGAGCTTTTTTGTATTCAGCATTTACAACATACAGTCACCCATCTTCAAACTCTTGAACTCAAATATTTGACATGATACAATTATTCAAATAAAATTCAGACTGAGCAATGTTAATGGACAAGAAGGAATCATGCTAAGGGAGAACATACTTTAAACAAGGGAAACATAATGAGTCCCTAATCAATTTAATAATAGAGTACGACCTTCATGTTAAGGTAAATAATGTAGATATGGTGTGGCTAACAAAAACAAATGTTATATGCAATTCAGTCTAAAGATCTATTTATAGAATAAGTACTTTACTTTCTATTCCAATATTAAAATGTATAACATGTATATTTGTGTTCTCTGACAGGGCTTTACTTTTAGCTAATAAGTGTATGCCTGGACTTTGTCATAGGCTTTATTTAAAGTTTAATATATTGAAATACTCAACTTGTATAACCTATCTATCACAGTACCAGGTGTCTAAGGGAACCTAAACATATACTGTTTAATTTGAATTGAGTTGTGTTTAATAAGTAGATTTGCAAGAATGTGCTTTTCCTGTGATGACAATTATAAGTAAAGGAAAATACAGGTACAAAAGCATGTTAAAGTAACGTTCCCCCAAATTCAAATACCTATATATTTACTACTTGAAAATACAGTCAGCAGCACGTTTTCCAATGCAAGTATAATAGTGCTCTCAGAAACTTACAGCCTATCTGCAACACAGCCTTTCCTAGTTCTTTACTAAAATCGTTATTAATGGAATACAATAGTTGCTAATGGGCTATTGAACAACGGGATAGAAAGGAAGCTAGACCGGGAAGATATATGCCAATTAGCAAGTTCTTAAATTAGCCACAGGGTGAAGTACTGGTTGTTCCAGGCATAAATCTAAGCAATAGTAAAAGAGGATTCAGCTCTGAAATAGGCCACACCTGAATTTCTGCCTCGTAGGAAATTTCATATTTCTTGATCCACCTATAATTAGTATGATATGTGGCAGGAAATTTTTCCATTTACAAAAACTAAAGAGATTGTGAACATTATTATCTTACTAGAAATTGACTAGAAAAACTAAGCACATTTCCCAAGGGAAGAAGAAAACACAACCCTTCAGGAGGGTGAAAGGAGTTTCAGAGCATCTCAAACTCTGAATTTTATGAAAAAATAACAAATTCTCAGAGAAGAGCCAGTTAACTTCATATTTACATATGAAGTATGACCAATGATTCACTCCAAAAACAAAGTGAGGGTAAATTTACAATTTAGCTCAGGGTCTGCATAGCATGATGTAGATGAATCAAACAATATACAGTAAATTTCAGGGATAGTTAAGTTTTAGTTCTGGTGGTGTAAATCACAGGTGGGCTCTCAATTACAGATAGATATATTGAGTAAAAAAGTTTTATCTTGTTTTAAGTATCTGAGCTTCAGAAGAAAGAGAAACTCAGTGGGAGAGATAACCAGTGGTGATAGGAACAGAAAATAACTAATCCCAGTGCCAAAAATAAAAAGAAGAATAAAAGTGAAGCCACCTGTGTGACCTATCTTAACTATCCCAGGGTGAAATAAATCAATCCAACTTCCAATTTGTGGCCAGCCTGTAGAAATGGATCTAGAAAAATCAGAGGATTGGTCAGGGGAGGGGGGAGGGAGAGCCTGTTGGGTAGTTGTCTGATCAAGTTCAACTTTGCTCCATCAGATGAGAAAAATCAAACAGTTTTACTGTGTGGTGGTGGAATATTTATGGATTTTAATTCTGCTGGAATACAATGTTAATTTTGGCTAGGAGTGGAGTGAGACCATGTCACTTACATATCTAATCTGTATTTACCAAACATTCAACATCATTCCTTTCATCAATCTGAAGAGCTAGGAATTCAGAATTCATAAATAAAGTTTAGTAAGTAAAATCAAATAGTTGAAATCAAAGATATACTTGGTATGTTTGAAGACTCATGAGCATTTTTAAAGCCTAAGTAAGCTTGCATAAAGCCATTTAATAGAAGAACAGAATAAGACTCTTTTACTATTAGGTTTTATTACAATTTACAATCTCCCCTGTTCTTTCCTCAGGGAAAAATAATATTTCCACATAAAATTTACATGTCTATAGAGCTTCTGAATCCAGGAAAAAATTATTTTTTAGTAAATTGGTAAGTAAACAATAAAACACATTTCCAAAGCTGATAGATAAATAGGTCAAGACAATTCCATGCATCATTCTCAGGGTTACTGAAAATTACAGTGATGTATTGTTAAGGAGTTTCTTTTCATTACTTTCACTAATGTTTTTATTCAAAGATGTGCATTTGTGAAAAAAAAAAAAAACACTTCTCTTTCAGACTTTTCTCAAGATATATGGACTGCTAAGTGTGTAGAGGGCATATATATATATATTGAATGGCCAAAATATTTTATAACAAATTTTATGGTCATTTAAAGTGGAAATGTAAAAGGAAATAAAAAGGGAGTAGGAGTTATTTTCAAACAAAGGTATTCATCTTGATCGTGTACTTAGGAGAGATTGGGGATTCAGGCTCTCTGCAGAAAAACTACCTAATTTTATCAGGGAGTCTCTTCTTGTGTGCTTAATGTGAAAATAGCTTATTTCTTCAGTTAACCATTCCAGAAGGGATCACGATCAGGAAAAATATCAAAACAATGATAAAGTTGTACATATGTATATTATAATTGAATTTTATTGTTCAGTTAATTTGACAGGAAAAAATAATACTATTAGTGGTGGTATTGCCACTGGATAGTGTTTGGGTAAGAATTAATATAAGGAATAAATGGATCTGCAATCAAATCTTAGCTCTGACACTGTCTAGTTACATAATCTTGAGAAAGTCACTACATGGGTGAGCTTCAGTTGTCTTATCTACCAAATCAAGGTGTAAAATGTAAATGCAAAACAAAGCACAATGCCTTAGGCATCTGAAGCACACACTAATATTTAATTCTTATTAATGACATTTTATGTGATCACAATAATTGATTAATATGAGTATATATATTAATTAATTGAAGTTGAATGAATGTTTTTAGATATCATGGAGAGGCACGCATCTTCTCAACATTTTTAGGACAATGGTAATAGTTAATATTAGAGAGAAAAAAAGTTTATTTCATTTACTTGGATTTGTGTTTACACAATTTTGTGGCTTGATGAAGTGTTCGGAGTGCATATCAATCTATGGAAAGTGGTGGAGCTTTATTTAATTGATGAATGCCTTACTAATTTGAAGTGCTTCATTAGAAGAACTTTTGTAAATCATTTGCAAGAACAGCAGGATTGCTCATGCATAAGCTTAATGAACTAACCAACAAATAAATTGATAAGATTATTAATGAGATGTTTATCTAAGAATTCTTTAGTGGCTTATCTAAAGGACCCTTAGAAGACTTTAGTGAATTTTCTCAGATTCTTGTTTGTTTGTCTTTACCTGTCCAGAGTGGCACATGCAGGATGTAAAGAAAATGTGATTATCATTAGTAATGTTTATATTAGTTCCCATTAAAGTTAATATATTCAAAATCATGATAGAAACCAGTACTAGTTAAGAAGACTATTTTTGTACTGAGACTAGAATTATGTCAACCATGTTTAACTTGGCTTAGTTAATGTGATTTTTTTTTTAATTATCAGCATATGATTTCAAAAACCTTAGAATCTGGTAAAGAAGTTGCCAATGTGAATGTCATGACATTAAAATTTTATTCAAGAACGTATATTAAGTCTGTACTCTGTATTTGGAACTTTGCCGAAACTTTGTAACACAACAATAAATAAGACATATTCCTTTCCTCCCCATCAAGTAGAAAGGACAGACAAGGAATCACAAATGATAATACAGACACTTCTAACATCCTGGAAGATTAGTTTTTGACAGTGTATGCATTGTCTAGTGATTTGTTTATCAAAAGCAATTTCCACGTATGGAATTAAGCAAAAAAACTAGTTAAAACATAAGATATTTTTCACCATATGCACACTGAATCTCAACCTCCTTTACCACTACAAAACACTGTTTTTTTTTTTTTTAAGATTAGATTTCACCCTTATAATCTTTGTGAGCCTAACATTGTAGAAGTCAAAACCAATTCATTGAAATTTACATGATACATGAAATAGCTTTGCTGCTCTGGGTTGAGTTTCCGTGCATAAGATAAACTCAGATGGTGCAGTTCATAAGTGTTTACATTTTTAAAAACAACTTAATTTGAAGTATAACATACTTACAGAAGAGGGCACAGATCATAATTTTTTATTTAGGCCAATGCATCATTTTAAAATGAGCATGATTTAACCATTTCCCTGGCCAATATATAGAATATTATCAAGTCAAAAGCCCCTACCATGCTCTTTCTGGGTCACTACTCCCACCCATCTTCTTGGGGTAACAATATTCTAACACCAACTTCTTTTGTTCAATGTCATGTTTCAGAGATTTATCATTATTGTGTTTAGCAGTAAATTGTTCAGATCCATTGCCGTAGAATAATTTATTAATATATCCCAATTTATTTATTCATTCTACTGTTATTTGATATTTGAATTATCCAGTTTGGGCTTATTATAAATAATGCACCTTGGAATAATGTTGTATATGACTTTCAAAAGGTACATTCATGCATTTCTCTTGGATTTAAGTTCAAAAGTGGATTCACTCTTCTGTAGGTTTATATATGTCAAGTATATGCAATAAAAAATATTTTTTGGCTTGTCTTTCACTATTTAAATGTTGCCTTTCAATAAACACAATGTCTACTATTTTAAATTAAACTTTCTGCTAAATGAATAGATTTTTTTAAAGAACATTTTAAGGTTTATAGAAAAGGTCAGTAAAAAGCACAGAGAGTTCCCATTCATAATCTAATTTAATGTGGTCCAATTTAGCAATATTTTTCTTCATCTTTAACGCTTTATGTGCTCTGTTTAAGAAATATTTGCCTCGTCCAAATTCAGATTTAACTATATCAACCAGACATTTTGTTTTATCTTTTACATCTGGATCTACAATCTACATAAAATTTGTAGCACTATACATTTTCCCATTGATCTGCAAGGTCACTATTGCCATCAGTCAGGTATCCATATATGTATATCTATTTCTGAATTCTATTCTTATTCATTTAACAATTCATCAACCCTTGCCCTATTGCAACACTGTTTTAATTATTTGTATTTTAGTAGGTCTTGGTGTACAATTGTTTATGTATTTCAATTTTATTCTTATTTTATTTAGATTGTTTCTTGATTCTTAAAAACTCACTACCTTGTGCTGTGGGGTAACATTCTCCTTGCTCTCCCTTGCCCCTTTCTGAAATTTCCAAAAACAAAGAAACATAGATAACTTGATGCATTGAGTATAATGACATATGTTTATACATCATCTTCCTTATATCGCTGCTTCTGCTGTTGAGAGTTACCCACATTTGTTTATTTATTAAATCTCTCTCATTCTTATTTATGAATTTGCCCTTTACTACAGTCTCTGCTGTGATCATTATAGAAAATCATCTATGTTAGAGTTTGAGCTGTTTCTCCTCCAAATTCATATGTTGAAGTTCAACCCCCCACTACCTCAGAAAGTGACCTTATTTGGAAATAGTGTCATTGCAAATCTAATTGTTTAAGATGAAGTCCTACTGAAGTAGACAGTCGCATAAGTGAACACATGTGAACATCAGGGCAGAGATCAAGCTGATACGTCTACAATCCAAGCACTTCCAAAAAATGCTAGCAAACCACTAGAAGCTGGGTGATAGAATTGGAACAGAATCTACCTCACAGCCTCAGAAGGAACAAATACAGCCAACAATTTGTCTCGGGCTTCTATCCTCCAGAACTCTGAAAAAATAAATTTCTGTTGTTTAAACTACCTGGTCTATGGTACTTTGTTATGACGGCCCTAACAAACTAAAATAATCTGCAAGGCTGACATGTCCAAAACTGGATTCTCAGTTCATCAGTCTCCTTGTTAGCAATCAACTTCTGTGTTTTAATTATTCATTCACATTGTTACCAATGAGAGCATTACATTATGTTTCTCCAGAATGATTAATTCAAAGATCTGACTTTTGGCAAAATGCCCTTTCATGATATGTGTGTTTTTCCAAACTAAATCATAAATGCTACCCACTAACTACCTTGTTTCCCATCATCCTTTCACTTCCTTCCTTAAATGTTTATGATTCTATGATTCTAATAAAAAATATTTATGATTCTAATAAAATATAATCAGTACCCTATATCAATACCACCTCAGTGTGTTGCAGCTGTGTGGCAAACATCCAATGCTGGAAAAAAATCAGAAAGTTGTTTTTTTCCTTCCAATATGAGAGCAACCAAGTGCTATAAATATAACTATAACACAGGAGATCAAAAGAACAGAGCAGAGAAAATAAATGGTATTAAAAATCCAAATATACTAGTAATTTTACTAAATATCAAAAAAACTAAACTTATTTGTTTAAATACAGAGATATCTATATTAGAATTTGTTTTAATTAAGAAAATTCACTTTTTCTGTCTTTACTAATAATATGCTTAAACCAAAATGAGACACCTTGAATCAAAGAATGGAAAAGAAAATATCAAGCAAATAATAACTAAAATTGAACCAAGTGCATACATATTAATATCAACTAAAATTAATAGAAATGTTTGAAGGACCAAAATGGTGACATAGGAGGCTCCTGAACCTCCCTCTTCCCTCAGACACAACAAATATACAACTACACACAGAGAAATTCCCTCTGAGATAAATCCAGACACTAGCTAAGGGACTACTATGCATAAGGCAAACGAGAAAATACCCACATCAAACATGTAGGAAAGGCTAAATTATACTCTTAGTGTAAACCTCCCTCCTCTTACAGCATCATACACTGTTGACTGAAGAAGAATGCACAACCTAAAAGTTACAAGTTATGTTTTATTTGGAGACCTTGCTGAGTGCTACAGCCCAGGAGACAGTATCTCATATAACTCTGAGGAACTCTCTGCACACTCAGGAGAAAATTCTCAACTGCCAGCTTCTCCGTGAAGAACATGGATTTCATATATAGTGCCTCAACTTTCAAGTCTCTCATTGTGGGGCAGGCGCCCAAAACACCTAGCTCTGAAAGCCAACAGTGCTTGCATCCACGAGTCCTGCAGGATTATAGCAAACAACAAAGCAGTTCCTAAGGGGTACGGGAGCGCTTACTTTGACTATACCCCTAGGGCTTGGTGTTGAGGGAGCAGGCAAAAACCCTCATCTCAGCCTCCCAGGCAGAGGTTTGACTGCATACTTTACAAGCTGCTGCCTGAGGGTTCCTGTTTTATTTAGGATTTATTCTCCTTGGAGCTTGGGAGCTAGGAATACTCTCTAGCTAGGCTAGGGGCAAGCAGTGATCCTCCCTGTATGCTGAGGGAGCTTTGGGTACTTGACCACCTTCTTCCCCCAGCAATGAAGCAAAGTAGCCAGCATCTCTCTGGAAGAAACTTGTATAGTTAAAGTTAGAATACTCTAGTATTATAATAGTGGTGGACAATCACTTATAACTCTAGAATGAAAGTAAAAAGATAAAAGTAATAAAAATAACTATAACTACAGGTATTTGTTATTAGATAAATAATTTTAAAAGATGTTAACTGTGCCATCAAAAACATAAAATATGGGGAGGTTATAAAAATGTAGAGTTTTTGTATGTGTTCAACGTAAATTGTTATCAGCTTAAAATAGACTGTTATAACTATAAGACATTTTATGTAAGCCTCATGGTAACCACAAAGCAAAATCCTATAGTAGACACAAAAAAAGGTAGAGAAAGGAATCAAAGCATTCCACTACAGAAAATCTTCAAGTCACCAAGGAAGAGAACAAGAGAAGGAGGAAGGAGCAAAGGAATTATAAAACAGCCAAAAAACAATTAACCAAATGCCAATATTAAGTCCATACTTATCGATAATTACCTTAAATGTAAATGGACTACAAAAGACATAGAGTGGCTGAATGGATTAATAAAATGATTCAACGTAATGCCTACAAGACACTCATTTTAACTTCAAGGACACACATAGACTGAAAAGGAAGGGATGGAAAAACATAATCCATGAAAATGGAAACCAAAAATACAGGGGTAATTATACTTATATCAGATAAAATAGACTTTAAGCCAAAAACTGTAATAAGAGACAAAGAAGGTCATTTTAAAATGATAAAGAGGTCAATTCACTTAGAGGACCTAACAGTTGTAAATATCTATGCACCCAACATCAGAATACTACCTAACCATAGAGAGCAAATATTAACAAAGCAGAAGGGAGAAACAGACAGCAACAAAATAAAGGTAGAGGACTTCCACACCTCACTGGAAAACTGTATGGAGGTTCCTCAAAAATTTTAAAGTGGAATTGCCATATGATCCAGCAATCTTACTTCTGGGTATACCTCCTTGGAAAAGAAATGACTGTCTCAGAGATATCTGCATTCTTATGTTCATTGTGTTGTTATTCACAATAGCCAATAGTTGTATGAAAACAATTTAGTGTTTGTCCTTGGAAAAATGGATGAAGAAAATGTGGTACACACACACACACACACACACACACACACACACACACACACACGGGAATATTACTCAGCCTTAAGAAAGAAGGAAATTCTGACATTTGTGACATCATGGATGAACCTGGAGGACATTATGTTAAGGGAAACAATCCAGCCAGAGAAAAACAAATACTGCATGATATCACTTATGTATGGAATCTAAAAAAAATTTTACTTTAACATACAGATACAGAAAGCAGTATGGTAGTTGCCAGGGACTGAGGGATGGAAGAAATAAGGATAGGTTGGTAAAAGGGTACAAACTTTTAGTTATAAGAGGAGCACAGTATGAGGATCTAATGTTTAACATGGTGTCTATAGTTGATAATACTCATTTGTACAACTGAAATTTGATAATAGAGTAGAACTTAAGTGTTATCATCAAAAAAAAAAAGTAAATATACAAGGTGATGGATATGTCAATCAACTCAATGGTGGGGATGCTTTCACAATGTATATGTATATCAAATCATTATGCTGAACACATTAAATATATTACCATTTTATTTATAAATTATACCTCAATAAAGCTGAAAAAAAATAAAGTTAATGGAGAAAAGGTGTTATATAATGAAAAAATAATCTATCAAAAATATAATAATCATTGACTGGCTTTCACATATGTATACAAACTATATATTATATACACATATATTTATATGTATGTATATTTATATATGTGCAATAAGAATATTGAGCTTTTATGCAGCACCTATTGTATTCCAGGCACTATATAACCCCATTACGTTTATGTAATCTACTTTACAAAACTTTATTCTGGGTACACTTATTACCCTCCTTTTATCCCCCAGGAAACTCAGGAATAGGAAACTTAAGTAACCTGCCTGAGATCACACAATTGGCAAGTGGTAGAGCCATGCTGCGAACCTAGGCAGTCTAACACCAGTGTCCTTAGATATTAGTTTAAGTAAACTTAGCATGTAATACATAATATCAACGTATAAAAAGGGAAAACAATGAAATAGTCACAGGAAGAAATTTAGTGGGATATTTTGGGAAAAAAATGTTTCTGAAATCAATAGTTCACACAGGCAAGAATATTAAAGAGATAAATTTAAGAACAGCACACTTAATAAGACTGTTCTAATAGAATTATGCACAAACATGAATCCAATCAATAGTAAAGAGCTATACTTTTCAAAGATATTTGAATATTGCAAAAATTGGTTATTCCATGGAAACAATAGCATAGACCCTATTTTCTGAATATGATACCAAAAATTAGAAATAAAAGAATAAATATAGCCCAAATATTTCACAAATTGGCAAACAAAAGCACACTTTAAATTATAAAGTGTTTTTAAATTGCAATAAAATTATGAACATTTATAAGTAAATTTTAAAATATCACAACATGAGATGCAGCTAGACAGGCAATTAGATGAATATTTATGTCATAATTACATTTATTGGAATATAAAGAAAGTTTTAAAATAAGTGAGAAAATCATTTAACCCAAGAATTTTGAAAAAGAGCAAAACAATGCTCAAACTCTGTAGAAATTTGGAACTTCAATAAAAACAGGATTTTATGGAAAACCCAGGCCAAAAGAAATACACAAATGGTAAAAATTATATTAAAAAATACCAGTGGAAATACTAATAAATAAACCACTTTATATCTCAATGATCAAGAAGAAAAATGATGAATACAAATAACAAGTATTAGAAATGTTTTTAAAGATATCTCTGTAGATGAATAGTTATAAATATCATAAGAAAATATGACGCATAATAATATAACATTTAAAAACAAATAAAATAAATATCTTAGAATACTACTATTTAAAATTATTCAAATATGACTAAACCCCTGAACATACCAATAGCCATTAAAAATATTGATACAAATCAATAAAAATAAACAATGATGTCTCAACATTTGGAAACCTTAATGCTGAAAAAGTCAAAGCAACAACATTGTGAGTTAACTCAGATTGCTGGATCCTTTCCCTAAAATCAATTCTGAAAAAGATAAGATAGAATAACGTATGGATTTTAGGACTGTCATACCCAGTATTAGAAACCGTTAGAGGAACTAAGGCTCTTTTGAACTGATGTGGGTGGATGCCAATGGAGTCTTAGTGGGCAGGTAGTTTGGGAAAAAATTCAGTTTTTCTCCTGATACTTTTCTTTCATTCTGTTGCATTTAGCATGCCAATTCTCCAGTTGTTTAGATGCAATAGTACAGTTAGATATAATTGACTGAGATATATTTAATTTTAAATGTTGAAAACTAAAATTACACCTTTTTCAAGTAAAATAAATGTCATTAAATATATGAAATATATATTGAAAATTTAAATAGTTTTCTACATACAATCAGACATACACAAATATATTTGTGTGCATATACACAGAATACACAGATTTTAGATATATATAATATTACAGAATATTATATTTTATATATAATTGTTGGAAGCAAAAATGTTGCATGTGAATGCTAATCAACAAAAGTACTACAGAGATTTCTATGCAGAAAAAGGCGTACACTAGATTTGGCTGTAACGCATCTTTAACTTTATTGATAATGTTTTATATCTTAAGATAAATGGTGCCTACACAGGTGATTTCTAATTATCTTTATATTTTTAATATTTTAAATATTTACTAATAATTTAAGAGCATCAGAATAAAAGTATCATAAGAGCACATTTGTTTTGAATTAATTTGACTCATTTTCTAGAGGCAGATTTTGCATTCTGTCTAAGATGCAAAACACATCTGATCAATCAATCTTTTCAGCAGCTAAGCAAACTTTATTATGCCCCAGAACTGGGAGAGAGAAGGGTCCCATTTGACTAATTTGGGGCCACTTATGCTATCTCTCTGGTTTAATTTACATGGTACATCATTTATTATCACATAAATAAACTACCTACTGATGTTCTGAGCACTTTAGTTCAGGACAGATGGCTTTAGCGTCAGTAAATTTAACAGAAATAGACTATGCAACACTTTTGTTCAGCAGTTCTTAATGTGCTCTTATACACCCTGTGGAACAATGGATGTGAGACTCAGGCCAGCTAATACGGATAAAGGATAACATAGGCAGCCAAGAATATAAGATCATGTTAACTTGAATGGTTGTTTGTAAACATTAATGTCCCTATCAAATTGATTAGGGCTTAAATATGTATAGTAGGAATTGTATATATGTGTGTGTATATATATGAGGGGTTTTATATATGTTATGTAATATATATTATAAATATATAATCACACATAATATATAATATACTACATCTTTAATATTGCATATAGTATCTTTAATATTATACATTGCATACTATAAAATATTTTATTATAATTATTATAAAATATTTTATTATAATTATAATAAAATAAACTTAAATATCTTCTCCCAGGTTGTGGCTTGCTTTTTCACTGCCTTCGTGGTGTCCTCTGATGAAAAAAAGTTTTTAATTCTAAAAATGTCCAATTTATCAGTTACTTCTTTTATGTTTAGTACAAATTGTAGCCTACTTAAGAATTCTTTGCTATCTTCAGTTCATGAAAATATTTTCCTGCATTTCTCCTAAAAACCTGAGTGTTTTTTTTTGTATATTGTATCATTTAGGGTTTCCAGAGTGTTGAATTCAGGGCTGGATGGCTGGGGTATTCTCAGCCAGGAAGGCTTGGCTTTGCTAAGCAGACTCCCTTCCTTCAAGAGACTAGCACCCTCCAGGAGGTTGCCTGACTATGTACTCACAATACATGTAGAAAAACAGGCAGAAAAGTTTGTGAAAAATGACAATATTAGAGGAAAAAGACAGGATGTGGGCAGATGTCAACTGAAGCCATTAAGGTACTCATTCTACCATAGTCAACTCTGACTGTAATTATTCACTTTTTCTCCCAAATTCAATACAAAAATATTTTAAAATTTATTACCTTCTAAGGTACTCAAATAAATTATCCAATCATAGTATTAGGCTCAAAGACCTGACTAACTGAAGAGTTCAAGATGGGTCTCCTTGGAAGATACTCTTCCTGATCTATAAAATTAAAAGATAAGTTATCTGCTTTCCACACAACTATTAAGCAGTGGTTTTATGATTTACCTCCTATAGACATTACCATTCACAAAGGGAAAGAAATGGACCTATATAGCACTAGTCTGAGCAGTTCTGAGTCCAGCTACATTAAGGTTGCCAGGTTCCACTACTCTGGGATTGGGTAATGTTTCTTGATTGAAGCTCCAGTTCTGTTCCTAGGAGTGTCTCCCCAGTCCATTGTTCTCCATGTTTCTTGGTCGGCCCTCTGAGACTCATTCCTGTTCTATCAGAAGTGATTGTTTCAAGGGTGTATCCATATCAAAGCTTATCAAATTGTATAATTTAAATATGTCCAGTGTATTATATGTCCAATGTATATCAATAAAGAAAATAATTAGGTATTTGTGAAAAAAATAAGTGAACCAGCACAATAATATGCATGAATCATGGAAATATAATGAAGTCTGTAAAGATGCAAGTCTCAAAGCACCACATACTCCATATACAATTATTGTAAAACTTAAAAAACAAGCAAAACTACGAAGAGTATTACTGGTCATGTTTTGTTTTTAATTTACTGTTCACAGTTGTGCATTATTTTTTTTTTACTTTAATAATCAATTACTTATAGCTGCTTACATTTCTGCACATATCAACTATTATTATTCAAATGATAATAAGAAATAATAAAGTATGCAAGTAAATCAATAATATAGAGCAAATTGTAATATTCAATAGTTACCATCAACAATGGGTTGTTCTTGGATGTTAAGAAAGAAAGATATATGCCTCAAAGTGTTAATGATGATGACGGTAATATATCATCATACATAAACCAAATTCCTAAGAGGTTGTATATTTTTTTGAAAATTGTATCTTAACATATTATGCTAATGTCATCTTATTGGTTTGTTTATATTAAGATATATCAATCTTAAATATATGACATTGTAAACTCTAAAAGTTCTTTTTGATTTGAAGTGTTTGAATTTTCTAGCAAAAATATTTATAATCTACATATTTTTATTCTCAGGGCTCCTTGTGTTATCTCATTGAAGCACCTTGAATATAAGATATATTAAAGATATAATAAGATAAATAAGTAACAATTAACTGTTAATAGTCTTTTCAAGACTTAATAGTGTAAAACAGTGAATTAATCTGTTCATATTAATTCAAAAATGCTACCATTATGGTAGAAATTTTTTTTTACTTTTAATATAAAGTTGGAATCACCATGATAAATTATTTAAGTCTATTCCAATTTTAAGTATTTCAATAAAGAACATTATTTGTATGGTATACAGCAGGATAGAAACATCTGGTGTTTATGCATTTTCTGCTAAATCACAGATGACTAATTATTTTCCATGTGTCAGGAAAAGAATTGATTAATCACCCATTCTTGTTAGTCTAATGTTCTGCAACTAAGATCTGTTCTTCTAAGTCTTTGTCTCTTTTGTACATTTTGTGTCCAGTCTTAACTGCAAAGATATTTATTTCCATATTTTTCAAAATTCTTTTTCAAATATTCTTGCATCTAGATGCTTCTAGAACTTTAGCTTCAAGGTGAATTTTAAAATATAATTGGACAAGCTCATAGAAAGTCTTTTGTGATTTTGACTATTTGAACATTGATTAATTTGGAGAGACTAGATCTCTCCATTGCTCCACTGCTCTTTCCCCATGCTAAAAATATCTGCCAACTTATTTATGGCTTTATATGTGTTTCAGTAACATTTTATAGTGTTCATTGTATAGCTTTTATACATTTTTGCTATTTTTATAGGATTTTTAATGCAATTTTTAACTAAATTATATTTTCTGATGTATAAAGAAGTTATTAATTATTATATATCGATTATTGTATAACCTCTAATTGGGGTTGATGATATCTGAATCAGGGTGAGAAAAAACTTAAAATTGAAATACATAAGCACATTTGTAACAACTGCTTAATAAGAAACTAGCTCTTTAAGGCTATTTTACTCCTATCCTATTTTATAGTGCTTTTCAAAGAATTTGGAAGAAGCAGGGTTTCCCTAATAACCTTTTTTTCCCCTTCCTCATTCAGAATAACTCACGTTGCATTTTGCATTTCAATAATACTTATTATAGGACTGTTGCTGTTGTTTATAATCTGTTTTATAAAATTAATATTCAGAGAGCAAAGGCAAAAGGTTTGGAAAACAGTGAGCAAAAACACTTCTTGCAAAGACCAGAATCAGATGGCAGATACGTTCACTAAGGAACTTTCTCCAACGTCAAAGCAGGAAGTTTTCACAATCCCTGCCTTAGGGCGGGGGGTGTTTATAATTGCTTGAGACCATTGACTGTCTGGTATTACACATTTTATATAATAATCATTGGAAATAATCATTGTGGCTACCTTATTTTCTTTTTTGTTTATAAGTAATCAGACCACAAGGAACCACATCTAGACCAGAGAGAAGACCCAGAGATCCTGGATGCTGAACTGGGCACAGTTACTGTGTAGAATGGGATGGACTACCTTGGGGAAGTATATGTGCATATAAGGGTGGTTATATATATAAGTGGACACTGTGGTGAAGGTACTTAATCCCTTTATAATAATTTCACTTTCTTCCACTATTAAAACAATTAATACATTTTAGCTGGGCACTTCTCTCAGCTAAAGACTGCATTTTCTTTATTTTTTTCTTATTGTATATACAAATTGATTATTTGTTATATGTATACATTCTTAAATAGTAACCACAATCAAGCTAGTTAGGATATCTGCCACCTCACATAGATACGTTTGTGTGTGTGTGTGTGTGTGTGTGTGTGTGTGTGTGTGTGGCAAGAACACATAGGATCTACTTTCAAATTTCAAGTGCAAGTTACAGTAATGTTACCTATAGTCACCATGCTATATACATTAGATCTCCTGAACATATTCATCTTACATAACTCAAATGTGTAGCCCTTGACTAACATCTTTCCATTTCTCAAGTTCCTAGACACTGGTAAGCACCACACTGCCCTCCGCTTCTGTGGCTATGACTATTTCAGGTTCCACATGTGAGATCGTACAGTATTTGTCATTCTGTTCTGGCTTATTTCAATTAGCATAATGTCCTCCAGGACCATCCATGTTGTCACAAATGGCAGGATTTCCTTCTTTTTAATGCTGTATAGTATTCCATTGTATGCATATACCTCATTTGGTTTATCCATCTCCTGATGGACAGTTAGGTTGTTTCCATGTCTTCATTATTGTGAATAATGCTGCAATGAACATAAGAACGTAGCTAGGTAACTCTTCAGGGTCTTGATTTAAGTTACTTTGATTTAAGTTCCAGAAATTGGATTGTTAGATCCCATGATATGATAATTTTGTTTTTAATTTTTTTGAAAAATCTCCCTACTGTTTCCCACAGTGGTTGAGTAGTATTCCATTGTATATAAAAACACTATATCTTCTTTATCCATTCATCTATTTATGGGCACTTAGGTTGCTTCCATATCTTGGCTACTGTAGAAAATGCTGTAACAGAGATGTGCATATATCTTTTTGAGTTAATGTTTTTCTATTCTTCAGATAAATTGCCAGAAGTGGAATTGCTGGATCATATGAAAGTTCTATTTTTAATCATTTGAGGAACTTCCATACTATTTTCCATGTTGACTGCAGCAATTTACATTACTACCAACAGTGCAGAAGAGTTCCCTTTTCTCCACAACTTCATCAACACTTGTTATGGTTTGTTTTTTTAAAAAGGCTGTGCTAATAGGTGTGAGATGATATTTCACTGTGCTTTTGATTCTTGTTTCCCTGAATATTATTGAAGTTGAGAAGCTTTGCATATACCTATTAGCCATTTGCTTAGTTATTCTTTGGAAAAAATATCTATTCAAATATGTTGCCCATTTTTATTCCAGTTACTTATTATTTGTTATTGAGTTGTATGAGTTCCTTATATATTTTGGATATTAACCCTTTATCAGATTTATGGTTTGCAAATATTTTCTCCATTTCATAAGTAGGTTGCATTTTATCTCCTTTGCTGTGCAGAAGCTTTTTAGTTTTTTTTAACATCTTTATTGGAGTATAATTGCTTTACATTGGTGTGTTAGTTTCTGCTTTATAACAAAGTGAATCAGCTATACACATACATATATCTCCATATCTCTTACCTCTTAGGTCTCCCTCCTTCTCACCCTTATTATCCCACCTCTCTAGGTGGTCATAAAGCACTGAGCTGATCTCCCTGTGCTATGTGGCTCCTTCCCACTAGCTATTTTACATTTGGTAGTGTATATATATCCACACCACTCTCTCACTTTGTCCCAGATTACCCTTCCCCCTCCCCGTGTCCTCAAGTCCATTCTCTGGTAGGTCTGTGTCTTTATTCTCATCTTACCCCTAGGTTCATCATGACCTTTTTTTTTTTAGATGCCATACATATGTGTTAGAATATGGTTTATGTTTTCCTCTTTCTGACTTACTACACTCTGTATGACAGACTATATGTCCATCCATCTCACTACAAATAAATCAGTTTTGTTTCTTTTTATGGCTGAGTAATATTCCATTGTATATATGTGCCACATCTTCTTTATCCATTCATCTGTTGATGGACACTTAGGTTGCTTCAATGTCCTCGCTATTGCAAATAGAGCTGCAATGAACATTGTGGTACATGACTCTTATTTGAATTATGGTTTTCTCAGGGTATATGCCTAGTAATGAGATTACTGGGTCGTATGGTAGTTCTATTTTTAGTTTCTTAAAGAACCTCCATACTGTACTCCATAGTGGCTGTATCAACTTACATTCCCACCAACAGTGCAAGAGGGTTCCCTTTTCTCCACTCCCTCTCCAGCATCTATTGTTTGTAGATTTTTTTTTGATGATACCCATTCTGACCGGTGTGAAATGATATCTCTTTGTAGTTTTGATTTGCATTTCTCTAATGATTAATGATGTTAAACATTCTTTCATGCATTTGTTGGCAATCTGTATATCTTCTTTGGAGAAATGTCTACTTAGGTCTTCTGCCCAGTTTTGGATTGGGTTGTTTGTTTTTTTGATATTGAGCTGCATGAGCTGCTTGTATATGTTGGAGATTAATTATTTGTTAGTTGCATCACAAAGAAAGAAAACACCAGGCCAATATCACTGATGAACATAGATGCAAAATCCTCAACAAAATACTAGCAAATGGAATACAACAGCACATTAAAAGGATCATACACCATGATCAAGTGGGGTTTATCCCAGGAATGCAAAGATTCTTCAATATACACAAATCAATCAATGTGATACACCATATTAACAAATTGAAGGAGAAAAACCATATGATCATCTCAATAGATGCAGAAAAATCTTTCAACAAAATTCAACACCCATTTATGATGAAAACCCTCCAGAAAGTAGACATAGAGAGAACTTTTGTCAACATAAAAAAAGCCATATATGACAAACACACAACCAAAATCGTTCTCAGTGGTGAAAAACTGAAACCATTTCCACTAAAATCAGGAACAAGAAAAGGTTGCCCACTCTCACCACTATTATTCAACATAGTTTTCAAAGTTTTAGCCACAGCAATCCGAGAAGAAAAAGAAATAAAATGAATCCAAACGGGAAAAGAAGGAGTAAGGCTCTCACTCTTTGCAGATGACATGAAACCATGCATAGGGAATCATAAAGATGCTCCCAGAAAACTACTAGAGCTACTCAGCGAATCTGGTAAAGTAGCAGGATAAAAAATTAATGCACAGAAATCTCTGGCATTCCTATACACTAATGATGAAAAATCTGAAAGTGAAATTAAGAAAACACTCCCATTTACCACTGAAACAAAAAGATTAAAATACCTAGGAACAAACCTACCTAAGGAGACAAAAGACCTGTATGAAGAAAATTATAAGACACTGATGTAAGAAATTAAAGATGATACAAATAGATGGAGACATATACCATGTTCTTGGATTGGAAGAATCAATATTGTGAAAATGATTCTACTACCCAAAGCAATCTACAGATTCAATGCAATCCCTATCAAACTACAACTGGCATTTTTCACAGAACTAGAACAAAATGTTTCACAATTTGTAGAGAAACACAAAAGACCCCGATTAGCCAAAGGAATCTTGAGAAAGAAAAAAGGAGCTGGAGGAATCAGACTCCCTGACTTCAGACTATGCTACAAAGCTACAGTAATCAAAACAATATGGTACTGGCACAAAAACAGAAATATAGATCAATGGAACAGGATAGAAAGCCCAGAGATAATCGCACACACATATGATCAACTTATATTTGTTAAAGGAGGCAAGAATATACAATGGAGAATAGACAGCCTCTTCAATAAGTGGTGCTGCAAAAACTGGACAGCTACATGTAAAAGAATGAAATTAGAACACTCCTTAACACCATACACAAAAATGAACTCAAAATGGATTAAAGACCTAAATGTAAGGTCAGACACTATCAAACTCTTAGAGAAACACTTACACAGAACACTCTATGACATAAATCACAGCAAGATCCTTTTTGACCCACCATCTAGAGAAATGATAATAAAATCCAAAATAAACAAATGGGACCTAATGCAAGTTCAAAGCTTTTGCACAGTGAAGGAAACCATAAACAAGATGAAAAGACAACCCTCAGAATGGGAGAAAATATTTGTAATATTTTTGCTTGTAATTTGATGCAGTCTAACTTTTTTATTTTTACTGCCTTTAGTTTTGGTGTCATATCCAAATATGTTTTGCCAATACTAATATCAAGGAGCATTTTTTTCATATTTTCTTCTAATAGTTTTACAGTTTCAGTCTTACTTTTAAGTCTTTAATCCATTTTGAATTGATTGATCTTCCAGTTGATCAATCCAGTTGATGACTGATCTTCCAGTTGATGTATGATATAAGATAAAGATCCAATTTTCTTTCTTTCTCTCTTTCTTTATTTCTTGTTCTTCTTTTTTTTTTTTTTTTTTTGGCATGTGGATATCAAGCTTTCCTAACACCATTCATTGAAGAGGCTATCTTTTCCTCACTGTGTACACTGGGTGCTCTTTCAAAGGTTAGTTGACAGCATAGGCATGGGAATACTGCATTTTCAAATCTCCCTTGCAGCTAGGTAAGGCATTATGACTAAGTTCTGATTTTGGGTTATGAGAGAAAGTTGTGTAGGTGATTCCTGATTCATGCTTTTGAGAAGAGTTGTGTCAAACCTTCCCTTCTTAATTTCTTTCCATTAGCTGAAATGTACAAATGATGCTTAAGTTATAGCACACATATTCGACCATGATATATGGAAACAAAATCTTGAGGATGGCTTGGGCAAAAGGATTAAAAAAGACTGGATTCTCAGTACCACATAGCTGCCATTCTAGACATTGACAGCATCATTAGGTAGTTACTTGAGAGAGAAAAATGTCTATGTTGTTTAAACAAACATTTCTCCTAAAACAACTAAATCTGTATACAAACAGATTTTAGTTTATATTCATTTAATTTTATCTTTCACTACAATTTTAAAACCATCTATAGATATGTATTTAACTTAGATACAAATATGAGTCCTTAAGTCTCAGATTCAAAACATCAAAACACTTAAACCAAGGTTTTTTATTGTTTATGCGATATAGTCAATTCGCTGCTCCCTTGAATACATTCCTAATAATAATATATTTAAAATTAATATGTTTAGTGAGATAAAATTTATACTATTGATACATGTTTGAAAATTGCAATGGTTTTTATCTTCATTTTGTCTTTTTTAATTTCAATTTTTATGTATATTTTATACTTTTCATTCAAAAATAAGTACATATTATATAATCTATAACTAAATTGCAGATGTTTTAGAAAAATAACTCTTTGGTTGGGTGCATTTTTCAGCCCATGCTGAAACTTAGGTGCTAACACTTTAGTAGGTAGTAAGATATCAGGGAAGCAGGAGAGAAGATGATTTTGAAGCAGGGAATAAAAGATCAAATATTTAAGGGAGTGCATTACTGAACTGGTCACAGCCTCAGAAGAAGGTTAGCTGGTGCTTGATCTAACAAGAGGTCTTCAGAGAGGCAAAGGAAACTACTTCATCTCCAAATAGTTGGCCAAAGGATAGAAAGGGATATAATTTGCACACCAGCCTCATTTTCCTTTAAACAAAGTTGTTTTATCAGGTATCAGCTGTGCTCCTCTTCCAGAGGTAGTGCCAAGCACTACATGGCTCCTTAGAGGAACACTTGTTACCAGAAATAAGCACAGCTCACAAGGAAATGGAAGGAGCTGGATTAGTCTGTGATGAGTGTGGTGACTAAGCAGTCCTTGCTGGGGTTTGCACCTCAGGAACAGAGAAGCCATGTGCCAGGGTGAGGGGAGTTGAAATAGCAGTGGGGTGGAGGGGAGCAAAGTGCTGTGTGTTAATATCTGGCAAATGCCTTAAGGGGTTTGTTTAACATAGTAGATTATACAAATGATTCACTCTTTACCATGAAGTTGTCAACAAAGCTCTATGTAGCTTTTATCCAAAGATTTTCTTGCTTGGAAAAAGCATTTAGTGCCCAACAATCTTCCCGGTGTGTCCACAGTAACATTAAACAGAAGACCTCTGAGAATTGTTCAAAAGGGCAGAGTAGAAAGACATGCATTCATTCCCTTTGCAAGACCACAGGAATCACAAATAACTGCTGAACAATCATTGAGAGGAAGACACTAGAACTCACGAAAAAAGATACCCCACATCCAAAGACAAAGTAAAAGTCACAATGAGACAGTAGGAGGGGAACAATCACAATAAAATCAAATCCCATAAGTGCTGGGTGGGTGACTCACAAACTGGAGAACATTTATGCTAGAGAAATCCACCCACTGGAATGAAGGTTCTGAGCCCCACGTCAGACTTCCCAACCTGGAGGTCAGGCAATGGGAGGAGGAATTTCTAGAGAATCAGAATTTGAAGTGTAACGGGATTTGATTGCAGGACTTTGACAGGACTGGGAGAAACAGAGACTCCACTCTTGGAGGGCACACACAAAGTAGTGTGTGCATCAGGACCCAGGGGAAGGAGAAGTAAGCTCAGTGGAGACTGAACCAGACCTACATGCTAGTGTTGGAGGGTCTCCTGCAGAGGTGAGGGGGGTGGTTGTCTCTCACTGTGAGGACAAGGACACGGGCAGCAGAATGTTTGGGAAGTACTCCTTGGTGTGAGCCCTCCCATAGTCTGCCATTAGCTCTACCAAAGAGCAAGGTAGGCTCCAGTGTTGGGTCAACAGAGTCCAAACAACCAACAGGGAGATAATCCACCCCACCCATCAGCACACAAGGATATTAAAGTTTTACTGAGCTCTGCCAACAAGAGCAACACCCAGCTCTACCCACCACCAGTCCCACCCATTAGGAAACTTGCACAAGCCTGTTAGGGAGCCTCATACACCAGAGTGCAGACAGCAGAAGCAAGAAGAACTACAATCCTGCAGCCTGTGGAACAAAAACGACATTCACAGAAAGATAGAAAGTATGAAAAGGCAGAGGGCTATGTACCAGATGAAAGAACAAGATAAAACCCCAGAAAAACAACTAAATGAAGTGGAGAGAGATAACCTTCCAGAAAAAAAGAATTCAGAATAACAATAGTAAAGATGGCACAGGACCTTGGAAAAAGAATGGAGGCAAAGATCAAGAAGATGCAAGAAATGGTGAACAAAGACCTGGAAGAATTAAAGAACAAACAGAGATGAACAATACAATAATTGAAATGATAAATACACTAGAATGAATCAATAGCAGATAACATATGCAGAAGAACAGATAAGTGACCTGGAAGACAGAATGGTGGAATTCACAGCCATGGAACAGAAAAAAGAAAAAGGAAAGAAAAGAAATGAAGACAGCCTAAGAGATCTCTGGGACAATATTGAACGCAACAACATTCACATTATAGGGGTCACAGAAGGAGAAGAGAGAGAAAGGACCCAAGAAAATATGTGAAGAGATTATAGTTGAAAACTTCCCTAAAATGGGAAAGGAAACTGCCACCAAAGTCCAGGAAGTGCAGAGATGCCAGGCAGGATAAACCCAAGGAGAAATACCCTGAGAAACATAGCAATCAAATTGGCAAAAATTAAAGACAAAGAAAAATTATTGAAAGCAACAAGGGAAAAATGACAAATAACAAAAAAGGGAACCCCTATAAGGTTAACAGCTGATTTCTCAGCAGAAACTCTACAAGCCAGAAGCGAGTGGCGTGATATATTTAAAGTGATGAAGGGGAAGAACCCACAACCAAGATTACTGTACCTGGCAAGGATCTCATTCAGATTCAACAGAGAAATCAAAAGCTTTACCGACAAGCAAAAGCTAAGAGAATTCAACACCACCAAAATAGCTTTACAACAAATGTGAAGGAAACTTCACTAGGCAGGAAACACAAGAGAAGGAAAAAAACCTAAAGTAACAAACCCAAAACAGTTCAGAAAATGGTAATAGGAGCATATATATCGATAACTACCTTATAAGTAAATGGATTAAATGCTCCAACCAAAAGACATAGACTGGCTGTACGGATACAAAAACAAGACCCATATATATGTTGTCTACAAGACACCCACTTCAGACCTAGAGACACATACAGACTGAAAGTGAGGGGATGGAAAAACATTCTATGCAAATGGAAATCAAAAGAAAGCTGGAGTAGCAATTCTCATAGACAAAATAGACTTTAAAATGGAGACTATTACAAGAGTCAAAGAATGACACTACATAATGATCAAGAGATCAATCTAAGAAGAAAATATAACAATTGCAAATATTTATGCACTCAACATAGGAGCACCTCAATATATAAGGCAAATGCTAACAGCCATAAAAGGGGAAATCGACAGTAACATAATCATAGTAGGAGACTTTAACACCCCACTTTCACCAATGGAGAGATCATCCAAAATGAAAATAAATAAGGAAACACAAGCTTTAAATTATAAAAAAACAAGATGGACTTAATTGATATTTATAGGACATTCCATCCAAAAACAACAGAATACACATTCTTCTCAAGTGCTCATGAAACATTCTCCAGGACAGATCATATCTTGGGTCACGAATCGAGGCTTGGTAAATTTAAGAAAATTGAAATGGTACCACGTATCTTTTCTGAACACAAAACTCTGAGACTACATATCAATTACAGGAAAAAAATCTGTAAAAAATACAAACACGTGGAGGCTAAACACTACACTATATAAGAACCAAGAGATCACTGAAGAAATCAAACAGGAAATCAAAAAAATACTTTGAAACAAATGACAATGAAAACATGAACACCCAAATCTATGGGATGTAGCAAAAGCAGTTCTAAGAGGGAAGTTTATAGCAGTACAGTCCTACCTTAAGAAACAAGAAACATCTCAAAAAAACAAATTAACATTATACCTAAAGCAATTAGAGAAAAAAGAACAACAACAACAAAAAAAAACAAAGTTAGCAGAAGGAAAGGCTTCACAGGCAAATTCTATCAAACATTTAGAGAAGAGCTAACACCTATCCTTCTCAAATTTTTCCAAAATATAGTAGAGGGAGGAACACTGCCAAACTCATTCAACAAGGCCACCATCACCCTAATACCAAAAGCAGAAAAAGATGTCACAAAAAAAGAAAACTACAGGCCAATGTCACTGATAAAGATACATGCAAAAATCCTCAACAAAATACTAGCGAATAGAATCCAAGAGCACATTGAAAGGATCATACACCATGATCAAGTGAGGTTTATCCAAGGAATGGAAGGATTCTTCAATATATTAAGATCTATCAATGTGATACGCCATATTAACAAATTGAGGAATAAAATCATATGATCATCTTGATAGATGCAGAAAAATATTCTGACAAAATTCAACACTGATTAATGAGAAAAACCCTTCAGAAAACAGGCATACAGGGAAATTTTCTCAACTTAATAAAGACCATATATGACAAACCCAGGGCCAACATAGTCCTCAATGGTGAAAGACTAAAACCATTTCCACTAAGATCAAGGACAAGAAAAGGTTGCCCACTCTCACCACTATTATTCAACATAGTTTTGGAAGTTTTCACCACAGCAATCAGAGAAGAAAAAGAAATAAAAGGAATCCAAATCAGAAAAGAAGAAGGAAAGCTCTCACTGTTTGCAGATGACATGATACTATACATAGAGAATCCTAAAGATGCTGCCAGAAAACTACTAGAGCTAATCAATGAATTTGGTTAAGTAGCAGGACAACAAATTAATGCACAGAAATCTCTTGCATTCCTATACACTAATGATGAAAAATTTGAGAGAAAAATTAAGGAAACACTCCCATCTACAATTGCAACAAAAAGAATTAAATACCTAGGAATAAACCTACCTAAGGAGACAAAAGACATGTATGAAGAAAATTATGACACTGATGAAAGAAATTAAAGATGATACAAACAAATGGAGAGATATACCATGGTCTTGGAGTGGAAGAATCAACTTTGTGAAAATGACTATATTACCCAAAGCAATCTACAGATTCTATGCAATTCCTATCAAACTACCACTGGCATTCTTCAGAGAACTAGAGCAAAAAATTTCACAATTTGTATGAAAACACAGAAGACCCCAAATAGCCAAAGCAAGTTTTAGGAAAAAATATGGATCTGGAGGAATCAGGACCCCAGACTCAGACTATACTACAAAGCTACATTAATCAAGACAGTATGGTACTGGCACAAAAACAGAAATATAGATCAATGGAACAGGATAGAAAGATAAGAGAAAAACCCATTCACATATGGTCGCCTTATTTTTGAAAAGGAAGCAAGAATATACAGTGGAGAAGGACAGCATCCTCAATAAGTGGTGCTGAGAAAGCTGGACAGCTATATGTTAAAGAATGAAATTATAACACTCCCTAACACAATACAAAAAAATAAACTCAAAATAGATTAAAGACCTAAATGTAAGGCCAGAAACTATAAAGCTCTTAGAGGAAAACATAGGCAGAACACTCTATTACATAAATCACAGCAAGATCCTTTATGACACACCTCCTAGAGAATTGGAAATAAAAACAAAAGTAAAAAAATGGGACCTAATGAAACTTAAAAGGTTTTGTACAGCAAAGGAAACCATTAACAGGATGAAAGGAGAACCCTCAGAAAGGGAGAAAATATTTGCAACTGAAGTAACTGACAAAGGATTAATCTTTAAAATTTACAAGCAGCTCAATATTAAAAAAAAAACCAAATATTGCAATCCAAAAAAGCAGAAGAACTAAATAGACATTTCTCCAAAGAAGATATACAGATTGCAAACAAACACATGAAAGAATGCTCAGCATCACTAACCATTAGAGAAATGCAAATTAAAACTACAATGAGATATCATCTCACACCAGTCAGAATAGCCATCATCAAAACATCTACAAACAATAAATGCTGGAGAGGGTGTGGAGAAAACGGAACCCTCTGGCATTGTTGGTGGGAAAGTAAATTGATAGAGCCACTTTGGAGAACAGTATGTAGGTTCCTTAAAAAATTAAAAATAGAACTACCATATGACTCAGAAATCCCACTACTGGGCATAAACCCTGAGAAAACCATAATTCAAAAAGAGTCATGTGCCACAATGTTCATTGCAGTTCTATTTACAATAGCTGGGACATGGAAACAACCTAAGTGTCCATGGACAGAAGAGTGGATAAAGATGTGGCATATATATAATGGAATATTACTCAGCCATAAAAAGAAGCAAAATTGAGTTATTTGTAGTTAGGTGGATGGACCTACAGTCTGTCATACAGAGTGCAGTAAGTCAGGAGAACAATACCATATTGTAACACATATATATGGAATCTAAAAAAAAAAAAGTTATGAAGCACCTAGGGGCAGGACAGGAAAAAAGACACAGACCTACTAGGGAATGAACTAGAGGACACAGGGAAGGTGACAGGTAAGCTGGAACAAAGTGAGAGAGTGGCATGGACATATATACACTACTAAATGTAAAATCAATAGCTAGTAGTAAGCAGCCACATGGCACAGGGAGATCAGCTCGATGCTTTGTTACCACGTAGAGGGGTGGGATCAGGAGAGTGGGAGGGAGGGAAACTCAAGACGGAAGAGATATGGGGATACATGTATATGTAGAGCTGATTCAATTTGTTATAAAGCAGAAACTAACACACCATTGTAAAGCAGTTATACTCCAATAAAAATGTTAATAAAAACAAACAAGCAAACAAACTCATAACAATTAAGAAAATGGTAATAGGAACATACATATCAATAATTACCTTAAATGTGAATGGGTTAAATGCTCCAGCAAAAAGACAGAGGCTAGCTGAATGGATACAAAAACAACACCTGTACATATGGTCTCTAAGAGACCCACTTCAGGCCTAGGAACACATACAGAATGAAAATGAGGGGATGGAAAAAGATATTCCATGCAAATGGAAATCAAAAGAAAGCTGGAGTAGCAATACTCATATCAGATAAAATAGACTTTAAGATAAACAATGTTACAAGATACAAGGAAGGACAGTACATAATGATCAAGGGATCAATCCAAGAAGAAGATCTAACAATTATAAATATAGATGCACCCAATATAGGAGCACCTCAATACATAAGGCAAATGCTAACAGCTATAAAAGAGGAAATTGACAGTAAAACAATAATCGTTTGGGACTTTAACATCTCACACCAATGGACAGATCATTCAGACAGAAATTTAAAAAAGAAACACAAGCTTTAAATTACACAATAGACCAGATAGATTTAACTGATATTTATGTGACATTCCATTGAAAACAGCAGATTACACATTCTTCTCAAGTGCACATGGAACATTATCCAGGAGAGATCACATCTTAGTCACAAATCAAACCTTGGTAAATTTAAGAATTGAAATTATTCCAAGCATCTTGCCTGACCACAATGCTGTGAGATTAGAAATCAATGACAGGGGAAAAGAAAATGAAAACACACAAACACATGGAGGCTAAACAATATATATATATATTTTTTGTGTGTGTGTGGTATGCAGGCCTCTCACTGCTGTGGCCTCTCCCATTGCAGAGCACAGGCTCTGGACACACAGGCTCAGCAGCCATGGCTCACGGGCCCAGCCGCTCTGCGGCTTGTGGGATCTTCCCAGATCGGGGCATGAACCCATGTCCCCTGCATCGGCAGGCAGACTCTCAACCACTGTACGACGAGGGAAGCCTGGCTAAACAATATTTTTATTAAATAACAGAGATCACCAAAGAACTCAAAGAGGAAATCAAAAAATCCCTAGAAAGAAATGACAATGAAAATATGATAATCCAAAACCTATGGGATGCAGGAAAAAAATTTGTAAGTGGGAAGTTTATAGCAATACAATCCTACCTCAAGAAATAAGAAAAATCTCAAATAAAAAATCTAACCCTACACTTAAAAAACTAGAGAAAGAAGAACAAACAAGACCCAAAGTTAGTAAAGAGAAAGAAGTCATAAAGATCAGAGCAGAAATAAATGAAATAGAAACAAAGAAAACAATAGCAAGGATCAATAAAACTAAAAGCTGGTTCTTTGAGAAGATAAACAAAATTGATAAACCTTTACCCAGACTCATCAAGAAAAAGAGGGAGAAGACTCAAATAAGTAAAATTAGAAATGAAAAAGGAGAAGTTACAACGAACACCACAGATATAGAAAGCTTCATAAGAGACTACTACAAGCAACTCTATGCCAATATAATAGACAACCTGGAAGAAACGGACAAATTCTTAGAAATGTATATCCTTCCAATAATGAACCAGGAAGTAATAGAAAATGTGAACAAACCAATCACAAGTAATGAAATTGAAACTGTGTTTAAAAATCTTCCAACAAACAAAAGTCCAGGACCAGATGGCTTCACAGGTGAATTCTATCAAACATTCAGAGAAGAGCTAACACTCATCCTTCTCAAAGTCTTCTGAAAATTTGCAGAGGAAGAAACACTCCCAAACTCATTCTATGAGGCCACCATCACCCTGATACCAAAACCAGACAGAGATACTAGAAAAAAGGAAAATAACAGAACAATATCTCTGATGAATATAGATGTAAAAATCCTCAACAAAATACTAACAAACAGAATCCAACAACACATTAAAAGGATCATACACCATGATCAAGTGGGATTTATCCCAGGGATGCAAGGATTCTTCAATATATACAAATCAATCAATGTGATGCACCTTATTAACAAACTGAAGAATAAAAACCATATGATCATCTAAATAGATGCAGAAAAAGCTTTTGACAAAATTCAACACCTGTTTATGATAAAAATTTCCAGAATCTAGGCATAAAGGGAAACTACCTCAATGTATTAAAGGCCATATATGACAAACCCACAGCAAACATCATTCTCAATCGTGAAAAACTGAAAGCATTTTGTCTAAGATCAAGAAGAAGACAAGGACGCCCACTCTCACCACTGTTATTCAACATAGTTTTGGAAGTCCCAGCCATGGCATTAAGAGAAGAAAAGCAATAAAAGGAGTACAAATTGGAAAAGAAGAAGTAAAACTGTCACTGATTTCAGATGACATGATACTATACATAGAGAATCCTAAAGATGCTACCAGAAAACTACTAGAGCTAATCAATGAATTTGGTTAAGTAGCAGGATAACAAATTAATGCACAGAAATCTCTTGCATTCCTATACACTAATGATGATAAATGTGAAAGTGGAATTAAGAAAACACTCCTATTTACCATTGCAACAAAAAAAAAATAAAATACCTAGGAACAAACCTACCTAAGGAGACAAAAGACCTGTATGAAGAAAATTATAAGACACTGATGAAAGAAATTAAAGATGATACAAATAGATGGAGAGATATACCATGCACTTGGATTGGAAGAATTAACATTGTGAAAATGACTCTACTACCCAAAGCAATCTACAGATTCAATGCAATCCCTATCAAATTACCAATGGCATTTTTTCCAGAACTAGAACAAAATATCTTAAAATTTGTATGGAAATACAAAAGACCCCGAATAGCCAAAATAGTCTTCAGGGAAAAAAACAGAACTGGAGGAATCAGACTCCCTGGCTTCAGACTATATTACAAAGCTACAGTAATCAACAGAGTACAGTAGTGGCACAAAAACAGAAATATAGATCAATGGAACAGGATAGAAAGCCCAGAGATAAACCGATGGTCCTATTGTCAACTAATCTATGACAAAGGAGGCAGGGATATACAACGGAGAAAAGACAGTCTCTTCAGTAAGTAGTGCTGTGAATACCAGACAGGTACATGCAAAAGAATGAAATTAGAACACTCCCTAATAACATACACAAAAATAAACTCAAAATGGATTAGAGACCTAAATTTTACACTGGACACTATAAAACTCTTAGAGGAAAACATGGGAAGAACACTCTTTGACATAAATCACAGCAAGATCTTTTCTGATCCACCTCCTAGATTACTGGAAATAAAAACAAAAATAAACAAATGGGACCTAATGAAACTTAAAAGCTTTTGCAATGCAAAGGAAACTACAAACAATATGAAAAGACAACCCTCAGAATGGGAGAAAATATTTGCAAACAAATTAACGGACAAAAAATTGATCTCCAAAATATATAAACAGCTCATGCAGCTCAATATTAAAGAAAAAAACCCAATCCAAAAATGGGCAGAAGACCTAAATGACATTTCTCCGGAGAAGACATACAGATGGCCAAGAAGCACATGAAAAGCTGCTCAACATCACTAATCATTAGAGAAATGCAAATCAAAAGTATGATGAGGTACCTCACACCAGTTAGAATGGGCATCATCAGAAAATCTACAAACAACAATTGCTGGAGAGGGTGTGGAGAAAAGGTGAACCCTCTTGCACTGTTGGTGGGAATGTAAATTGATACAACCACTATGTAGAACAGTATGAAGGTTCCTTAAAAAAACAAAAATAGAACTACCATACAACCCAGCAACTCCACTACTGGGCATATGACTTGGGAAAACCATAATTCAAAAAGACACATGCACCCCAGTGATTATTGCAGCACTGTTTACCATAGCCATGTCATGGAAGCAACCTAAATGCCCATCGACAGACGAATGGATAAAGAAGATGTGGTACATATATACGATGGAATATTACTCAGCCATAAAATGGGACAAAATTGGGTCATTTGTAGAGACGTGGATGGATCTAGAGACTGTCATACACAGTGAGGTAAGTCAGAAAGAGAAAAACAAATATCGTATATTAACATATATATGTGGAACCTAGAAAAATGGTACATATGAACCAGTTTGCAGAGCAGAAATAGAGACACAGATGTAGAGAACAAATGTATGGACACCAAGGGGGTAAAGTGGCAGGGCAGGGTGGTGATTTGGGAGATTGGTATTGACATATGTACACTAATATGTATAAAATGGATAATTAATAAGATCCTGTTGTGTAAAAAATTAAAATAAAATTCAAAAAAAAAACCCAAAGAAATAAAGAAGACCTTTGAAGAGGAAAATTAGAAAACTGAAAAATAGTCTGGAGACCAGTTCGATAGATATGGCCATTAGAAAGAAGTAAAGTCCCAAGGATAAACAAATAGTAGTAGCTTATTTTAAGTGCTATAAATTGTTATAAGTAATCTTTGAATGGCTTTAAGATAAAGGGTACTTTTAAGATAAAATACCTGAAAAGGAATGGCTTCCACTAGAGAAGCCTGGAATTTGGAGCCTATTGAGTGAAAGAGGCCTAGAAGTCCTGAGCGTCCAGGGAAGTCCTCTTCTGGTTGTGTGTGGAGTGAATCAGGCCCTGTTGAAGCTTATGAAGAGTACAGGGACTTATAACATTCATATAGATACATAGCAAATTTATCTAGATGACATCTCAAAGTGTTGAATATCTTTATTTACCTGTGCTGTGCTCTATTGTGGGCTAAAATCCTATAGGACCCCTATTAGCCTCTTAACAGGAAGCAATCTTCCTATGTCCTAAAACATTTACATGCATTTGATTGTTTTTCCTGAAAAATCTATGCATAATAGGTAATTTTATAAGCTATGATTTGGGATTAATTTTTTTGGGTATTTGATGAGTTCAGCTAAAGCTACCTGTCATTTTAGTAAGAGAAAATCATGCAGAGCAATGGTTTAATGAAATTAAATTAACAATTTCAATGTGTTGAGGAAAACTGTGTAAAACTTTTGGTATTCGAATGAGTTTTAGGCCCTTTTATTGCTGGATTATTTTCAAGCATAATATTTAAAAAAATTGAAAATGGCTTTAAACACAACCACTTGAAAATAACCCAGAGGAATCCATATGAATGATGATATGCATTAGCAGTGAAGAAAAAATAAATATCTATTTTATACAGCTATGGAATACAGCATAATGATTAAAAATATTTCATGCTCTGATAAATTTATCCATATTTATAAGAAAGCTTATATAAATTAGCTGTGACTCTAGATATCTGAGAATAAAACATCATCTCACTAGTTCTCCAAAGATATCATATAATATAGCTATATATCTGTGGAATCACTCTGTGAATGTAGAATAATGGTCTTTGATTTTTAATACTTTTGGTTAAAATCCCATTTTTATGGTTCAAGAAATGTATTTTGACCCATGTACTCTATGTACTGATTCATCTACTTCATATCTAGTGAATCTAAAATGGTTTTAAAAGAGTTCTGAAGATGCCAGTGAACATCTGAAAGTATTTTACAATACCTATATTAAAAAAAAGAATTCCCATTACAGATGAGTTTAAATTGCCCAGACCATAAAAGGATTATTTTTCTAACAAGTGAACTTGGTTCTGTTCTTTGTGTCCTTCCTGTATTCTATAGACTCTGAAGTAATCCACGATCAATCCTGCCAGTGCCCAAGCAATTAACTCTTTCGCTGCAGTTCCCCAGCTAACTCAATATCCCATCCTCTTACTGGATACTGGGACTTCATTTCACCCATCCTTGATAGGTCTTTGAACGCAGTGCAGTACTGTGACATGAACTAGATTTTATCTCATTTAAAATTGCTGTACACGTGAAACTAATACAACATTATAAATCAACTATACTTCAATTAAAAATAAATTAAAAAAATAAAATAACATGCACATGGAGGAAGGCAAGGAGTTCTTAGGCAGGAAATACAGTGCTCACTGTAGAATTAAATGATCACTTTTTGAGTCCATTTGATGTTTTCTAAGAAAATAATTTATATTGCTTAATCAAGAAAATTTCCTCCAAAATGTGCTGTGTTTTTAAATTAAAATATTCCTATAGACTGAATGTTTTTGTCCCCTCAAAATTAATACGTTAAATCCTAACTCTCAGTGTGATAGTATGGGGGGGGTGGAACATTTGGGAGGTTATTAGGTCATCAGGGTGGAACCTTTATGAATGGAATTGATGTCTTTATAAAAGAGACTTCAGAGAGCTCTTTTGAATCTTCCACCAAACAAAGACAAAAGATAGCTATCTATGAACATGGAAGTGGGCTCTCACCAGATACTAAATCTGCCAGGGCCCTGATCTTGAGCTTCTCAGCCTCCAGAGCTGTGAGAAATAACTTTCTGTTGTTTATAAAGCCACCCAGTCTGTGGTATTTTTGTTATAGCAACCTCAATAAACTAAGACAAATATATTATTAATAGACTTAGAATTTAATAGACTTTGTTTTCCTCAAGAATATTGAGGAAATCATTGTTTTGCAGCTTTTCCATAATATTCTGAGATTCCTCTTTTTCTAATATGATGCAAAAGGTATGAAGAGGGTAAAAACTGTTCATTATTTGTTTCTCTAAACATAGAGTATACTTGGTGAACTGCAAATAAAACCTACACTTGAACATCCCCCAAAAGCCATTCTGTTATTACTTTCCTCAGAGACTTCTCAGACAGAGAAAACCGTACTTTCTAGTGGTAAAGACAATTAGAGTGACAGCTGATGATATTAGACTATAATTCTGAAGTACAGTCATTGCTCTCATCTGTCTTAGAAGGCAAAAACTGAGAGAAGAAGATATAGATAACATATAGAATATGTAATAATTCCTTGTCTTTCCTTTTAATCTAGGATATTACTAAGTGGTACTATTGAAAGGAATGTGTGTTAATATTTGAAGTAGTGATGAATAAAATGAAACTAGATTTTAAATATAGAGCATTTTAGTTTTTTTTTTTTTAGTCTTGGTTTTTAATAGTCATTTTAAAAACAACATCTTTGTGAAGAATATTCAAAATCAACTTCTCAGTATTTTTAATATGTGTAAATTCTGTAGGTAAAGGCACTAACCTTGATATCAGGAATCAGTACTGGAAGTGCTTCTAGATTATCAATTAAAAATGAATTACATTAAAACAAGTTAGCCATATACAATTTATTTTTAATTCTGATGTATACATATGACATTTGAATACACATACTCCTTTCAGGCAGTTTAATCAGATTCATGTACTTACAATTTTTTATCAAGATTTTAACTTCAGCAAAAAGCCAACAATATCATATAATATATGCTAAACATGTAAATATGTAGTTCATAAAATTACCACAAACCTATATTACCTCCAAATGCATATATTTGAATTAAAATGTTATTAATTTATTTGCATTCATTAAAATATATTAGCTTTATATTATCAAGCAAACATTTTACAAATATTCAGTCCCATTTTAAGTTTGGAATCCTTAATTTTAAAGTAAAGAAACCTCATCTCAGCAAATCAAACACTGTGATTTATCTATATTTTCAGAATTTTATACTGGTTGAGTTGAGATAATAATCAGTGTCATCTTATTTAAAACCCACTTTTCTCTTTCACATACCAGTAGGTGAGTTCTATTTCTGGCAAGTGAGGCAATATTAACTGAATAGGAAAATATTCCAAACATAATATAATTGATATCATTATTCCATAATTATGTTTACTCTTTCAGCAACATAATGTTTCAATTTAATAATTTCTGTAGTGCCTTCTCTGCGCAAAGCATGTGTTCAATGTTGGGTCAAGCAAAGATAATTGAGTTAGGTGTTTCCCATAAGGAACCTTCCACCTTAGAAGAGAGTCACACATACTTTCTGAATAGCTGTAATTACAGGTCTAGCATAGATACTGCCAAAAAAGAAGTGGGAATCCATTGTGAAGGATGCCAGAGAAAAATGATTAGTGATAACTCAGATGTGAATTGAACCTTGAATATCTTGGTACTTTTCAACCAACCCTTATTTTTATCAGTGAAATTTATGATATGTTGCCTGGTTCAGAAATCTACAATCTATGAATTAAAATATAAGCAGCATCAAGGGAAATTGGAACATATGAAGTGGTGATTAGTTTCCTGAACTCCACTGGACATGTAACTTCTCAAGTTTTATAATAGATAATTCTTCTATATGATTAAGAGGCTCAATAATTATATATGATGCTTATAATTTACTTTTAGAGACTACTTTCCCACAATATTCCCTCCTTCTCTCTGTTACTTTTATTTAACTTTAAAACTAACAACTTATTTCTAACGACTTTTCCTTGGTTCTTTTAAAATAAAATAGCATTACTTATACAATTGTCAATAACTTAATCTTGTATCTTATTTTATATGGTTTTAACATGATTATCTCAAGATATTTCTCAAATATTTATTTTATCATTTCTTCAAATATGATTTTAAAACTGCCAAATGTACCCTGAAATTTGATCTCAAATACTAATTAAAGTGAGATAAACATATGTGACATTAAAAACCCCAATGCAGGAAGACATTATGTTCCTTTCTTTTTATTTTAATTTAGAAACAATATTCAACATGTCTGAATCTATATTTGTCTAATAGATTTTCATTATTGCTCAAAGTATCATAACATCACTTATAACAATTGTATTTCTACAGATATTTCTATATGCTATTCAACCAAAAAATGCAATTATTTCATTAAGTTGATTTTGTTTTTAATATGCTGGCAGTGTAGAGTATATCTTGTTAAATCAGCAAATACAATTATGGATAATATAATTACATTGTATCTATAAATATAAGTGTTTAATTAGACATATTTGCATTTAGAAAGAGAAGATGTATGGTCATGATGAGGTTTGGAATGTGTTTTATCATTTTGTTACTAAACAAGTTTATATGGCTCTCCTAAAAGGAAGGCTGGGTATTTATCTTTTTGATGTCTTTATTCCTAGAGCTATCTTTATGGATAATTAAAATATTAAGTTTCAAAGACTTCTACTTAGTGTGTTTATCAGTGAGAGTCCCAGCTGGAAATAGACAACAAGTTAAAATTGGGATAATTGAAGGAAGGTTTTATAAAGGGACCAGATATAAAGTAGGCAAGACACAAGGGAACTGCATGAAACAGTCAGGACTCCCAGGCTAGTAAGAGTGGTTGTTATTAGCCTTAGTCCTTTTTAATGAGCATGGTGAGAAAGCATTTCTGGAGCCTCTAAAGGAAATTTCTTACGGAGAGAGAACTGCCTTGGAAAGAGAAGTTTCATTTGGTTGAAGGACATAGACAACCCCAAAATAAGGGAGCAAGAAAATAAATATCCTACTGTGTTCTCCCATGGATCTTCGGAAAAATTTTCATATTGACTAAATCCAACCAGAAGTGTGAGCACATGGGTGTCTTTTAATGTGGTTTATATAAGTTAATCTTCAGAGACTCAAGTGCAGGGTGGATCTGAGAGGCAAACAGAAGATATCGAACACAACAGATGTCAAGAAACAGTCAAATTACTGGGTCAAATAATTCACAGATAGTTTTTGGCCCACTGAAAATCCAAATAAATTAAATATTTTATCATTAGGACATAATTTACACCAGGCTAATTTACTCAGAGTAGTGAACAATCAGAACAAGAAAGAAGCAACATTAACTAACTCTCCTCTAAAACACATTATATTTTCTTAAAATGCAATATATCCATAATTTGGTCATTTTACTTTCTAAGACTCTAGGTGGGATGGACTTTATTGCTAATTTCTTTGTAGTAAAATTTGGCTCTTGCTGGGACAGGGAAATACATAGAATTCCAATTAGTTCTTAAGGACACATTTGAAAAAGTCACTTGTGCTCCATTGTCACTATGCCTTCTGCCTGGGACTGCTTTCTGATAGTGTCCTTTCCAATGTTCTCTTCCTGCTCAGTTTTCTTTATAAAATAAAGTATGATGTCAGCAAAAAGGCAAAGTAGTTAGCTCTAAGCTCTCACTTCCCCTCACAGAAACATTGAAAAACAAGCAAAAACCGTTAGGGTCAACTTTGTCAGAACTCTGGAAAACAGTCAAAGGTGTGGAGCAACCAAGTGAATAATGAATTAAGAAAAAGGCACCTTCAAAATACTAGAAAAGCTTTGTGATATTTTTACCTACCTTTGAGGCAGGAACTAGATGGATCCTAGGCTAGGAATTTATAACTGGCCTCCTGTTTATATTTCATGGGACAAAAAAAAGTGGGCTCCAGTCCAGACATTCATTACCAGCCCCTTGTTTGCATTTCCTGAGGCAAGAGACAAATGGGCTCCGGGCTACATATTTATGTTCATCTTCCTGTCTACATTTTGAGATTTGCAATTTGATATGAGAAACAACAACAGGAATAGGGTGGATAACTGAACATTGGACAATTTTATGGCAGGAACAGAGAAGGGCTAAATCCTGTTAGAGGTCATACGTTTCCCATGCTTGGGGCAAGGGAGACACTACACATGTGAAGAAAGCACCTTGGGGGTCAAAAACAGGGGGCACCACCCCACAACTTTTGATGCTAAGGCCAACCCATAGGCCTCTGAGCAGGAATCCATCTTGGAAAAAAGTTGTGCTTGCATGTTGGGTAGGGTCCTAGGGCAGGGCAGGTGTGGAAAAAGAAACCAGATAATTGGCCAAAGGTAAACAAAGACCTGGAAGAACTGACCTATATAAATGATTTAACCCCTCTCTTTACTGCACTCCCCCTCATTAGGGCGGACACCCACACCATTTCTCTTAGGGTGTGCATCCCTGCCTTGCTTCTATCTTAACTAAACAAACTGTTTATCTGTGTGCTCTCCTACTTGTTGTGCTATGTCTCTACTAATAAACTTAGTAGCTGTTTTTACAGTTTTTGCCTCCATGAGAAATTGATTTTTCACTGGGGGCAAGAGACAGGGAAAAATAGCTTCTAGCCTCTAGCCCTTGCTGGTCTGGTGGCTAGGATTCCTGGTTTTCATTCAGGCTACCCAGGTTCAATTCCTGGGCAGGGAATTAAGATCTCACTTCAGGTCATTGCTCACTGCTGCCTCTCTGAGATCACCTATGCCCCACTCACTCCATTCTTGAAGAGGGAAGCCTGCTTTCCCAACGTGGGACCCACTTCCCTGGGTCCAGAAGGAGATGAGCATACCTTTTCCACAAATTATTGTATATGTTTGTTCTAACCTGCCTACAAACTGCCCAACACAAGGCACTTGTCTCTGTTCATATAACTTAGAACTCAGGCCAGAAAAGTGGAGGGAATTGCTTGAAAACATTGCAGATGGTACTACAATTCACAGGTGGCTGGGACAAAAGACTATAATATGTTTTGAATGTCTTAGGCCTAGAAGAAAAAGCTGGGGAGAATTCCTTTGGGGAACTGGAACATTCAAAAGCACCACTTATATGGGGAAATTTACAGGTCTATGCTCTTGATCACAGCAAGAGACATTCTCAAAAAGGATCTGAGAAAACTCAAATCTTTCACCTCAGTCTGATTTCAAAATCTCAGTGAAAACCCATCTAAATGTTGAAGGAGTGCCCAGGTACTCAGTCAATCTGAAAAGACTGTGTGAGGTGTTTTCTGTCTGCTTGTTTGCTTTGTTATTTTTCCTCCTGGTGTCCAAAGAGATCTCTGTCAAAATAGTATTTGAACACACATTAGGAACAGAGACTTTAGTGTCCACACAGAGTAAGGAATATAGACATTGTAAAAATTAATTTTGGAAAATCTTGAAATAAACTGACTACTATAGCCTTCAATCATGAAAGCAAGAGAGAAATGGCTCATCATGTATAGCAGATCCTCAGAAAGATAAACAGTTAATTTCTCATCAACTATGGAAGTCAGAAGATAGAACATGCCATATTGAAAGTGTTGAATAAAAATAAAACCCCCAAAACTGTTAAACAAAAATTATCTAGCTTACAGAACTGGTTCTTCAAATGAAGGAGAAATTAAGACTTTCCCAGCTAAATAAAAGCTGAGGGAGTTAATTATCACCAGATCTGTTGTATACGAAATGCTAAAGGGAGCCCTTTAATTTGAAATGATAGGATATTAAGCACTAGTTAGTAACTCAAAGATCACTGGTAAAGGTAAATACATGGGCAAATATAAGCTCCAAGTTATTGTATTTTGGGTTTGTAACTCTACTTTATATTTCCTATAGGGTTTAAATGACAAATAAATACAAATAATCAAAAATCTACACTGTTGACCACAAAATGTATAGAGATGTAGTTGTGACAGCAAAAACATAATATGGGGAAAAAAAATCAAATAGCCATAACAAAAAAAAAACATAATATGGGGTAAGGTGGAGATGTATAGTATCAGGGTTTTTGCATGCTATTGAAGTTAAATTTGTTATTAATTTGAAATCAATTGGTACAAGTTTAGGATGTTAAATATAATCAAAACCACACAAAATCATATATATAATATATGTGAAATAAGAAGTAGATTAAAGTGATTCATACAAAAAAAATAAACTAAACACAAAACAAGGCAATAATGGAAGAAATGAGAAAATTTAAATATAAGTGGATTAAATTCTCCAAATGAAAGATGAAGATTTGTAGAATGGACAACACAACATGAGTTAACTATATGTTATCTACAAATACTTACTTTAGATCTAAAGACACAGATTAAAAATGAAAGACTGGAAAAAGATATTTTGTGCAAATAGTAACAGAGTTGGGGTGACTATACTATCTGGCAAAATAGACTTTAAGTCAGAAACTGATAAAAGGGAAAAAAAGGATATATTATATTGATAAAAGGGTCAATTTATCAAACAATAAAATGATTATAAACGTAAGTGCACGAACAACAGAATCCCAAAATATATAGAACAAACATTAGAAGAAATAAAGGGAGAAATAGTTCTACAATATGAGTTTGAGAACTTTAATACACTGCTTTCAATAATGGGTGGAGGAACATTCTCCAGGATAGATCATATCTTGGGTCACAAATCAAGGCTTGGTAAATTTAAGAAAATTGAAATTGTATCAAGTATCATTTCTGAACACAATGCTATGAGGCTAGATATCAATTACAGGAAAAGATCTGTAAAAAATACAAACACATGGAGCTAAACAATACACTACTTAATAATGAAGTGATCACTGAAAAAATCAAAGAGAAAAATCAAAAAATACCTAGAAAAAAATTACAATAAAAACACGACCAACCAAAACCTATGAGATACAGTAAAAGCAGTTCTAAGAGGGAAGTTTATAGCATTACAATCCTACCTTAAGAAACAGGATACATCTCGAATAAAAAACCTAACCTTGCACCTAAAGCAATTAGAGAAAGAAGAACAAAAAAAACCCCAAAGTTAAGAGAAGGAAAGAAATCATAAAAATCAGATCAAATAAATGAAAAAGAAATGAAGGAAACAATAGCAAAAATCAATAAAACTAAAAGGTGGTTCTTTGAGAAGATAAACAAAATTGATAAACCACTAGCCAGACTCATCAAGAAAAAAAGGGAGAAGACTCAAATCAATAGAATTAGAAATGAAAAAGGAGAAGTAAAAACTGACACTGCAGAAATACAAAAGATCATGAGAGATTATTACAAGCAATTCTTTGCCAATAAAATGGACAACATGGAAGAAATGGACAAATTCTTAGAAATGCACAACCTGCCAGGACTGAATCAGGAAGAAATAGAAAATATGAACAGACAAATCACAAGCACTGAAATTGAAACTGTGATTAAAAATTTTCCAACAAACAAAAGCCCAGGACCAGATGGCTTCACAGGCAAATTCTATCAAACATTTAGAGAAGAGTTAAGACCTATCCTTCTCAAAATCTTCCAAAATATAGCAGAGGGAGGAACACTTCCAATCTCATTCTACGAGGCCACCATCACCTTGATACCAAAACCAGACAAGGATGTCACAAAGAAAGAAAACTACAGGCCAGTATCACTGATGAACATAGATGCAAAAATCCTCAACAAAATACTAGCAAACAGAATCCAACAGCACATTAAGAGGATCATACACCATGATCAAGTGGGGTTTATTCCAGGAAAGCAAGGATTCTTCAATATACACAAATCAATCAATGTGATACACCATATTAAAAAATTGAAGGAGACAAACCATACAGTCACCTCAATAGATGCAGAGAAAGCTTCTGACAAAATTCAACACCCATTTATGATAAAAACCCTGCAGAAAGTAGGCAAAGAAGGAACTTTCCTCAACATATTAAAGGCCATATATGACAAACACACAGCCAACATCATCCTCAATGGTGAAAAACTGAAAGCATTTCCACTAAGATCAGGAACAAGACAAGGTTGCCTACTCTCACCACTCTTATTCAACATAGTTTTGGAAGTTTTAGCCACAGCAATCAGAGAAGAAAAGGAAATAAAAGGAATCCAAATCAGAAAAGAAGTAAAGCTGTCACTGTTTGCAGATGACATGATACTATACATAGAGAATCCTAAAGATGCTACCAGAAAACTACTAGAGCTAATCAATGAATTTGGTAAAGTAGCAGGATACAAAATTAATGCACAGAAATCTCTGACATTCCAATATACTAACAATGAAAAATCTGAAAGTGAAATCAAGAAAACACTCCCATTTACCACTGCAACAACAAAAAAATAAAATATCTAGGAATAAACCTACCTAAGGAGACAAAAGATCTGTATGAAAAAAATTATAAGACACTGATGAAAGAAATTAAAGATGATACCAATATATGGAGAGATATACCGTGTTCTTGGATTGGAAGAATCAACATTGTGAAAATGACTCTACTACCCAAAGCAATCTACAGATTCAATGCAATCCCTATCAAACTACCACTGACATTTTTCACAGAACTAGAACAAAAAATTTCACCAATTTGTATGGAAACACAAAAGACCCCAAATAACAAAAGCAATTTTGAGAATGAAAAACGGAGCTAGAGGAATCAGGCTCCATGACTTCAGCCTATACTTCAAAGCTACAGTAATCAAGACAGTATAGTACTGGCACAAAAACAGAAATATAGATGAATGGAACAGGATAGAAAGCCTACACACATATGGTCACCTTATCTTTGATAAAGGAGGCAGGAATGTATAGTGGAGAAAGGACAGCCTCTTCAATAAGTGATGCTGGGAAAACTGGACAGCTACATGTAGAAAGTATGAGATTAGAACACTCCTTAACACGATACACAAAAATAAGCTCAAAATAGTTTAAAGATGTAAATGTAAGACCAGAAACTATCAAACTCTTAGAGGAAAACATAGGCAGAACACTCTATGACATAAATCATAGCAAGATCCTTTTTGACTCTCCTCCTAGAGAAATAGAAATAAAAACAAAAATAAACAAATGGAACCTAATGAAACTTCAAAGCTTTTGCACAGCAAAGGAAACGATATACAAGACCAAAAGGCAACCCTCAGAATGGGAGAAAATATTTGCATATGAAGCAACTGACAAAGGATTAAACTCCAAAATTTACAAGCAGCTCATGCAGCTCAATAACAAAAAACAAACAACTGAATCCAAACATGGGCAGAAGACTGAAATAGACATTTCTCCAAAGAAGTTATACAGACTGCCAACAAACACATGAAAGAATGCTCAACATCATTAATCATTAGAGAAATGCAAATCAAAACTACAATGAGATATCATCTTACACTGGTCAGAATGGCCATCATCAAAACATCTACAAACAATAAATGCTGGAGAGGGTGTGGAGAAAAGGGAACACTCTTGCACTGCTGGTGGGAATGTGAATTGGTACAGCCACTATGGAGAACAGTATGGAGGTTCCTTAAAAAACTACAAATAGAACTACCCGATGACCCAGCAATCCCACTACTGGGCATATACCCTGAGAAAACCATAATTCAAAAAGAGTCATGTACCAAAATGTTCATTGCAGCTCTATTTACAATAGCCAGGAGATGGAAACAACCTAAGTGTCCATCATCAGATGAATGGATAAAGAAGATGTGGCACATATATACAATGATATAGTACTCAGCCATAAAAAGAAACAAATTTGAGTTATTTGTAGTGAGGTGATGGACCTAGAATTCTGTCATACAGAGTGAAATAAGTCAGAAAGAGAAAGACAAATAGCATATGTTAACACATATATATGGAATCTAAGAAAAAAAATGTCATGAAGAACGTAGGGGTAAGACAGGAATAAAGACACAGACCTACTAGAGAATGGACTTGAGGATATGGGGAGGGGGAAGGGTAAGCTGTGACAAAGTGAGAGAGTGGCATGGACATATATACACTACCAAACATAAAATAGATAGCTAGTGGGAAGCAGCCGCATAGCACAGGGAGAACAACTCGGTGCTTTGTAACCATTTAGAGGGTTGGGATAGGGAGGGTGGGAGGGAGGGAGACACAAGAGGGAAGAGATATGGGAACATATGTATATGTATAACTGATTCACTTTGTTATAAAGCAGAAACTAACACACCATTGTAAAGCAATTATACTCCAATAAAGATGTAAATAAAGAAATAAATAAAATAATGGGTGGAACATCTAGACAGAGGATCAATAGGAAGTAGAGGACTTGAACAGCACCAGAAAGTGACCACACCTGAAAGACATGTATAGAACACCACTTAACAATAGCTGAATACATATTTTTCTCAAGGTCATATGGGACATTTACCAGAAGAAACCATATGTTATGCCATAAAACAAGTCTTAAAAGATTTAATAAGATAAACATCATTCAAAATATCTTCTCTGACCACAACAGGATAAAGTTAGATATGAACAACAGAAGGAAAATTGGAAAATTCTCAAATATGTGAAAGATAAACATTATATTCTTGAACAACCAATGAGTCAATGAAGAAATTATAAGTGAAAATGGAAAATATTTAGAAATAAAAGCAAATGAACACATAACATACCAAAACTTAGGAGATACAGCAAAGACAATGCTCAGAGAGAAATTTATAGCCATACTTGCTTACGTTAAACAAATAAGAGCTCTCAAGTCAGCAACCTAACTTTATTTCTTGAGGAACTAGAAAAAAAAGAGAAAATTAAACTCAAAGCTAGCAGGAGGAAATAAATAATAAATATTTTACAAGAATAGAAAATAAATAATAGAAAATAAGTGAATAGAACAAATATAGAGATAATTGAGGAAATTGAGGAAACTAACAGTTGGTGTCACAAAACCCCTTCAGGTTTATTGCATATTTTCTAACTAGTCATTTGGATAATTGAATTTTTCCTATTAACATAGTATATGCTTCTCTTTTTAAAAGAGGAAGTAACAACAGGAACATTAAAGATGTAGCATAGTAAAATTCCTCATAAGCTGTCACCAGATTAACCTTTAGTTAATTACAAATAAAACTTAGAAATCCTTCCAAAGTAAGAGATTTTGCCTATTTCAGAGAAGACTGTTCCTCAAATATTTCATACTGTAATGAGATGAAGCACACATTTAATTGGTGTGTTAATGTAAAGTATCATCTATTGACAAAATAAAGAGTGAGTTTTTAATTGTGCAGCATAAATCAGACTTTGGAATTCATACCTATTTTTGTTTTAGACTCTGTCAAAAATTACATAGAGAACATATGTCTTGTTTGGATAGACTCCTATTTTCAACCTTGGAATTGCATATCTGCTCAGTGTCATTCATTAATTTATTCATTCAGGTGCCGATTAAAAATGCTGCAGTAAAATACATAGTTCCTGTGCTTCAGTACACAAAGAACCAAATCTAATTATAAATTAGAAAGTCTATATGAAGGAGACTAACAGAAAACTAAGAATTATTGGGGAAGGGAGCAGAGATAGTTTATTTCCTATATATACACATTATTTATTTTGTATAAAATTATCATTAATTAGATACATTGTTATTCCCAATAAAATGAAAACATCATTTAGTTTTTGTTTGTTTTTCTGTCAAGCTCCCCAGAATACTGGAACTGTGCCTAGTATCATATAACAATTCAGATATTTGTAAATGAGGGGAAAAAATGAATGAAAAATGAAAGAGGAAACAGAAGGATCAATGGTTGAATAAGTAAACTTTCACTGAAGATGACGTAACTGAAGCTCAGAGAGGTAGTCACTTGTCTGAGGTCATCACATGCATTTAAGTTTATGTCTTGGGCTAAGAAAATATACTTTGAAAACTTTATTTGAAATCAGATGTAGTAACAAGGTCAAGACATCTTTGTTAAGTATTAAAATAAACTCTCAATAATATGTTCTTATCTAATATATTTTTCTTCTTTGTTACTGATGATAGTCAAATGTAATGAAAAGAATGATGAAACTAGTCATTTCAAAGCCAGGACATTTTTAAAACTATACCTTTAAATCTAGTAACAGCTAGTACCATTTCGTATTCCCAGTGATCCTTCAACAGAATGATTCTGATGATTAATAGCATAATTTCTAAATAAGACAAATTTCAAATAATGTGCAGGCTTTTGCTAAATAGCAAAATACTGAACTTCACCTAAATTTAAGTACTATGGTGTGCATCAATTTTGTATGAATTATGCTAGTATTGACAGAATGCTCAATAAATTGAGACATTTGATAAACTTATTTTAAACCATATCCTAACAGTATATGATGATGTTCAGTACAATATCCATGTTGCTTTTACTTTATTCCACTTAATATATTTCAACCTAGAATTACATATAATTTGAAATGATGCCAACTCAAGTATAAAATATGCTTTTCATCAGGACATTAAATATAAAGATTCTTAGATGCTTAGGATTTTTTAAGTGAATATTTTTTACATATAGGTATATTCTTCCTTGTGTGTCCATATTAATAGTAATCCTTGGTTAGTGGTCGTTTTAAGTGTTGTAAGTATGTTTTATTGACTAAAATATTCAGAGTATACAGTAATAATTAGAGCAAATACTTGTAGATAAATCTCCATGATCTTGCTAGATTTGAATTTACATTGGAAGGACACATATTAGGTTTAATGGTATTGCTTTAATAAATGGACATGGATGCTCCATTTATTTTGTATATGTCTTAAGAGGTTAGCCAAATTCACCACCCAGTTTGCAGATAAGGAAGTAGAAAATTAAAATAACTTGACCAATTTACAAGGTGGTAAGTAGCAGATGCAGATTCAATTCTATGTAGTCTGTTTGACTCTAGAGCACCTACCCGAGAGCAATGCCAGGGATTTCATTTTACACTATTGAAACTTAAATTAAATTAGATAACTTGTCATAGAGCTCTTAATCTGCTATGGGATCAAATATGTAATTTAGTGCATATTAGCTGACTTAAATAATTTTTTAATGAAACAATTTGATACAGGTAAATGTTTCCATTGGTTGTTAACAGATCTTAAAACTTGATTCACCTGCATTTTCTAATATCTAAGTTATTTTTCCCTCTTTACTTCTCAATGTCTGAGAAAAAAAAAAAAAACATTGTGTTTTTATGTAAGATAGACTTTGAAGTCAGAATATCCTGTGTTCTAATTGAAGCTCCGTGTGTGTGAGATCTTAGGAAAGTTGATCAATTTTCCTGTCTCTAAATTTCCTTGTCTATAAATATAGAGACAATACCTACCATATATTTTTGCTTGAAGAAATTAAGAAAATCTAGAATATAAAGCATTTATCAAAATTTTGTACAGAGAAGAACTTAATTTTAAAAAGATAACATTCCCAATAAAGTATCTCTGTTATTTATATTATATTAGAATTAGTAATGGCTATCAAAAGCTTAGGTTGGGTGAGAAAATGAGACTACTATATTAAATCTATTCTGAATATAGATAGTGAAACCTAGCTGTTAATGATTCATATTCTACATTTTCCCACTGAAACACTTATGAAAATATTTCAAAGAAAGCAAATGAAATATAATACATGAAAATACTGTTATTGATGAAAAACCTGCTAGAAATCACAAAGCATAAAAAAGAAAGAATCTCCATTAATCACAGCACTGAAGAAGAATGGCAGTCCACCCAAATTGAAGGCTAATTCTACCTACCTCCCTGATTCAGAAGTTGCAGTTGAAAGGCTCTAGTTTTGTTTCAACCCTGTCCACCTTTCCTCCCCCTACCTCCACACACTCCCTATCAGACTTTTCAGTTTTTCCAAAAGTTGATTTCCTGGAGCACTTCTTGAAGGTAATAAGATGAGTGGTTGGAAAAAAATGACTCAGTGAAATAAGGTTACATAACTCATTGTGCAGGTCCCAAGTACCTTAACTAAAACTTTGGGAGTGATATGGGTAAGCTGGAATTAAGTTTTGTTCTTTGATTTTTGAGAGGGAATGCAGTTCTTATGTGACATATGAGACAATTCTTACACACTGTATATGCAAATTCACACTAAAGGCAAAACAAATAAAGGCTATAGATAACTTCACATCAGTTTAAGCCAGATCTTACTGCCAGAACAGTTATGTCAAAGCAATTTTGACTTCAGTGTTTTGGCTTTTGGAATTGTAGTTAAGGGAATGTGGACTTGTACTACATCCGTTCCCTTTGAAATCCAAAATGCAAGTTTGCATATTAAGTCTCTAAACATTCTGGAAGTATAGAAAGCTCTGAATTTGATTTGACCTACTGTTGCATAATATTGAAATTCCCTTCATTTATTCCACTGAACGTTGACCATGTATCAGGCTTCATGCCAGCAAAGGAGATTCAAGGATGCACAAGACAGATGAGGTTCCTGCTCTCAGGATACTGATAGCTTAGAAGAAAAAAAATCTCTAAACAATAATTAAATACATGGATTAATAAACAATCCCAATTAGGATCAGGGATTCAAAGGCTTAGAAGGAAGTGCCCTGAGAGAGCTGAGCAAAGTACCTAACCAGGTCTAAGAAGATTTCTTTGTGAAAGTGGTATTTAAGTTGGGAGCTAGAAAGGGGGTTGGAAGAAGAGAGGATCTGAGGGGAGGGGAGTGAGTACACCAGAGAGGAAAGGAAAGACTTCCATGAGGAGAAGCTAAAGTGTTTTGTGAGTACCAGATTGAGTCTGGGCTTGTGAATAATAATTGTGGATTTGGTCCTTTATCTTAATAACAATGAAAAGTCAGTGAGGGATTATAAAATGAATCATCATACTCAGACTTGCATTAAAAATATTACCGTGTTTTCAGCAAGGGAAATATATCGGAGTGAGGGAGAGGAGTTAAGGGCTTATTTTGAGAAATACTGCTTTATCAGCAACTCTTTGGGGAAGCTGATTCTGGGACTGTAATTCACAGCAAGGGAGCACAATTAGTGGTCCTATACACTAGGAATTAAAATTGCAAATGGATGAATGTTGTGTATGGCAAAAGATGTCATAAACATAGGAATATGTTAGAGATGGAGATGGAAATAGTTGTAAGGCAAGAGGCAAAGAACTGACAATTGTAATAAATGAGAAAACTTACATTTTGATGAAAAAGATAAATAATGCATTTACTAAAGGCCAATATATTTATTTTTGCAGAAAATATGTATTAAATGGTACTCAAATTCAGTAGCTGTCAAGAAAATGGAATTTCTTAAACTTAATTAAGTGCTAGAGTGTTGTTATTTATTTATATATATATATTTAATAAGATAGCAATGGTCAACTGTTATTTTCCAATGGAAATTAACTTAGGGAGAATATATATATATATATATATATATATATATATATATATGTGTGTGTGTGTGTAATCATGATTGCTGATACCTTAAATTTGTGTTACATAAGTATTGCAGACCTGAAGTTTAAGAGGTAAGGTCAGAATTCATTGATTCTATTCTCTGGGACAAGTTGGAGTTAAATAATAATGATGAATTTGAGAAAAAAAGAAAAATAATTTCTGAAATAAACATACCAGAAAAAATCTGAATATTTAATGTAAGTGGTCCACCAGGAAACATATAATCTTGCTAGAAACTAGGATTTTAAACTATTAATATATAATTCTAATGATCACAACAATCATTCAGGGACTTGTTAATAGCAATTGATAAAGTAACATTAAAACCTCTGTTAAAGGGAAGCTCTATTGTTCACCATTTTAGTGAAATCACAATGCAGAGAGGCAGGTCCACACAAATAGACCCAATAAATTTATTTTTTTAACATCTTTATTGGAGTATAATTATTTACAATGGTGTGTTAGTTTCTGCTGTATAAAAAAGTGAATCAGCTATATGTGTACATATATCATCATATCTCCTCCCTCTTGTGACTCCCTCCCACCCTTCTAGGTAGACACAAAGCACCAAGCTGATCTCCCTGTGCTATGTGGCTGCTTCCCACTAGCTATCTAGTTTACATTTGTAGTGTATATGTGTCCATGCCACATTCTCACTTCGTCCCAGCTTACCCTTCCCCTCCCTGTGTCCTCAAGTCCATTCTCTATGTCTGCATATTTATTCCTGTCCTGCTCCTAGGTTCTTCAAAACCAATTTTTTTTTTTTTAGATTCCATATATATGTGTTAGCATACGGTATTTGTTTTTCTCTTTCTGACTTCACTCTGTATGACAGTCTCTAGGTCCATCCACCCCACTACAAAAAACTCAATTTCATTGCTTTTCATTGTTGAGTAATATTCCATTGTATATATGTGCCACATCTTTAACCATTCATCTATCGATGGCCACTTAGGTTGCTTTCATGTCCTGGCTATCATAAATAGAGATGCAATGAACATTGTGGTACATGACTCTTTTTGAATTATGGTTTTCTCAGGGTATATGCCCAGTAGTAGGATTGCTGGGTTGTATGGTAGTTCTAGTTTTAGTTTTTTAATGAACCTCCATACTGTTCTCCATAGTGGCTGTATCAATTTACATTCCCACCAACAGTGCAAGAGTGTTCCCTTTTCTCCACACCCTCTCCAGAATTTGTTGTTTGTAGATTTTTTGATGATGGCCATTCTGACCGGTGTGAGGTGATACCTCATTGTAGTTTTGATTTATATTTCTGTAATGATTAGTGATGTTGAGCACACTGTCATGTGTTTATTGGCAATCTGTATATCTTTGGAGAAATGTCTATTTAGACCTTCAGCTCATTTTTGAATTGGGTTCTTTGTTTTTTTGATATTGAGCTGCATGAGCTACTTGTATATTTTGCAGATTAATCCTTTGTCAGTTGCATCGTTTGCAGATATTTTCTCCCATTCTGTGGGTTGTTCTTTCATCTTGTTTAGGGCTTCCTTTGTTGTGCAAAAGCTTTTAAGTTTCATTAGTTCCCATTTGTGTATTTTTCTTTTTATTTCCATTTCTCTAGGAGGTGGGTCAAAAAGGAGTTTGCTATGATTTATATCATACAGTGTTCTGCCTATGTTTTCTGCTAAGAGTTATATAGTGTCTGGCCTTACATTTAAGTCTTTAATCCATTTTGAGTTTATTTTTGTGTATGGTGTCAGGGAGTGTTCTAATTTCATGCTTTTACATTTCCCAGCACCACTTATTGAAGAGGCTATCTTTTCTCCATTGTATATTCTTGACTCCTTTATCAAATATAAGGTGACCATATGTGCGTGGGTTTATCTCTGGGATTTCTATCCTGTTCCATTGATCTATATTTCTGTTTTTGTGCCAATACCATACTGTATTGATTATTGTAGCTTTGTAGTATAGTCTGAAGTCAGGGAGCCTGATTCCTCCAGCTCCATTTTTTTTTTCTCAAGATTCTTTTTGGCTATCCGGGGACTTTTGTGTTTCTATACAAATTGTGAAATGTTTTGATCTAATTCTGTGAAAAATGCCAGTGGTAGTTTGATAGGGATTGCCTTGAATCTGTAGATTGCTTTGGGTAGTAGAGTCATTTTCACAATGTTGATTCTTCCAATCCAGGAACATGATGCATCTCTCCATCTGTTTGTGTCATCTCTGATTTCTTTCATCAGTGTCTTATAGTTTTCTGCATACAGGTTTTTGTCTCCTTGGGTAGATTTATTCCTAGGTATTTTATTCTTTTTGTTGCAATGGTAAATGGGAGTGTTTACTTAATTTCTCTTTCAGATTTTTCATCATTAGTGTATAGGAATGCAAGATATTTCTATGCATTAATTTTGTATCCTGCTACTTTACCAGTTTCATTGTTTAGCTGTAGTAGTTTTCTGGTAGCATCTTTAGGATTCTCTATGTATAATATCATGTCATCTACAAACAGTGAAGGTTTTACCTCTTCTTTTCCAATTTGGATTCCTTTTATTTCTTTTTCTTCTCTGATTGCTGTGGCTAAAACTTTCAAAATTTTGTTGAATAATAGTGGTAAGAGTGGGCAGTCTTGTCTTGTTCCTGATTTTAGTGGAAATGATTTCAGGTTTTCACCATTGAGAACGATGTTGGCTGTGTGTTTGTCATATATGGCCTTTATTATGTTGAGGAAAGTTCTCTCTGTGCCTACTTTCTGCAGGGTTTTCATCATGAATGGGTGTTAAATTTTTCTGCCTCCATTGATCACATGTTTTTTTCCTTCAATTTGTTAATATGGTTTTTCACATTGATTGATTTGTGTATATTGAAGAGTCCTTGCATTACTGGGATAAACCTCACATGGTCATGGTGTATGATACTTTAATGTACTGTTGGATTCTGTTTGCTAGTATTTTGTTGAGGATTTTTGCATCTATGTTCATCAGTGATACTCACATGTAGTTTTCTTTGTGACATCTTTATCTGGATTTGGATTTGGTATCAGGGTGATTGTGGCCTCATAGAACGAGTTTGAGTGTGTTCCTCCCTCTGCTATATTTTGGAAGTTTTGAAACGAATAGGTGTTAGATATTCTCTAATAGTTTGAAAGAATTCACCTGTGAAGCCATCTGGTCCTGGGCTTTTCTTTGTTGGAAGATTTTTAATCACAGTTTCAATTTCAGTGTATGTGATTGGCCTGTTTATATTTTCTATTTCTTCCTGGTTCAGGCACAGAAGGTTGTGCTTTTCTAAGAATTTCTCCATTTCTTCCACGTTGTCCATTTTGTTGGCATATAGCTGCTTGTAGTAATCTCTCATGATCCTTTCCATTTCTGCAGTGTCAGTTGTTACTTCTCCTTTTTCATTTCTAATTCTGTTGATTTGAGTCTTCTCCCTTTTTTTCTTGATGTGTCTGGCTAATGGTTTATCAATTTTGTTTATCTTCTCAAAGAAACAGCTTTTAATTTTATTGATCTTTGCTATTGTTTCCTTTATTTCTTTTTCATTTATTTCTCATCTGATGTTTATGATTTCTTTCCTTATGCTAACTTTTTTTGTTCTTCTTTCTCTAATTGCTTTAGGTGTAAAGTAATGTTGTTTATTTCAGATGTTTCTTGTTCTTTGAGGTAGGAATATATTACTATAAACTTCCCTCTTAGAATTGCGTTTGCTGCATCCCATAGGTTTTGGTTGGTCGTGTTTTCATTGTTATTTGTTTCTAGGTATTTTTTGATTTCCTCTTTGGTTTCTTCAGTGATCTCTTGATTATTTAGTATCATATTGTTTAGCCTCCATGTGTTTGTATTTTTTACAGATATTTTCCTGTAATTGATATCTAGTCTGGTAGTGTTGTGGTCAGAAAATATACTTGATACAATTTCAATTCTCTGAAATTAAGGCTTGGTTTGTGACCTAAGATATGATCTATCCTGGAGAATGTTCCATGAGCACTTGAGAAGAAAGTGTATTCTGTTGTTTTTGGATGAAATGTCCTATAAATATCAATTAAGTCCATCTTGTTTACTCTATCATTAAAAACTTGTGTTTCCTTATTTGTTTTCATTTTGGATGATATGTCCATTGGTGAAGGTGGGGTGTTAACGTCCCCTACTATGATTGTGTTACTGTTGATTTCCCCTTTTATGGCTGTTAATATTTGCCTTATATATTGAGGTGCTCCTAGGTTAGGTGCATAAATATTTACAATTGTTATACCTTCTTCTTGGATTGATCCCTTGATCATTATGTAGTTTGTCTCTTGTAATAGTCTCTATTTTAAAGTCTCTTTTGTCTGACATGAGAATTGCTACTCCAGCTTTCTTTTGATTTCAATTTGCATGGAATATCTTTTTCCATCCCCTCACTTTCAATCTGTATGTGTCCCTAGGTCTGAAGTGGGTCTCTTGTTGACATATCATATATATGGGTCTTGTTTTTGTATACATTCAGCCAGTCTATGTCTTTTGGTTGGAGCAGTTAATCCATTTACATATAAGGTAGTTATCAATATATATATGTTCCTTTTACCATTTTCTTAAGTGTTTTGGGTTTGTTATTGTAGGTCTTTTCCTTCTCTTGTGTTTGCTGCCTAGATAAGTTCCTTTAGCATTTGTTGTAAAGCTGGTTTGGTGATGCTGAATTCTCTTAGCTTTTGCTTGTCTGTAAAGGTTTTAATTTCTCCATCAAATCTGAATGAGATCCTTGCTTGGTACAGTAATCTTTGTTGTAGGATTTTCCCTTTCATCACTTTAAAAATGTCCTGCCACACTCTTCTTGCTTGCAGAGTTTCTGCTGAAAAATCAGCTGTTAACCTTTTTGGGATTCCCTTGTATTTTATTTGTTGTTTTTCCCTTGCTGCTTTTAATATTTTTTCTTTGTATTTAATTTCTGATAGTTTGATTAACATATGTCTTGTTTTATTTTTCTCCTTGAATTTATCCTGTAAGGGACTCTCTGCACTTCCTGAACTTGACTGAGTACTTCCTTTCCCATATTAGGGAATATTTCAACTATAATCTCTTCAAATATTTTCTCAGTCCCTTTCTATTTCTCTTCTTCTTCTGAGATCCCTATAATTCAAATGTTGGTTAGTTTAATGTTGTCCCAGAGGTTTCTGAGAGTGTCCTCGATTCTTTTCATTCCTTTTTCTTTTTTCTGCTGTGCAGTATTTATTTCCACTATTTTATCTTCTAGGTCACTTATCCATTCTTCTGCCTCAGTTATTCTGCTATTGATTCCACCTAGAGAATTTTTAATTTCATTTATTGTGTTTTTCAACATTGTTTGTTTGCACTTTAGTTCTTCTAAGTCCTTGTTAAATGTTTCTTGTATATTCTCCATTTTATTTCCAAGATTTTGCATCATCTTTACTATCATTACTCTGAATTCTTTTTCAGGTAGACTGCTTATTTCCTCTTCATTTGTTTGGTCTGGTGGATTTTTATCTTGCTCCTTCATCTGCTGTGTATTTCTCTGTCTTCTCACTTTGCTTAACTTACTCTGCTTGGGGTCTCCTTTTTGCAGACTGCAGGTTCATAGTTCCCGGTTTTTTTTGGCATCTGCCCCACTGGCTAAAGTTGGTCCAGTGAGTTGTGTACGCTTCTTGGTGGAGGGTACTGGTGCCTGTTTTTTGGTGAATGAGACTGGATCTTGTCTTTCTGGTGAGCAGGACTGCATCCGGTGGTATGTTTTTGGGTGTCTGTTAACTTATTATGATTTTAGACAGCTTCTCTGCCTAAAGCTGTGGAGCTGTGTTTCTGTCTTGTTAGTTTCTTGTTATGGGGTGTCCAGCCCTGTCACTTGCTGGTCGTTGAGTAGAGCTGGGTCTTTGCATTGAGATGGAGATCTCTGGGAGAGCTTTCGCTGTTTGATATTATATGGGGCTGGGAGGTCTCTGGTTTTCCAATTTCCTGAACATGGCTCTCCCATCTAAGAGGCTCAGGTCTGACACCAGGCCGTAGCACCAAGACCCTGTCAGCCATGGCTCCCAGTAGGAAGCTCAGTGCCTCTGCCATCAGCCAATGAACCAGCAGTTTAAAGGCTATAGCCACACGGATGGTGAAGGACACGGCAGCTTGGCTCAGGACACTAGCTGGGGTGGCAGCTGGCCCCCAGTAAAAATTTAAGTGGCCTAAGGTCACATTAAAAATTCAGAGTTAATATCTATATTTTTGATGGCTATTATAAAAGTAAAGATAAAAGTTTTGTTTGTTTTTTTCTGTTTTGTATTATTTTTTAAGAGCCACAAAGTTGGTTTTTCCTCCTTTGTTCAGCAGCATCAGTATATACAGTACATTAATCTCAACCTTCAGGAGCCAGATCAAGAAATATATATAAAAGCTGATGAATTTTTTTTTTACCTGTCATATAGGTATATCTATACCAGTTCCTTGATAGTATTTTATGTCAAGGACTATATAGTGTTGCACAGTCTTGGACTGATAAATGACTCAAAAAGTGTACTTATACTACACTTGTCATTATTTCAACCTAAAAAACTATAGGATTGAATGTTTTGTGAGTATCCACTGCCCTTAGTCAACAGCAGTATTATTTGTACCTCTGTTTAACCCTTTTAAAGCTGTGAAATATTGTATAACTAACTGTGTCCCAAGAAAGCCTGAAGCCAATGCCATTTTAAACTGATTCCATCTTCATTTCATATAATATACAAATTAAAAATCCTCCTCCTTATTCATAGCTACTGAATAAACTATAGTTTCCATGGCCAATGCTGCTGATTTCAATTATTACCTCATTGTGATGTTAGAATGGTAACTTGGACATATTTTCTGAAATAAAATTATACTTAAGTCGACTATGATTAAAGTTTTGTAGTAAATATAATCCATTTTTAAAATTTGTATTCACAAACAGTAAAAATTTCACTTGTAATACATAAAAATAAAGTTTTTATGTAGCTTTATTTTATTTTTTAAATATCAGTTAAGGAGATAAAAATTACTAAAAATAATTGTACCAGAAAATTATGGATCAATAATCAAAATTATCTATTGGCAGAAAAGTGTCAAGAGTATGTGGTCTCAGCAAACAAACAAACAAACTTGAAGTCAGTGAGATTTATCTTCTGACTTTGATTTGCAGTCTGGAGAAGGACACATCATTTGGAGTCCCCTTGACTGGATTTCTTCACCTTAAAATATATGTCACTATAATATCTATCATCTTCCACACAAGGATAATATAATATTTAATGAGAGTACTTGTAAAAAGTATTTTGAGTGCTTAGAGGAAAAACATTTTATTAACCCAAAAACTTGCCCTTAAGGCTCGAACAAGCAAGTCATAATGTAAAAATAATCAGTTTTGTTTACAAATTTATTACATGTATTTTAAAGTGCCATATTCTTAAAACAGAAGAACAAAAAGAAGTTTCTTTTGAGAAGTATAGCTATCAACTCCTCTTATAGTATAATATCAGGATAGAAGAATATAAGAAAGAATGTATATATGTGTAACTGAGTCACTTTGCTGTACAGCAGATATTAATGAAACATTGTAAATCAACTATATTTCAATAAAAAAATAAAAAGTAAAAAACATAAAAAAATTAAAAATTATTTTAGCATAATATTAATGACTAATAATAATACACAGCATTTCCAAAGTAAGCAAATAACACAATATTATAATAAATTTGGGTATTAAAAGTAAATCATTTGTTAACAGAATAATTAATACTATAAATCAGTGGCTTTGTTTAATTTCAGTAAGTTCATTGAATACAAAATTTTTGTTAGAGTTGAAGATCCACAGAAAGGTGCTGATTAGTGAGTGATTAGATTTAAGAGCCACATCTCAGCATTGAGATAAAAGGATGGCAATTTGTAGATAGTCATATATCTTTTTCTTTTATTTTTCAGTTTTTCAGCTAATTCACATAAAATTCCAAGAAAATTTAGATCTCTGAAATTTATCCTCTATAGCTGCTGTTGTTGCTGATGTCAACCTATATCTTTCCTTTTACTCACCAAGGGAGAATTAGTACTGCACCTACATTTAGAGGTATATGGACTATTCTAAAGGTCAGTAAGAAAGTTGACTAAAATAAGAGTAATTTCGACTGTTTGATATAAAAGTCAAAGTTTTAGATTATTTTAATTTTAAGACCTTGAGAGATGACCTGTTTCAATGACATGCCTAAGTCATGTCAAGACTATGTTTCATTACGTGTTGTATTATTATTTTTCCAAAAGCTCTACAAAAATGGCAACACCATTAGCAGTGATGGAATATGTACAATTTCTGTATAACTCTTACCTTCACTCATATAAGCCTCATTTCTTCCTTTGATCTTCTACATAAATATTCTCCTTGAATACTTGAAAATAGCACTTTATCATGCTGTTCTGAGCTACACATACTCAATTATTTTATAATCTATAATTTCTTATATAAACATCTAAAGTTTTATACTTTTTCCAGTTTAATTGTGTTTTATTCATGCCAAAACTCCTGTGGTAAAAGAAGAAGCCCTCATAACAAAGCAACATGCATGGCAAAATTGTAAAAGAAAAAAAAATCTACCACATAGGTTTTCATCTTATATGGCTCAAGGCTACTTTTTTTAAGAAAATTTATTTTTTAATATATTTTTAAAGAGATCTAAAACTATGTGCTTAGTAAGTTACTATCCAAAAATTTATATTCTTTGACATTTTGGATAAATTGAAAACATTTCAAATAAATTATTCAATTTAAAAAAGTCTTTGGAAATTAAATAAAGATATTGAAATACATATAACCATTTCAAAATAATTATCATTTTTCATATTTTGTCAGCAAAATGTTTCATATATGTGTATATATATGTATATATTTATATATATATTTTTCCAGAAATCATGTTTATTTGAATTTCAATGTACAGCAAATTTTGTCATGGCTATATTCATTTATCATTAAGAAAATGGATGTTTATAGATATAATTGGAATAAAATATACATCTAATTTGTGCATAGTCAATATTATTTTACATTCTTATGTGTTCATGAATTTTAAAATATGTAAATATGAGTATAAGAGTTTTAGGTGATGGGAATATGGTTTAAGGCATTGTCATAGTATCATAGTAGAACTACAATATAGAATCAATTGAGGTAATGACAAATATTTTGCACCTTTTTTTTTTCTAATATTAAAAACTGTTTACCTGCTGGAAATGGAATGAAAATTCACTAGATCTCTACAGACATAAACTTAGTAATCAGACTTTCTAACTCAAATCCAGGTAACAAATTACTGATATAGGGGATGATAATATCTTTGATGCAGAGTCGCTGTAAAGATCAAGTGGGATGCCATATATGTAATTTTCTAGGACAATATTGGACACGAGTATGCATTTAATTGTGCTGGATATTTTAAAAATCTTAGCTTCCTTTTTTCTATACTTCCTAATGACCCATAATCCTCAGATGTGATAGAAATGAAAAGTTACTGTCTAACAGCCACTTCCTTTCTTCTTCAGCAATGGCATCCCTGAAATTTAGCTGACCAAGAAAATGTCCAGAATAAGGACTAAACTGCTAGCCCTCTTTTAACTAGCTGTGGCCATGTGACTACACGTGGTCAAAGAGATGTAGAAAATAAAGGTGGTATATACAGTTTCTGAGGTGTATATTTGTGGGAGGAGTTTTCTTTCTTCTCTCTTCTTCTGCCTGGTTGGAATGCAGATATAATGGCTGAAACTGCTGCAGTCAAGTTGACACATAGTGTTGAAACTATATTTTAGTGAAGACAAAACAATAAAGCAAGAGTTTTTCTACAAGGAAGTATTAAAATAATATATCTTGGGAAACTAGGGCCACTCATGCTAGTGTTGGTATCATCAGGTTAAAGCTTTCTTCTCTTCTAATGTCATTTTGGGTACTTTATGCATAATGATTGTCAACTTCCTATCAATCACTCTAAGGTAAAATGTGTCTGTTTTCAATGAGCTTTACTTACAGACATATAGCATCTAGGTGGATTTCCTTTTCTTATACTCTCAAACATAAATAATGTCTTAGACAATGTGGGCAGCTTTAATAGATTATTACAGACTGGGTGGCTTAAACAACAAACATTTATATCTCACAATTTTGAGGTTTGAGAAGTCCAAATTCAAGGTGCCAGTAGATCCAGTGTCTAGTGAGAATACACATCTTAGTTTGCAGATGGTCATCTTCATGATGTATCCTCACATGGCAGAGGGCAGAAAGAGAGATAATGCTTTTTTATCTCTTTTCATAACAGCACTAATCCCATTCATGAGGGGTCCACCTTCATCACATAATTAGCTTCCAAAGGCTGCACTTCCTAATACCATCACACATTAAGGGTTAAGATTTCAATATATGAATTATGAATTTTGGGGGGACACAAATATTCAGTCCATAGCACATGAAACTTGAAGACTACAAATTTCTGAAGAAAACCCAATGCATAACATTAAAAACAAACAAACAAAACAAAAAAAGAAATTCTGATTCTGAGGGAAATAAGACTATCTAATGGAGCAAAATATAACCTTAAAAAATTGATTAGTGTCCTGAGTGAGATTAGAAAAGATTCTGACTATCCATAAAGGTAATTTCATAAAAAGTAACAGACAAAAAAATCTTGAAATGCTCTTTAGAATTTAAAAAAGTTAGAAGTATTGAGGAAATCTTCCAGAATAAGAGCCAACAGTCATGGGAAGTATGAAAGGAAAGATAAAATACTTAAAAGTTTAATTCGAGGCATGAAACATCCAAATAACACACTTTATAAATAGAGAAAAGAGTTTAAAAAAAGAGAGAAATAATGATTAAATTGGTAAAATCAGAAACTATTCTAAAGACAAGAGCTTTTAATTCGAGGAGCCCATCAAATGGGAAGGAAGATGAGGAGTAGAGACTCACACCTGACAAATGATAGTAAGAATTTAGGATACCAAGAAAGGGGAGATACATGTAAAGAATCACAATGACAAAATGAATGACATAAACATCAAGCCATTTCTCAATCAAAACTTCTGTGTCATCTGAAATTTCATTTGCTATACAAACTAGATTGTTAGTTATTAGTGTTTTCTTCTTAAGAAAATATTTTTTCATAGATTTGCTTTAAGTGAAGTAGTAGGCATTTTTCAAAAGTCTGTGAAAACTATCATATATATTAAACAGAAAACCAATTTGGTATTAGAATTTGTTCTTGTATCAATTTGGATTTGACAAGGCAGTAGACCTGCTATGAATTATGTGGACTATGGAATTTATCAGAGGGTATAGAATTTTGAAGTCAATTAAAAAATACTATGAGAGATTATTGCATCTGTATCTGGTGGATGTCCTGAAGTTGCTGTAGAACAGCAGGCTGGTAGTCAATAAGAAAAGCCCTGAGTGAAGCAAGGGAGAGTGAGGATAAAGTAGAGTTCTTGAAGATAAAATGGAAACTGTATCTTTCACCCATCACTTCCAACCTCAGTGATGAGAGTTCCTGCACCATCTGTAGACTTTGCCTCAGTGGTACATGTCAATACTTCTCAACCTGTCCCAGGTTGAAGACAGGCAATCCAATGGAATCTGGAGGAATTTCACCCAGCTGCTTCACAATGCCCCAAGGTGAGACAGCAGATCAGGGTCAACAGAGTGAATTTCAATAGTGTCTGATGCCTTACACTGAACTTCAGAAAAATGGTACTGTCTCACTCTGCCTTCCAACTCTCGCCTAACATGGGACCATCCAGGGAAGGAGATTTGGAGAATAGTTCAACAAAGCTAGGTTGAACCAGTACCCAAAACAAAATATTTGGACTCTATAAAGTTGTGACACTAGGCTTAAAAACTTAGCCTAATAGAGGAAATAAGACATGGTTTGCAAGAATTATAATATAAACTAGATTGTGATATGCTACACACTATCAGAATCTCACACCCCCAGTGTCTTATGGCATTAAAGATCATCAGCTTCTTTCTCAGTTCTGAAGCAAGTTGTTTTTTTTTTTGGCTTCCACTTGAGGGATCTCAGTTCTCCAACCAGAGATTGAACCCCCAGGCCACGGCAGTGAAAGCCCAGAATCCTAACCACTAGGACACCAGGGAACTCCCGAGAAAGTTTTTTTTATAGATTGAAATTATTTATATCCATCTTTTTCAAAGTTGACTTGTGGTATTTTCATCAGCCAATCCCTCACTTTTTTAAAATTTTTATTTATTTTTTTTTGTTAATGGCAACAACTAAAACTAGAGAAGGACAGACTAAAATCTCTGACTGAAATCTGACTTGTGAAACATTTTTGAGGAAATTGATTTAATATGTGTTCATGACTCTGATTTGTGGAAGTCACTGCAAGCCCATCCATAAAGGATAAGGCCAAGGACACAAGTTTCACTGCAAGACATTCATGGTAAAGTCCTGCTGATTCATAGGAGTAAGAAGGCTTTCATTTCTCCTAAGTTACTGCCAGTCAAGGCCAGTATTACTTAGCCTTGAAATCAAGAACCATGGGGATCAAATAAATGCCTTGGTGCCAATAATCAGGATGCTTTTGGAAACTTGGAATGTTAATTACAGAGTTGAACTATTCTTTACAGCATGTAAGCACTTTTTAACTCCTGTGACACCACTATAAATTTGTTTATCTATAACCATAATTTAAAAATTGCTCTTTTACTTGGCAGATTCCAAATAAAATTTGGTAACTGGTTTATTGAACAGTTTGAACTCAGTAGGGCACAAACATGAAAATCAACTGGCATATTCCAAGTGACTATAATGTGCCAAACTCCATTAGGAGGTGATGTGAGTTATATGAAAATGAATTAGACTTGACCCCAGTTCCAGAGAATTTAGTTTAATAGAGAAAATAAGGTATGAGTTGCAACAATTGTATATAGTCATTATGATCACCATTTAAAAATTTACTCTTTTAACCTAATAAAGGAATAAATGACAACATTTTATGGTGAAAATATGTATATGTTTAAGGAACTTGTTTAATATTATATTTTTACCAATAGAAAGCTCAGGTACACAGGTTATCTACAAATAATTCTTATTCATTAATGGGAACACACAGTTTTAAAACTGAAAAGAAATTAAATTTTAAAGAAGTCATCTTTTGTATAAATTCATGCAGCTAATCAATGCAAGAATCAAGAGTTAAATCCAGAGATCCTGATATCCAGATTGATACCTTTTTTCATTAAATAATTTTCAAAATATGTTTTCAAACTGTATGATTATACAGCTTCATTTACATGAAATATGTACACATATCCAAAATATGTAAACCTATAGACACAGAAAGTAGATTCATGGTGCCAGGGGATGGGGGGGAAAGGGGAAATGGAGAGTGACTGTTTAATGAGTACAGGGTTTGTTTGTTTGTTTGTTTGAGGGAGTGATGAAAATGTTTTGGATCTAGCTAGTGGTGTTGGTTGAAAATTGAATGTACTAAATGACAATGGATTGTTCACATTAAAATGGTTAATTGTATGTTATGTGAAGTTTACCTCATTAGAAAACCCTAGAAAATGATAACGTATATCTAACATAAGGTAGGAATTAAATTGGTGCAGCTATTATAGAAAAAAGTATGGAGGTTCCTCAAAAAATTAAAAATTGAACTACTATATGATCCAGCAATTCCACTTCTGTTCATATAAACAAAGAAAACAAACTGGGTATCTTGAAGAGTGTGCTGCACTCCCATGTTTATTGCAGCATTATTCACAACAGCCAAGGCATGGAAACAACCTAAGTGTCCATTAGTGGATGAATGGATAAAGACCATATAAATACATAAATAGTGGTAAATATAAAAATATAAATAGTAATATTCCATCCTATATATATATATATATATGGGATGGAATAGTACTAGTATATTATTACATATTATTCAGCCATAACAAGAAGGAAATCCTGCCATTTTCAACAAATGGACAAACCTGGAGGGCATTACACTAAGTGAAATAATCCAGGCTGAGAAAAACAAATATTGTATCATATTACTTATATGTGGAATCTAAAAGAAAAAAAAGTTTTTAAATGTTTATTTTATAGAAAGAGAAAATAAAAAGGTGGTTACCAGGGCTGGGGGAAGGGAGAAATGGGATGATATAGGTCAAAGGGTGAAAACTTTCAGTTATAAGAAAAATAAATTCTGAGGATCTATTTACAGCATGGTGACTATAGTTAATAATATGGTATAGTATTCTTTGAAGTTGCTGAGAGTAGATCTTAAGCATTCTTACCACAAAATAAAGTTAATTATGTGAGATGCTGAATGTTTTAAGTATCTTGATCTTGGTAATTATTCCACAATGTATATGTGTATCAAATTATCACGTTGTGCACTTTAAATATATACAAATATTTCTGTCAATTATTCTTCAATAAAGTTTAGAAAATCCTACAAATAAAAAGAGCATAGATATCTGTGACACATTTTAATATGTATTTTTTGTCCTATAATCTTAGTGACAGATTCTGGACTTTCAAAAGTATTGTTCTTTTGAAAGATATGAAGTCAAATAATATTTATATAAGCTACTGTAAATTTTAACAAAAATAATATGAACATTTATGATAAAAGAGCTGAGAGGAAGACTCAGATGCTGTTAACTTGGCAAGTCTGCTCTTAGAGGAAATTATTTAAAAGGAAAAAAAAAACAAAATATAGTTCAGAAGACACCTAAGACACTAAACCATAAATTAGGAAGGTTTGGCAAAAGGAGATTCACCTGGAGTTTCCCACAGGAGGAAGCCCAAAGATATTCTTGAAGCTCCTCGTGATAGAAAATGCTTAATGATACACACTGCTCAGAGGAGTGAGGCTCACCAGGAAAAGCAAATTGTAAACCACTTGTTTACAGCAAGGGAACTAAGCCCATCCATTGGATGGTAGGAGCTTACTTGGACTAGGTTTAGCTGCGAGAAACAGTGTAGGGGGATGCAAACCAAGGAATAATATTAATCTATCCCTCTGGCACTAGGGAGAAGAGAAAGTTCATTGTGAACAATAGCAATCTTCCCATCTCTGTTATCCAGGGAGATTAAAAATTAATGAACCCACAGGCAAAAAATCTTTGGCCATGAGGGGAATGCTTGTTAGCTTGGAACACTGTTCTTGACATGAATCTCTAAATCACCAGTCCTTCAGCTATGAGTAATCCCAAAGAAATCAATACAGAACCTGAATGCTACCAAAAAAAGAGGAGGAAAGTAAAAGATAAACATGACAGATGACTATCAAATAGAAGAAATATATGTTGCCAAGGAAAAGATAAAAATTGCAGCCAATTATTTTTGGAACATTTTTAAAACACATTTAATGAAGCAATTGAAGCAAGATCGAAAGCATAATGATAAAAACTCAGGGGAGAGATAGAAAGGTACAAGAAGATAAAAGGTGAGCTGGAATAGCTCAGGCAGTAAGAATAAAAGGGAATACAAATGACCCTTGAACAACTCAGTGGGGGTAGGGATGGCGGAGTGGTGGTTAGGGTTACAGACCTTCTGAGCAATTGAAAATCTGCATAAAACTAACAGTCAACTCTGCATATCCACACTTCCTCCATATTTGCAGTTCTGCATCCACGGATTCAACTAACCTCAGATGGTGCAGTACAGTAGTATTTACTATGGAAAAAACTTTGCATATAAGTGGACACACACAGTTCAAACCTGTGTTGCTCAAAGGTCAAATGTACACCACCAGTCTCCCTTGAGAGTCTTAAGATGAGGCATTCTTTTAAATGATGTGGGGTGTTGCTATTTTGGGGATGACATATTCAGAGGAGAGGATGCTTATGAACCCTGCCTTTACACTGCTTTCTTAAGATGCTCCATGAAGGTGTGAGGTATCATCAGGTCTGGAAATCATTCTAGGCGTTTGTACTTGGGTCTTATTTAAACCCTTTTAGTGACCTCATCTTTATTTTAGACATACATCAGGCACAATGACAATTTTAATCTCTTTGACAATTCATCACATAGAGATAAATATAAGTATGTCACTGAGATTAAGACAATTTTATAGGCATTTTGGAAAGAAAGGTACAATTTTTTTCCTGGCTTTTTGAAAAAGTTTGACTAAAATGTTTGTCTTTTAGAAGCAACCATCTGGGCACAAGGTATTTAGAAGGAGGTTTTGAGAACATTTTCAGTCTGTCTATAGGGTATAAAATTGGAGGATACAGTGATACTTTCTGTGCTGGGTATTTGAAACATGGACGTTTATTGTGTTTTTTACTTATCCAAATCTATGTAGCAAAGAAATACTCCCAGATGTTTTGAACACAGCCACATTTCTGAGAGCACTCTAGGTGCATGAAAAGCATTCATAAAAAACTAGATCACTTTCATAAATTGATGTTATAACATCGTAAGTGTACCCAAGCATAAGATATTGCTAAAAAGTTAATGTTTCTCTGTCTCAGCATATTTTTAACATTTATTGAAGAATGAGAGAAAATATCTTTAACACTTATTCCATTCATTAAAAGAAAGAAAAAAGCTATCTTATCAAACAAAAATGACTTGAGATAAACAGGAACTAAGAATATAATAACATTAATCAACACAGATAAAGCATCAGAAATACACCATTGTTCTCCTTTATATTAGAAAAATTAAAGAACTAAAAAGACACATAGCCTATTAAAGTTTAATCTCCCTTTCTTTTTCTTTCACACTTGCTATGCTTTTTCCTGTGGAAAGACAGAAAAAGTAATGCAAAAGAGCAATTTGCTAGGTTGGAAGAATTAAATTGATAGGTTCTAAGAACTTAAGAGACAAATCAATGCAGTGCATCATTTCCAATCCTGTGACCACTTTGTTTTGAACTGAACTCTTCTTTTTTCTTTGCCACAGTTTTCTCAGCATTTTCCACTGGGAGATTGCTGTTTTATTAATAAAATATAGCTTGCATATAAACACAGAGAATAAACATAAATTCAGTAATTTTCCTCTACAAAGCAGTAGTTGAAAACTCTTGTGGGGTAACAGCATTCTAATCTGGTAGCACAAACATGCTTTATGACTGCAGAATTCTTCATTGGACGTGTTATTTATTCACACCATTATGGTTATCTTTTACCTCAATGGGTGCAGTCACTCATTTATTCATTAAATAATAAAGAACCAAATAGAAATTCAGATAAAAGGCAAAATTTATGAAAGCTTATAGGAGAGTGGGATAACGTTCAATTAAATCAGAGTGTGATATGAGTTTGACAAGCACAGGGATCAGAAAACACAAGTTAAATCCAGCCCACGGTGTTTCTGTATGACCCAAAAGATTAAAATGATTTTTACATTTTTAAATAGTTGAAAAATATTGAAAAAGAAAAGTGCTATTACATAATGCATGAAAAGTATGTGAAATTCAAATGTCACTCTTAATACATACATTTTTATCTTTTTTTTTTTTTTAAAGAAGATGTTGGGGGTAGGAGTTTATTAATTAATTTTTTTCTGTGTTGGGTCTTCATTTCTGTGCGAGGGCTTTCTCTAGTTGCAGTGGACCACTCTTCATCGCGGTGTGCGGGCCTCTCACTATCGCGGCCTCTCTTGTTGCGGAGCACAGGCTCCAGACGCGCAGGCTCAGTAGTTGTGGCTCACAGGCCTAGTTGCTCCGCGGCATGTGGGATCCTCCCAGACCAGGGCTCGTACCCGTGTCCGCTGCATTAGCAGGTAGATTCTCAACCACTGCGCCACCAGGGAAGCCCCCATTTTTATCTCTTGAAAGTTTATCATTGTATTGTCTATGGCTGTTTTAGTGCTATGACCAGTTGAGTTGAGTGGTGGCAATAGAAATCATAGGGCAGGCAAAGCTTAAAATATTTACTCTCTGGCCCTTTACAGAAAAAAGTTTTCTGATCCCTGGACTAGAGGAACACAGGATAGCATGGAATTAATATGAGCGACTCTGCTGGAGTGGTCAAACAGGCAGAGTACATAAAGATGTCCTTTAACAAAATAAGCATTCATGTTCTATCAAGGGAAACCAAAAAAAAAAAAAAATTATGCTTGGCACTTTAAATTCTGAACATGGCCCACAAGAATTTCTGATGGCCCTGCATTGATAGTGATACCTTGCCATTTAATTACATTGTACTTTGCCCTGAAATCCTTAGAAACTAGTGGTGGTTCTGCCCCTAACCCAGAAACAAAATAAGAAATTAACTGGGATTGTAAAATGGAATCTCCACTCACCCCCTTTTCAACAAAGGGCAGGTAACTTTGGAAGAGAGAAGTGTTTTCGCAAAGTTCTTCCTAAATCCTCTGCCCAGGATCCTCTTCTACAATATTTCCGAAGAAAACCTCTGTGTGCCAGAGATAAGCAGTAAAACAAGAATGTGATAAACAGACTTTCACTAAAGGTCCTTTACAGGGAAAGCAAAATTTTAAACAAAAACAACAAAAAAAATCCCCAAACGTTATCTTTACCATATTTTTCCTTGTTCTATCTCATATATTTTTAATATAGAATCATACCAATAAAATAAATAAGCAATGCTATAAAAAGATTTAAGTTGTGAATATTAAATAAAAATACCTCTATATGAACACAGTACTATACTCATTATTTTAACCATTACATGAGGCACGCAGGGGCCCGATATCAATCCCTGGTCAGGGAACTAGATCCGGCATGCATGCTGCAACTAAGAAGCCTGCATGCCGCAACTGAAGATCATGCATGCTGCAGCTAAGACCTGGCACAGCCAAAAAAAAATAGATAAAATTAAAAATAAATAAATAAATATTTTTTAAAAGGTTATATTTGATTCAATCACTATTCCTATAACCTTCTCTTTCTCTTCTCCTTTTGAGGTTTAATTATTATTCCATAAATAGAGAATTTACATGCTATGTATATGAGAATATATTTTTCTAGAACATGATTCTAAATATAATTATTTCACAAACTTTAGAAAAACTCTTTTCCTTCTTTTACACTCCTGTGATATATCTAAGCATAGTGGCATCCACTCATGAAAGAGCTAAGACTAGGCAAGATTACGTTGACTCCAGGTGTCTAAAACATGAACTGAGTTCGGTTAGTTTGATCTTTACATCAAACAAGCACATAACAATATAGAAAATACCATCTGGCTGAGCTAGGATCACTCTTGTCAGTAAAGGAATACATAATATATTGGGGGGAAAGACAAACAAAAACAAACACAAAAGGTTTTCAGGGAAACAAGTATTTTCCACATTACTTGTGTTAGTTTTCCATTTGATAAGGTGAAAACATTACTAGAAGTTATATAAAATAGATTAATGTTGTCTGACTAATGGCCATTTTTGTAGCATAACTATGAATCAAAAAAATCCTGAATCACAAGAAAGTTAAATATAAAAAAAGAAAGTCAAAAGTCTGCACTGCTAGAAAAATTTAAAGTAGGGGGGCTATCTCAGCTTACCAATTAAACCTGTTGTCTCTGAGTAATCATAGCATCTCTTTCACTTTCAAAAGTATCGTCTTAAAGGTTCAGCTCTCTGCCTCTGAGACTCTGGAATGTAAGATACACACTCAGGCAGCAAATCATTAAATAGAATGATATTCCTTTCCATATGGGGAGACAGATTCTTGAGAAGTCCTCTGGAACTGTGTTTCTCATTGCCTACCAGAAATTCTGTTTGAACGACTGATAAGTTAAAAAAATATCAAATACCACAATAACATACATATATCACAGCTACCCACAAGTAATAAAGGCCCACAACTACAAGCTATTATGTGATAAATTAGCAAGATTTTGACTAAAAGGATTACTCTAAAACTTTATAAGAATGTTTAACAGCTTAGTTCATGACAGATATTTGACAATTGCTTTTTCTTGCCTTTTGATTGCTGTGTGATACTATGAGGTAAAAAGGATCTTGGGGGATGTCATGAATTCTCAGGATCCCCAGTGAACCCTTTCACAATATTATTACTGTCCTATATGCTATTAAGTGATCATTAAAACTTCAGTTTCATCACTACATGAATTCTAACTAGCAAATGAAATGAACAAGCAAATGATGCCTTTAAGTTATTTTTAAACTAATCTTTAAAGAAAGACTAAAGGTACAAAAATTTGATTTCCAGAGGAAGACAGTTTTTATCATTATTAAATTACATATAAAATTTCATCAGTTGTAATAACTGTTGATGGTTGGGGGTGCTATGCATATGTGTGGGGCAGGGGACATAGGGGAGCTGTCTATACTTTCTGCTCAATTTTGCTGTGAAGCTAAAACTGCTCTTTAAAATGTGTATTAAAAAGACACATATACATAGAAATGTGGTGCTCAGCCTTTACTGTATATCAGAATCACAGGGAAGGCTAGTTAAAATACAGATTGTTGGGCCCACCCCTAGACTCTCTCATTCAGTCGGTTTAGATGAGGAACAATAATTCGCATTTCAAAAAGTTTCCAGGTGATGCTTCTGGTCCTTAGACCACAATCTGAGAACTAGTGACATGGAGAAGCCCAGAGAAGAGTTGTCTTATGGTTGACTGAGTCTTGAAAAAGCGTCTTCTTTAGGATGAACTCAAAAGGCATCCCTGAGTTAGTAACTGATTAATTACACTTGAAGGAGATTATGGGATATCTGTGAGATAAAAATTTTCCCAGTTTTTCTATTTAAAGTTATTTTCTATTTAAAGTTATTTTCTAAATGATGATTGGTTTCATTCTTTTTACTAACTAGGTGGCTCTTTTCCAAGTTATATTTGTGAATATTTCCAGGAACCTAGTGTAATTTTTAGAAAAAATGTTAAGGTTGTTTATGTGTACATGAAATATGTAACAAGAAAGAATCAGTAAGTAGAAAATGTGATAACCGATTTTGTATTTTTTTTCAATAAAAATTTACTATCCTGCTTAAATATTATAATAATCATAATTTTAGTAAAATGGTATAGAATTCACATTTATTTCTGATTAATTGTGGTTGAAGAAATATATACTCCATGCTGTAGGGTAATAAAAGGTGATTAAATATTCTATTGACATCATTGAATTAAAAGGAAAAATAATTCCTTTTACTGACATTTGAAAAGTCTAAAAGTGGCAATTACACAGACATATTGTGTTACTGAAGTTATAGGTTTATTAAACAATTTTATTGTGCAATGCCTCTTGGACTTGTCTTGAAAGTCCAGAGATTATAACGATAATGAAGCCTGACAGAATTATTCATTATAAGCATTATTATTGTTAACTTCATTCTCTTGCATGCATTAATCCTTAGTTCTAAACAAAGCTTGAACCCAAGACATTCCATACTCATTAGGAATACAACTTGGTAATATTTTAGATTTTATGCATATGTGTGGGGCAGGGGACATTCTGTCTTACACATTGATTCAACTCATATAATTATTTAAATACCCAATGTTTGTATTTGATTATAGTTTTGCAAACATCAAATGACATTTCTCAGAGTAACTATTATACATAATATTTTCTGGTAGGGCTTTCCCTTTTTGTGCTCAGAGATGTCTTAGATATGCAGAGCAAACACTGAAATCCAGATCTGTGTTCACTTTTCAGTGTTATCTTATACTTAAAACATAGATCTCTTAGAGTGACTAGAAATGATCTAAGAATTTTAGCTTTCAAACAAGCAGAGGTGCAGAGAAATTTTCTGGCTTTCCAAGCTTTACACAATCAGTGGCATGACCAAGAATAGATCTTAGACCCAAGTACCTGCTCAGTGCTCTTGCTTCAGTACCTTTCTGCCTCTCTACTCTGCAACTTAATGAAGCAAAGAAAAGAATAGTTACCTTGATTTATTATAAAGAGCAAAAGCATGCATGTAGCATAACAAACACTGGAAAACAAATTAATGAGAACTAGCTTGTGGATGCTTCTCTACCTACAATTCCCCTGAGTCAGCTGAGGACAACAAAATTGTTTCTGCTGAGAGTGAGAGGATGGAAAATGGTCCCCTTAGCCCAGGGCAAGGTGTTTCGGGGGAACACCACTGATCTGGAATTTCCTACTTATTTGTGAACTGATGGAGCATGATTCCTTTGGTCTGTAGGATGCTGTGAAAGGCATTTAACTGACTTTTGTGTAAGTTTAGTCCTGTGCCTATTCAGAGTATTTCAGAATTATATTTTCATTCTCAGTTGTTCTGTATCTTCTATATATAAAGATGCTTTAGATTTTAAAAGGTGAAAATTCAAATATGAAAAGGAAATTTGGAAACATAGTGGGTAAAGATTTAAATAGTTTTAAAAATTTGGAAAACCATATTTTAAAATGTTGTTACTTTATATGTAACAAGAGGTGTCTGTTATGCTGTGTATTGTATTTAGAACCCCTGTGGGTAGGTGAGTGATACTTACTTGAGTCAGAAATTTCATTTTTATGACCAGAATGATAATCTGCTCAACTCCATGGGTACCACAAAGAACCAAATATTGGGAAATAGAGCACAGCCTGTAGAATCAGAAAAAACATGACTCAAATTCTAGACCTTCCATTTAATAAAACTAAGCAGAAGCACAGAGCAAGGCTAGGGCCTCCAAAACACAAGCTGTGTGGTATTGGCTCTGACATTTCACTTTTCTGAGTCTGAAGTTTCTCTTCTGTGAATCATGATTAAGAATACATGGCTCATGAAGTTATTGAAAGTATTCAGGAAGATAATATGTGGGAGAATAGCTAGCTTAGAGACTGACACATAGGGCTTTCATACTTATTTTATTTTTTTAAATTATGAATTTTCCATTTTTTCCCTCTTTATTTAAAAATTGTTTGAAAACCAATTTACATTTCTTTGTTGCTTAATGGATTTTAAATACTAATAATGCAAAAGAATGAGTTAAACTGTCCTAAAATACAAGAGAACATATGAGATTAAATAGAGAAAGATAAGGATTAAAGAAAATGTGTATTAAAGAAGGATTTAAGAAAGAACTTGCAAATGTTGTTAGAATATACAGTCTCCTCATTCTTAATCCAATGTAATTAAAATAATCTGCTTTTAAAATGTATGCACTTATCTATGTTTAATATTTAGAAAGATAGGTTAGTGAAACACTAATTCTGTAACAATATGCCTCAAGTAGTCTAAAGAGAAAGTTAGGAGGTTTAGAAGAAGTTGGGCTGCCTTTAAGTAACTGCTTTACTTTTTAGGACCGTATTTTAAAATCATAACAGAATAAACCTCAGGGACAGAAGAATATTTGCTAATTTTTAAAAAGTGTTATTTGAAGAAATATGCTCTTTGTGTAGAGTTTTATCTCACGTTAAAATGACGGTGAAAGAGGGCTTCCCTGGTGGCGCAGTGGTTGAGAGTCCGCCTGCTGATGCAGAGGACGCAAGTTCGTGCCTGGTCCGGGAAGATCCCACATGCCGCGGAGTGGCTGGGCCCGTGAGCCATGGCCGCTGAGCCTGCACATCCGGAGCCTGTGCTCCGCAACGGGAGAGGCCACAACAGTTAGAGGCCCGCATTCTGCCAAAAAAGAAAAAAAGAGACAGTGAAAGAAACCTTGAGGGGAAAAATGAAATAATTTAGCATAAATATATAAACAACCTCAGATAGGGATTTTTTTTCCAAAAAAATTATAAAAGTTTATTCAAGGTACCAAAGTGGCTAAGTAAAGTTTTCATGAAAGCCTACATAATTGTGAAAATATAGATTATCCATAATTATATGTAAAGAACTTGAAAAAGTTATGTAAAATATTTCAAGCACGTTAATACTTGTTATTGTTTCATAGATAAAGAAATTAGTGGATGGAATATTAAATAAAAATTATTTTTATCAACAAGTGGCAAAAACGTGATGTCACTAGTATTGCCGAAATTTGGCCTCTGTACATAGGTGCTGGATTAAATCTAAGTGACAGAGTTTCGGGTGAAGTAGAAAGAAATAGCTTTATCGCAGGGTGTCAAGCAAGAAGTCCAGGGAAGCTAGTGCTTAAAAGACCCAAACTCCCAGGGAAAGGTTTATAAAGACTGGGTGAGGAAAGGGGTTTGTGGGGTCACACACTATGGCTTCATATATATTCTGGCTCCAAAATTGTGAAAGCATGGGAGCAAAGTGAAATTCAAGAATTATAAAATCACAGGTTTGGAGAAGGATTTGTTGAGATAATACAGAATTCATAGGTAAAAAGCAAAGCATGTCTCACATAGCTCGATTCAATATTAGTTCCTTTGAAAATGAATATTCACGCTCCGCAGACAATTTAAGTCACCGCTTCTTCTGGGATCTCCTGACACTTAGTATATTGCAATTTACTCAGTCACATACATGAAAGTCTCCTCTATTAGACCGTGTTCCCCTCCAAATAAGGAGCCATTAGTCTTCACTGTCTCAGCATTGAGCAAAATACCTGACTCTCTGTAAGCTGGCATTAATGTTTTTCAATCCTATTGAAAGCTTAAATTTCAATGAACCTAATGTATAATGGAAAGCTTTTTTAAAGCAAAATAGGCTTTCATGAAAATTTTACTTAGCCACTTATGTACCTTGAATAGACTTTTATATTTTTTTTGGAAAAAAATGCCCTATCTGAGGTTGTCTATACATTTATGCTAAATTATTCCATATTTCCCCTCAAGGTTTCTTTCACTGTCATTTTAATGTGAGATAAAACTCTACACAAACAGCATATTTCCTCAAATAACACTTTTTAAAAATTAGCAACTGATGTATTACTTAAAATTTTCTGCAGGAGTAGGCTCTGAAGCCTTGATCCAAAACAGACAAGGCCTAATACCAAGGCATGTTTCTTTGAAGAGGATCACCTTGAAGCCCTGACTCAATGATCTCAGAAGATGAGAGAGTATGGCAAAACCAAGAAGTAAGATAGATAAGTGAGGTAAGCTGAAAAGTCATTTAAAGGACAAAAGAAAAAGATGAATTCAGTTACATTATTCTTTGAAAAGTGGCTTCTGTTCATGCATAAATGTCAACATTTGAAAGTCATTATCAGGAACATTGAAGGGGAAAGGTACTTCTTTGTCCCTTTCAAGGCACTGAACAAGAAGTTTCCATAGTAAAGAATGAATTCAAATGTTAAACCTGGAGAATATGCAACCTGTAATTTTTAGGTTCCAATATTATTCCTAGGTAACACGATAAATTATATTTGTAAAATGTTTGTGACAAAGGCATACATTTATCACTGGTAACCACAGGCACGTTCACTTTGGCTTTGGATGGGAAATAATAACATAAACATCTCTCAACATGCATGGGCCATTTAGTCAGATATAGCAAACCCAGTATCTATTAGGTGCTGTCTCCTGCCTCCTGACTTATGCCTCTCTGGAGTCTTCTAGACCAAGGGTGGGACAATGGTTGGAACAGGGAGCTGAAAGAGCCTTTTTCATGGGTCCATACAAGTGGCTCTAGGCCGAGAGTAGGCAGTGGTAACTCAGAGTCCTGAACCCAGCCCAAATCCAACATGGGTAAAAATTACCCCATATCAGGGTGTGAACAAAATTCTGATATCCCAATCTTATAGTCTGGGTGAATTTATGAAGAAAATAGTGCCAGCCAATGGTGATGGTGATTGTGATGGCAGAGGGCAGGTGGAGGGTTGGAGAGAATATTAAAGGAGAGAAACAGGGACCAGCTCCATACAGGTCTCTATCCAGACTTGGGGTGTCCTGCATAGGTATCACTGATGGCCCTTGTTTTTGAAAGTTAACAAATAAATATGGATTTTCCTGTGGTTAATTTAAATAAAGTATTGGATTTTGTCTCTAATCTTAAGCTTGGCAGGCTCATAAATTAATATTTACTTGATGGTCTGATTAGCAAAGTGTCTTGCTGACTCAGATTAAAATTAGGAATGAAGCATATTTATTGGATTTTCCTTTTTGTTATGGAAATGATACCTTGTTCAGATCACTCATTTTCTCTTTGTTCTTAAAGAGATTCTAACCTAATTTGTGTTCATTTTTTCCAATGAGCTTTTCTTAAAATTTTAATTTTGTAATAATTTTAGACTTGCAAAAATATACTCATCCCCAAATTATATCAAATCAGTAAACTAATATTGATGTAATGCTATTGACTAAAATACAGGCTTACTCAAATTTCACCCATTTTTCCTTTATCTCTTCCAGATCCTATCAGCTAGCTCACATTGCATTATGTTTTGTCTCTGTAGTTTCCTTGAACCTGTAGCAGCTGTTCAATCTTTCCTTGTTTTGCATGACTCTGGCATTTTCAACACACTTTGGTGGAAGAGTACTGATCAATTATGTTGTAATATCCCTTGACGTGGGTTTGCCTTACATTCTCTCATAGTTGGAATAAGCATAGTTTTGCAAGCATAGCAGAGAAATGATGTCATGTCTTCAGGGAATCATATCTAGGAGTTTATGACATCATTATGACTTAATACTGGCAATGTTTTCCTTGGCCACTTGAATAAGGGAATGTCTGCTGAGTTTCTGCAATGTAAAGTTACTATCTTTACCCTTGTAATTAATAACTATCTTGAGAGAGATACTTTGAATATATGCAAGTCCTGATTCTCCTCAAATTTTCACCACTAATTTTAGAATCAATTTTCTGGAACTACGTACATATTCTTTGCTCTCTCTCCTTCCTCTCTCTCTCTCTCTCAAACTCTTTTTGGTATTTAAGAAGGTATATGCATTTGTTCTAGTGGTTACCACTGAACTTATAGCTTCCTTCTCGACTTTTGTGTTATGTTTTTTTATTTTACCCTTTAAGATCTTTTAAATCATTTATTGCCTTTATAACAATAACCTTTATTTTTCTGTTTTCTTATTTCTCCTCAACCATTATTTCAGCTGCCTTATTTCTACTTATTCATACGATATAACATTGTCTATCTTAATCCCCATCTTTGTCTAATTGTGTAAGTACCTTTATATATTTTAAAACGCCCACCATCAGGCTTCTGCCAAAAGTTTCCTCAGTCATTATTTGGATGACATCAACCTCTGGCAGAATGTGTAAGAAAGACTGAAAAGTGCAGAATTCCCTAAGTTTTTGAATATTAAAAACTTTTTTTCTAATATGTTTGATATTTGAAAGACATATTGTCTAGATATAAACTAAGTTTTTAAAAATACTACTCTATTAGCTTCTTGATTTTACATTGATTTTGCAAAGTCTGATGCTTGTCTAATTCTTTTGCCCTTGTGCATTATTAGATCTTTTTTGTCTGGGCACTATGAGGATTTTATCTTTGAAATGTAATAGGTTTACTAGGAAAAATAATAGTTTTACTGGAAAAAGTCTAGACATTGATTATTTTGGATTAATTTTCTCAAGTGTTTGGTAAGCCTTTTCAATGTGTAGATTCACATTTTTTTCTATCTCTGAAAAATTTATTTGCTTATAGTTATAAAAATTTAATTGTTTTGTTTTTTTCTTTTTCAGGGACTCCAATTATATAAATATTATTCTTTCTTTGTCTGTGTTCCAGTTTCACTCCTTTCTAATGCTTTTGCTCCATTATGCTATTTTCATTATGATGGTTTTTTCCTATATTTATTTAATGTATTTTTTAATTTAATTTTAATCCATTCTCCTTGGGGCATATTAAAATTATTTTTTTGTTGTTTTTGAGGTAATTTGTTTACTTTTGGCACATTTTTTCTGATTTAAATCAACTTTTTAATTTTTTCCATCTTTGTTCTTTCTTATTGAAGATAATTTTTCACATCCTCAGATACTTGCTTGAGTATGTTTAATTCTCTCTGAAATATAGGCTTATATTTCCTTTTCCTGATTCCTTGTTATTTTCAAAATAGGTTTATTCAGTTGATTTGTGTGAAGTTTTATTTCTTGAAATTTGAAAATATTTTCCTCTTAATTTTACATTACTTTTGTTCATTTAAGATATTAGGGAGTTCTACTAGATTTCCATTTTAATGGTGTCATTTCCTACTAGACTAGGAAAAATTGGGTGCATTAGCAGAGTTAATTGCTTGTCTGTTTGTTTTCCTGTATGTTTGTTTTGGTAGGCTGGGTTGATTGTGGCTCTTTCAATCTTGAGTATGTGTATGTTTTCCCTGTTTACCTTGTAAGACTCTAAATCTCTCCCTTTTTCTTCTTTCTCACTCCACCTCCTCATTGACAAATGACACATCTTCTTTCTTATTTGCCTTTTTAATTTCATAGAAGTTAAATATTTAGAATCCTGTCCCTTTATATCTCATTCACCCCTTTAAATCTATCCCTTTAAATTTTATACCTGGTCCTGGCTTTGGCTTTTTTTTTTTTTTTTTTTTTTTTTAATAGCAGCTACTTTGAAATCCCTTCCCTATGGTCTGTGCTCTGACCTGCCTGGTTACCATTTTAGTATTTTAAATTTTAGGATAGATTTAATCTTTCTGGAGGTTGCTCCAACTATCCCATAGGACCTTTGCTAGAATTGCTTCTTTGTCTTCTTTGCATTTTTTCTCAGCTGGCCTTTGCTTAGCTGAAAGCCAATGAGAGGCCAATGGGGAGCTTGCACTTGTTGGATCAAAATGTTGAGTTTTTTTTTTTCTTTTACTCACAGTTATTTTGCAGTTTTGTCATTCATTGTTCTCAAATAATGCTGAGTGTGTAATTTTGTATAGAATTTTCATAGTCATGAAGTTATGACATCTCATTTGAGAAGGGATTTTGGGGAGATTAGTGATCACTAGACATCCATCATTGTCTTTAACAATCCTAAAAATCCCCCTTACCTAAGTGTTTAATATACAGTACCTTTTACACTGATTCTTACTTGCTAAGCTCAGGCTTCTGATGCAAGGAGGTATCTAAGATTTCATCTGGACCCAGTAACACACATATACTTTATATCTGAAGCCACACTGCTTTAATGATGAACTCAGGTCACATTAGGTTTCATTCTTCCATAGAAAACACTATTCCCACTTTACTGTATCTTCTCACTATAGATGTACTAGCTCTAAGGTACTTATGAGCTGTAGTATACTATATTTTAAAGTTTTAACCCCTTATATCATACAGTGCAAAGCTGCGAGTAAAAAGGATAGAAATTAGGATCAACTTACTTACCTGGACAAGGGGACAAGGAGGGAAAAGGGTGCTTCTCCTTTCATCACAGTAGAGTAAGTTAATTGGAATGTGAGTATAAGTGTAATATGAGCTTGTGAACAAATATACTTTCTGTGGATACTTAAAAGGAAGATTTTACCAATAGCTGACTCTACATACAAGGCAGACCATGCCAGTGTCTACCTCTGGGAACCAAAAGACCTGAGAAATATGAAGCCTATGGAGTCCAAGGATATTCATGTAGCATCATTGCTCCAATTATGAAAACCGAAAAGTAATTCCTCTCAACCAGAGAGCATCACCATCCCAGATGTGATCTAGATCATTTTACCTCAACATCTGTCTTTACCATGTGAAGCGTAAGTTGGATGAAGTGAGACAGTGGCATGGACATATATACACTACCAAATGTAAAATAGATAGCTAGTGGGAAGCAGCCGCATAGCACAGGGAGATCAGCTTGGTGCTTTGTGACCACCTAGATTGGTGGGATAGGGAGGGTGGGAGGGAGATGCAAGAGGGAGGGGATATGGGGATATATGTATATGTATAGCTGATTCACTTTGTTATAAAGCAGAAACTAACACACCACTGTAAAGCAATTATACTACAAAAAAGATGTTAAAACATTTTTTTTTTCATGTGTTTGTGTGTATGTGTATGAGTGCAGATGAAGAGCTCATAAGCCTATTCTGACTAAGGTATACATGGCTAAGAACACTGAAATAGGATCCCACTTACTTAGTTTATTTTTAATAGTAAAAATGCCTGTACTGATAATGATCCAGTGGAAAAACTCTTTAGTCATATACTTTCCTACCTCAGAAATAAGGTTGCAGGAGGAGGATTTTTTAGATGGTATAGATTCCTTTACGTTGGTGAAATAATGATATATAGATATACACTTTTTTCCCTATTCATCATGTTTCTGTTACTCTTGCTCTATGAAACTTAGAAAATATTATTTTCTGGATTTGTTTATTATTATAAAAGTCATCAAAGTGAGTTTCTTTTGGAATAAACATTTTTCTTAATACATTGTTGTTAAAATACTTTTACTTGGTTTTTATGAAAACATGAATTTAATTTGCATTAGTTGTATCTTATACACACATAAACATATATACACATATATACATATATCTATGTCTACAAAATTATGTCTGTCTACATCTCTACGCACAAATACATGCACAAACATCTTACACATGTTTAATATAATTTTATAAACATTAATTTGCCTTTATATTGATGACTGTTAGTTTTATTATTTTCCAATAGGGATGAGTTTTCCAAATATAAAACTTTGTAGAACTGGGAAAATAGAAATTTTCTACTATAATCATACAAACTGGGGATGACAAGACATCTTTGTAGACTAATCCAGATACAAGCAAAGTAGTTGGTGTCACAGAGGTAAAATGTTTTTTCTAGTTAATCATGAGTATCATAGTCCTTTGTAAAAATAATTTAATAAGACAGTAATTTATGAGAGTAATTCTATTGAAAGCATATTTTCTTAGTTTTTTTTATTAGGTATTTTATACTTTTAAATTAAATTAATGTAATGATAAATATTCTTTTAAACTAAAAAAAATAATGACAAGTTTATATATAAATCCATGGGTCAGTATTTCCCACTTTGTTTTCCAACTTTTGGTCTACTAAATGTTCCTTGGAAATAAGATCAATATTCTGATAGGTTAAAGAAGTACTAAATAATATATAGTCCATTTGGAGAGTCATGCTGCACATAAGTCAGTTATAGCCTCTGTAGTATCATATATATTCAATTTCTATGAAATGTCATAATCTTGAAAAAGATAATTCCATCTTTTAATATACAAATTGGAGTAGCATGTACATACATTTAAAAGTTACTCACAATGCATCTTACAAAGAATTAATGAGAAAATTTTAATTTTTAAAATTTAAGTACTCTTGAATTCAACAAACACAAAAGGCCTAAATTGTCCAAAAGTGAGAAAATTAACTTCTTTTATCTGACAATAAAAAATGTATATTCTTCACATATCTCAGGTGCTGAACCTGGTTATGGTAATTTTTTTTTCCAAGAATACTTCTTGTGAAAAGTAATCACTCGTTTAACAAAAGCGTTAGGGAAGAGAAAGGAGTATATATGTCTAATGATAAGTCCACTCTTAATGATATATTTTGCTTATATAGGGAATATGAAATTAAAACAGTATTATTATAAAACAGGAAGGACAAAGCTAAGTAATGTAAACTTGCAATAAATTTGCCGTGAGACTAAGGCCATGATTATAGTCCGTACTTATTGCTGGATTATTCATATGATAGGCAGTTAACCTTTGCTTTGTTGGTTTTATTGGAAAAGTCTTTCAGTGATAACAAGGGAAACTAGAAAAACCAAAGAACTAGTTGGCAGATGAAAGGAAAGTTCCTGAAATTCACATAGAGGCATGAATGAACTATGAATTCAAGACCAAGAATACTGGAGGAGGAAGATGTGTAGAGAATAAGGTAACAAATTTATTTTAACAATTTTTAGTCAAAGGATCAATATTTCCATGAAAAATTGTCAGTAGGCATTTGGAAATTTCAGAACAGTCCATGTGGACAAAGTCGCATATATTTAGGTGATACAAGAAAATCTGTGAGAAAAGAAAAGTCCAGAAATAGACTGAATGATAAAAGAATGAACTTAACTATGTAAATCAAAATATATAAAGAAGAAGATTCACAGAAGATTGACAAATATCAGAGTAATTGGAGTATTGGTAGATACATGTTAACAGTGAAATCAAGAGAGATTCAAGGAAGAGAAGATCAATAATATCAAATGCTTGGAAGTAAAAAAATAATAAGGAAACCCAATGTTATGTGTTTAATGAATGAAACTAAAATAAATGTATAAGAAAGCACAGAACTCTTAGCCCCATATATGGGCAGGTTTAATCCAGAATGCAAGTATTTAAGGAATAAATGACAACTGAGATAACATTTGGAATGTCTTTCCTTTAACAAAAAAGTACAAGAAAAGGGAAAAAGGAGCAGGGCCTTGAAAGCTTTTGATTGATTTGGGGAGAGTTGCTGATTTTCTTCTAAGCTTGTTTATGTTTTACCACCATAGGGACTTGAAAATATTTAGGCCAAGGAGAATAAAATCTTGAAGAGAAAAGTTGATGCCACTCTCCCCCCCGCAATATACAAAATATAAAAAAGAGAAGAAATAAGCCAAGTATAACACATAGGAAATGACAAAGCATAAGTCAAAGTAAATGAGCTTTAACCTCATAGTAAAACTAAGAGGAAAGAAATAGAAAATGAATGAATTTATTAAGAATTTAAAGAGAAGGCATAAGTTGGCCTTAATTTTCTTCATTGAAATTGGAATGTGTCAGATTTTAGAGTTCCACAGTAATATTGAGTGTGTTTGAAGAATGGAAAATTGCAATATTTCTATTACTCATGGGAAATCATCTTTGTTTTCCCATAGATGTCATACATTCTTTTAAAAATTGATAGTTAAATAAAGTCTTACATTTTGGGAGATGATTCATCAGAGTGCTAAAAAACTATCAAAACTAATTTTCTAAAAAGAGATAATGACATCTGCCTTGTTTTATTCCTAAAAATCACTACCTTTTCTTTCACCATTTAATTGTGAATGATAACTAAATTCCCTTAAAATGTAAAAGTCTAAGATTTAACAATCTACATGTATGTCAACTAGATGTTCCCAAATCTTCATGACTGGGGAAATCCTCTTTTATTAATAACTATATCAGGTAATCCTATGCCGATTTCTGAGGCTTCCTGGGAGACTTACTTTCTCATGTTGACAATCACACAGTATTTCTTGTTAAATTTTTATTACTTCACTCATTATCTAAACGAATGTAAAAATGGATGAACTATTTCATAATACAGACCAAAGAGTGACTGAAAATTGGCTACTAGGTATCATGTTCCCACTTTCTCTGACCATTCATCCTATCATCAACAGTTCATCCTTCCCGAGAGCCCTACCTTGGACAGTCACATCTGGTTGAGCAGATTGTGCTGACAGATGCTGAGCTGAAGTCACAAGTGAAGTCTGAAATGCATCCCAGAGCTGCTACCTCCAGCCATGGTTACCCTCATCTGATAGAAAGGCATCTTTCCTAGTTACACACAGACACACACACATGCACAAACATATGGGGTAGCACCACGATGGCTCGTCTGGTTCACATATCCTTTTAAACTCCCACCTCCGTAAAAATATTTCTTCTTCAACACTCTATACTTTCCTAAATTCAATTCTTCCTAACTCCTGCTGCCTCATTACAATGAACCTGAATTACAAATTCTATCATCCTAATTTGTCTAGAAATCTATCAAGGTTATATCCAGTGGCCTCAACATTTTATGTAAGCTCACAGTAAGGTGGTTTTCCAAGAGTTCTTTCCCTAATATGTTTTCTGCTTTCCTTCAATTTTTAAATAGACTTTTTAATTTGGGTTTTAACTTTCTGCTGTTTTGTGTCCTTCTAAGTAAGAAACAATATTAATATTTATGCCTCAATTTAAGGAACCACTTTAGGACAATGGAATAGTGAAAGAAGTTGAGTTTCCTTAGATATGGAGGTCAGTCTATATAGCCTTATTCAAACTGTTTGCTGACAAGTCATTAACTGTTTTGAAATAAGAAGTAGACATAAATAGTACCTGAAAATAAGCAGGGGGCAATTAATTCAAATAAAAGAAAAAAACCACAGATATTACAAAACAATATGTTTATTTCCTTGAGTAATACAGAACACTTTGCCCATGAAAGGAGATAACTAGAAAGGAACAGGCCATTGACTGATTCAGAGCAGTCTTGGGAGTGAGTGTAAAGATCAATAAAGCCTGGCATTGGTCCAAAGGAAACTTTTCTAACATATGTTTAAGAAGTCCTAAGCAAGATATTTGATATTTCAGGGTTACTTAGGACCATCAGGAATATAATAACATGGTGAACAAATTATTCATTAATAATTTAATGAAATAGCATCAGAGAATTGGCTGAAAATTTTTGCTTTGCTTATCTCTGTAGTGAATAGTCATAAAGGCTATCTTCCTCCAGAGGTAAATACTTCAGGCTCTAGCACCAGGATACATTATAATTTATTATTGAAGTATTCTGTAATTGAGCAGACATTGTTGATGCTTTTCTTTTCCCTTGGGGTAGTATTAAACCACATATCTGTGCATAAACAGAGACTTTACATTTGCTCTAGGAAACATTCCTGTATATACTTGATTAGTGAGCAGCACCAAAAAAAAAGAAAAAAAAAAAAGAAAAAAGAAAAATAACATGGATTTACATTAATCATTTCTATGTGGGTGATTTTCTCCAAAATAGTGGGGTAGACTCATAGGTGTGGGTATATTTAGATGTTGTTAAATTCTTTTGAAGAGTTTACAGTGACTGTAATAAGGAAACAAATCAGATTTGTTTTTTAATTATTATAAAACTGCATAGATAATTATGTTATCTAGTAGTTTGATTAGTTTGATGCTATTTTGGATGGCCACATGCCTTTTAATAATGAAATAGAATTACGTGTTTACATTAATATAAGAAACTAGAAGTATGTCTTAACATCAAGTAAAGATAGCTGGGAACTCTGATAAAATAATTATTATCACCCAGCAAGAGCCAACAAGTTGCAAAATAGTTCTCCCAATACTTAGAATATTTTGGGATTTCATTTCTGGAAAATGCTTAACCCCAACAATTCAATTTGTTCTCCTCTCACTAGGAAAATGTCTGGGTGAAAACCTTAACTGCTTCTGGTTTTTTCATTTTTCTTTTATACTCACAGTTTGAATAAAATATTGAAATCTAACTGAAAACCAAATCTCGACATCCCTAGCTTGTCTCACCTGTGCCCCTAAGATAATAATTAGAAATGGTAGAAACTTGAACCCTGGAAACTCTTCTGATACACAAATTTGCATTCCTTTCAAAAGCAAAAATAATGCTCAACCTACCAAGAGGTTATTAATGTTTTCCACTAAGCCTTTATTCAACACGAGTACAGAGTCCCAAAACATAAAAGGAAAACCAAAGAAAGCTTATTATTGTAAGAGAGCGCTTCAATGAATAGATGTGAAAAATTAAAAGCACAGAACGTATGTCTTCTGTTTGCCCGAGGTACACAGAGGTATATGTTTTCTACCCCAACAGAGGAGAATTTCAATATTAAGATAGTCATTTACATCACACAAGTGTGCAACTAAATATCCCTTAAATTTTAAGCTTCCCACAGTGCCCTGATACAAATCCACAGCTGCTGAGGCAATAATCTATAACAATCAGCTGACCGACTGATCTTATAACAGTAAGCTATCAGAACTCAATGTGGCCACTGTAAAGCCTGTAATTTAAACAGAACGACGCTGGGATTTTCATAAATTGAAGTTGCAAAGTAAGTGCCAGGATAATCTTACTCATATCATGTACACATTCAGATTTGAATTATTCTAATTTCTAAAATATAGCCTTTTTATTAGAATTTTTTCTACCAACTTAGACTCAGAAATCAAGTTTTAATGGAACTTTGTAAAGATATCCCTTCATTTTTTTTAAAGAAAAGTCATATATAATTAAAGATATCTAAAATCAGAATAGATTGGTAAAGGAATATTCTAGTTCTGTTGATGGTGATATTTAAACAGTTTGATTTCCATATTTTTGGAAAGATTTATGTGTCAAATAGTTAAAATCAAAGGTTTACAGAGACTCTTTCTTTTATTCTCTTTTTCTTTTTTTTTAATTGAAGTATATAGTTGATTTACAATATTATATTAGTTTCTATTTTTCTAAAATAGAAAATCAATATTTTATAGACTATACACCATAAGATATTTAAATATTATTAATTATATTCCTTGTGTTATACATTACATCTCTGTAACTTATTTCATCTTTGATGAAGTTCTCATTGTGTTTCTCTATTCTTCCCCCAAGGTCAGTGATCATTTTTATGCTTTGAACTCTTTATCAGGTAAATTACTTATCTCTGATTCATCAGAGCTTTTTTTCTGAGGGTTTTATCTTTTTTCATTTTTAGAATTTATTCCTTTGTCTTCTCATTTTGTTTGACTGATATTCTATGTTTGTATGAATTCAGTGAAACAGTTACTTCTCTTGGTCATGAAGGCATGTCCTTGTGTAGGTGTGTCTTTATTTGGACTGCAAGTGCCCAGTGGCTTTGGTGGGAAGGCTGGAGCTGATGCAAGTACAGGCCAGGGTTTTTTATGTTACCCACCAGAAGTTGCTGCCTTGGTAGTGTGGGGTATGAGGCAGGCTGGAGCTGGAGGGGCTAGAGCTGGAGTCTGGCATGGGCCAGGTCTTCTTCTGGGCTGCTGGGGGCTGTTGCCTTGGTGGGACAGGCTGGAACCATAGCTGGGTATGAGCTAGTGTGCATGAGGGGTGGCCTTGCCAGGCTGATTCTAGTGCCAGGCGCTTTTCAAGCTACTGCTCTGCACTGAGAGTTGGAGCTAGTAAGTGCATGTGTGAGCCCTTTAAGAGAGGAGTTTTGTTTTCTACAGCTCTCCCAAATGGGAGAACCCCACTGGGAGGGAAACCCAAGAGGGAGGAGATATGGGGTTATATGTATATGTATGGCTGATTCACTTTGTTATAAAGCAGAAATTAACACTCCAATGTAGAGCAATTATACTCCAATAAAGATCCTAAAAAAAAAAAAAGTTAAGGGAGTGGTCTCATCTTCTGTATGCTGGTTCCCAGGGCTAGGTTGTCAAAGTAGGGCTCAAACCCTTCTCTCCTTGGTGAAGACCACTGAGTTCATGATATCCCTTCCTCTTTTGGGTCACCCACTGGGGGTTCTGCTCCTGACTAGATCACTTCCTACCTATCTTAGTGTGTTTTTTTCCTTTACATACTTAATTGTAAAAGAATTGTTTTACTAGTCTTCAGATCATTCTTAGAGTTGTTCTGTATGTAGTTGTTTCAATGTGTCCATGGAAGGAGGTGAGTTTAGGGTCTACTCTGCCATCTTGATCTCGCCTTCTGCAGAGGCTCTTTTAGGCAATCTTTTAAATTTATTTAATTAGAAATATATTTTAAAATATATTATTAACATATATTTCTAATATATCAAACTGATTAGGAATATATTTTTTTAAAAGAACTAAGAAATTTTCATAAAAGTGGGTAGAGATATAAACAGATAGTGATTGGTAGAAGAAATACAACTGCCCAGTAAAGGTATAAAAAACACTTATAGCAACTAGTGACATAAAATAAATACATATTATAAAGTGGTATCATTATTGTCTATCAATTTATCAAATATTTAAAAAAATATATTACCAGTCTTTTATAAAGACCATGATATTAAATCAATTATATTTACATTGGTTTTACCTAATACATTCACTTCTAACCCTAATGAAATAATCCGAAATGTTCACACAAATATTTGTCCAAAATGTAATTATGATTCTAGTAATAATAATGATGGTAGGTAACATTTAATAAACAACTGTCATCTATCAAGTCCTTTTCTTAAAGCTTTCCATATATTAATTAACTCACAAAAATCCTAAATTTATGCTATTATTATCCCTGCTTTACTTATGAGAAAACTAAGGACCAGATGTTTTAAATAACGTATCCAGAATCCACAGTAATGTGTGCAGATTACAGATTGTTCCAAGCAATTCTTGTTCCAGAGTATGTGCTGTTGCATTCATATTATTTTTAGGGATAATAATAATAATAACTGAAATAGCCAGAATGCTTCATAATAGTAGATTTTTTTTTTTTTTTTTTTTTTTTTTTTGTGGTACACTGGCCTCTCACTGTTGTGGCCTCTCCCGTTGTGGAGCACAGGCTCCGGACGCGCAGGCTCAGTGGCCATGGCTCACGGGCCCAGCCACTCCGCGGCATGTGGGATCTTCCCAGACCAGGGCATGAACCCGTGTCCCCTGCATCGGCAGGCGGACTGTCAACAACTGCGCCACCAGGGAAGCCCCATAATAGTAGAATTTTTTGCATAAAGTAGGGTATATACATGTGAAAAAATTATGTGCAGCATTTAAAACTTACTTTTTTAAAATTTCTAGGATATGGAAAAGAGCTAATATTTTACAAAATAAATAGGAGACTACAAAGCACCTATATATGTTTCCAATTATTTATAAGCATATGCATATACAGTATAGCAAAAAAAAAATACTTTATCTTCAGGAATCATAATTTATCACCAAAATGGAATAGTCTTTGTTCAGGAAAGTACCTTAATAATTTGTCTAAATATAGATTATGAGACATTGATGTCATTAGATAGTAGAAGACAAAAAATAGATAGGTAGATTCCTGTACAGAATATATTATATAACTTCCTCATTAAGAATTAATGTATATATTCATTCATTCATGGACAGAATTTTAGGGTGAGGGAAGAGTAACATCAAGGGAAGGAAAAGACAAGATAAGAGAAGGGAAAAATGTGGTATGCTGAAAAGAGAAGTGAAAGAAGGAAATTAAGAGGAATAAAAGGCAAGAGAGAGAGGCATTATTAACACTGTAAAAGAGTAAAGCCTTATATTAATGAAAATTTTTAAGAAAAAATAATCTAATATTTAATTTTATTTATTTATTTATTTTGTTTTGTGGCTGCTATAGTGAATCTCTTCTATTTCTCCTGAAACTCAAGTCGAAGTCTAAACACAGCTGCCTCATAGAATTTTAGTTTTGTTTTCTTCCTTTCTTTTTAGTTTGGTAGGGTGAGATAGCAATTCAGGTCTTTGAACAATGTTACCTTCCTGGTACTATCTCTCCAGACCTCTTTTTAGAAATTGCAGCCTTCACCATTGCAACCTCTACCCTACTCCTCTGCTTTGTTTTTCTCTGTAGCACCCAGTGTCACCTGACATATGAGCTACTGTACTCATTTTTTGCACATATGTCTGTCCTCCCTTCATACTCTTCACCACCCCTAGAATGGGACTTGACAAGAATAGGATTCCATCTATCTTACCCACTGATTTTTTCAGTGTCCTGAGCAGTGCCTAACATAGCATAGGCATTCACTGAATATTTTTGAATGATGAAAGCATCCATGGCAATGTTGGGGTGAGCATAGATAAAGTACTAACCACAAAATGAAGAATAGAGAAAAAGAACACAGCAGGGAGCAGAAATCAAAGCCAGGAAAAAATTAGCCAAAATATATTAAAATAATTATAAACAATATTTTATATATTTATATTTGTGCTATATAATATACCCATTTATATGTAATATATATTTTAAAATATGTCATGTATCTAGATAGATATGTAAAAGGCTCCCTGAGAATTCACTAAGCTCTTGGAGAAGATACTGGATGTACCATAGGATAGGGAAACACTATTTGACATAGTCTCACCTAAGTCTTATGATGGGAGGTCAACCTAGTTCACATAGGAAATGGAGATATGACTGGAGAATATATATCAAAATATTACGAGTTATTATTTCTCTGTTAAGGCACTATAGACATTTTAAAATTCTATTCTTTATCTTTTTATATATATTCCACATTAAAAAAATAAACGTGCTATATTAAATTAAGAAAACTTTTAGGAAGTGGTAAAGTCTACAACCATCCACAAAGAGGTGACACAAATTGAAACCTTTCCTCCACCATCTTAATCTTCATCCATTTGAAAATGGAACTTGTCAAAAAAAAAAAAAAAAAGAATGGCAATGCTACCTTCAGTAGCAGTATACAGTGTACAGTATACACCTTTGTAGCTTAGCAGGGAAAACCTTTTTCCAAATCCATATAAACCCATAAGAGGAAGGATTAGCCTAGTAAAAGAATTCTGTGGAAACTGGGCTACTGACTCACAGAAAGTCTTTCCCTCAGAAATAAAGACTACTGCTCTATCATAAATCCTTCCAGTTGTAAATTCATTTTTTATTTTCTCATTTTTTTACCTCTAATATTTGATATTGAATATTTTTCTTGAAATAGGATCAGTTTTTTCAGAAGATTCTCACAAAATGTGCAAAGGCATGCAGTCTTAATAATTAAGTCTAACATAGTCTAAACTTTGGAATCAATTGATTCTAAATACTGCACAATGAAAAGTGCTTAAAGGAATAGCAATTGATCTTTATTTAACATCTGTAGAAATTTGTCATTTTACATACTTTTCATTTTTAGATTATCATTTTATTAACTTGGCTTTTTGTGCTGTAGTTGCCCATTCATTCATTCATTCAATAAATGAGCTAATATTTGTTGAACATCTCCTATACAAAAAATGAAGTATGAGTTTGTTCAATATGTTGAGTCAAGATATTCACATATAAAACAAGTAAAACACAATAAATACTGTATTACAAAATTATGTAAGACTATATAAATAAGGTTAGTTTCTATCCATGCTATCACATGAAGCAAAGTGGATGTAAGTAGTAAAATGAAATTTTTGGAGGATATTTTAGTAATTGTTTATCTTTAAATATCAGCTATGTGGTGTAGAGAATATTCATATTAGATATACTTTGGCACATTTCACAGTGAAATGCGGTCATATTCCTGATTACCCTGAAATACAGGGAGAAGCTATGTAATTACAGATCCAGAGATGTGTTTTGAACCACCTTGGAAGGGAAAACACACAGTTGTTTCAAAAATGAGCTCCAAATCAAATAACAAGAGGATTCACTAGAACTGCAGATGTTGATTTTTTCCTGAGGTGCTTTACATGTGGGCAGCTCTACGGAGGGCCTTGCACATTGCAAAGAAACAGCGGTTTCTTAGACTATAGTTATGATTCACCTAAGCAGGGCTGGGGAGGTAGGCGACAGCTAATAAATTCGAGAAGTTGAAGGAATAACTGGGTTGGAGGAAGTAGGATCATGACTACACAAAAAAGAATATAAATAGAAGCAAAGAAAAAGCAGGGCCTCTAAAATAGGGCCCTATTTTTTTAGATTTCAGTTTCAGAATTTACAATAAATCTGTCCTTCGAAAAGTTATTTGAACTTAGTCTTTAGTGTTGCTATGTGAAAAGCAGAAATAATTTCAATTTCTCAGGGTTCTTGTTTGCAAAGTGTCTGCCTTCTGTACACAATAACAGTGATGACTGCTATTAACCTCAGGTAACATGGAAATTTTAAAAATAATTTTCATATATAGATTCCAAAGAAGCAAATCAGAGATTCTGTTACGGAGTAAAGTAGAGGTGATCTTGTCTGATAAAGAGAAACTGTCCATTCCACTATTTTTTCCTAGTGAGTTCAGAGCAGCGTTTATACCAGGATATAAGAGTATCGGTTTTTGTTAAGTTACAGCTTTCTTGGAGAGTCTGAATATCTAATGTGGGATGTTGTGATGGTCAATTTTAATCTCTCACTCTCTCTTCCTTCATGTATATGTGTGTATATATATATACATATACACACATACATACATACTATGGGTTCTATTTATCTGGGGAATCCTGACTAATATGTGAGGGAAAAAGACAGAGGAAATGGTAGGCTCCACACTAGAACTTTAGTAACTTCATAAGTTTTAATTTTTTAAATACTGTAGTTACATTTCATATTAAAACACATATAGTCACTATTGTCTGATTGTCTTTTCCTAGAACCTATAGCTAGGAAAAATTGTATATTAGGTCTGGAAAGGACTGAGACAATCTATCAACCCATTTTTTCCTGAATGAACGCAGTCAACTGGATAAGGTTCTATAGATCTCCCAACTTTCTAACTATTTGCTCTCATATTCCCTGACACGTAAACCCTGACATTATTGGCAAAACTAAAACATGGCAGAGTTTGACTTTGAAGACTTTAAAAAGTGCTTTGAAGGGTCACTATTTATCAGCTTATTTGCTGACTTATCTTGGCTTTGGTAGAAGAGATATTTAACTGCTGAAGCACATAGCTGAGTCAATTGAAATTTACGATATTCTCACAGGTCACCTTTAATATAATTAAACTGGAGTTAATTATACATATATTTTATTCTACAGGTAATAAAGAAAAATAAAGTAGGTATTCCATTCGCTACACTTGTAAGCTATTTTTCACTTCAAAATACTATATGTACACCACACTTAAAGCTTCCATTGCATTCAGGCATAGATAGGCAACTGTCCAAAAATCTAGAATGAGTGTGACAGAAGCCACTTCATTTCATTATTATTAGTGTCTTCACTTCTTGAACAAAGTTAATCTCTCCACTTAATCTACATGTAACCTAACCTTAAGAGAAAACATATTTCAGGAAGGAAAAATATTATCACGCCTCTTTAGATAACATTAAATTGCCATAGCAATGACTATTCTCCTTTGTACCTACCTATGTTTTCTGAAACTAAATTAAGTCCTTATCTGAGTGTAATATTTTCAGAAAACTGTCACTTCTGGTTCTTTCTTCAAACAACAAAACAAAAGTTGTTATGGTTGCTTTTAATTTTCACTCACTCCTGTCTGGTTTTCTAAAATCACTTCAAAATTCTTCAAATTGCTGCTCCTGTACAACATTTACTTAAGAGATTATAATAAAGGTTCCCTCTTCTGCCTGACTCTTAGTCTTGGACATTATTTCTTTGGTTACTCTTTTCACTCAATAATTCAAAGTATGATCCACAATGATTTTGCTACAATCATTAAAATATTTGTGTCTGTATGTTCATTTTAGCAAAGAAAACTCTTGCCTTTCATTTTGGAGTTTGGCCTCATTTTATTACCATATTTTAAGGTTAAAATAATCATCAATAACATAAATTTGGTGACTGATTAAATTGAAGTACTAACAGCAAGGGTAGATGTAGTGTCCAGGAGACTTTTTTTTTTTTTTTTTTTTTGCTGTACGCGGGCCTCTCACTGTTGTGGCCTCTCCCGTTGCGGAGCACAGGCTCCGGACGCACAGGCCCAGCGGGCATGGCTCACGGGCCCAGCCGCTCGGCGGCATGTGGGATCTTCCCAAACCGGGCATGAACCTGTGTCCCCTTCATCGGCAGGCAGACTCTCAACCACTGCGCCACCAGGGAAGCCCTATCCTCATTTCTTTAGCATGTGCTCTCAAGTAACTGTCAGATAATCAAGGTCTCTAGTAATATTGTCTTCAAGGGGCTGAGAACTTAAGATTAGTTACATTTAATATTTTAATATTTTAAATGTTTTGGTCCCAATTTACCCTGTACACAAGGATAGTTTATAATTCTTGTAAAAGTGGTTAGTTGTGAGACAGAATAGTTTAGCACGTAAGAGTATGAGTTTTGAAGTCAGTTAGAACTGGATTCAAGGAACTATTCCTGTGCCTTAGTTCTTTCCTTTATAAAATTTAAATAATAATTCACTACAAATAGGTATATTTTGAGCATTAAATAAGATAATTCATGTAAAGTGTTCAAAGTGGTGTTCACTATCAGCTATTATTAAGTATACAGTGAAGTAATTATTCTAATCTGATTTATATATTAGGAAGCACTCCAATCTATTTCACTATAGAACTTGAAGAAGAACACATCTGTATTAAAAACATTCTATTTATGATTCTAAAAGATAGAAACAAATCTATCAGACAGGAGTAGACTAATTGATTTGCTCTAACTTTTCTTCTAGATATTTTAGTTTGGAGTAATGTAAGTTCAGTTCAATATCTGTTTGAAAGAGCTCATTCCTTTCTGTAAAAAAAATGATTAGATTAAAAAAAAAGGAAAAAAAAAAGATGACAGGAGAGAAGAAGTAAGAAAACAAAGAAGGAAGGAAGAAAGGAAGAAGGGAGAGATGGAGTGAGGGAGGAGGAAAGAAGGAAGGAGGGAAGGAAGCAAGGGAAGAAGGGAGGAAGGGAGGAAGGAAAGGGGAGAGGAAAAAAAGGGAAAAGAAAGGAAAATTATATGCCTAGACGTCAACTGAAAATCAATAAAAAAACCTCATTTTGGATCACTTCCTTCTTTTATTTTCTTCCATCTGTGTCTCTGGCTGTTCCTTTATAGACTCCTCAAGATTCAAATCTAATCCTTAGGTTCTTCTCTTTATATATTCTTCTTGGGCATTTTTTTCACATCAATTGCTTCAATTGCTATCTATATGCAGATGACTCCAATACTTAACAGTTTCAGCCCAACTATCTCCTTTGACTTTGTGATCTGTTGATTCAATTTTCTATTTGAGAATTTCAGTTTGAGTGTCTCAAAGGCAAATCTAACCTGCCCAAACTAAATTCAGAGATATCCTATCTTCTTATCCCCTAAAATGGATCATTTTCCAATATGTAGTGTTTAAATAAACATCAGCTCTACAATCAAAAAAGTGTAAAGTCATCAGTGATGACGTATCTTGCTTATCACCCAGTTTGTTTTTCATTTATAAGATCAGTTATTTTCCATTAAATATGCTTCAATTGTAAATACTTCTTTCCATGTTCAACACCACTGTTCTTAACAAACTATCTTTGTCTCTTGCCTTGACAATTGAAATCAACTTCCAGTTGGCTGGTCACATTACTTTTAGCACTCAAGCCAGAGTGACCTTTAAAAATTCAGATGTGACCATTTCACATCTCAGTGTCAATATTTTTAATGAATAACAATAGAATAAAATTGTTCTACTTTAAAGTAGTCTGTGCAACCCAGGATAGTCTGGCCTCTTATTTCTAAGAAACAGAAAACACTCTAGCCAAAAGAAAGTATTAAAATATCTTGGATAACTCACAATTTTCTGGAAAGACAGAGAACTACTAAGATGCTATACAACCAGGAACGGTGACCAAAATCACACCACAGAATGGGTTCCGTGAAGATAATTTTGCTGCTGATACTGAGCATAAAGACCTTGCCTCTTGACAAAGGATATCATTGACACTGATCATGAGACACTGGTTCCCAAACTGCCCCTGAAAACTGAATATAGTTGCTGCTGTTCCCACCACTTTTCAATTGGAAAGAAGTCTGTGAGGTTACTAATTTTTCCTGCTCTGGCTTGTTTCTAACTACCAGCGATGAACACGGACTGGTATAGCCTAACCCATAGACTTGCACTCTAGCTTTCAGAGAATAGGAAAAGTGAGTATATGAAAATTTGAACTTTGTGAGAGTGTTGAGATTGTTTGACAAGAAAAATTGAAAAGTCCCCAGTGAATTATCCTCCTCTTCCTCTAATTATACAACAATGATTTCTCCTTTCCACCCTCTGTCAATATCTCCTAGTCCCTTTCACATTCTATGTCCCTTATTGCTACAAACACTTTACAATTTAAAATCTCCATTCTCTGGGTACCTTACCTTCCCATTCTATATTCAGGTAACTTAATTGACCCTTCAGAGCCAATCTCAGTCATCACTAACTCAAAGCAAAGATCTCCTGAGTTAGTTAAAGACCCCTCTTTTATACTCTCAGAGATATAGTTTCTCTTAAAGTATTTATCACTGCTGCAGTTTCACATTTGTTTTTGTGATGTTTCATTAATACCATACATTTCATTATATTAGGAAACATGATTGTTTTTGCACAAAATTGGGTATCTCTAGAATGGACTATGTTTTCTGGCACAGAAAGGATGCTTAATAAATATTTTTAATGAATTAGAGATAAATGAAAGATAAAGGAAGTGATCCAAAAGTAATTTATAAGTACTTAATTATAGTGTTGTCAATGTGTTAGTTTTCTAGAGCTGTTATAACAAGTTACTATAAACTGGGTGGCTTAAGACAACAGAAATTTATCCTTTCACAGTTCTTGGGGCCAGAAGTCCAAAATCAAGGTGTCAGTAGGAATAGTTTTCTAGAGGTTCTAAGGAAGAACATGTTCCATGCCTCTCTCCTCGTTTCCGGTGGCTGCCAGCAATCATTGGCATTCCTTGGCTTGTACACTCTATCACTCCAATATCTGCCTCCATCTTTATATGACTGTCTTGCATGCCTCTATATCTCAAATTACCCTCTCCTTTCTCTTATATGGTTAGGGAATTGGACTTATGGTGCACCTTAAATCCAAGGTGATCTTATCCCAAGATCCTTAACTTAATTATATATGCAAAGATTTTATGTCTAAATAAGGTCACATTTATAAGTACTAGGGATTAGGAATTGGACATATATATCTTTTCAGGTAACACTAATCATCCAACTACAATCTACCCTCTGTCTCACAATAATTAATGTTCATCCTATATGTAAAATAAATTCACCCAACCCAACATCCCTATGAGTCTTTTCCATTCCAGCATCAACCTGAATTTCAAAATTTTATCTAAATATCTTCAACTCAAGAATTCCCAAATGCCATCATCTAAATCAGGGATTTGAGTTTCCAGGTGTATTTCATCCTGGAGCAAAATTCCTTTCCATTTGTGGACAGGTGAATTTCATACTCAGACCTTACCAAAATCACTCTTAAGATCCTTATTTCCACCAATAGTGTCTTCAAAGCAATCGAAACTTTTTCTATTACATTCCTCAAAATTCCTCTAGCCTCTCTATATTGTCTAATTTCAATAGACAATTGAAATTGTTGGCAGGGTTGGTTCTTTCTGAAGGCTTTAAGGGAAAAATCCATTTTATGCCTCTCCCATCCTTGGTGTGCCTTGGCTTGTACAAGCATCACTCAAATCTCTGTCTCCTTCTTCTGTGTGCCTCTTTGCCTCAAATGTTCTCTTTTCTCTTATAAGAACACTTGTCATTGGATTTAGGGCCCACCTTACATCCAGGTTGATCTCATCTTGAAATCTTTAACTTAATTATATCTACAAAGATCCTATTTCCAAATAAGGTCACATTCACTACATCAGATAATGCTTGCAAATGTATATGATTTTTTGGAAATATATATATAAATAAATATATATAACTATATGTATGCACACATACTTAGTGTGTGTATATATATATATATATATATATATATAAAACTTTCCCAATAAAAAATTTATTTCACATCTTAGTATTTCTAAATTTAAATATGTCTTCTGATGGATGTGTATAGTTAATTCAATCAGATTTATTTTTTCACTATTTTCTGTTATTAAAATATATTGATCATTTCCTTGAATCAGGAAATATGATACTTTAAATAATCTTGACTTATTGGTTTGGGAACAAAAATCAACAAGAAGAGAATTTCCAGATATGCTATCAATTGTATGTGTGTATGTGGCGTAGGTGTTTGTGTATAAGGGTGTTTGTACAGAAGTGGCTTTTAAAAATCGACTGATCATTTTTAGAATGAGACGCAATTTGTTTAGGGCAGTTTACCTGAAAAATATCCAAAGATATACATTGGTCGCAACTTAGTGGCCAACAGTATAAAAAATTTGTCCAGAAAAAGCCTTGCATTTTTACAACTTTCCACCTAATGGACCAGATAATTCCATGCTTTTTTCAGTCAGTTCACTTCTGAATCACTGTATTTAACACAGAACATCATGTCTTATGATTGACATTGACAAAACAGGGCATGTGCAGAAAGATTGATTAATGCCTTTGAGGAGGGCAAGAATAGTTCAAAGAATTGATGGTTATAGCTTGGAAAAGAGAAGACTAATAGAAGACATCAAATTACATTTGAAAACTTGAAACAATTCCAGGGAATTGGAGTGATAATAATAGGTTTTCTATGCAGGGCCAGAGAACAGAACTAATGAATATAGCATTATTTTATATTGTTGTTATTATTATTTAAGTTTATTAGCATAAATTTATCACTGTTCTGTATTTCAGAAATCAAGATAGGCATGGTTGTTTTCTTTGCTTTAGGTCTCACGAGGCATAGGTGAACTCTTACCTGGAGTCTCTGGAAGACCATCCACTTCCAGCCTCCTTCAGTTTGTTGTCAGAATTCACTCCCATACATTTTAGGACTGAAGTCCTTGTTTCCTTACTAGTTTTCAACTGCATGTTCTTCTCAGCTTCTAGAGGCCTCCTGCACCTGTGGCCCCTATATCTGCAAAGCCAACAGTGTCAGCCTGAGTCCTTCAAGTCTCTCTAAGCTTTACTTGTGCCATATGTCTCTTGCCTCCAACTGGAGACAATTCTCTGTTTTTAAAACCTCAGGTTAATAGAGTGGGTCCACCCTAATAATTCACAGTAACCTACCCATATCAAAATCTTTGCCTTTATTCACATCTGCAAAGTCCGTTTTGGCATGTGACATAGCATATTCAGAGGTTCCAAGATTTAGAATGTAGGTACTTTTGCAGGATCATTTTGCTGCCACAACTACAAATACGAGTTTCAGAAAAACAGCTTTTGGTTCAATAAGAAGAACTGTCAATAAAAAATTCTGCCCAACACTGGGATTCTGTTTGCCTTAAGGCACTCTCCTTATTATAAGTGTTCAAGAACAAGTTGAATGTCCATTGTTTAGACTTTGAGAAATAAATACTGCCATATGAAGGTCCACTGCAAGGCTTTTAGCTCAATTCTGCAATATATATGATTAAGAAATTATTAAAGTCCATTTGGATAATTATTACCTGGACTCATCTTTTTGTTTGAAAATCTGACATTTAGCAAAATGTATGTTTTCTGCATTGTCCCTTGCATTTGTTTCCATGCTTCTGTTATACTTACTAAAGAGATTTAAAAAAATGTTATTAGTCTTCTAATAATAGGCCTGGATGCAAAGGTGGGTGGGAACCCAAGGAGTTCTCCCAACCTGATTTACCTTCACTCTGAACATAACTTTAAAACTTAAATTAGGCTGTTCAAACATAAAAAAAAAAAAAAAAAATGAAGACTTGAAATTTTGCCATGAATTTAGTTTTTATCTCAACTTTCAGACCTTTAAACTATTTTACCTAAGCTTTGTTTTGCATTACATGGTTTCAGAAGAATAAACAGAAGAAAAATTATCCAAATTAAGGCCAGACTCATAATCACATACTGTTTATAACATTGCACATTATTTCTTAAAATTACACAAATAAATCTGTAGATGAACTTCTAACATTTCTATTGTCAATACACAGATTAAAAAAATACATTATTGACACTGGCAATAATTATTCTGGGAAAGAAAGTGATAACCTTTAAAATGTCAAGCTGTTAAAACTTTTCAAATTTGGAAAACATACTATTTGTGAGGTCCTGTCAAAAATATTTAACTAATAAGAGCTCTACTTGAATGTGCTGGCAGTAGGTTGACAAGCTCTAAGTCAGAGCAGGATCAAGGCAGCTTAGAACTTTGTAGCAATTATCTATGTAAGTCATATAATGGTCTTCTAAATGTCATGTTTGCAGTAAGAATGGGAAGATATGCCTTAATGAGATACAGGCTGCCTGTCTTTGAGGACTCCAAATTGTGACTGCCATTAATAAGTGGTGGCAGATTACTAGGATATATCACCAAACCAGAATTATGAAAATTTTAGAGATTCTGCAGTGGACTTTCAAAATACCTTTATCTTCAAACAGCAAGGGTTTTTGCCCAGCATGTAAATTGCTTGGTGCTGGATCATATGTAGTTATCCTTTTTATTTATTTATTTTTCTTCATTTTTGGAAAGGATTTTGATGTTGCACAAGTCAATGAACAGCTGAACTGAAATGAACACAAACTGTCACTTCAAGGATCCATCTCCATGGCAAATAATGAAGCTGGAATAAAAAAGGAAACAAAAACATATTTCCTGTCAGTCTACTGTCAGGGTGTTTATCTTTTTCTTTAAGCAAAGTACACAGATAATAGCAGGGGAAACAGATTTTCACTTATAATGTTGTTTAATAAAGGATTTGGGTGAGCTGAAGATATTTTCTGTTTATCTGTCAGGTAATTCCAAAATAAAGTTCTTTCATGATTCTAAAGAAGTCAGAAAACCTTTTCTTCAAATTGTCCTATTCAGAACAAAAGGTAAATAAGCTAAATATATATAGGAAAAAATAAGCTAAATGAATAAAATCAACTTGAAAGAAATAAAAGATCCTAACTTGTGCTTTTCTTCACTTGTGTTTTTAGGCCAGTTATGGCTGATGTAAATTGAATGCAAACTTGTGTTTTTTGACGTAAGATATCTTTTTATCGTTTAACTAGCTTCAAAACTGGTAATGACATAAATGAGACCACATGATTTATGTAAATATTCTTGTCATGCTGAATGAAAAATCACGACAGAAGATCACCTAGCCTTAGAGATATTTGCACCAAAATGAATTATTCAAATTATCCCACTTGGAGCCCTCTATTCATTTATAAAATATTTTTCTAGTCTAAGGGTCTAAGGGTACAAATTATGAGCAGGAAAACAAATGAGGTAACACAATTTAGGTAGTAGAGGTGTTTTCCTTGTAATTTACAGCCAGGTTCATTGTAGCAGCCAGAGTACCCTTCTTAGGATGCATTCTTACAGAGAGCAAGGACCCTTTATGCCAGTTTGCAGACACAGATACTGAGTTCTGTTGCAATTCCTCCATCTGCAGATATTTGGCTCTTGCACTGTATGCTTAATATTCTCTTTCTTTATTTCCTCAGTATATATTGAGCTCCAAAATGTGTTACTTTTAATTCCAATTATTGTCATTATTGAATGTGAAATGTAAACATTTTTGTTACAGTCTCTCAATTTCTTTGTCCATTTCTTTACACAGCCCTACCTTTCCTTTCCCATTACTTCTTCAGTTTCTATCAAGATGTGACATTGCTATTTGATTACCCCTCCTGGTCTTCTACAATTTGCCCTAATTTTAGTTTTAAATCACAAGGGAAATAAGGTTCACTTCTCTGTATTCAAATATTATGTGACTAATGTACATTAATACTTGGTGTAAACTTATTCCTGGAAAACTTTCTTAAGAATGTCCCAGAAATGGTTTGCAAATGATATGAATATCTTTGGAGACTTCAGGAGAAATATAGACTATATAATTTATACCTTTAGTTCTGAGTTAAATTAGTATTGTGTTTACACCCATAAACAGTTTTCTAAGGAGCAGACTCTCATTGAAATGGTAGTTTAGAAATAAACTATAGGAGTCTGTATAATAATCATAATTGTTATTTTTATCAAGTCAGAATCTTCAAATGGTTTTCTTTTAATTAAATTTTTTTGTTATTCTGGAAAAAAAACATTTTTTTCCATCCATTACATTAAAATAAAATTTCATAAGTATGTAATTTGAGATCTTGATCTCTTTAATCAGAATAGTGCCTCTATTGTCTCTTAAAAAAAAAATAGAAACAGCTCTACCAACTCAACTCTCTAGTCTGAAGGACCTTAGGAAATAAGGATTACTCTAATTGGATGCAGAGAATAGATAAATCTAATCAAATACTTGATGGCTGCTTGTAAGACATTTTTAATGGGGAAATGCACACATTTTGAGGGTCATATTGCACACTTAGAAGCTCTGAGAAGTCCTATAGTAAAAACAAAAAACAAAACCAAAATAAAACATACATTAAGACTTTCTCAAACTTATTTGATCATGAGCCTTCTGCACATTATTTTTCATAAAATTATTGACACCTCACAAAACTCTCATAAAATAAAACAAAGTCCCAAGTTCTTGGGTCAGAGTACATTGATTAAACAAACAAACAAACAAACCAAAAAAACAAAAAACAACTATCTCAAAAGCTATTACTTTGATTCTTGGCCAGTAACTTAAATATCTTTGAACTTCAATGTGGTTATCTTCAAAATTAGTATCATGCAAATGATACCTACTTAACATGGTAACTGTAAAGATTAAATAAATATACAAAAATTAATTGTAAACCATAAGGCACTAAGCAATTGGTTACAATAGGGAAATGTTGTAACTTTTAAAATTTAGTTTTGGGTCTGACAGACTTATCTTCAAATCCTCACTCTGCCTATGTGGCATTCTGCCAATGTCTTTCCATTTATGAACCTAAATTTCTCATCTGTAAACTGAAGTTAATAATACTTAACTTGCATTGAAAAAATTGGAAATAAAAGATTAGAAATCCTGCAATACAGTTATTTTCCAATATATGATAATAACTTAATTTGGAATTTTATTTTTAAAATTTGTGTTATTTGTTTGAATATGGTATAAAGGGTGTAGAAAAGTGAGAAATACATGTGTTATCAGGAACCTGCTAAAAGAGAATATTTAATTTTTTTCACAATAGGAAAAAATAAATTACTATTGGTTTCTGTGTTTTTAAAGAAAAATGATAAAGAGGACAGTTCTAAAAATGGCAAGCCATTCTTTTTTCTTACCAGATCATTAAAAATAAAAATTATTATTGTAAAATATTGCTAAGTTTAGTAGTTTACATTGTGTATCCTATTGTGATAAGAATTTGACATTCAATATCTAATTAACTACTTGAAGTAGCTCTATGGTCTGGGGATTATTATTATCTTTCCTTTAAGGTGCTAGGATATATAAACATAGTAGTCAATAGAATTTTTCTTCAAATATTTGAAACACTTCCGTCTGAGCACAAGTTAGGGGGACTTCCTGGCTCCATCATTCTTATTGGAACCATGTGACTAAGTGTGGTCAATGAGTTCTCATTGAAAGTCAAGAAGTTAATTGCCAGTTTATAATCTTCCAAAGCTCTCTTTGGTTTCTGCAAAAGTTACAGAGAGTATTCAGTTCTGGCTGATACCCTGCTTTTTATATGAGTGAGTGACTGGAATGAGCAGAGTTTCAATTAACATTTGATTTCCCTAGATAGATCTCAATGGAAATGTAGCATGAGTAAAAAAATAAACTTTTCTTATTTTATGACCAGGGGGTGTTTCCTGACCCAACATAAATTAGCCTATCCTGATTAATATATCAAAGATATGTTTTTAGTAGTATAGCTATTAAAGAAAGATCTAGTATTTGAACTGTTCTGTAATACCAAAGCCTTTGCTCATAATTCTACACCTGATTGTAACTCCCAAACGTGGTAAGTACTTATGAGATAAATGTAAGAATTATGAGAGAATATTTTCTAATGGCACATGGACTGAATTAATAGCACTTATTCTCTTGTTCCTGTTTCCTGTATGTGTTCATTTGGGTTTAACAAACATTTTGGCATTCTATTTTATTTTCTCTACCTGCTTTATTATTGTAACATTTTTGTATTTTTTTAGTGATTGCATTGGAAATGGATATATATATATATATATATATATATATCCTTAAATGACTACAATTTACTTAATCTTATTGTACCACTCAATGTAAAATATAAGAAACTTATAAAAGTATACTTACATTTACCCCACACCATCTATTGCATAATTCTCAAATATTTCACTTCTACATGTTATAGACTCTGTAGTACAGTGTTTTTGCCTTAAAAATAGTTGTCTTTTAAAGAAATCAAGAGAAAAATATCAATATATACACACATATTTACAATTCCTAGGGACTCTTTATTCCTTCCTATAGATCTAAATTTACATTTCATATTATTTCCCTTCACTCTAATTACCTTGTTTCACTATTTTGTAACGTAGCTCTTCTGACTGTAATTTTTTTTAGTATTTATCTAATAATATCTTTACTTCACAATCATTATTAAATGCTGTTTTCTTTCTGGGTACAAAATTCTACCTGATAGTTTCTTATTTTCAGCATTTAAAAATGTTTATTAATGTCCTTGGTATCACTGTTGCCCTGTATATAATTTGTCCTATTTATTTTATTTGTACTTTATTTTTTAGATTTTTTCTTTATCATTGCTTTTCATAGCTTGACAATGATATGTCTTGGTTTGATTTTCCTTTTATTTATCCTGTTGGAGTTTGCCAAAATTTTGGTTCTATACAACGTTTGCAAAAAACATTGGAAAAATTTCACCTGTTATTCCTTCCAACATATTATTATTATTATTATTATTATTATTTATTATTATTTTGCCTCATCCTCTCTCTTCTGTACTTCTGGGACTTGTAGCTTATTATATGTAAATAACTTGTAGATTATTATATGTAAGTTAATGTGATATATATTGTCCTATAAGTTACTATGACTTTGTATTTTTCCCCCTAACTTTGTATTATATTCATCAGATTGGACATTTTTACTGATGCATGTTGAAGTTTATAATTTTTCTGTACTGTCCAATATACTTATATTTGGAATTTTAAAAATTTCATACATTATATTTTTTCAGTTACAGAATTTTCATTTAGTTTTGTTTGTGGTTTATATTTCTGTGCTGAAATTCCCCAACTTATCACTCATGTCCATTTTGACAAGTCTAATAAAATATTTATAGTAGATGTTTTGAAGTTCTAAACTGATTATACCAATATCTTTGTCATCTTGGACTCTATATCTACTACAATTTTATTAACTATATATAGCTCTTTCTGGCTTCTCAAATCTAGTAACTTTGATTGAATGATAGACGATGAAGATGATATATTTTATAGAGTTTTATCTTTTTATTTTATTTTGTCTTGACAAACAATTATATCACTTATAAAACCTTCTGATTCTCTCATTCTTAGTATTATGTTTTTGTTAGGAAGTATATTGTTCAGTTTTGATTTTTAGTCCTAATGTGTGCTCCATTCTTAGGACAGTTAATTTCATTTCTGGAGTATCGACTGAATGCTATGGATACTCAATGAGTTCTCTCCCTTCTGGCTACACTAGAACTTTAAAATCTCCTAGTACTACACAACCTTTATCTTCTTTTACCTCTCATCCCACAAAAACTGCTCTCTGCTGAGGCATGAAGTTTTTCTTGCACTTATGCAACTTACTCTTACCCAGGAATTTGCAGGAAACCCTTCTGAAGCCACATTTCTGCTGAGCTTTTTCCCCTGCTGCACCCTACTTCACAAATTACGTCTACATTTTTCATCTTAATCTCTGATCTTGATCTTTATTTCAGCAAGGTCATATGCTCTGCTTGGATTTCATATCTCTGTACTGTGGAACTAAATCCATAAAAGAGGGGGTATATGTATATGTATAGCTGATTCATCTTTCCGTACAGTAGAAACTAACACAACATTGTAAAGCAATTATACTCCAATAAAAATTAATTTAAAAAAGGCAACTGAATAATAAAAAATAAAAAACAGTAAATGCAGTTGAGAAAGTGCATCACAGATACACACACTGATTACATGTTTTCTTACAGACAGAAAAAAATAGTTTAGTACATTAAAATTGTACTTTAAATCAGTTGTTTTGGCACTGTGGGGATACATACATATAAACAATGCATTGGGCCTCCCCTTTGGAATGAGTCCTCTGAAGGTGGTTAAGAGAAGGAAATGGGAAGGTAGCATCATTTCAGGCTGCTATTTATTAATCTCTGATTTGATTTGTGGTTATTTGTTGGGAGAAGTAATTCATGACAATCAACAACCAAGCTTCAGAGGAACTTATGAGCTCTGTTTTGAAGGTGTGTGCTGAGAAAATGATATTCATACAATGATGAGGAAAAAAATGGTTCTCTTTACCTAAAAGAGCGATTTTAATGTGAACTGTTCATTTTGTGCAGTCACAGGTGTCTGAGGAACACAGAAACTAAAACTAAAATTACATTATATGTATAGAAAATGAGAGCATTAAATTAATTTAAGTTAAGCCATTTTCATTTTTTCTTTATTCTGTAAACTATCAAATCCGTTTTCACATAAGTTTAGAAATTATAACAACTACAATAATTAATCTGTGCTTTACATAATAAAACTCTACTTAAAATTTCATGATATTCAAAGTGGCATTTCTATCATAGTAATTTTATTTCAAAGAGAAGAAAAATTATTGTCAGCAACATTTTATTTTGTAGAAAATGAGAAAATTAAAAGTGCAATTATTTTTTCTTACATCTAAATCAAACAACCATAAGTATAAAATTGTCAATTGTACTAATAACTATATTTAAGGAATTACATTTTGGAGCCCATGAAATACCTACTGAAATTGGGTTCTATTTGCTGTCCCAAAGGAAAAAAAAAGAAGAATATTTTTTTCTCAACAGATAAGACTGTTTTATTTACCTAAAATTATTTAGGGCAAAACATAATTTCTGACTCTCAAAGCTTATCTTTTATACGGTAATTGAATTATGTTTGTGACTAACATAAATGTATTAATCAGGGTTGTCCAGAGAAACAGACCAATGATATATATATATATATATATATATATTATAGCAATTGGCTCACAGGAGCATGGAGGATGAAAAGTCTTGTAATCTGTTTTTAATCTGGAGACCCTGGAAATCCCATGGTGTAATTCAGTTTGAGTCCAAATGTCCAAGAACCAGGAGCACCCATGTCCCAGGGTAGAAGATGAATGTCTCATCTCAAGCACACAGAGCAAGTTTGCGCTTCCTCCACTTTTTTGTTATAATCAGGCCCTCAAGGGATTGGATGATATGCCCACCCATGTCAGTGACGGAGATCTTCTTTACTGAGTCTACAGATTCAAATGATAATCTCTTCTAGAAACAACTTTACAGATACACTGAGAAATAATGTTCTACCAGCTATCTGGACATCTTTTAGCCCAGCCAAGTTGACCATAAAATTAACCAGCCCAAGGTGGTACCAGGAAAATAAAATATGTGAGGTAGGAAATGTTTGTTGACATCCTCCCTAAATTCTCCATTCTGTCATCAGATCCTTTCATGGGTATGTAGGCCTCAATTTCAATTTAATTGAAATTCATTAACAATTCATTCAATTCTCACATGGTTTCTTCTTTTCCTCACACCTACTCTACTTGAAGAATTTTCTATAAATCATTTACTCTTTAATATTTGTTCCCTTCTATTTTCTCTTTCTCCTTCTTGCTGTTCTAGAAGGTGATTTACATGCAGTGTCTTAAAATAGCCCAACTGAATTCTGTTTGTTGAATATAAAACTGGTTAGCCAATAGTTCCACTCTAAAATAAGCTTCTCCATGAGCAACTTACACTAGGATAGAGATTTTTAAAATTATCTCTGAGCCTGCTGTACTCTGAAACTTCTGGATTTGCCCAGATGTAGAGATATACTTTTCTGGAGTCTTAGCACCAAGTTTTACTGTGTGGTCTTTGTGTGCAAATCTCTGTAGAGGCCTGTTAATTAAAAATAGCATATTCTTTATTTCACACTCAAACAGTCATCTCTTAGCTCATGCTCTTCCTTTCTTATTTTTTTTTACTACTCTTTATTATTTTTAACTTAAAACAATAATCATTTATTCTCATGGATCTGTGGTTGGATGATGGTTTGCTGATCTAGGCTGGCTTTGACTTGGGTGATTTTTTTCTGCTCCAAGTAGCTCTCACTCTTCTTCTAGAACTAGTGGGCAAGCTTAGACATTTTTTGTTTTTTTCCATGACAATGTCAGAAGCACAAGAAGGAAAGGAAAAATATATAAGGCCTTTTGAGGTCTAGGGTCAGAGCTGGCACAGTATTACTTCCACCTTATTCTACTGGTCAAAGCATAGACTTAGTTCCCATAAACCCCCTTCCCCAACACATGCAAATAGCTCCTACCTATCACACAAAAGTAACCCATTTGTTACAATTGATGAACCAACACTGACACATCATTATTGCCTAAAGTTCATAATTTACATTAGGGTTTACTCTTGGTCTTGTACATTCTATGATTTTAGACAAATGTGTAATGAAGTATATCCATCATTACAATATCATACAGAGTATTTTAACTGTCCTTAAATTCCTCCCTGCTTTGCCCATTCATTCTCTCTCTATCCAGCTGGCTGGCAGCCACTGATCTTTTTACTGTCTCCATAGTGTCGCCTTTTCCAGTATGTCATATTGTTGGAATCATACAATTCCAACTCCATTCCTTTTTGACATATATAAGATTTCACATTTTCCTTCACACTGTGCATTTTAATAAGAAGAAAAATGCACTTAAATCAAATCACACTTGAGAAAATATACAATAAATCTTTGTTACATTTTTCTCTTTCCAAGAAGTAATAGATTGATAAATTGCTAATTGAGATGGAATTTATCACATGCATTAGGTATTCTATGCTTTTTTTATTGAAGTATAGTTGATTTACAATATTATATTAGTTTCAGGTGTACAATATATTGATTCACTATTTTTATAATTATACTCAGTTTAAAGTTTTTATAAAATAGTGACTTTATTTCCTTGTACTGTACAATATAACATTGTTGCTCATGTATTTTATACATAGTAGTTTATATCTCTTAATCCCATACTCCTATCTTGCCCCATCCCCTTCCCTCTATCTACTGGTAACCACTAGTTTGTTTTCTATATCTGTGAGTCTGTATCTGTTTTGAAGTATACAATCATTTGCATTATTTTTAAGGCTCCACTTACAGGTAATATCATACAGTATTTGTCTTTATCTGATTTATTTCACTAAGCATAATACTCTCTAGGTCCATCTACATTGTTGCAAATGGCAAAATTTAATTATTGTTTATGGCTGAGTAATATTCCATTGTAATATATATATGACACATCTTCTTTATCCATTTATCTGTTAATGGGCACTTAGTTTTCTTCCATATCTTGGCAATCATAAATAATGCTACTGTGAATATTGGGGTGCATGTATCTTCTCAAATTAGTGTTTTCATTTTCTTCAGATATACAACTAGCAGTGGAATTGCTGAATCAAATTGTAGTTTTATTTTTAGTTTTTTGAGGGAATTCCATACTCTTTTTCATAGTGATTTCACCAATTTACACTCCCAACAACAGTGTACAAGTGTTCCCTTTTCTCCACATCCTTGCTAATATTTGTTATTTATGGTCTTTTCGATGACAGACATACTGACATGTGTGAGGCAATATGTATTGTTTTAATTTGTGTTCCTCTGATGATTAACAATGTTGAGCATCTTTTCATGTTCCTGTTTGCTATCTGTATTTCTTCTTTGGAAAACAGTCTATTCAGTTCTTCTGCCCATTTTTTCATTGGGTTTTTGGTTTTTTTGCATGTTGAGTTGCATGAGATATTACTTAGTTACTTAGTTAACTAAGTAATAGTGTAATTACTTAGTTAATTACAAACTTAATTTCAATACTTGTAATTGGTCTGTTTAGATAGTCTATTTCATTGTGTTAAGTATTCTAAATACTCTCATATGTTTTATTCAAATTAAATTTGTGAAGTATATAGGCAAATGTGGTCAAAACGTCAGTCCAGGTTGTTTTTAATAGTAGATCCTGGAACATTAATTGTAAGATTTTTAGTGGTAACTGGATCATTTAAACACATCTAGGTTGGACTATAGAACTTATATCTTTGCCAGTTTTTAAATATCCACTGTGCTCAATAATTGAAGCTTGAAGCAGAGAAGTACTTGTAATCAAAGCTGATTTCTACCTTGAATGGACTGGCTACTGGACACTGGGAAATCTCAGCAATAGTTTTAAAGCAGCATTGTATTATTCCCCCCTTCCAAGGCATGAAAGCCTCAGGGCAGAAACAAACAATGGAGAGAAACTCCTGGACTTATACAATTACTCTACCATTCATTTAAAAGTTATTTTAAAGACCCTCATAAGTAAGCTGTTTGGACAGATGCTAATAAAACTACAAGAAAACAACTACTGTTGCTATTGCTATAGTTAAAGAGAATTAGTTTAGAAATATTTCCTTTTTTCAAACAGTCATTTATGTCTAAATAATGATTTGTTACCTAAATTTTAAGAATCACTCATATTGTCATGACCTTTCCAACAATCTTGATCATTGTGATGTTTTTAAAGACACTATGGCTTTCATTGAATTTAGGCTTATTACTCCCCATAAGTTTATATTTTAAAATTAATCAAAAACTCCAATTATCAATAGTTGCTATATATAAGTTGTTAAATGATGAATAACATTAATCTGAAATGAATATTCCTCATTAGAATCGAGCAGAAAGTATACAATCAATGGAACAGAACTTCAGATCTTGTTCTGCCATTAATAACCGTGAATCACTTTGGAGTAATCATATATATCTTTTTTGTGCCTTATTTATTATTATTATTATTATTATTATTATTATTAGCATAAAAGGCTGATTCAGTTACTCTGGCCAAAACTCAGGACTTATTTTTGAGACTTTTCTTTCCCTCACCCCCTACATTCAATACCTTGGTAATTCTGTTTGCTATGCCTCTGTTACAGGTCTAGAATCCAAACACTTCTTAATAGCTTCAGTGTTAAAATCAAAGTCCAAGTAACCAACACAGCTCACCTAGGCTACTGAAATCTTCCTCCATGTGGTCTGTCTGCACCTCTTTTTCCATTTTGTCCAAAATGCCAACATTAATTTTAATTAATCTCACACAGTTCTTCTGTCCTTGGACATGCCATGCTTATTCCCATATCAGGCCTTTTCACTTGATCTTACTTCTACTTGTAACATTTTTTCCAACCCCTCCATCACCTAGAAGTCACTCTATCACATTATTTTATTTTACTTTTATCAGATTAAGAAACCAAGATTAGATGAGTGGGAAATTCCATGTTAGTATTCTGTCTCTTCACACAAGAATGTAAGTTCCTTGAGGGCCCTGGTGTTTGGAGTACATAGCTTATTGATTAAATACAGTCTGCCTTGCCTTTCACTCTACATTTATTGCCTAGAAAAGCTCCAAGCACATAGTTTATTTCTTAATAAGTGTTTGCTATTTAGATAATGGCTAATTCATGTGAGAAATCAGAAAATGCTCCTCAAAAAAAGAATACTAAACTAGGTCTTCAAAAGTAATTAGCAGTTAATAACTAATAACTGCTTCTCAATAATGAGAAGGGATCTGAAGCAAAGGGATCACTATTTGCAAAAGTAGTTTTTTAAAAAAAAGCACTTTTATCAAAAATAATTTAAAATGATGTAATTGGGTTTTTTCCAAAATATAAATATAAGTTGTGGAAAATTTTAAACATCAAATTAGAGTAAAGCTGATAGATAGGCTTGCCAAATGCAATTTTAGATGGCCAGCTCATTTGTGAAGTATATAAATCTAAAATTATCATGTTTTAAAAACAAAACAGAAACAGACATATAGACACACAGTGCAACCTAGTAGGTGACATATGAGAGGCGGGTGGGAGATTGGGTGGAATAGGTGAAGGAGATGAAGAGATAAAAACTTTTAGTTATAAGGTAAATAAGTCATGGGGATGTCCTATATAGTATTGTAATAATTTTGTATGGTAACAGATGATTACTAGACTTATCATGGTGATCATCTCATAATATATTTGATTGTCAAATTACTGTGTTGTTCACTTGAAACTAACATAATAATTGTGCATCAACTATACTTCAATAAAAATTTAAAACTAATTAATTAATTAAAATATTCGTGTTTTAATTAAAATAATTTGGAAGTCCTTGAGTATATTCTTTTAAATGTGTAAAAATTCTGTGTAGAATTTTTTTACTAACACATTTAAATTAATCTTAAACATTATACCTGATTATACTAAGATACTGTTCTTATTGGCTTGAATTCAAACTTGTACATTTAGTCAATAACCTAGTCACTGTCAACCCTAGTATTCATTAACTTAACCTCATTTTGACAATGAAAAGCACCTGCTACTGGGAAACTGACAATTACATTTATATCATGTTTTTTCTTTTAATTAGCCTTCTCTTTCTAGGTAAATGCTTATAACAGGCAGATAATTATCTGAAGCCTACTCTTTAGTAGGCTTGATAACTTATTTCTTTAGCTCAATGTAATCAGCACAACAATGTATTGCTTAAACAGATATCCTTATATACGCATATTCATTTGGCCTTATCTGTGGAATCAGATTTCATGACTTTTTCTAACCAAAACCAATCAATGACTTCTTGTTACACTTAGAACAACATCTATATTCTGTCCCTGGCTCATAGAGACCAACATGGTCTGGGCAGTAAGTACATCTGATCCTTTGTCCCTGGCTTTCTTGAAGTTTTGCAAATAAATTGCAAAAAAAATGGCTTTTCACTTTCTACTTTCTCTGCCCTGAGTGCTCTTTTCGCAGATATCCATAGTGCTCATTCCTTCATTTCATTCAAACCTCTACTACAGTGTCATCTGTTCAGAGACACCTTCACTCACCACTCTATCAGAAATAAATCTCATTCCTAGTCTCTTTCCAGCCTCATTTACTTAGTTTTTATTTTTTGAAATTATCACAATCTGACATTATATTTGATTCTTTAATCATTTATTGCCACTCTCACTCACTGAAATGTAAACTCCGTAAAGAAAGACACTCTACAATACTTTACTCTCAGTTCTTAAAATGATGCTTTGCACATAAGTTGATTTAAATAAATATTTGTGAATGAATAGATGAATCCAGTGACTATCAAAAAAATAATATTCTGATCCAGATAACATAGTAATAGAGGAAGTTTTGCTAAAGAGAGCTGAACCAGGTTAGGATTCCTAGAAAAGGTAGTAGCTACTGCAATACATGGTATCATTTCTTTGATCTTCATTATTTCTGAAAACAGGACCTCTTAAAGTTCAGGAGGATTATCAATCAGGCTGACTAAAAATATTAGTTCACCATCATAATGAAGCTCATCTGCTCTGTTTATTTCCTTCATATGTCCAATGATCTTACACTTTTATCTTGTTTTTTTTTATTTTATCTCATTTCTGAGTTATATTTGGACTCCAAGTTTTGTTCATAAACAATATCCATTTCTCTGTATATGTGCCAAGATTAATAATATGTGCTTTCATTTTCAATTTCCTAGAGGGCAAGACATATCTGAAAAATACTTTTTAGGAAAAATAAATAACTGTGTATATTTTATTTTTTGTTTTGTTTTGTTTTTGGTACACAGGCCTCTCACTGTTGTGGCCTCTCCCGTTGCGGAGCACAGGCTCCGGATGCGCAGGCCCAGTGGCCATGGCTCACGGGCCTAGCCGCTCTGTGGCATGTGGGATCTTCCCGGATTGGGGCACGAACCCGTGTCCCCTGCATTGGCAGGCGGACTCTCAACCACTGCACCACCAGGGAAGCCCACTGTGTATATTTTATATCCACACATGATATAGATTTTAGATATTTAATTTTTATTTTAATGGCATGATGTAATGTCCCTGATATTTCTGTTTAAAAACCAACATTTTTTAATTAGATTATAATATGTGCATAAATTTTTAAATTTACTAAAAATTATTGAATTGCTAGAGATTAGCCAAGATGGCTGAGTAGAAAGACCCTGAGTTCACCTCCTCTCACAGGCACACCAAAATTACAACTATTTACAGAACAACCATTGATGAAACAGACTAGAACCTACCAGAAAAAATCTTCTACAACATAGATGTAAAGAAGAAATCAAAACAAGATAGGTAGGAAGGGAAGAGTCATGGTACAGTCAAGTCCAATACCCCTGGATGGGTGACCTGCAAGTGAGAGAATAATTATAATTGCAGAAATTATTCCAAAGGAGTGTGAGGGGGTCTAAGTCTCATATCAGGCTTCCCAATCCAGGGTCCTGTACTGGGAAGATAAACCCCCCCAACATTTGGCTTTGAAGACCAGTGGGGCTTAGGTTCATAAGTCTCAGAGGGCTTGGGGAAAAAGGGACTTCACTCTCAAAGGAACACACAAAGTCTCACACACTCTGGGACCCCAGGCAGGAGCAGCAACTTGAAAAGAGCCTGGGTCAGATCTACCTGCTGTTGTTGGAGAGTCTCCAGAAGAGCCACTAGGCAACTTCAGCTCAGCCTAGGGACACTGACACTGGTGGAAGCAATTTTGGGAAGCTTATTCTATTACTTCAACCTTAATTCTGGCATGCACTGTTTTGGAATCTTCCCTGCAGCTTATTAATCTCAAGACCAAGCCCTGCTCTGGCCCAACAGCCTGTAGATGCCAGTGCTGTGATGCTCTGTCAGGCAAATGAGGAGACAGAGGAACATGTTTCAAATGAAGGAACAAGATAAAACCCCAGAAGAAGAAATAACTGAAGTGAGAATAGCCAATCTACCTGAGAAAGAGTCCAGGGTATTATTTGTAAAGATGATCAAAGAACTCAGGAGAAGAAAGGATACACAGAGTGAGAAGTAAGAAGTTTTTAATAAAGAGTTAGAAAGTATAAAGAACAACCAAACAGACATGAAGAATACAACAACTAAAATGAATAATACACTGGAAAAAATCAACAGTAGACTAAGTAACACAGAATAGTCAAGTGATCTGGAAGACAGAGTAGTGGAAATCACTGATGCTGAAGAGAAAATAAATGAAAAGAAATGAGAACAGTTTAAGAGACTTCTGGAACAACATCAAGCACATAGATATTCCCATTATAGGTCTCCCAGAAGGAGGAGAGAGAGAAAGGGACTGAGGACATAATTGAAGACATAATAGCTGAAAACTTCCCTGGGAAGGAAAGAAACAGATATTCTAAACTGGGAAAGGAAACAGATATTCAAGTGCAGGAAATGCAGAGAGCCCTGTACAGGATTAACCCAAAGAAGAATACAACAAGACACGTTGTCATTAAAATAACAAAAATTAAATATAAAGAGAGATTATTAAAGCAGCAAAGGGAAAGCAGCAAGTTACATACAAGGGAACTCCCATAAGGCTATCAACTGACTTTTCAGCAGAAACCCTGCATACCTGAAGAGAATGGCACAATATATTTAAAGTGATAAAAGGGAAAAAAACCTACAACCAAGAATACTCTACCCAGCAAGATCTCATTCAGATTTGATGGAGAGAACAAAAGTTTTACAGACAAGCAAAAGCTAAAAGAGTTCAGCAGCACCAAACCAGCTTGACAAGAAATATTAAAGGAAATCCTCTAAGTGAAAAAGAAAATGTCACAACTAGCAAAATGAAAATTATGAAAGGAAAAAGTCATTAGTAAACCAAATATACTGTAAAGGTAGGAAATTATCCATGCACAAACCTACTATGGAATTTAAAAGACAAAAGTAGTAATATCATCTATATCCACAGTAAGGAGTTAAGGGATACACAAAGCAATTAGATGTAATATATGATGTCAAAAACAGTGATCATGTGGGGAGGAAAGTTCAAATGCAGGGTGGTTAAAATGCACTTGAAAATAAGAAATCAGCTTAATCACATTTATCTATTTATTTGTATATAGATAGATAGATAGATAGATGGTATATAGACAGACATAGATGGGTATATAAATACTTCATGGTAACCACAAACCAGGAAATTATATAGATACACATGCAAAAAGTAAAGTGAATCCAAATCTAACACTAAAGATACTTATTAAACTACAAGACGGCAAAATAAGAAGAGAGGAATAAAAATAACATACAAAAATAATTAACAAAATGTCAATAGCTACACACATAATAATTACCTTAAATGTAAATGAACTAAATACTCCAATCAAAAGACAGAGTGGATGAATGGGTACAAAAACAAGATCCGTATATATGCTGCCTACCAGAGACTCACTTCAGACCTAAAGACACAAACAGACTGAAAGTGAGTGGATTGAAAAAGCTATTCCATCCAAATGAAAATCATAAGAAAGCCATGGTAAAAATACTTATATCATACAAAATAGACTTTAAAATAAATATTATTAAAAGATACAAATAAGGACATTACATAATGATCAAGGGATCAATTCAAGAAGAAGATATAACAATTGTAAATATATATGCACATATATATCTATAGGAGCCGAGGAATACATAAAGCAAATACTAACAGATGTAAAGGGAGAAATCAACAGTAATTGTAGGGGACATAAATGCCCTACTTACATCAATGGACAGATCATTCAGGAGGCAGAAAATCAGTAAGAAAACATTAGCCTTAAAGGACACATTAAATCATATGGACTTAAAGATATATATAGAACATTCCATCCAAATGCAATAGAGTATACATTCTCTTCAAGTGCACATGGAGCATTCTCCATCTCTCTTCTTCTTTGGACAAGTCACTATTTCTCTATTTCAAGACTTTTTTTTTTTTTAACATCTTTATTGGAGTATAATCGCTTTACAATGGTGTGTTAGTTTCTGCTTTATAACAAAGTGAATCAGTTATACATATACATATGTTCCCATATCTCTTCTCTCTTGTGTCTCCCTCCCTCCCACCCTCCCTATCCCACCCCTCCAGGTGGTCACAAAACACTGAGCTGATCTCCATGTGCTATGTGGCTGCTTTCCACTAGCTATCTATTTTATGTTTGGTAGTGTATATATGCCCATGCCACACTCTCACTTTGTCACAGCTTACCCTTCACCCTCCCCATATCCTCAAGTACATTCTCTAGTAAGTCTGTGTCTTTATTCCCATCTTGCCCCTAGGTTCTTCATGACCATTTTTTTTCTTAAATTCCATATATATGTGTTAGCATACGGTATTTGTCTTTTTCTTTCTGACTTACTTCACTGTGTATGACAGACTCTAGGTCTATCCACCTCATTACAAATAGCTCAATTTCGTTTCTTTTTATGGCTGAGTAATATTCCATTGTATAAATGTGCCACATCTTCTTTATCCATTCATCCGATGATGGACACTTAGGTTGTTTCCATCTCCTGGCTATTGTAAATAGAGCTGCAATGAACATTTTGGTACATGACTCTTTTTGAATTTCGGTTTTCTCAGGGTATATGCCCAGTAGTGGGATTGCTGGGTCATATGGTAGTTCTATTTGTAGTTTTTTAAGGAACCTCCATACTGTTCTCCATAGTGGCTGAACCAATTCACATTCCCACCAGCAGTGCAAGAGTGTTCCCTTTTCTCCACACCCTCTCCAGCATTTATTGTTTCTAGATTTTTTGATGATGGCCATTCTGACTGGTGTGAGATGATATCTCATTGTAGTTTTGATTTGCATTTCTCTAATGATTAATGATGTTGAGCATTCTTTCATGTGTTTGTTGGCAGTCTGTATATCTTCTTTGGAGAAATGTCTATTTAGGTCTTCTGCCCATTTTTGGATTGGGTTGTTTGTTTTCTTGTTATTGAGGTGCATGAGCTGCTTGTAAATTTTGGAGATTAATCCTTTGTCAGTTGCTTCATTTGCAAATATTTTCTCCCATTCTGATAGTTGTCTTTTCATCTTGTTTATGGTTTCCTTTGCTCTGCAAAAGCTTTTAAGTTTCATTAGGTCCCATTTGTCTAGTTTTGTTTTTATTTCCATTTCTCTAGGAGGTGGGTCAAAAAGGATCTTGCTGTGATTTATGTCATAGAGTGTTCATTAAAACAAATGTCTGTGAAGAGATCATCTAAAATAAAAAAGAGCAAATGTCTTCCTCCCGAAACCTACAGGTGGGGGCAGTGATGTGGGACACAAAAACAGGGCAGACCAATCAATATTTGTCTTCTAACACTATATTAAATGATAAGAATTGAAGGAAGCTTGGATCAGTTGTTTGAGCCCTTACTCAATGTTGGATAAGGTGTAAAGCTTTAGGTGTTTTAATTTAGAATTTCAACACATTTAATTTTATAAAAGTTGACATTTATAGTTTTTTCATTCCAATTTTGCAGTTTGTCACAATCTGTTCTCATTTATCATGAAACCATCTGTGGATGGACAAAACCATTTAGTATGGTTCACAAGTGGCAATGCAAATGGCCAGTCCAAATCACAGCACATCCATTCAACTGTAGCACATATTGATGGGTTTTTTGTATGGTCTTCTATTATTTGTACCAACTGAGTCACCTTATTAATTAAGATTGTAGATCTCATGTTTTATATGTGATCTTGGGATTGACAAGCTTATTCTTTATTTTCTTATAATACTTTCCCCTATTTTTCCTCAAAAAGGAGAATTCTAAAGGCAAAAAATTTGATTTGTTATATTCATTAAATTCGGTTTGTGCTTTTATTATACTGACCCCAAATTTCACCTAAGCTACTAGTGACAAGACAGGTCTTGTGTGTAAAATACAATATTTTATTCCATGGAAGGATATATTTCTAAATTTTTTAAATGGTACTACCCACAAAAGCATCCAAGCTATACATTGTGTGCAGACAAACCTTGGTACAAGTGAAATTTTTTGGTCAATTGTGATCTAAAAAAAAAAAAAAAAAGTAAGAAACTCTGGGTGGTAAGAGAAAGGGAAAGAATTGACAATGAATTATATCATGTTAGCCTGTAGTCTCGCTGGGGGTTCTATGACTAATCTTTGCAGAGATACATTTTAGTGAGTTTTCTTCTGAAGTACAATGAAGCATTCAGTACTTCAAGAGACATAGGGATTAAAGAAAAGTGGAAAATGACAACTCAGAGTGAAGGGAAAGAAAAATCACCACGGCAGCTCTTTTCATTATTTAATGTATTTTTGGACTGTTTTAAGTCAAAAGGTCTTTTGGAACATAATGCAAATCAGTAGCAGTGGGAGAATATGAAGTTTCAAAAAACAAACCTACAATTATTATTATTTCAAGTGAGGTGATTTTCAAAAGTACAAAGAATCATCTTAAGAATGCAACCTAATAACACTGAGTCATTTAATGAATTATGTGTGGCCCAATCAGCAACTCAGTAGTATCATAAAATATTTAACATGTAGAGCACTAAGATTATTCCCAGTTAATGATGGAGAGTTATGAATATATACATGCAAAACATAATATTCTATGATACAATGATGTAATTAATTTTTTCAGTTAAAAGGAAATAAAGAATGAGAGCAAATAATGCATTCAGGAGGGAAAGAAATGGATGAAACAATTACAGCACTGATGAAAACAGAAAATATTTAAAAAAATAAGAAAGAAAAAGAGAGCGCATACTTGCTAATCCCTAATATGGAGGATAATTTACTGCACAAACAAGAAGAAAAGGGGAGGCAGCAAATATTTCCTCCAAATATAATAATTCAACCCTAATATGAGTTTACTTCTTTCCATTCCCATTCCACTCACCAATAACGTCTAGGAGAAGAGAGAAAGTCCTTTACAGGTACAGAGGTCTCCTTTCAATATATTTATCATTTTTATTCTGAAGAAGATATAAAATGACCTACTCCCTTTAATAGAGCATATCCTGATATGATAATATTCATTTTAGGTAGAGTATGAGATATATTTGAAAGACCCATGAGTTATAAAGAATGAATCTTACAAAGAATAGGGGTCAGGTTCACAGTCTGTCTGTACCAGTCATTAACTGCATGAGACTTTGTACAGGTTACTAAATCCTTCTGGACTCAGTTGCCCTCAATGTAAAATGTATAGTTTCTACCTCATAAACTGGTGAATATTAAATTAAATAGTAGATGAAAAGTACTTAGAAAAGTGCCTGCAAGCTACCAAACATTAAAAATTAACTTTGATTATAACTGTCATTATTCTTCTATAGAGACTTTTGGGGGCTTAAATTGCTTGGGGACATGAGGTGTATTTTATCTTTTGCTTAAATAAAAATTTTATTTTACTGAAGTATAATATAGAAAAGATGTTTAGTAAATTTTCAAAAAAATAAATATTCCTTTGAAGCCACATCCTAAACACAAATAAAATGCCAATTGCATTCAGAAGCCTCTATTGCTTTCTTCCGAATTGTCACCATCCTAAGTTTAACTATTATTATGAATCCCATCGCCATATATTAATTTAACTGGTTTTCATTCTTTATATAAATGAAACTATAGAGTATATGTTTTCTTGTGTCTGACAATATTCACTTGAAAATGTTTATGAGATTTATTCAAGTCATGTATGAAGTAGTATGTCAATTTTCTTTGCTGTGTAATATTCTGCTTTATAAATATACAACAAATTATTTATCCCATCTGTGGTTGAAAAATTCTATATTATTTCCATTTCATGGATATTATATTGTGCCTGTAACTATCTGTATATATCACATATATACATGTATAAGTAAAGTATGCACGCCATATGTAATCGTGTGTATAATTACATATTTTACCACATATATGAAAAAATCATATTAAATGTATGTTATACATAGTCAAATATATATTAAAAGGGTGTTCCCATGGAAGTGGAATTCCTAAGTAATAGGCATGTTCATTTCCAGTCGATAATGCACAATAGCTTTCTGCAGAGCTTTTAACATGTTATATTACAACAAAGTTTTATTTGCTTCTGTTTCAAAAACCATCTGCTATTTTTTGGCTAATTGAAAAAAAAATAGTCTTCTAGTGGATGTGGAGTGGTATCTCATTATGGTTCTAATTTGCATTTCCCTGATGACTATTAGACTATATTGGATATCTTTTCATATCGGCATTTTCCACTTGAGATCTTCTGTGAAGTAACTATGAGTTTTACTGTTTTTCTTGTGCTGATTTTTAATTTAAAGAAGTTTTCTATACATTCTGTATATGAAATTTGACTATTTGATAAATATATTTTTCTGCTCTTTGGCTGCCTTTTTCACTTTCTGAAATTTTTACTTTGATAAACACAAACCTTTAATTTTAATGTAGTCCCAATTTAATGTACATTTTCTTATGAGTGTTTTTGTTTTCTGCCACAAGGCCATGCAGGCTCCTGTGTTATCCATTATAATTTTATTGTTGTATCTTTCAAAACTGGTTCACAATTCAATTGATATGAAATAGGAGTCAAAATTATAAACCTTATGTAGATATACAATGACTTATGACAAGTTATTGAAAACAGTGCCATTCCTCCTGTCACTACATTTTCAACTTTGTCAGATAGCAAGTGTACATACATAGATGATTTTGTTTCTAGACTCTATTTTCTTCCATTTGCCTCTTTCTTAATATTTGTGTTAATAATCCATCACCCTAATTACTGTATTTTATAATTAATTTTGATCTATTATAAAAGTTCTCCAATTTTATTCTCCTTCAAGATTGTCTTGATTTTTTTGGATGTTATATTTTCATATATACTGTAAGATTATTATGATAGTTTCTACAAAACTCCTCGCTGTGTTGCTAAATGGAAATTTACTGAATCTAGATAGGGCATGACTGTATAACCAAGCTTGCCTGGAACACTCAAAATTTACTCTCTTGTCCTAGCATAATTATTAACACACCACATTTCATATTTAAAAGGTAACATAATAATAAATTATAAATTGATGTAATATCAATTATTTGACACTATTTCAAATCTTTACATTTGTGTTCTAATATGTAGCATATATTACTCAGTTAATTCAAATATTTTTTTATTTCTTTCTCAGTAATGGTTTAGAGACCTTCATGTGGGATCTTGCACATTTTCTGTCTGATCTCTTCCAACATATATGCTAGATGCAGTACTGAATAACATGTAAAATATATGCAATGTTGAATAAAAATAGTGATAATATATTACATCATTCTCTAACTCAGGGAAAATGATTTTTATATTTCACCATTATGCATGATGTTTTTTGTAAATTTTTTCATGTAACGAACACTTAAGAAATTAAGGAATTTATTTGCCTCCTAGAAATGACAGTTATTACTATCATTTTTTATTACTATGAATTTTGAATTTTATCACACAATACTTCTATATAATGGAAAATCATATGGATTCTGATGACATGTTAAATTTTAGAGGTTGAATTTTGAAAAATAACCCAAACTTGCATTAATGGAATAAAACCAGTTAGGTGATGGCATATTATATATTTTTTTAACTTATACTGGAATAAGTTGTGTTAATTTATTTAGCATTTCTGCATTTATGTTCATGAGTGAAATTGACTTGAAAAGTCTTGTTTTCAAGTTTAGAAATGTTTCCTTTTTTTCTCTTTGCTGAGAAATTTGTATAACGTTGCTGTTATTTCCTCCTTATATGTTCGGAGTAACTTAGTTGTAGAGTTGTCAGTGCCTGGAGATTTATTTGAGGGTGGGGAGCTAATTAAAGAAATCCATTTCTTAATAGATTTAGAAATATTCACATTTTCTACTTACTATTGTTTGGGCAAATTTATTTTTTCTGTAAAATTGTCCATTTTACTTAAATTTCCAAATGTATTAGCATAAATTTCTTCACTATATTTTCTCATGTTCTTTATATCACCAAAATCTTTAGCAATGTCTCCCCTTTAACTCCTAGTGTATAATTTTCTCCGCCTCTTTCCTCGATACTAACCAGAATTTTATTCCTTTTGTCCATTGTTTTAAAGATCAAGATTCTTTTTTCATGTTCAATTGCTATTTCAATAATTTCTGTCTCTATGTTATTTGGTTTTTTATACTTTGCATTTAATTTGTCACTCCTCCCTTTTTGACATATGGAGCTTAAATATTTGATTTTTCAGCTTTTCCCTTTTTATCATGTGTGCATTTAAGGTTATAAATTATTTTCTAAGAATAATAATGCCGCAATCAATAAAATTGAAAAATTTAAATTTTCATTACCATTCTTTTTAATATATAATGTACTTTTCAATACATTCATTTGATCCTTGGGGTATTTAGATGTATACTGACTCATTTTAAATAAGGGATTTTTATAGCTATCTTATTGTAGAAGAATTATAGCCTACCCCTTTTGTCTGAGAAGATAATCAGTATGATTTTTGTTGTTGAGGTTTGCTTTGCAATATATTTCATGGTCAAGTGATGTAAATGTTCCAGGTATACTTGAAAATTATCTGTATTGTTCAGTTACTATTGTGGTCACTATATATCAATTAAAAGAATACTCTTTAATATTTTCCAATATTTATATCCTTATTTTCTCCCTGCTCTTTCTACCAGCTGTTATTAGAGGTTTTTATTTTAATTCTAGTATATATATATTAATTCTAGTATTGTTTCTTTTACCTTTTAGTTCTCTCAATTTGGCTTGATATATTTTAAGGTCATATTATTAGCTGTATACAAACATTCTTGTTTGATTTAATCCTTTATCTTTATATAAATTCCTTCTTTATTCATACCTCTGGTCTCAAATTCCTATGTCTGATAATATTAATTTAGCTGCACCTATATTCTGGGGGTTCTTTTCATCTGTTTTGTTGGATTTTTAGATATTTATTTTTAGGCTTTAGATTCCCATATTTTGAATTTCAACCACAACGAATGATTTTTACATCTGGAATGAGGTATAATTTATACATAAAAACTAAACATATTTAATGTATACCATTTGATAAGTTTAGACATATACATACACCTGTGATGCCATCACCATAGTCAAGCTAATAAACATACCAATCACCTCCAAGAGTTTCCTTGTGTCACTTTGTGTTTGTTTGTTTATATTTTGTGGTAAGGATAATTAACATGAAGCCTAATCTTTAACAAATTATTATTTTTTTAATTTATTGAAATATAGTTGACTTACGATATTGCATTCATTTCAGGTATACAACATAGTGATTTGATATTTTTATAGATTACATACCATACTAAGTTATGAAACATTGACTATATTACCTCTGCTATACATTACATCTCTGTGACTTATTTATTTTATAACTGCAAGTCTGCACCTCTTAACCCATTTCACTTATTTCACTCCTCCCTCCACCTCATCCCCTATGGTAACCACTAGTTTGTTCTCTGTAACTGTGAGTCTGTTTCTGTCTTGTTAATTCGATCGTTTGTTTTATTGTTAGATTCCACAGGAAAGTGAAAACATGCAGTACTTGTCTTTCTCTGTCTGACTTATTTTACTCTGTATTATTTCACTAGCATAATACTCTACAGGCCCATTCATATTGTAGTAAATGGAAAATTTCATTCTTTTTGATGGCTGAATAATATTACATTTTATATATACATAACATTATGTATATAACACTATCTATATATATACACCACACTATATATATATATATATATATATATATATATATATATATATATATATATACACATTTCACATCTTCTTTATCCATTCATTTGTTGGTGTATACTGAGGTTGTTTCCAAATCTTGGCTATTGTAAATAATGCTGCTATGAACATTGGTACGCATATATCTTTTCAAATTAGTGTTTGTTTTCTTTGGATAAATACCCAGGAGTGGAATTACTGGATTGTATTGTAGTTCTACTTTCCAGTTTTTGAGGAAACTCCATACAAGTGTACAATACAATACTATTCACTACAAGCTCTATGTTGTACAACAGATCTGTAGAGCTTATTCATCTTGTATACCTGTAACTTTGTACCCATTAAAAAACAACTACCCATTTCCACCTTTTCCCATCCTCTGTCAATCACTATTCTATTGTCTGCTTATATAAGTTTGACTACTTTAGGTACCTTATGTAAGTGGAATTATGCAGTACTTGTTCTTCTGTGAGTGAATTATTTCACTTAGTACAATGTAATCCAGGTCTATCCATCCTTTATGAATAATTACCTAAAAAATTTGTCTCATAAATAGTTTTTAAATAAAGTAAAATTCCTATGAACACTGCATTTTAATTGGATTATTTCTCTTTTTTTGTTAATAAAAATTGTATGTGTTTAAGTATACACATGGCGATTTAATATACATATACATAGTGAAATAATTATTGGGTTGGCCAAAATGCTCATTCAGGTTTTTCTGTAAGATGGTACAGAAAAACCTGAATGAAATTTTGGGCAACCAAATACTATAATCAAGCTAATTAACACATCATTTCCTCACATAGTTACCATTTTTTTGTGTGTGATGAGAGCACTGAATCTCTTACACTATTTCTAGTATTCAGTACAGTATTATTAACTGTAGTCATTATGCCTATACATTAGATTTCTAGACTTATTCATCCTGCACAACTGCAACTTTGTACCCTTGACAAATATTTCCCCATCTTCCCCATTACTCACCCAGCCCCTGGTAACCACCATTCTAAATTCTGCTTCTATGTCTTTGACTTTTTTTTTTAGTTTTCACATATAAATGAGATGATACAATATTTGTCCTTCTCTGTCCTATTTCACTTAGCATAGTGCCCTCAAATTTCATCCATGTTGTGACAAATGGCAGGATTCCCTTCTTTTCATAACTGAATAATATGACAGTGCCTATACATCTCACATTTCCTTATTTATTCATCCATCCATGAACACTTGAATTGTTTCCATATCTTGGCTATTGTGAATAATGCTACAATGAATATGGAAGTGCAGATATCTCTTAAAGAGTGTGATTTTAACAACAACAAAAAAAAAGAGTGTGATTTAATCTCCTTTGGGTATATACCCAGAAGTGGGATTGCTGGAACATATGGTAACTCTATTTTTACTTTCTTGATTTCATAAGGAATTTTCATACTGTTTTTCATAGTAAATATTTTTCCATTCCCACCAACACTGTATGAGGGTTAACTTGTCAGGAGCCCACACTAGCATTTGTTATCTCCTATCTCCTGTTTTTTTGAGAATAGCCATCTTAACAGATGTGAAATGATAACACATTGTGGTTTTGATTTGAATTTCCCTACTAATTAGTGATGTTAAGCACATTTTCATGTACCTGTTGGCTATTTGTATGTCTTTGGAAACTGTCTATTCAGGTCCTTTACCTATTATTTAGTTGGTTATTCTTTTTTTTTTCTTGATATTAAGTTGTATGAGTTCCTTGTGTGTTTTGGATATTAACCTATTTTTGGATATATGGTTTGCAAATATTTTCTCCAATTTGCCTTTATGTTTTGTTTATGGCTTCCTTTCTTCTTTGCTGTGCATAAGATTTTTAGTTTGCTGTAGTCCCAATTGCTTATCTTTGCTTTTGATGCCTTTGCTTTTAGAGTCAAATGAAAACAATATTTGCCAAGACAAATGTCAAAGAGTTTAACTTCTATGTTTTCTGCTAGGAGTTATCCAGTCCTTATGTTCAAGTCTTTAATGCATTTTGAGTTGATTTTTGTGTATGATGTTAGGGGCCCAATTTCATTCTTTTGCATGGGGCAATTCCATTTTCCCAACACAATTTATTGATGAGATGATCACTTCCACAGTGTATATTCTTGGCTCCTTTGTGAAACTTTAACTGACCATACACGCATGGATTTACTTCTTGGCTCTCTATTCTGTTGCATTGATCTATGAGTCTTTGTGCTAATACCATACTGTTTTGAGTACTAGAGCTTAGAAATATAGTTTGAAATCAGGAAGTGTGATGCCTTCAGATCTGTTCTTCCTTCTCAAAATTGCTTTGGATATATTCAAGGTCTTTTGTGTTTCTATATGAATTTTGAGAACTCAAGAAATTGTATTAAAATGCATAGCATACTTTTGAAAAAAGAAAAAAAGTAGGGATTTTTATCAAAAATCTCATGCACAAGAGTTGCGTTTTCTTGAGGAAGTGATAGTGAGATTTTACCATTTGGTCATATATCCAATCCATATTCTATGTATCCTCAAATTTTTGATCCTTCCCTGGAAAGATAAAATTGATTGTACCAAGAAGAAAATGACACTTCCTCTAACTTTTTCTGAGATTTAATGTTTTATTTAGCCCTTTTGTATTTCTTATTTAGTATTGCTGTAAAACTGTATTTCACTCATGGTGGAAGATTTTTTTGTTTGTTTCTTCACCTCTTCTCAATTGAGGAAACTGTTTTTGAATTAGATATGCTGTTAAAACATGGGTTAACATTATTTATCACTCTTTACTACAAAATAACATTGGCAACATTTAAAATCCTGGTGGTTTATCTTACTTAGCTGATGCTCCTGTACTTGTTATTGATTATTTCTTAAGACCAGTTTTCCTCTTGTGTAAATCTTTTCTCAGTCATTAAGAATAACTTACTTGATTGTTTTGGAATGAATTTAATTCTGTTTTTCAAATTTACCAAGTCTCTCAACCTCACCCATTAAAATGAAAATTGGTTATCTCCTCCTTAGTGAAATATTTTATGATTTAACTTTATGTGTTGGGAGGAGGAGTTAATAGTGCTTTATATCTATCAGCAATGAATTTAAGACCTACAATAAACCTAATTATTTTCTGTCAGTCATTTAACAAATAGATATTTAGCACTTGCTTTCATCATGTACTGTTCTAAGAACTATGGATAAAACAAAGCCCCTACCCTTGTATATAAAATTATGTATCTGCTCTGTAAATATTTATATGTCATTTTTTGTCCAGCAAATTATTTCTAAAACCTACCATATTCAGGGTACTGTTCTAGTACCACTGATATAAACAAGAATAAGATATGGTTCATGTTCAAATAGGGAGAAGTGTTAAGAAGTCTACTTGGGAAGCTATAATGAAGTATTTCCCAAATGCAACATGAGATTTTAGAGAGGATCAATTTGTGTGTGTTTGTGGGCTGGGGGTGTGTGTGCGTGTGTGTGTGTAATGGGTTGAGTAGGCAGGGATAAGGAAAATTTGGTAGAAGCAGTTGAAGATTAGTGAAATTTCTTCCAGCAAGATTTATAAGCAGAGGTACCAGTGTGGTTTTGCAATAACAGAAAAAAAAAATCAGTGTGTTTTCCAAAAGTAAGTATCTCTCCTTCTTTCTCCATGGTTTTCTCTTTTGCAATGTAGAAATAGTAAGTTGTACCAGCAGAGAGAAAAACTCACCTTGTTTCCCAAATTTCATATTATCTTCTATTCCACAGCACCATCATTGCTCTGAACTTTCTCAGTTCTCTGTTATCTTGCACCTGCAGACAAATCTGTATTCACTTTTACTTATTATCTCTGGCCAAGGTTAGCACCTCTACCATCCTCTTGATTCTTTGTGATTTGCTCCCTTTACATCTTCAGGGGCTTTGGTTTTTTAGTTATGACAACTGTTTTCAGGATTCCAACTTATTTTCTCCCTGGCTTATTCCTTTACCTTATGTACATTCAATTCATTTCTATCTACAAAAATGAACTATACTCCCAACTTGAATTCTTCTCTGGTGAGTGCACTCTTTCTTGTTTGCACAGATAAGCTTCATGAAAGAATAGTAATTGTTTCCATTTTACTACCTCTCATTAATAATTCATTTAGTTTACAAAAGATATACTGAGTGCATATGCTGCACTAGTCACTGTTCTAAATGTCAAGGGCACAATATAAAAGACATTGTCTGTGAGAGAGAGCGAGAAAAATAGATCAATAGCTAAAAAAATGTCTGCTTATGCTCTTAAGGTCCAGAGAAGTGACACTTAAACCAGAATAGATTATTTAGATTGAATAGCCAGTGAAGGTAGCATTTGAGTTGAGTCTTGAGAATGAGGAGTGAAGAGGAAGCAAGAGTATTTAGAACAAGTGAAAATGTGCAGGAAGCTTAAACACTGAGGAGTATTGTATTTTCAATAATTAAAAATAATTGTGTAATATGAAGGACAAAATAAATAGTCATAGTACTGAATTACTACCAAAACAGTAAGTATCCATTAATCCAGCATGATTTAAATAAATGATTGAATGAATAAATAAATTACAGAATTCTTCCCTACAGAAGAATTGCAAATAATAAATATAGAAGGGATTAGGGAAATAGAAAACTATTATTAGAACACCACAGTAATGATGGCTCAGGCAAGGACCACTGCTGGATACTAAAGTTAGTGGGCAGAACTTTAAAGAGAAACAGGATATTTGCATAGTCCTAAAGGCTCTCCTCTGAAGTACTTATAGCTTACCGTGGTGTTGTAACAGATGTCCACAAATTTTTTTGATAATCTTTCCTCCATAAGGTAGAGCTTATATCTCCTCTAAGTGTTGCTTCTAAAAATAAAGTATGGAAATGGGTAAATAGTAATTTTACAATAGAGAAAACTGGCAAGCACTATTATAAGCAAATGATCAAAGTTAAAATTGTTACCGAACTCAGGTTTGGCTGCTTGTTGCTCGAAAGCCAATGATCGAGAGGCAAGTGTCAGTAGAAAGGAAAGATGTTTTAATAGGAAAAGCTGGCAATCTGGGGAGAAGGTGGACTCACGTCCTGACACCAATTCCAAAGATTCTGCTCAGCCATGATAATTTTTAAAGGAGAAAGAGGGGAAAGAATCTCAGTGAATCATTGAGACAAGAGGTATCATCCTCCATTGTGTGCAGACTGGCTGACTCTCTCTTCAGATGTTATCTTGCCTGGGTGATCTGCCTGCAGGATTGCAAGGAGGTTGGTGGGAGTAGAGAGCCTAGTCATTCTTTAACTACTTAATTCTTCATTCTTACTTATTTTTACCTAGTAAAAAAATTAACAGGTTAAGCAAGATGTGGTGTGCATTCAGGAAAGCATAAGTTAGGAGTTAGGTTAAATTGCCTAGTGAGTGATCTCATTTCTATAATTAAGTTCTTTTAAGGTTAGAGGGGAACAGAAATGGGCAAACAGTAAAGGGGTAAAAGAGTTGCTTTCAATTCCCCACTGTCAAATAACCTTCCATTTCTATGGGATTAGGGGTGAAGATCTGTCTTCTGTAAATTCTTCATGCTGACATACGGTTCCATATTCTCAGGATAGAAGATGTCTACATGGGTCTGTAGCATCTCTTTGCTGACAATTATTGTTGTCTGCTTACAAATACAGGCAGAGCAACTACAATTATTTTTATGCCCACAACAATATAGATTATTATGAACAATAATGTTAATCCTATTCTCTTAAGGCCAGTTCTTGGAATTGTGCTAGTCACAGATTCAGTACTGCTCAAGATGGAGCAGCTTATGTCATGGCTACAGTCTGGTCATCATTCAGTTAGCTTTTTTCCTCTGGTGGCATTTACAGTATCTGTAAAACAACCCAGGAATGTGCATCAGACACTGAGTCTGTGCTCTATTGTCCTAATCATTAACTGCTTAGTTTTGTACTTGGGGGGACCTGCAGGGTTCTTTGATTCCAAAATAACCAGTAATAAATTATTTTTATATTAAATATCCCCTGATGTGGTGTAATGAGAAGGACATTTTACCTCTTTTATATTCCCCCCAAATTTATAACCCAGCTATGAGAAAACAACAGAAAAAAAAAAACAAGTTGAGAGATATTCTATGAAACACCAGACCAATATTCTTCAAAGGTATCAAATGTATGAAACACAGGAAAGGACTAAGAAACGGTCATAGATCTGAGGAAACTAAGCAGCCATGATAACTAAATGCAATATGGTATCCTGAATTGGCTCCTGGAACAGAAAAAGACATTATTGTAAAAACTAGTGAAATCTGAATCAAATTTGTAGGTTAGTTGATTGCATGTTCCAATGTTGGTTTCTTTTTTTTTTTTTTTTCTGCGGTACGCGGGCCTCTCACTGTTGTGGCCTCTCCCGTTCTGGAGCACAGGCTCTGGACACGCAGGCTCAGCGTCCATGGCTCACAGACCCAGACGCTCCACGGCATGTGGGATCTTCCCAGACCGGGACACAAACCCATGTCCCCTGCATCGGCAGGCGGACTCTCAACCACTGCGCAACCAGGGAAGCCCCAATGTTGGTTTCTTGATCTTGATAAATCTATCATGGTTATGTAAGATGTTATTATTGAGGGAAGCTGGATGAAAGATATACAGAAACTCTGTATCATATTTGCAACTTTTCTGAAAGTACAAAATCGTTTCAATATAAAAAGGTATAAAAATTGGCTATGTGTAGCATAATGAGCATATGTTAAAGGTAAATACAAAAACAGTAACCTTAACAATCAAAAATATGATCCATGAGAGAAAAATAAGTTAGACTTCATTACAGTTAAAAAAAAATAAAAAATAAAAAAAGCTAAACTAAAATCTGCTCTGTAAAAAAAAAAAGTGTTAAGAGAATGAAAATACAAGCCACAAAATAGGAGAAAAGAATCACAAAACACATATCTGATAAAGCATTGGTATCCAAAATATACAGCCCTTTTAAATATTAACCATAAGAAAACAACTCAATTAAAAAATACACCAAAGTTCTCAACAGACATCTCACCAAAGAAGATATATAGATCACAAAAAGGCATATAAAATGTGTTCAACATCATATGTATTAGGGGATTGAAAATTAGAACACACCTATGAGAATGGCCAAAATTCAAAACACTAATGACATTAAATTATGTTGAACACTTGGAAAAATAGAAACTCTCATTCCCAGATGTTAGGAATGCAAACTGGTACAGCCACTTCAGAAGACAGTTTAACAGTTTCGTATAAAGTTAAAAATAGATGTTAGAGAGGAAAAAATTTTCCTCTACCCTTCTAGGTTCTTCTACCTGGTCTAATTAAATTGACATGAGACAGGTTAACAGGAGGAAATCAAACAAAAGTTTAATAACATGTATACAGGAGAAAGACTCAGGAGAATTGAGTAACTTGCCAAAATGGCCAAAGCCCTCACCTTAAATACCGTCTTCAGCTAAAGACAAAAAAGGATATTGGGGGTGGTGGTTTAGATACTCAGAGGGTAGGAAGGCAATTGACATGAAGATGGAAAAGCAAATGTTTGGTAAATAAAAGGTTGGTGGGCCATGCAGAGATAATGGGACACAGAGAGGAATTTTATAGAACAGACTTTGCTGGGTTCCTCCCTGTCTACAAACCTATTTCATACTATAGTTATCTATGGTGATAACTCCCTTCCTGGAACAGGTTCTCTATCTAAATTATTTTTAGACAATTAGGAGGTAGGTCAATGCTTCTTTCTGAGTCTTTTGGGCCTTGATTGTTTCCAGCTCAAAATAATCAGCATACTAAAGAGACATTTTGGCATTTTGAAATTTTGTTCCCCTACAGTTAATAATAATGAAGTTAAATTTCAGCAGTTTTAACCAATGTACCATACTAATGAAAGATGTTAATGATAGAAGAAACAGAGTATGGGGTGAGGGAATTCAAGGGAACTATCTATATTTTCTGGTCAATTTTTATGTAAATCTAAAGCTTTTCTAAGCTTTTGCACAGCAAAGGAAACCATGAACAAGATGAAAAGACAACCCTCAGAATAGGAGAAAATCTTTGCAAATGAAGAAACTGACAAAGGATTAATATCCAAAATATACAAGCAGCTCATACAGCTCAATATCAAAAAAACAAACAACCCAATCCAAAAATGGGGAGAAGACCTAAATAGATATTTCTCCAAAGAAGACATACAGATTGCCAACAACACATGAAAAGATGCTTAACATCACTAATTATTAGAGAAATACAAATCAAAACCACAGTGAGGTATCACCTCACACCGGTCAGAATGGCCATCATCAAAACATCTACAAACAATAAATGCTGTAGAGGGTGTGGAGAAAATGGAACCCTTCTGCACTGTTGGTGGGAATGTAAATTGATACAGCCACTAAAAAGAACAGTATGAAGCTTCCTTAAAAAACTAAAAATAGAACTACCATATGATCCAGCAATCCCACTACTGGGCATATACCCTGAGAAAACCATAAGTCTAAAAGATACATGTACCACAATATTCATTGCAGCACTATTTACAATTGCCAGCCCAAGGAAGCAACCTAAATGTCCATCAACAGATGGATGGATAAAGAAGATGTGGCACATATATACAATGGAATATTACTCAGCCTTAAAAATAAATGAAATTGAGTTATTTGTAATGAGGTGGATGGACCTAGAGTCTGTCACACAGAGTGAAGTAAGTCAGAAAGCAAAAAAACAAATACTCTATGCTAACACACATATATGAAATCTAAAAAATGGTATTGATGAACCTAGTGGCAGGACAGGAATAAAGATGCAGATGCAGAGAACAGTCTTGAAGACACAATGGGGGAAGGGGAAGATGGGACAAAGTGAGAGAGTAGCATTGACATATATACACTACCAACTGTAAAGTGGAATGGCTAGTGGGAAGCTGCTGCATAGCACAGGGACATCAGCTCGATGCCTTGTGATGACCTAGAGGGAGGGGATAGGGAGGATAGGAGGGATGCTCAAGAAGGTGGGGATATGGGGATATATGTATACTTATAGCTGATTCACTTTGTTGTACAACAGAAACTAACACAACATTGTAAAGCAATTATACTCCAACAAAGATATGAAACAAGAAAAAAAAGAAATACATTGAAGTATTGTAGACTTACAGTATTACATTAGTTTCAGGTGTACATCATAGTGATTCAATATTTTTACATATGATCACTATTATAAGTCTAGGTACCCTCTGTCACCATAAGAAGTTATGATGAGAACTGTATTCAATATCTTGTAATAACCTGTAATGGAAAATAATCTGAAAAAGAATATATATAACTGAATCACTTTGCTGTACACCTGAAACATTGTAAATCAACTATATTTCAATAAAAACTTTACAAATTAAAAAAATAAAGGTTTTCTAAAAAATAAAGCCTCAAAAATAATAATCTTTAAACAAGAAGTAGAGTAATTACAATGGTTATTATTTCCCCTTGATTTTCTCAGGGATGGAGAGTGAGAGATTAAATAAGGTAGAGATAACATTCCTGGTAACACTGAGAACAAGATGTGGGATTAGTGTAGTTCATTGTGGAGAGGAGTTTACAGGAGGGCTTAAATGACTAATAAGGGCATAGTTTTATTGGGAACAAAATGTCATGAGTAGTGTTGCCTTTGGTGATGCTATTTTCCTGTGTCTTAAACAGCACTTGTCAAAGGTTATGAACAAAACCAGGTATAATATCTTGATTTAACTTTTATTTGAAAATTCAATGATCATTAAAGTATGGGACAGGACAAGTCCACCCAATAAATAATTAGCAATAGCCTACTCAATATACATGTAATTGAAAAAATACTTTTTAGATTGCTCTCACCCCAAAATCAACTCCATCATTTATTTTATGTCAGTTTTGCATAGGTTTATGGTAAAGCTTTTGCTCTCTACAAAAGAACACACTTCTACTGAGCTATTGTTTACCACCTAGAATTACAAGAGTACACTTTCCCTCATCAGAGAAAAGGCCAAATTAAGTGCCATTGTGTGCTGTATTCCATTTCCAGTGACCCCCTAGAATCATGGTCAGTGATACTGAGTTGGTAGCTTGAAATCTGGCATGGTGTAAATGTTGCAATTCCTTTAGCAATGAAAAGTGAGCATCAAGCAAAGAAGTAAAGCTAAAAGGGTAATAGAAGATCATTACATACTCCTCTAATAAATTATGATCCCACTAGTAGCCCAGTTGCATTACCTCCTTGGATTTAATGCATCCACACCAGCCTCCTCCTTCCAGCAGATGAAGTAAGCAGAGAGGAAAATGGAGAAAAATGATGAGCTCCAGCTGGAAGCCAAATACCTCTGTTTTTGACACCTGGTGTGACTGCCCAATGACTCATCAATATAATGTTACTGTGTTTTAAGGAGATTTCATCTGTGTTTTATGCAGGTATCCCCAGAGTTACAGATTAGAAAAGATATACCAATGCAGACATAGAAATTTATTTACTTGTCAACTGTACTATCTCTTTTTGACTAAAAGTATGCTTGGTTCATTCCTTACATTTTCCAAAGAGACATATATCACCTAAACAGTAGTTTTCTCTCATTATCATAGCAATTACTGCAAAGCAGTATATGAATTTTAATAATGCCACATTAATAGGAATATTTCCTTTCCTTCCAAATTAGTCATAAATATATACCTTAAATGGATTGAAGTATTTTTAAAGCTTAATTTTGAGGGGTTCTTAGGTTGTATCTGAATATGTCATTTGTGACCAATGATTTCTCTAAGCTGCTCTAGTGGCTGTACATCTCAGGAATGCAGCGAGCTTCCTGGTGAATCAATTTGTGTTAGCTGTGCAGTACAGATTTGCAACAGCATAATTCAGACTGACTTCTCCAAATAATAATTCCTCTGACAACACTTTTAAAGTGGCAAGATAGCTTGGAAAAGTACAGAAGTGTCTTGAGATATCACATCCCACAGCAAAATTCAAAATACTATTGAAAGACTGACAAAATAGAACCTAAATTGTAATGTGATATAGTAAAGCAGCTGATAGATTGCACTCTGCATCAAAAATTGCTAACGCAATGCCCAATAGGGAAATCTCAGGAGTGTAGCAACTGTAAAAGTCCTGATGCTACAGGGTAAAAAATGCCAAATGAATATAAGATTAGTAAGTAGTATTTTCCAGCTTTGTTAGACACATAATGAATTCTCTTTTTAAAATTACAAAGGTGACACAGAACATTGGAGAAAGTGTATGGATTACCAGTTGAAAATTTGAAAATGCTTTTCAAATTGTTTACCATTTGCTAAATATTTTGTGCAGTGCTAGGTTAAGCTTAAGGGAAAAGTGGTTTTAGCATGTGAATATTTAAATGTTGTATTTACTGTTAGTTGAAGCCTATTGAGAATTTACATTAGATTAAAAAACCTCCTGCTTACTTTTGTAAATAACATTTTTTTTCATAGTTAAGAATGCTCATGATAAGAGGTGTTAAGCGATCACAGAGACTTTTAAAAATATTTGAGTTTTTCCATATATGTGATGGGAGAATGATTGCATTTTTGAATAATTTGGGAAGCAAATAAATAGTCCCATGAGATGGCACATCATAAATAAATGTTTTTGCCCTTCAGCTAATTTTAGATTTACTGCAATCTAACACTCTACATATAAAGGCTTAATTTGAGTTTTACTCAATATGCTATTTATTTAGTTATTATTGACAAATATTTTATTGCTGTACAACTGAAAATGCTTTGGTTGCTGATGTAGACATGCTTTAAGATGGATGTTCCCGTAGTTGCTAAAAATAATGCTAGACACATAGTAGATCTTTAATATTGTTGATTGAGTCATTGATTGGCTTCTTAAATCAGGACATGGAAAAGAAAGTGAATTATGAATCTCTAGAGGCTTGGCTTGTTTTGTAGAAGAGGCTAATGACCTTTACATCTCTCATTCTCATCTGTATTTCTTGAAGTTTTGAAAGTGGGTATTGACCACTGTTTCTAAATTCCATCATATATAGAGAGAATCAGAGGGATGAGAATGCTTGTGTTATGAAATGTGATTGACAATTACTCTGCTGTTTCCATCTAAAACAAAGATTTTATTCTCTCTTCTCTTGCTGCCCTCAAACCAGACCATCATAAAAATCAGGCTATCAAAACATAGCTGAATTATTTTTTTCCTTTTTATTTAAAACTCACTATCTCCTACTTTGAACAATGAGTGGTGAGACTTTATTCCTTATCATAAGGGATCTTAAAATTGAGAGGAAAAATCTCAGTGTCAGGAAGAGGAAAATCATGTTTTTGCTGACAGAAAAAGAGCTAAGTATTCTTATTTCTGCATTTTTAGTTTTCAGTATAGAGAACTTATTATATTTTTCAGTAATATGCACAGAGTTGTGTTACACAAGGAAAACAAAGTTAAGAGGGATACACTCAAAAACGTAAATGAGTTGCAGAAAATAAGAGAAACAGTCAGAGGCAAAAAATATCCGGATTGTCAAGGTAAAATAATTCCTGGGATGTGACTTGTTGTAATTATCAATAAAGTATGTTTTTTTTTTCTTCAACTGGGCACTGTCCACACTGAGCTGGATGAAACTAAATTCAGTGCCATCCTACAAACTGGAAATTACCTTCTCTTGACTTAGACTTAAATCCATAATAATAATGGACAGTCTAGGTATGTAATATTTTTAATGTGCTACCAATTTAAACAATAAACAACAAATAGAAAGTATATTCATTTTAACATTCTTATCGAGCCTTCTCAGAAAACTCCCTGTGGCCTTTTGCAAAGTTCGGCTATACATATCTGCAGATTCATTATTGTTGAAGTTGATAAGTTTCCTTTCTGTTTTAACCCATATTTTTCATTTTTAAGTCCATTATTCCCTCCAAAGTTTATTCGTATAGAGACTCTGCAACATTATGAACACTTGCTGAAATCTATAATCAAGCATTTGTAATATTGTGTTTTTGTTAAATCATACAAATACCAATGTCTTCCTAAAGTAGTCATATTTTCTAAGGTATCTCACTGAAAACTGGAAAGGTAAAAGTTATCTGACTTTTTTTTCCAGATGACCACTTTATTACAAACTGTATAAAACTTTATAGACTTACTTGCTGCAAGGACACATAAGTCAATACCTATTGAACTGTACCTGGGCACATCAGTTAAAAGAAGATGAATAGCATGGGTTAATTTCAGTTGGTCTGGACTGAACACGTACTGATCTCCAGATCTGCCTGAAGCATGGTGGTGACCCTTGGCCAAGGCTAGAGAATCCACAGGCTAAAGTGAAATGTTCTGTAATCATGAACCTGTGAGTTGTTTTGATGGCAGGATGCATTCTCATGTCAGCATTGTTTGGTAATAACAACAGGATCTGTACCTGGTTTTGGTAGAACTACTTTTAAGCCCGTGTGACCAGTTTACGCCAAATAACCTCCCCAGCAGGAGATGACTTTGCTGTTAGTGAGGTGTTTCAAAATCTGGAGGCAAAGTGTTCCCTGTGCAACCCAGTGGTAGGAGGAAAAATTTACACTTGACACCTCCAGACTATTTTCAATGCATGTCATTTTCTCGCTGTTGCTGTTTTCTTTTTTTTTTTCTTTTGCCTGTAATAAAGCTCTTCTGTGAGTAAAAACTGAGTCCTGTGAGCCCTTTCAATAATCTAACACTTAAGGCAATTACTGCATAATTAATGCAGATGTAAACAAAAAAGCTTAATAAACAGCAAAAAGAAAAGGCAGCAGAGTATTAAAGTGGACCAATAATATGATTAAAGAAACTAGTGTGGATTGGCTTCAGGGCACTTAAAAGCGTATGAATATTAACTGAGGTATATAAATTGAGGAAAGAAAATTAATTATTATAAGAAAAAGAGGTGTTACTTGAAACATTATGCTAGAAACCTTGAAGGAACAACTTGGTTGTATATCTCGGCAATGTGGTATAAATGCAACTAACAGAATAGTTTCATTTCTGGAATGAAACTAAGAGGTTCTACAGGTTAACAGTGGGTTTTCTAGAACAATTGAACTAAAACAAATTTGACTATGTCAGAGGGGGTGAATAAGAACTAATTGGCCTTTTAGAACTCCTTCCAGCTAGTCTTCTGTAGCTCCTTTATTTTATTAGTGTCTTTTCATGTTTACCACTTTATGTACTCTTAATACCAGAATTACATATGTTCAAGGAAACCAAAGTGTTATTTAGTAACTGATAGTGCCATATGAAATTCAGTTTGGAGGACTCATTCTTTATTTATCATAGAATAATTAGAGTGTAACTCCTTCAACTAGGACATTTCCATGTTCAACCCTAACTGAGAAAACCAGTTCCTTTGAATGAAGAGGATAGAGAGACTGCCTGGCTTACTGTGTCCAACTATGAATTTGGTCCTTGTTGGAAACTAACTGTGTCACCCTACAATTTTATATGTTAAAGGCTTAACACCAATGTGGTGATATTTAGAGATGGGGCTTTGTGGGCACTATTTGTTCAGCTTCATCCTGACAACATATTTAAGGAGTGGACAAGGCAGTAGTGTATAATAATAATACCAATGAGAGAGGTTTTGGAAAACTAGTTTTCTAATCCACACTTACTGATACCTAAGAATCAGATTTTCTGGGAATGCAAAACATGAAACTTTTAATCAGGGACAGAGACATCTGAAATTAACATTGTAAAGTTGCATGAAAAGTGACCAAGTTACTTAGCATCTTTTTGGCTCAGTTTGTTCAACAAGGCGCTGAATAAAGGTTCACTATAATTATGTCCCCTCATAATACCTATTTATTTCACCTGCACAATTATGCTTTTTGTGTGTGCTAGAATTTGTACCACATAAGGTCAATTTTCTAAACCTATTTGTATGACATTGTATTTTAAATGAAATAGAAGAAATCAATTTATTTTTCCTTCAATATTTTTGCTTGATTTTTATTGGAGTATAGTTGATTTACAATGTTGTGTTAGTTTCAGGTGTACAGCAAAATGAATCAGTTATACATATACATATTTTCACTGTTTTTTTTTTTTTTTTTTTTTTTAGATTCTTTTCCCATATAGGCCATTACAGGGTACTGAGTAGAGTTCCCGGTGCTACTTATTAGTTATCTATTTTCTGCATTGTAGTGTGTATATGTCAAACCCAGTCTCCTAATTTATCCTTCCTCCTGCCCTTATCCCCTAGTAACCGTAAGTTTGTTTTCTACATCTGAAAGGACAACAAGTACTCTTGCAGATGGGATGGGTCTGACTTTATTTTTCCTTCAGTATTCTTAATGGTTCCTTTCTACATTTGTATTATATGGCATGAACACTCTACTCACTTATGTTCTAATACTACCTATTTTACATTGTTATGCTACTCCCATTGCCTCTGAGAAAGCAGGCAAACAGGGGTTCCCCTCTGATTCTCCATGATATAAATTTTACCTGGGCAAGCTCCCCATATGGGAAATGCTCACCTCATTCTAGAACTGTGCAGCTGGGTAGATATCTCTGGTTAATCCTGGAATTTGTATGAGATAGCTCATTTAATTCTCAGACTAAATTGCCTAGAACTTTGACTTTTTCAAAAATAAAAGTGGTTTGCATTTGACGTTCCTATCACTTCCCCCTTAATTTTGGATAGAGAAAAATGGGGACTCTTTATTTTACTCACTTAGAGATCCAACTTTCTAATTTTGCCAATTTGATGATTGCAAGATGCATTCAATATTATATTAGCTCGCATTTCACTAATGTCTGGAGGGATCAAGACACTCTTCATTGTTTAATTTTTTAGTACTTTTGAGTTGTCCTTCTGTAAATTAACTATCCTAACATTTGCACATTTATGTATCATTTTCTCTTCATGATTTGCACAAAATTCTTGTGTATGGTAGTTATTTTGTTCAGTCCCTGTTAGGCGTTAAAACTATAAACTTCTACTCTTTTTTTATGTGCTAACTTTAAATTTTCCTTCTCTCTTTCCTGAAAAAAGAATCTTAATTTTCACTTAGTCAAGATCATCAAATTTTTGACTAATATTTTGTTTTGTTTATTATAATACACCCTTTGCTACTTCCAAACCACTAAGATATATTCCTATATTTTCTTCTATTATTTTTATTCTACTAAATTTTTTTAATTGACTTCATTTTACACTTTTTTCTATAGGAATCTAATACACATAACTCACTTTTCTATGTAATGTTTATAAAGGAAGTTATGATACAGTTTTATTATTTAATATATAATAAGCTGTTATTTGCAACACCATCCATTAAATATTTTATTTCCCTGTTGATTTATGATGTCATCTATATCATATCTTATATTCCTATATAGATGAATCATATCTTAACTCTTTTATATCACTGTATTCTACCTGTGTTTTCCTCCACAGTAGCACACTTTTTGCTTTGCTTTAATTTTTGTAACAAGTTATCGTTCCTGACATAACAAATTTCCCAAATTTGATCTTTTCCTTCAAAACTCACTTAGCAATTAATTAAAATGTATTATTTTATATAATCCTAGGATATGGTTTTATATATTACTTTAAAAATCCAGGAGGCATTTTGATTTGGATTGATTTTCATGAATGAGTTAATTGGTAATGTTACATAATCATGTTCATGAACATAGTTGATCATGTCCATTTTATTCAGTATGTTTGTCCCACGTGTGAAAGAGTGCTTGACATGTAGTAGGCACTAAATATATGTTGCTTAAATGCATTTATTTTTTACATTTACTCACCCCGTTGCTATTAACGTTCTTTTTTTTATAAAGTTCTTGGACGATTAAATCCAGGAAAATTTAAAATTTTGGTTGCAAATATAAACATTATTTTCTATGCTGTTGAGGTAGAAAAAGTGTTGATATTTACTGGTTGACCTTATATTTGGCAGCCTCAGTTCTTTTATTTATTCTGAGAGTTTATTGACTCCATGGGTTAGCTACTTTTTGCAACATTTTCCCTTCCAGTCTTGATTCCTTTTATTTCTTTACTTTGACTACAAATTTTGGTACTTTTGATAATTGGTGACCTTGTCTTTTATACAATGTTTAGGAGACTATACCTAAAATTAAACATAAATGTCAGCTGTAGGCCCTCTTTTATTTTTCTCTTTCTCTTCTTTTCTTTCTTCATTTTTGACTTTATTAAAAGTAATTCCATTATAATCCAACGTGTTGTTTTAGTCATAAAAGGAATTACATTTATCAAGTGTTTACTTTGGCTCTATTGAGATGACTATTTTGCTTTTAATTCATTAATATAAATTAATTGTCCATTTCCATACTACATTTATCCTTGCATTTCTTTAATAAGGTCTTCCTGAATTTATCTAGTGTATAATTATATAAATGTTTTATAATTATATAATGGATTGCTAGTTACTGTTGACATATTTTAGCTAAGTGTACATTTTTTTTATTTTAATTTGTGAATTGAGTCTTTAACTTATTTTATCTACTCTCAATGTGTGGTTTCAAAACCAAGATTTTAGTAGATTCTAAACATGAAATAGGACAATTTTTTTTTCTACTTTTATTATAGAGTATATAAAATAGAGATTTTATGGGTTTTGAAATTTTGAACAAAGTGATTCCTAAATCTGCCTAGTGTGGGGATTTTTAAGAAAATTTAAAGTATTTAAATATCACTAATTATTATTGTTTTAATCAAAATTTTGTCATATTATTATGACAGCTAATATTTTTCCCAGAAATGTGTGCATTTTACCAGGTTTTATAATTTATCAATGTAGAGTGACATAAAATAATTACCTTTCAGATGCATATTTTCCTTGGTATTTTCCCTTTGTCATTCTATATTTTGTTTGTTTCCATAGCCTCTTAATTTTTTTCTGTCTTGCCATAAAACATCCTTACTAAAACATTCAAAAATCATCTTTTATTTAATCCTGATCCATCTTTTGTTTGCTTGCTTTAGACTTCTTTGATTTCTGGTCTTATTTTTTTATTGTCTATTGGGTTTTGTGCCATTTAATTAAAATCTCTTCTCTTTGTCTAAAGTTTTGAGTAAAATATTTGTCTTATTTCTCCTTTTGTATTTTCTGGGTTATGGTACAAATAGTAGCTTCTCATCTGGGAGAGAGATATTCTATCTTTTCTGCCATATTATTAGCAACTTTTAAAAAAATATGTCTTTACTTATGATAGCATAACTTACTTGTTGTTAGCTCTGAAGTAAACACATTTACTGAAATATAAATAGTTGATTAAGTGAAAAAATAAGCAGAGAGATGGGCCCTGGGTAAATGATTAAATATCATATATCACCACCCCCGCCATTGTTTGGTAATGGAATTTAAAATAAACTTATTTTTGTGTGTGTGGTGGTTTTTAAAATAGTGCTTGCATATTTTTAATAATTCTGCCATTCAGACATGACATCTAATTCCCAACCTGTGAATCTGGGTTGTATGTTTGACTTGCAACTAATAGAATGCAGAATTAGTACAATGAGTGACTGTAAAGTTCTATGAGAAAAATACAGGAAATTTTCATTTGGTACTCTTCAGATTCTCACTCTGGTGAAATCCAGTCCTCTAGTAAAAACTTTGATTACCCTAAAACCATTAATTTGTAGAGTCCACATAATAAAGCTTCAATTAACATTGTCAGATGATCTCAGCCTTCCAGCCATACTTTCCAAACACTAAACACGTGAGTGATGATGTTAAATTCGACCAGTGCATCTGTCAGTTAAGTACCAGTCAAGTCCATGAAGAGAAAAAGAAGCAACTAGCTTAGCACTGTCCATATGCCTGACATACAGAATCCATGAGTTAAAATTAAATTGTTGTTTTTTAAAGCATTGAGTTTTGGAATAGTTTATTATTCAGCAATAGATACACTGAAACATAACTTGTTACTGGGAATGGCACAATAAAAACTTAAAATATGTGACATTGGCTTTGGGCCTGAGCAATAAGCAGAAACTTGAAGGGCTTTCAGGAGAATTTTAGAAGCCTCACTGTTCTCAAGGTATCTTTTGGTAAAAGTTTAAGAGAAAGTTAAAAAAAAAAAAACAATTAATTGGAATCTGAAGGAAAAGAAACAGTGTTACACAGTGTCAGAAAATTTAACATTTTCACCTTTGATAACATGAAAAATAGAAAATGTGCCTAATGAACAGATGGATCTGACTGAGGATATTTCCAAGCAGTATGTAGAAAGTTTCATTAGTTTCTTTTAGATGAGCTTCATAAACTACAGATAGAGATCTGTAGTTATCTGTAGTTATCCAGCAGAATGCAAAGTATTTAGTTCTATAACTATCACTCTAGCATAGATTTCAAAAATTTGATGTTTTATTTTTAAAAATTTTCATTGAATGAAAATATTTTCTAATATCCTTTGTGATTTTTTTAACCTATTATATAAATTCTTGTTTTAAAAATGTACAATATTTGATCATTTTGCCAAATATCTATACATTATTAATTCCAAATTTAATTAATTTTGTCTGAGAGTGTGTTCTGCATGATTTCAATTATTTTACATTTATTGAGAATCATTTTAAGGTACTGAAGATGTTCTATCTTGTAGAATATTCCTTCTACACTTAAAAATAAATGTGTATTTTAATGGTTTAAGGTGGAGTTATCTATAATTATCAGTTGGGTCAGGTTGCTTGACAGTTTTTTTTTTTTTTTCATGAATTGTATATCCTGACTGAATTTCTCAGTGAGAGATATTAATATATTGAGAGAGAAGTGTTGAAATCTCCAATTATAATTGGAATAGGTTTATTTCTCCTTTAAGTCTCTCATTTTTTCTTTAGATTATATGAAGCTCTATTATTATTAGGTACATACAAATTTAGGTTTGTTTATTGGAACTGAACTAGTTCCAATAACATTAAATGTTTGAATCCACCTGCACCTTTATTTTGCTAAAAATAAACTTAGTTATTTTAAACTGCAGAAAAAAGAGATATAAATTGACCCCCTTTATCACTGTGAAAACTACTGCTGTATACCTGGAATATTCCTTGTTTTCAAATCTAATTTGCCTAATATTAATATTGTCATTCCAATTTGTGTATGTGTGTATTGTATGTCTTTTCCATTCTTTTGCATTTAACACACAAATGTCTTTATATTTAAATTGGTTTCTTGTAAACAACACATAGCTGACATCTGTCTTTTAATTGAATTGATTTGAAAATTTTACATTTATGCACTATATTTACCAATGGGGTAAGTTTTACATTGCATTTTTGCTAGTTGTTTTCTCTGTGTCCTATATGTTCTCAGCACTTTTTTTTTTCTCTTACCCTTCCTCCTTTTTTTGTCTTTAATGTTTATTTTTATTTCTACTGCTGTTTTATTAGCTAGATTGCATTGTTTTATATTTTTAGTGTTTTTGTTTTGCTTTGTTTGTTTGTTTTTGAGCTGGGAGTTTTAAAAATTTTAACAGTTTGGGGGCCATGAGAGTTGGTTCTCAAACTTCAGAATGCTTAAGAATCACCTAGCTACTTGTTAGAAGTGCAGATTCCTAGTGTTAAATCCTGAAGATTATTTAATCTACCCTCTATTTTATGCAGAAATGGGGCAGGGAGAATTAGAATCTGGGTGTGAGTCACCATAGAATCTCGGTGTCCTTCACACTGCCTCTCAGTTCACTTATGGCAGACATGAACAGCCAGTTGAAGTCAAGAAGTCAAGAAGGGTCCCCAGCAAAGCAAACTGTTTCTGTGGAGTTGGGGTATTCCACTCTCCCCAGATATGGCTGTGCTCACCAACTTGGAAGCTCCCTGAACTTTGTTGTTTAGGTGTTTTTATTGAGGTTTCATTATTAGATTTAATATATAAATATTTTTTACTGATCATTTATTTTTAAATTGTACAATTTCAATTACAACTAAAAAGCTTGTAAGAATATCCTTCCTTTATTCCCCTCCTATCCTTCATGCTATTGTTGTCACATATTTCACTTTTTAAAATGTGGAAAACACATTATACTTGATTATTGTTTCTACTTTAAACATTCAGTTTTATTTTACAGAGATTACAAAAGATTAAATACATCTTTCACATTTTCCCTCAAATTTAGCATTGCTAATGTTCATCATTCTTTTCTGCAGGTTCAATTGTTTTTTGGTAACATTTTCTTATTTCCTAAAAAAGCTTCTTTAACATTTTTTCATAATGTAGGTTCATATACCTCAGGACTTAACATAGATGAAAAGATTCTGGACTTTGAGCTGATGCTGAAGTTGAATGAGACTTTGAGGACCTGTGGAGGAAATGAGGGTATTTTACATCTGGAATCAAAGTAAATCATTGATTGTCAGAAGGTGACTTATGATAAGTAGGCTCTAAAATGGCTCCCAAACTTTTCTACCTTCTGATATTTATGTCCTAATGTAACACCTCCCCCTTTAAGGGTTTGACTTAGAGAATCACATGTTTTAAATAGAATATAGCAAATGAAATGAGATGTGACTTCTGAGAATGAGTTAACAAAAAACTGTGATTTTGGTATTTCCTTATCTCTCTGTCTCAGAGCTCTTGCTCTGGTGGAAACAAGATGCCATGTTGTGAGTAGCTTTGATGAACATCCAGTGAGTACCTGAAGGGCTTCCAGGAGCTCTGTGAATGAACCTGGAAGTGATCTCCTAAAGCCTACCAACAGCCATGTGAAGAAACTTGGAAATGGATTTTTGAGGCCTTCTAAGAGCCATGCATGAGCTGGTCAGTATATTGAGCCTCATAGAGCCTTGAGACAACTGCAGCTTCAGACTTGGTTGCAGTCTTGTGATAGCCTCTTGGTCAGTGGTATCCTGCTAAGATATGCCCAGATGACTGATCCACAGAATCTGTGAGATTAAAAACAAAATGTTATTTTAAGCCACTATGTTATAGATAATTTGTTACATGACAATAAATTAAAAAAAACACAGATTATCTCCCTTATATTTTATGATAGCATTTATTCAAGATGATGTAGAAATTGACTGAATACTCAAGACTAAAGACAAAAATAATGGTAGACATTTATTTTATTCTAGTTGGTAATTTGTTTTTCACAAAGGTATGAATTAAAAATTCAAAAACCACTGTTGGAGAAAGAAGAAGAATAAGGAAGAGGAGAATAAGGAAGGTGTATAGGCTATAATGCCACCTAGAATGACAGTGGTGCTGGAATGGAAGAGGTATCAATATGCACTCATGGTTTTAAAATATAAACATAAAAAATTAGAATCATAAATAAGTATAGATATGTGTGCAAGCATGAGATACATGTGTGTATTCTCTAGGCAGAAGCAGTGACACCACAGTAGCAATGAGCACACTTACCACCAATAATATATTTCCTAAATACAATTCTCTAAAAAAAGAACTAAGTTTCCTTGGAGAACTGATCAATTCTAATCCTGGACAGGGAAAATACAAAGTGAAATTGAAGAATTTGTGGTACCAGAAGATAAGTGGGCATATGAAAAAATATATGCACCCCAGAGTTATCAAGGTTCAAAACTGGAATAACTTGAGCAAAAAATAGCTATAATGTTGGATTTTAACCTTTCAAATAAAATAAACATTGTGAGCCTACACTGAAATCAATCAATCAATCAATCAATCAGTAAATAAGAAGTAACAAGTCTTCCTTATGGAAGAATTACAATTAATAAATATAAATGGAGTGAGGGAAATAGAAAATAACTCATTCTACCACAGTCAAAATTCCTGCAGGCAATATCTTCCATTGGATGCTAAAATGAATAGGTGAAATTCTAAACTGAAACAGAATATTTGCATAGTCTCAAATAATTTTCTCAAAATATTTAGTAATTATAATGATAAGAATAGTAAGATCATTCTTAACTAAGATAGGTAGTTCTGACAAACACCATTAAAAGCCAAATGATCAAGGTTAACATCATCAGTACCACAAATAGACATCATGCATTCCCTAATACAATGTTCTGAGAATAGTATATAACCTCTTTACCATCCTTTCCAACAATGCATTACCTCAATATAATTTTGATAAAAACATTAGGCTAACCAAAATGGAAGAGAATTATGAAAAATTATAAAAAATAACTGACCAGTACCCTTCACAATTGTAAAGACTAAAGAAGTGTTTCTGATTAGAGGAGTCTAGGGACACATGACAACTAAGAACAATCTGGAACACTGGGTTGGAGCATAGAACAGGAGAAAAAAATATAATGAGAAAAAATCACTGAAATTTGATTAAGTTTGTGTGTTAGTAAATAGCATTGTGTCAATGGTAATTTCTTGCATTTTATAAATGTTTTATTGTTATATAGGATGTTAATCTAAGCAGAAGATAGGAGACAAGCCTATAGAAACTCTCTGCAATGTTTTACACCTTCTCTATAAATTCAAAATTATCCCAAACTTAAAAAGGAATAGTTAAAATGCAGCAATAATTAAGCGTAAATAACCCCCCCAGAAACTTTAACAACTACAAAACATTCTTCATAACTGCCCTTTATTTATCTAAAGTTTTCTAACAAAAATTGAAAGTTTTTTAAAAAAAACAATAAACTGATTTTTTGAGGAATATAAATTAAAATGAAGAGATTTGCAAACTTTTTTTGGCTGCTATAAAAACCTGTTGCAGTATAATTAACTAGAATAGTGCAGATTATTAATAAGGAAGGTGGCAAACAGACTAAAGGACTTTCAGGTGTAAGTATGATAGATACACAGAAGAGTCATTGTGTCAATTGAAATTACTTTAGCATGGATATGCAGAACAGATTCTAGTAATTCTTTTATAAGGATATTTGGCAGATGGTTCATAGTGCATGTGTGTTAGTGCACAAGATTCTGTTAATAGAACAATAGTGCTGACGGCCGACACGTTCCGGAGACATCATGGTCCATCATATCAATGATCAGTGACCTTAAAGGCCATAAATACACTGTAGCTGTCTTTTGTGTCAAGGATCTGCAAGCTAAAGGTGCCCAAGCACCATAACTTGCAGTGGTACAGTCTCTAACTATGACTCTATGTGATGGACTGTGACTGATGAGAATGAGCTGTCATCGTCTACTGGATCAGTAATCGGCATTGTTAAAATTCATAAGAGTTGCACAGCAAAATCCTCCATACCTGTCAATAAAGGAAAAATGCACATTTTTGTCCTTCATTTATCCAGGTTAATTTCAAGAAATGTCAACCACCAGGTCTTGAAACACTGTTATGAAACTTTATCAGTAACGTCTGCATTAAAGGAGGAAAAAAATAGAAACTCTTTATGTTGAGAAAAATCTTTCTTGCTTACTTGGATCATTCTCATAATATTTTATCATGCTAAGCTTGGCAGTTTCCAGAATAGCACTTTTCATTTCCTGTCGAAATATGCACATTATGCTTTTATTTGCACATTTAGTTATAAAAATGGAAGAATAACTGTTAATCTTATTGAACAACAAACATCCACTTTTGTCTCAATTATTTGCTTATCTTTTTCTTTAATACCTAGAAAATCACCTCAGACTTGTCTTTCTATTTTCATACCAAAATATAGGTTTTTCTCATGAGTACATTAACATTATTTCAGAATGCTATTTCATTTGTTATACTCATTATTTAATTTTTTCCCAGAGTTAGCTGGAAGGACCTAAAAGCATGTGAGTTTGGTAAAATAAAATTAGTGTAGGCCATTGTATTGAACTCCAAATATTTTATACATATACACACACCCACGCATACACACACCTGTGGTGAGTAGTCATGGAAACAAAGGAATAATACTTTCAGGAACTCTGAGATTAGTTGTGAAAGTGATCCTAAAAAAGAGGCATTGTGAAGTACCTGAATCTTGACTGAATGTATTAAAAGAAATACTCTTTTTCTTCTCTAATGGGCTCTTTAACTTGAATTATCCAAAAATCACTGTACCTTACTGATACCATAAAAATATATGAAGTGGTAGCACCTGCAAATACATATATGAAAACAAATAAATAAAATAATAGAATAGGCAATAACATAAAAACTAGGCAGGGAACAAAGTAGCTAGGATGTATGAAAATGATTTCAGGGTAAAAATGAGAGAAAAAATGATTTATTTTTTAATGCAGTATTGTATTAAATAATTAATTTTTATAGAAGGAAAAATTACTTTCATTAGCTTACCCTTCTAAATGATTTAATATAACATCATCATGTCACAAGTCTGCTTTTAGTAATATGGTAAAAGCCATTTGACCACCACACCCTGATAAATAATTTAATGATACGTACCTAAAAATATGTGCTGTGCATGCTAAATTAGATGTTAAAAGTTAAAGACATTTTTGAAGTCAATAGTACACAAAATGCTTCTTCTATTCAGAAGAGTATGTAGGAAAATATCAAACATTAGTCAATATAACAAATACAAATGGCTTTTAAGTCATGCGAAAATACAAAAGAGAATTAAAAAATAAGAATTATACCATACAATATATTATCTTTAAGAATATAAATTATTTTAACTTGGTGTAATAAAAAGAACACTGGATTCAGAATCAAGAACTGGATTTGGACTTGGGGCGCCTCGCGTGGAGGAACTCTCCAGCCGCCAACATCTGCACGGCTGGGCCAGATAGCTCACCTGGGACTTCCGGGAAGATGGCGGAAGAGTAAGACGCGGAGATTACGTTCCTCCCCACAGATACACCAGAAATACATCTACGCGTGGAACAACTCCTACAGAGCATCTACTGAACGCTGGCAGAAGACCTCAGACCTCCCAAAAGGCAAGAAACCCCCCATGTACCTGGGTAGGGCAAAAGAAAAAACTAAACAGAGACAAAAGGATAGGGACGGGTCCTGCACCAGCGGGAGAGAGCTGTGAAGGAGGAAAAGTGTCCACACACTAGGAAGCCCCTTCGCGGGTGGAGGCTTCGGGAGGCGGAGTGGGGGAGCTTGGGAGCCGCGGAGGAGAGCACAGCAACAGGGGTGCGGAGGGCAAAGCGGACAGATTCCAGCGCAGAGGATCGGGCCCACCGGAACTCGCCAGCCGAGAGGCTTGTCTGCTCGCCCGCCGGGGCGGGCGGGACTGGGAGCTGAGGCTCCGGCTTTTGTCGGAGCGCCGGGAGAGGACTGAGGTTGGCGGCGTGAACACAGCCTGCAGGGCGTTAGTGCACCGCGGCTGGCCGGGAGAGAGTCCGGGGAGAAGTCTGGAACTGCCGAAGAGGCAAGAGACTTTTACGTCCCTCTTTGTTTCCTGGTGCACGAGGAGAGGGGATTAAGAACGCTGCTTGAGAGAGCTCCAGGGACGGGCGCGAGCCGCGGCTAAAAGTGCGGAGCCCAGAGACAGACATGAGACGCTAAGGCCGCTGCTGCCGCCACCGGGAGGCCTGTGTGCGAACACAGGTCACTAGCCACACGCCTTTCCGGGGAGCCTGTGCAGCCCGCCACTGCCAGGGTCCCGGGATCCAGGGACAACTCCCCCGGGAGAACGCACAGGCGCGCCTCAGGCTGCAACGTCTCGCCGGCCTCTGCCGCCGCAGGCCCGCCCCACACTCCGTGCCCCTCCCTACCCCCGGGCCTGAGTGAGCCAGAGCCTCCGAATCAGCGGCTCCTTTAACCCCGTCCTGTCTGAGCAAAGAACAGACGCCCTCCGGCGACCTACACGCACAGGCGGGGCTAAATCCAAAGCTGAGCCCCTGGGAGCTGTGAGAACAAAGAAGAGAAAGGGAAATCTCTCCCAGCAGCCTCAGAAGCAGCGGATTAAAGCTCCACAATCAACTTGATGTACCCTGCATCTGTGGAATACCTGAATAGACAACCAATCATCCCAAATTAAGGAGCCCTGTGGATGAAAGGCTCTTGGTGCTACAGCCAGGAGTCAGTGCTGTGCCTCTGAGGTGGGAGAGCCAACTTCAGGACACTGATCCACAAGAGACCTCCCAGCTGCACATAATATCAAACAGCAAAAATTTCCGAGAGATCGCCATCTCAACGCCAGCACCCAGCTTCACTCAACGACCAGCAAGCTACAGTGCTGGACATCCTATGCCAAACAACTAGCAAGACAGGAACACAACCCCACCCATTAGCAGAGAGGCGGCCCAAAATCATAATAAGTCTACAGACACCCCAAAACACACCACCAGACGTGGACCTGCCCACCAGAAAGACAAGATCTAGCCTCATCCACCAGAACACAGGCACTAGTACCCTCCACCAGGAAGCCTACACAACCCACTGAACCAACCTTAGCCACTGGGGACAGACACAAAAAACAACAGGAACTACGAACCTTCAGCCTGCAAAAAAGGAGACCCCAAACACAGTAAGATAAGCAAAATGAAAAGACAGAAAAACACACCGCAGATGAAGGAGCAAGATAAAAACCCATCAGACCTAACAAATGAAGAGGAAATAGGCAGTCTACCTGAAAAAGAATTCAGAATAATGATAGTAAGGTTGATCCGAAATCTTGGAGATAGAATGGACAATAGAATGGACAAAATGCAAGAATCAGTTAACAAGGACCTAGAAGAACTAAAGATGAAACAAGCAACGATGAACAACACAATAAATGAAATTAAAAGTACTCTAGATGGGATCAATAGCAGAATAACTGAGGCAGAAGAACGGATAAGTGACCTGGAAGATAAAATAGTGGAAATAACTACTGCAGAGCAGAATAAAGAAAAAAGAATGAAAAGAACTGAGGACAGTCTCAGAGACCTCTGGGACAACATTAAACGTACCAACATTCGAATTATAGGGGTTCCAGAAGAAGAAGAGAAAAAGAAAGGGACTGAGAAAATATTTGAAGAGATTATAGTTGAAAACTTCCCTAATATGGGAAAGGAAATAGTTAATCAAGTCCAGGAAGCACAGAGAGTCCCATACAGGATAAATCCAAGGAGAAATACGCCAAGACACATATTAATCAAACTGTCAAAAATTAAATACAAAGAAAACATATTAAAAGCAGCAAGGGAAAAACAACAAATAACACACAAGGGAATCCCCATAAGGTTAACAGCTGATCTTTCAGCAGAAACTCTGCAAGCCAGAAGGGAGTGGCAGGACATATTGAAAGTGTTGAAGGAGAAAAACCTGCAACCAAAATTACTCTACCCAGCAAGGATCTCATTCAGATTTGATGGAGAAATTAAAACCTTTAGAGACAAGCAAAAGCTGAGAGAGTTCAGCACCACCAAACCAGCTCTACAACAACTGCTAAAGGAACTTCTCTAGGCAAGAAACACAAAAGAAGGAAAAGACCTACAATAACAAACCCAAAACAATTAAGAAAATGGGAATGGGCACACACATATCGATAATTACCTTAAATGTAAATGGACTAAATGCTCCCACCAAAAGACACAGATTGGCTGAATGGATACAAAAACAAGACCCATATATTTGCTGTCTACAAGAGACCCACTTCAGACCTAGAGACACATACAGACTGAAAGTAAGGGGATGGAAAAAGGTATTTCATGCAAATGGAAACCAAAAGAAAGCTGGAGTAGTAATTCTCATATCAGACAAAATAGACTTTAAAACAAAGACTATTAGAAGAGACAATGAAGGACACTACATAATGATCAAGGGATCGATCCAAGAGGAAGATATAACAATTGTAAATATTTATGCACCCAACATAGGTGCACCTCAATACATAAGGCAAATACTGACAACCATAAAAGGGGAAATCGACAGTAACACATTCATAGTAGGGGACTTTAACACCCCACTTTCACCCATGGACAGATCATCCAAAATGAAAATAAATAAGGAAACACAAGCTTTAAATGATACACTAAATGAGATGGAGTTAATTGATATTTATAGGACATTCCATCCAAAAATGACAGAATACACATTTTTCTCAAGTGCTCATGGAACATTCTCCAGGATAGATCATATCTTGGGTCACAAATCAAGCCTTGGTAAATTTAAGAAAATTGAAATTGTATCAAGTATCTTTTCCGACCACAACGCTATGAGACTCGATATCAATCACAGGAGAAGATCTGTAAAAAATACAAACACATGGAGGCTAAACAATACACTACTTAATAACGAAGTGATCACTGAAGAAATCAAAGGGGAAATCAAAAAATACCTAGAAACAAATGACAATGGAGACACGACGACTCAAAATCTATGGGATGCAGCAAAAGCAGTTCTAAGAGGGAAGTTTATAGCAATACAATCTTACCTTAAGAAACAGGAAACATCTCGAATAAACAACCTAACCTTGCACCTCAAGCAATTGGAGAAAGAAGAACAAAAAAACCCCAAAGTTAGCAGGAGGAAAGAAATCATAAAAATCAGATCAGAAATAAATGAAAAAGAAATGAAGGAAACGATAGCAAAGATCAATAAAACTAAAAGCTGGTTCTTTGAAAGGATAAACAAAATTGATAAACCATTAGCCAGACTCATCAAGAAAAAAAGGGAGAAGACTCAAATCAATAGAATTAGAAATGAAAAAGGAGAAGTAACGACTGACACTGCAGAAATACAAAAGATCATGAGAGATTACTACAAGCAACTCTATGCCAATAAAATGGACAACCTGGAAGAAATGGACAAATTCTTAGAAAGGCACAACCTGCCAAGACTGAATCAGGAAGAAATAGAAAATATGAACAGACCAATCACAAGCACTGAAATTGAAACTGTGATTAAAAATCTTCCAACAAGCAAAAGCCCAGGACCAGATGGCTTCACAGGCAAATTCTATCAAACATTTAGAGAAGAGCTATCACCTATCCTTCTCAGACTCTTCCAAAATATAGCAGAGGGAGGAACACTCCCCAACTCATTCTACGAGGCCACCATCACCCTGATACCAAAACCAGACAAGGATGTCACAAAGAAAGAAAACTACAGGCCAATATCACTGATGAACATAGATGCAAAGATCCTCAACAAAATACTAGCAAACAGAATCCAACAGCACGTTAAACGGATCATACACCATGATCAAGTGGGGTTTATTCCAGGAATGCAAGGATTCTTCAATATACGCAAATCAATAAACGTGATACACCATATTAACAAATTGAAGGAGAAAAACCATATGATCATCTCAATAGATGCAGAGAAAGCTTTTGACAAAATTCAACACCCATTTATGATAAAAACCCTGCAGAAAGTAGGCATAGAGGGAACTTTCCTCAACATAATAAAGGCCATATATGACAAACCCACAGCCAACATCGTCCTCAATGGTGAAAAACTGAAAGCATTTCCACTAAGATCAGGAACAAGACAAGGTTGCCCACTCTCACCACTCTTATTCAACATAGTTTTGGAAGTTTTAGCCACAGCAATCAGAGAAGAAAAGGAAATAAAAGGAATCCAAATCGGAAAAGAAGAAGTAAAGCTGTCACTGTTTGCAGATGACATGATACTATACATACAGAACCCTAAAGATGCTACCAGAAAACTACTAGAGCTAATCAATGAATTTGGTAAAGTAGCAGGATACAAAATTAATGCACAGAAATCTCTGGCATTCCTATACACTAAGGATGAAAAATCTGAAAGTGAAATCAAGAAAACACTCCCATTTACCATTGCAACAAAAAGAATAAAATACCTAGGAATAAACCTACCTAAGGAGACAAAAGACCTGTATGCAGAAAATTATAAGACACTGATGAAAGAAATTAAAAATGATACAAATAGATGGAGAGATATACCATGTTCTTGGATTGGAAGAATCAACATTGTGAAAATGACTCTACTACCCAAAGCAATCTACAGATTCAATGCAATCCCTATGAAACTACCACTGGCATTTTTCACAGAACTAGAACAAAAAATCTCACAATTTGTATGGAAACACAAAAGACCCCGAATAGCCAAAGCAATTTTGAGAACGAAAAATGGAGCTGGAGGAATCAGGCTTCCTGACTTCAGACTATACTACAAAGCTACAGTAATCAAGACAGTATGGTACTGGCACAAAAACAGAAATATAGATCAATGGAACAGGATAGAAAGCCCAGAGATAAACCCACGCACATATGGTCACCTTATCTTTGACAAAGGAGGCAGAAATGTACAGTGGAGAAAGGACAGCCTATTCAATAAGTGGTGCTGGGAAAACTGGACAGCTACATGTAAAAGTATGAGATTAGATCACTCCCTAACACCATACACAAAAAATAAGCTCAAAATGGATTAAAGACCTAAATGTAAGGCCAGAAACTATCAAACTCTTAGAGGAAAACATAGGCAGAACACTCTATGACATAAATCACAGCAAGATCCTTTTTGACCCACCTCCTAGAGAAATGGAAATAAAAACAAAAGTAAACAAATGGGACCTAATGAAACTTAAAAGCTTTTGCGCAGCAAAGGAAACCATAAAGAAGACCAAAAGACAGCCCTCAGAATTGGAGAAAATATTTGCAAATGAAGCAACTGACAAAGGATTAATCTCCAAAATTTATAAGCAGCTCATGCAGCTTAATAACAAAAGAACAAACAACCCAATCCAAAAATGGGCAGAAGACCTAAATAGACATTTCTCCAAAGAAGATATACAGAGTGCCAACAAACACATGAAAGAATGCTCAACGTCACTAATCATTAGAGAAATGCAAATCAAAACTACAATGAGATATCATCTCACACCAGTCAGAATGGCCATCATCAAAAAATCTAGAAACAATAAATGCTGGAGAGGGTGTGGAGAAAAGGGAACCCTCTTACACTGTTGGTGGGAATGTAAATTGATACAGCCACTGTGGAGAACAGTATGGAGGTTCCTTAAAAAGCTACAAATAGAACTACCATATGACCCAGCAATCCCACTACTGGGCATATACCCTGAGAAAACCATAATTCAAAAAGAGTCATGTACCAAAATGTTCATTGCAGCTCTATTTACAATAGCCCAGAGATGGAAACAACCTAAGTGTCCATCATCGGATGAATGGATAAAGAAGATGTGGCACATATATACAATGGAGTATTACTCAGCCATAAAAAGAGACGAAATTGAGCTATTTGTAATGAGGTGGATAGACCTAGAGTCTGTCATACAGAGTGAAGTAAGTCAGAAAGAGAGAGACAAATACCATATGCTAACACATATATATGGAATTTAAGAAAAAAAAAATGTCATGAAAAACCTAGGGGTGAAACAGGAATAAAGACACAGACTTACTAGAGAATGGACTTGAGGCTATGGGGAGGGGGAAGGGTAAACGGTGACAAAGCAATAAAGAGGCATGGACATGTATACACTACCAAACGTAAGGTAGATAGCTAGTGGGAAGCAGCCGCATAGCACAGGGAGATCAGCTCGGTGCTGTGTGACCGCCTGGAGGGGTGGGATAGGGAGGGTAGGAGGGAGGGTGACGCAAGCGGGAAGAGATATGGGAACATATGTATATATATAACTGATTCATTTTGTTGTGAAGCTGAAACTAACATACCATTGTAAAGCAATTATGCTCCAATAAAGATGTTTAAAAAAAAAATTAAAAAAAAATAAAAAGAACTGGATTTGAATGCCAATTCTAATAATTATTAACTAGATGTAGAGAGTATTAATTTGTTCTTTTAATATCTGTGTCTTCTCCTAGAGTAGAATTAAATTGTGTTTGTGAACACACATCCAATATACAAGACCTTACTAATACAATATACTATTATTCTCAATGAATTATTTTTTATTTACATAAAGTACAATTTAAACTCTGACATGTACAGTTCTGTTGGTTTAGGCAAAAACGTAGTCACATATCTACCACCACCATCTGGATACAGAACAGTCTCATCAACTCAAATATTCCCTTGTTTTGTCCCTTTGTAGTCAATCATTATCCCTACTTCTAGTCCCTGCTAACAGATAACCTGTTTCCATTTTATTGTTTGCCTTTCCAAGATGTCATGTAGATGCAATTAAACAATGCTAATTCTATATAGATGGAATCAAATATTTTGTGTCTGTCTTCTTTCACTTAGGAAAATGTGTTCATGATCCACCTGTTTTTTCATGAATCAATAGTTTGTTCTTGTTTATTGCTCTTGTGTAATGCTTGTTCCTGTGCATTCCAAGTCTTGAATAGCATGCATATACCATTTTGTTTATGAGTTTGTGTATCTATTCATTAGTTCAACAATGCCTGGGTTGGTTTTCAGTATTGGTTGATTATAATTAAATATGCCATAAACATTAACATATAGATTTTGCGTAAATGTAAGTTTTTATTTCTTTGGGATAAATATCTAGGCATGTGATAGTTTTATCATATACATGTTTAATTTATAAAAAATTGTTAACCAACTATATGCCAATAAAATGGACAACCTGGAAGAAATGGACAAATTCTTAGAAAAGCACAAGCTTCTGAGACTGAACCAGGAAGAAATAGAAAATATAAACAGACAAATCACAAGCACTGAAATTAAGACTGTGATTAAAAATCTTCCAACAAAAAAAAAGCTCAGGACCAGATGGCTTCACAGGTGAATTCTATGAAACATTTAGAGAAGAGTTAACACCTATCCTTCTCAAACTCTTCCAAAATATAGCAGAGGGAGGAACACTCCCAAACTCATTCTATGAGGCCAACATCACCTTGATACCCAAACCAGACAAAGATAACACAAAGAAAGAAAACTACAGGTCAATATCACTGATGAACATAGATGCAAAAATCCTCAAAAAATACTAGCAAACAGAATGCAAAAGCACATTAAAAGGATCATACACCATGATCAAGTGGGGTTTATCTCAGGAATGAAAGGATTCTTCAATGTACGTAAATTAATCAATGTCATACACCATATTAACAAATTGAAGGAGAAAAACCATATGATCATCTCAATAGATGTAGAAAAGGCTTTCAACAAAATTCAACATCCATTTATTATAAAAAAAACCTGCAGAAAGTAGGCATAGAGGGAACTTTCCTCAACATAATAGAGGCCATATATGACAAACCCATAGTCAACATTGTTCTCAATGGTGAAAAACTTAAACTATTTCCCCTAAGATCAGGTAAAAGACAAAGTTGTCCACTGTCACCACTATTATTCAACATAGTTTTGGAAGTTTTAGACACAGCAATCAGTGAAGAAAAAGAATTAAAAGGAATCCAAATCGGGAAAGATGAAGTAAAGCTGTCACTGTTTGCAGATGACATGATACTATACATAGAAAATCCTAAAGATGCTCCCAGAAAACTACTAGAGCTTCTCAGTGAATTTGGTAAAGTAGCAGGATACAAAATTAATGCACAGAAATCTCTTGCATTCCTATACACTAATGATGAAAAATCCGAAAGTCAAATTAAAGAAACACTCCCATTTACCCACTCCCATTGCAACAAAAGGAATTAAATACCTAGGAAAAAAACTACCTAAGGAGACAAAAGACCTATATGCAGAAAACTATAAGACACTGACAAAAGAAATTAAAGATGATACAAACAAATGGAGAGATATACCTTGTTCTCAGATTGGAGGAATCAACACTGTGAAAATGACTCTACCACCCAAAGCAATCTACAGATTCAATGCAATCCCTATCAAACTACCACTGGCATTTTTCACAGAACTAGAAGAAAAAAAATCACAATTTGTATGGAAACAAAAAAGACCCCAAATAGCCAAATCAATCTTGAGAAAAAAAAACCAGAGCTGGAGGAATCAGGCTTCCAGACTTCAGACTATAGTACAAAGCCACAGTAATCAAGACAATATGGTACTGGCACACAAAGAGAAATATAGATCAATGGAACAGGAAAGAAAGCCCAGAAATAAACCCACACATCTTATGGTCAACTTCTTTTAGATAAAGGAGGGAAGAATATGCAATGGAAAAAAAGATAGCCATTTCAATAAGTGGTGCTGGGAAAACTGGACAGCTACATCTAAAAGAATGAAATTAGAACATTCTGTTACACCATACAAATAAACTCAAAATGGATTAAAGACCTAAATGTAAGACCAGACACTATAAATCTCCTAGAGGAAAACATAGAACACTCCATGACATAAATCACAGCAAGACCCTTTTTGACCCACCTCCTAGAGAAATGGAAATAAAAAAAAAATGGGACCTAATGAAACTTAAAAGCTTTTGCACAGCAAAGGAAACCATAAACAATACCAAAAGACAACCCTCAGAGAAAATATTTGCAAATGAAGCAACTTATAAAGGATTATTCTCCAAAATTTACAATCAGCTCATGTAGCTCAATATCATAAAAACAAGCCAATCCCAAAATGGGCAGAAGACCTAAACAGATATTTCTCCAAACAAGACATACAGATTTCCAACAAACACGTGAAAGGATGCTCAACATCACTAATCATTAGAGAAATGAAAATCAAAACTACAATGAAGTATCACCTCACACTAGTCAAAATGGCCATCATCAAAAAATCTACAAACAATAAATGCTGGAGAGGGTATGGGGAAAAGGGGACCCTCTTGCATTGTTGGTAGCTAGGACATGGAAGCAACCTAAGTGTCCATTGACAGATGAATGGATAAAGAAGTTGTGGCACATATACACAATGGAATATTACTCAGCCATAAAAAGAAAAAAAATTGAGTTATTTGTAGTTAAGTGGATAGACCTAGAGTCTGTCATACAGAGTGAAGTCAGAAAGAGAAAAACATATACCGTATGTTAACACATATATATGGAATCTAAAAAATAAAATTGGTTCTTAAGGCAAGGCAGGAATAAAGATGTAGACTTAGAGAATGGACTTGAGGACACGCAGAGGGGGAATGGTAAGCTGGGATGAAGTGGGAGAGTGGTATGGACATATTTACACTACCAAATGAAAAATAGATAGTTAGCAGGAAGCAGCCGCATAACACAGGGAGATCAGTTGGGTGCTTTTTGACCACATAGAATGGTGGGGTACGGATGGTGGGAGGGAGATGCAAGAGGGAGGAGATATGGTGATATATGTATATGTATAGCTAATTCACTTTATTATAAAGCAGAAACTAACACACCATTGTAAAGCAATTATACTCCAATAAAGATGTTTAAAAAAAGGAAAAAAAGAAATTGTTAAACTGTTTTCCAAAATGGCTTCACCAGTTTGCACTCCCAATAACAATGTATGAGAGTTGCTCTGTATCCTCACCAGCACTCCGAATTGTCAGTGTTTTTTGAGGGTTTGGGGGCAGGGGTTGTGGGAGGAATTAAATTTAATAGGTGTTCAGTGTATTTCATTGTGATTTTGATTTGCATTTCCCTAAAGATTAATGATGCTGAATATTTTTCCATATGCTCTTTTGCCATCGAGATGTGAAGTTTATATGTAAATCTTTTGCCCATATTTTTATTCCATTTTTTTTTATTGTTGAATTTTGAGAGTTCCTTATATATCCTGGACACAAGTACTTTTCCAAGAATATGACTTGCCAGTACATTCATTCTCTCAACTGTGTTTTTGTTGTTTTTCATAGCAAAATTTTAAAATTTTGTTAAAATGTAATTTTCTTTGCTTTTATGGATACTAGTTTTGATATTGTATCTAAAAATTCTTTATTTATCCTGAGTTTGTGAAATTTTTTCTATGTTGTTTATTTCCAGAATTTAAAATTTTGTAATTAGGGCTATGATTAATTTTTAAATAATTTTAAGTGTGAGCTCTAGGTCAAGCATATACATTTTTGCATATGAATTTTGAATTGTTCCAGTAATATTCATTGAAAGACTATCATTTTGCTACTGGATTTTTTTTAATGACTCTCTGGTAAATCTGTTGACTCTATTCTTGTGGTAATATTTATGGAAGATTCCATAAATAGAGTGATGTATATGTTTATCCTTCCATCAATATCACACTGCCCTGATTACTTTAATGGTAAGTCTTGATTTGGAAAATGGTAAGTTCTCTAACTTTGATCGTCTATACTAAAATTGGTTATTCTCAAACCTTTGCCAATTCTAGTTCTTCTGCCTTTCTGTATAAAGTTTTGAAAACATGTTTAGTGATAAAAATATTTACTGTAAACACTATAAAGCTTTCACTGGGATTTTAATAAACATAAAATCAAATTTAGAATTGGCATCTTAAGATTGAATTTTCCAATTTATCAATATTTTATATATATATATATATCCCTATGAATTAGGATTTTTGTAGATTGCTTTCATCAATGTTTTATAGTTTTTCAACAGATTGATCATATATTTATATTGTTAGATTTATATCTATATATTTCATATGTCTGGCGCTATTGTATATGGTATAGCTTTTTAAAAAAAAATTCAGATTCCAACTGTTTACTGCTGGTATATAGAAATATAATTGATTTTTTATATTGACACATTATGTGATCTTGCTAAATTACTAACTATAAAATACTGTTTGTGCATTCCTTAAGAGTTTCTATACAATCATGTCACTTGCAAATATAAGAGGTTTAATTTCTTCCTTTTCAATTATTTTGAGTTTATATAAATGGTGTTAAATTTTTTTCAAATGATTTTCTGCATCTATTGAGATACTATTTGGATTTTTTCTTTTAGTTTCTTAACATGGTAAATTACACAGATTCACTTTTGAATATTGAACTAGCTGTGCATTCTTGGAATGAACTTCTCTTTGTCGGGGTGTGTTACCCTCTTTATACTGTACTGGATTTGAGTTGCTAAAGCTTTGCTGAGAATGTTTGCATATGTGTTAAGCATTGTTGGTCTGTAGTTTTATTTTCTCATATTTTCTGGTGTTAAGTTAATGTTGGCCCCACACCATAAGTTGGGAAGCATTCTCTCCACTTACAGTTTTTAGAAAGAGATTGTGTAGAATTGGTATTTTTTTTCTTTCTTAAATATTTGTAAGAATTCACCAGTGAAACTTTCTGGACCTAGAGTTTTTTTTTTTTTTTTTTTTTTTTTTTTGTGGGATGGTTTTAAACTATGAATTATATTACTTTAATAAATTTTGCACTGGTAAGATTATTTTGTGTGTGTGTGTTGGTCCTGATAGTTTAAGAAAATATTTCATTTTATTAAATTTTTAAAACTATTAGAATAGAGTTCCTTGTATCATTCCCTTATTATCCATTTAATATTTATGGTATCTATAGTGATATCCAGTTTTTCATTATGATATAAGTAATGTGTGTTTTTCCTCTTTCTACTAATTAGTCTGTCTAGAGATTTATCAGTTTTATTTATCTTTTGCAAAAACCAGCTTTTGGTTTGTTAATTTACCCTATTTTTTCAGTTGTATTGATTTCTACTACTCTTTATCATTTCTTTCCTCTTGCTTATTTTAAGTTTAGTCATTTTCTCTCATTTTTCTAGTTTTTAAAATTGAATCTTTGAATACTGATTTGAGACCTTTCTGTTTACTAAATTTTTTTCCTGCTATAAATTTCTGTTTAAGCATTGTTTTACTTACATCTTTCATATTTTGATATATTTTTGTTTTCTTACATTTCAAATAATAATTTTCCATGTGACTTCCTGAGTTATTGAGATTATGTATTTTACTTTAAAAATATTTGAGATTTTCAAGTTATCTTTCTGATATTGATATCTGGTTTTAATTCTAGACATCACTCAAGAACATACTTTGCATGAATTCTTTTAAATTTGTTAAGTTTAAATTTGCTTTATGTCTCAGAATGTTATATATCTTCGTGACTGTATCTTGTTCAGTTTTAGAAAATACTTTTTTTTTTTTTTCTTGACTGCAGGTTCTATGATGTCAATTAGGTTGATAGTGTTGTTAAGATCATCTATTTCCTTACTGATTTTCTGTCTACTTGTTTTATAAATAGTTGAGAGAATAGTGTGGAAGACTCCAATTTTATGTGGATTTGCTTATTTATCTTTTTACTTCTATTAATTTTTACTTCCTATATTTTGAGGCCCTGTTTTTAGGTAATGGATCTTTAGAATTATATCTTTCTTGAGAATTGACTGCTTTATTGTTATATAATGTCTTTCCTCATTCCTGATATTTCTTGTTCTGAAGTCTACTTTAATTAATATTAATATAAATGATCCAGATTATTTTTACTAGCCTTTACATGGTATGTGTATATATATTCCTTTTTCTATTATTTTACTAAGTGATCTATATCCTTAACATCCTCTGCCTTAATTTCCTTCCCATTTTGAAAATTGAAGTGTATATGATCTACAATATTATATTAGTTTCAGTGTATAGCATAATGATTCAGCATTTTTATAGATTATACTCCATTTAAAGTTATTACAAAAAATGATTTAATTCCATGTGTTGTACAATGTACCTTGTTGCTTACCTATTTTATACACAGTAATTTCTATCTCTTAAACCCATACCCCTATCTTGCCTCTCCCCTCTCTGCCTTAATTTCTTGATTGTGTTAAACCATCAAGATGGGGTTAAACCCAACCAGCATTATTACTCACTTCATGGTTTTTGTGAAAGTCAAATAAGGTAATCTATGTAAAGTTATTACGTTGGTGCCTGGCATATAGATTAATATTGCTAATACAACAATGTTATCACTCTTCAATATTTGAAAGTGTAACTCATATATCAGTTAATGTTAATTACTTTAAAATTATTTATTCTGAAAGATCCTAGAGAGGCGGTTCTCTTAAAGTCATCTCTAGCTTCGGTCTTAAATTTTCTAAACATTTTCTTATGTCTGTCCTTTATTTCTCTCTAGTACTATTCCAAATCTCAGACTCAGTCTCTCTTAACTACTACTTAATTGCCTATTTATTCATGCCCTAGCTAATCTTCATAGGAGAAATGGCTTACATGTAATAGAATTTTACTACATATTTGTGTGCAGTGGAAGAGAAGTTTCATATCTGTGCTGATTAGGGTGGCTTTATTTGCTCATTAAATATTTGCCCCCTTGAAAATCTTTCTGACGATTCTATCTTCAGAATTTCTCACAGACCAAGCTATTTCAAAGTACATATTCAGGATTTTCCTGGTGGTCCAGTGGTTAAGACTCCATGCTCCAACGCAGGCGTCCCGGGTTCCATCCCTGGTCAGGGACCAGGATCCCGCATGCTGTAACTAAAATTCCTGCACACTGCAAAGAAGATCCCCGCATACCACAATGAAGACCCAGCACAGCCAAATAAATAAATAAATATTTTTTAAACCCCCAGAGTACCATATTCATCTCCTAACAATTTGCTCTTTCTCTTTGACTTCTCACCTATAATGAATTTTTCATTGTTTTCTTTTTAGATTTCTTATAAACTTCAAGCCCTGTATCCATCCATTTTGTAGAGTTAATTTTCTGACACCTACCCTCAGGTAAGCACCACTTATTCCATATGTATAATCATTCCTGTTACATTAAAAAAAATCACTCTCTTAGTAGCACAAACTGCTTACAGGCATGCCAAATTTATAGGAAGAAGCTGTGGTTTGACTATACTGCTTTAACATCGTTTCAATATGTTGGTTTTTCATTGATAATTACATATATATCAATTTTAGAATTTGGGTTCGGAGGTCACATGGAGGCAGACCCTTATGTGAAATTTGTCTTCATTACTCATTCAGGTTAAACATATTTAGATAATTCTTCAGTTGGAGAATTTTCTCTCCTGATTACTTTTCTTGTTTTCAATGTTTCATATTTTTTGTTTGTTTTTATTTTATTTTATTTTATTTATTTTTTAACACCTTTATTGGAGTATAATTGCTTTACATTGTTGTGTTAGTTTCTTCTGTATAACAAACTGAATCAGCTATATGTATACACATATCCCCGTATACCCTCCCTCTTGCATCTTCCTCCCACCCTCCGTATCCCACCCCTCTAGGTGGTCACAAAGCACCAAGCTGATCTACCTGTGCTATGCAGCTGCTTCCCACTAGCTATCCACCTTACATTTGGTAGTGTATATATGTCCATGCCACTCCTGATTGCTTTTAAACTACTAATAATTAACTCCTGTGGAGAGTGAAAAAAAAAATCGTTTCGTTATTTCTATGAGTTGAATCGAATACTAACTTATTTTTAGTCTCCTCCATAAGTGTAATACACAGTCTTTTTGAAATCTAACCAGTTGCCTTTTTGCTATATTGTAATTGAGTGTTGGGTTTTTGCAAGTTGAATTCCCTCACACTCACGTATATTCACAATGGACTTTCCATGTTGGTAGCACTCAATTTAATTACCCATTTGTAAATTAGAAAATTATCTGGAAAATTAAAGAATACCTCTCAAGCTAAAATTTGAAATGTAAGTTAATTGTAAATTAGCATTAATTTCTAACATCATACATATGCGTTTCCACATAATGCTTCATTAGGGCAGTAGTTGAGATGTCCATCACCTACTATTTTATCTTTACTTTTAGGTTTAGTTTTTCTCCTCATCTCTGAGATCATTAAAGCCAAATAAGAACAAATATGCCAGCCTGTTTGGTCTTGGGTTTATAAGGGTTTTTGTCTTCAGTGAACTGTAGGTGTAGAAATGAGTAATTGAATCTTCAGGGGAAGTATGAGAACATTATGCCAAAAGATGCAACTTCCAAGTAATTGCTATGTTACAGTGTGAAAACATTTACAGTAACTAGGGACTTATTCCTTTCCAAAGTAAGTTTATATTCTTGCTCTTATGAGCTTTTCTTATTTATTTCTCTTGAATCAAAGGGATTTCAGTTGGGTTACTCTGTGAAGGAAACATAATACAGCAATTCATTTTCATTAAACTCAACTTCGAGAGTGACTTATGGAGCCTAACAACAAGAACTAAAGAAAGAATTAACCAGAAGCTTTTCTATCACTGAATTTTGCAAGCCAAGTATCATGGTGGTTCACTCTGGAAAAAACCAATAATATATTTTATTCCTTTCCATCAGAACCACTTAGTGCTTAAAATAAACCTGAGAGGCATGGTATGAGTAAAGGAAAAATATCTAAGACAATATATGTTCTTGAAGTAATATCATTTTAAATAATAATAAATAATTCAGTGTGCAGCTATAACTCCCAAAAATGTCTAAGAGAAACACATTTTTAATGTACAAGAAATGTGGATGGCTGTCATTTTGTGTTGATTTTGCACTCTTGGTAACCATGCAGTCACTTGCTTCTCTGAAATATTCAGGTCAAAAATTTTGTTAAAATAAAAAAATAAAACATTTTTTTCTGGAAATCAAAATATATTTTTTTTGATGTTTTGTTCTCATTTCCTAACTGGTCTCTCTGTTTCTCTCTGATCTGTTGTAGTTTATTATCAAAAGACACCCAGAGTGATTTTTGAAAACAAAATCAGATCATATGGCTCTTCAGCTTAAAGAAACCTCAAAGATTTCCCTTTACCTGCAGAATAAAACTCCAAACTTGTCCTCAACCATACGCCATGCCAAAACTCCCAGACATTACCTTAGCTTACCTCTCTGATCTCTAGCCTAATGATTTTCTGCTCGGCTCACTTCACTTAATTACCATTCCTTTTGTTATTCATACATGCATATCACAGAATTATGACTTTCTGCTTGCTTTCCCTCTTCTTAGAAATTTCTTCTCTCCTATCTTGGTCTATTTATTTTTTACCAAACGTGTTCTAGCATATAAATCAACTCAGAAGTACCTTCTTGCTACTCAGTTACTATATATCATGTCACTGTTTAAATTTCTTGACAGTACTTTTCACAATACAAATATATATATTTTTTTACTTATTTATTTTCTTCTTCCCATCACTGGAATATAAAGTCTAGAGAGTGAATGTACCAGGATGAGAAATATTTTGTAAAGATGAGGGGGAGTCCTGTTGGTGTGGGACTTATGGAAACTGATTGGCCAGAACCACAAGTGAACTTGGACTTAAAAAAGTGGCTTACTCAGTTAAATGTCTTTATTAGCATGTATGAAAAGAGTCACATAACTGTGGATGATAGAGACAAAGCACAGTAATCGAACTGGTTAGAACAATATCCAAAGGCCTTGAAAGTGGTTGGAAATAATGTGTGGCCACAATTAATATCTCTGTAGAGTGAGTGTCTTTAGATATTCAAAGCTCAGTAGTCATCAGAATATACTCTTATTCTTTTGTGTAAGATATTGCAGAAAATGTTTTAAGGCAAATGAAAATATACTTGAGAAATATGTGACAAATATATATTGATCAAGGTCAGAGTATAGAGGAAGGCATTCAAGAGGTGGGCCTGTAATCATTTCTCTCTAGATCATAGATCATAGGAGTGGGAGATGTTCATGAGAAGGAAAGACCACATCTAGTCTTCTTGTAACTATATTTTTAACTGACTTCTTGATAAGTTTTAGACTAATGATATTTGCTAGAAGGCAAGTTCTTATTTATGGGATATTCTTAGCAAGAAGTCCCTGGATTAAAATTCCTTATGGATCATGAAGATAAGTTCCATAGATTTATAGGACATGTCTCCCAGGAAAAAGTCTGGTAATCTAGGTGATTATCTGTAGTATAAAATGAAGATATTTCATAAGCTACATGATTCTAACATTGTGAGGTGAGAAGATTCACATAGGATGTTTTAGATTTCTCTTCCTCTGCCTGGCTTTCTTTATGCTTATATCCTGGGATTTATTAGTAAAGCTCAATACACGGTTAGATTTCTGTGAGTCTGATTTAATCATTTTCTCATCTGTGTTCAACCTTCTACTGTATATATATATATATATATATATATATATATATATATATATATATATATATATATATATTATAAAGAGATCACTCTAACTAGAGTGCTCTTGTCTAGGTAAAACCTCATCACAGAAGGCTTTTTAAGTTTCTGTGGCCCCATATAACATATGTTGGTGACATTTCAAGTTCATACTTTATACATTATTAAGAACATGCAATTACAAATGAAGGAACTAAAACATATTGAATTTCAACTACATGTTTGAGGTTTTAAATATATATGTTATTAGAAACTTATTTGATTAGGAATTATTAGTTCCAGTATTAGGTGAATCAAATGAAGTTCAGCTTGCTCACTGACTTACTCAAACCAGAGGAAATAAAAGCTAGATGTGTAAATTAGGCACACTTTATTTATAAATCTATACTCAAATGCAATTTTATATAGATGATTCAGTCCATGGGTAAATAAATAAAGGTGAAGTCATTTTATTCTTAGAGTCAAGGTTCAAGGCTGTTACATCTTCATCAAATTGGAAAGTTTCATATGATTATATTTTTAAGGTCTGGGTAGCTAAAACCTGGCAAAAGAAACCCAACCAGCTCAATCTACATTATTTCTTACTGTTATCAAATGTAACTAGAGAAAGTGATTTTAAAAGTGGTAGTAAAGGTCATTGAGACAGCAATAATCAGACCTGCAAATACGTTCAGTTTGGTATAAATACACATGGCCATTATCTCATTCAAGAATGTATCCTGGGCATAGAGGAGAAGGAGGAGAATTCAAGTGTGAAAGAAAGCTTGAATTTTAGCTAAATTAAAAAAAATACTCAGAGCATTTGGAATAATATTTTAAAGAGCTAAATTCAAAACTCTGAAACATTTTATATATTAGTTACAGTAAATCTCATATTGTTCCTCACAAATATCACAAAAAACTAAAAATGGAAAGAAAATTTGTATAAATTCAGACATACTAGGACACTTTTTTAAAATAAGAAGAGAGACTTCCCTGGTGGTGCAGTGGTTAAGAATCCACCTGCCAATGCAGGGAACACGGGTTTAAGCTCTAATCTGGGAAGATCCCATATGCTGCAGTGCAACTGAGCCTGCAAGCCACATCTACTGAACCCAGGTGCCGCAACTACTGAAGCCCATGCACCTAGAGCCTGTGCTCTGCAACAAGAGAAGCCACCACAATGAGAAACACGTGCACCACAAAGAAGAGTAGACCCCACTCACCACAACTAGAGAAAGCCCACGTGCAACAACGAAGACCCAACGCAGCCAAAAACAAAATAAAACAAATAAGTAAATAATTAATTAAAAATAAATTAATTAAATAAGAAGAACGTTTTCATCTAAGTGTAAATTTACATTTTGATTAACATATAATGTTCTTCAGTCAATGTATACTGTTCTGTTACAGGTGAAAAATAGCTAAAATACTTACCAAGAAATTAAATGGAAGCAAATAGCAGGAAACCCTCTTAAAAGATTAAGAAAAAGGTTAATGCTTTGTTTCTCGTAGGACTCATCAGCAACAAGAATAATAACATGAAAAAATGATTTATATTCATAGAGAAAATCTCCCCAGAAGAACCTATTTAAAAATATTTATTTTTGCTGAAATTATACAGTTAAACTCTTAATTCTTCATTTCCTCTGCATACATATATACTTTGGACTATTCTATCAATACTTCCCTTGAGGATTATCATCATTTTGTGTGCTGCTTTGTACTCAATTCTGTGAAAATTCTCAATTCTGGGGCTTATAAGATGGTGCTTATCTATGTGGAGCCAAAAGTAATATGAATATAGTCTAGAGAAAGTGTAAAATGGAGTTAAGTCTTCATGAAAGTCACAGTAATATAACATGAAATAAATAGTTGCTGACCTCATTCCTCTTTGGTCTAAGGTTTCAAGAGTAAATTCTCAGCTGGCAGAAATGTATATATATATATATATATATATATATATATATATATATACATGTTTATTCTTTCCAAGCATGATATAGTTGAGAAGAATGAAAGCTGAACTGGAACTTGGTTTCAAAGTTTGTTTATTTGCTGTTTAAATTTGTTTTAATTGGATAAATTTAAATGGCAACACTGGAGGGAGAATATGTAATGCAAAATTGTAGGAGATGAAATGATCTTACTATTAAACCTAAAGTTAATTTAAAAAATAAATTAATGCTGTTTGGGAGGATGGAAAAGAAAAATGTTTTAGGCTATTACATTAACAAATAGTTTCTTCTCTACATGAGAAATACTGAGTACACAGGGTAAGTCTTATATTTTAAGCTTTTTAAAAATGCAGAATTACAAAGAACTTTAAACCACACCACAATGATAATTTTGTCATTAAAATGCTTACCTCTAATAATCACTTTAAGTAAAATGTTACTTAAAAGTCTTTAGATTTCACTTGTAATGAGGAGTGGTTAAAACATTATTTTAGCAAAGTTCATTATATTGTTTAAATAGATGGCTTTATATATCATTAATTATAGTTTATTGCAAATCTTATGCATCGGTAATCATTATTTTGTGTAAACCAAATATGTCTAAATGACAAAGTCAATAAGTATGCATTTTTATTCCAGGAAAACCATCTGTTCCCAAAGTGTAGACCAATCTACCTCAGAACAGAAGTAGATGTTTGGAGTTGTGTTTTCATCTTGCCTAGAGCACTTTCCATAAATTATGTCTTCTGTTTCATTGTTTGCCTTTTGGTATACAGACTTTGCTTAAAGCAAAGGTTGAGTTCCAGAGCTGTTACTATTTCTGATCTCTATATTTTCCAGTTATCAGAAAATAAAAATAAATAGGTGTACAAATACTTTATCAGTTATTTTTCTGGAATTATTGGAAATATAAACCAACAATGATAGTTGGATCTTTAGTATTTTTTTTTCCATTGAAGAAAAAAACCTTATCCTCCAAAGAAAAGAATATAACTGCATATACTGATGGAAAAAAATGCCTACTTAGTTATTTCTCTGCATGTACCTAAATCTCTGTTATGTCATTAAGTCAGATTAAGGGTAGTATGAACTCAAGATTTAGATTAGGGGCATGGATGGGGCTAAGCCATAAAATATAACACATTTTTTCAGAGATCTAATTTGACAGTTGCAAGAATATTAGATTTTAACAAAGATTCTATGAAATGGTATTGATATTTGCTTCTGAGTAAGTGAATATATCTTGTGTTTACTATCTGAAGAAATGTCATAGTGGAAAGGAGGCGGTTGATGTGGCAGGATTCAGGCATATGTAGATTCCTCAGGCAAACCCCATAAAAGTGCTAGAAAAACGCTATCCTTAACATTTGGATCTGCCCTTGCACCCGGCAGTAGCTTGTGAAAAGGAAACTGAGACTTTCCCTAGGTCTCTGAATGTCGGTGGTAACTGAATAACCGGATATAGCTGATGTCTTTGAAGCCTTGAGTCTTTTTACATGACTGTATGTTTCTGTTTGGGTACTATGATGGACAGTATAGGTGGGCATAATTCAAGATGGGAAATGGAATCAAGAGTGAAACTTGGAAAGAATAAAATAATTTTTGTAAATTTATTTGTTTCACACAAACCAGTTTCACATATTTCTAGGATCAATATTATATCAACAAGTGTAAGGGTGTCTTTCAATTGTCTACCTTAAAACTTTTTTAAAAGATGGATTGACCTAAAAATGATTTTCTCATCTCCAACAGAAATGAACCCAAACCCAATCTAATGGCTAGCCATAGCTTAACTACATGCAAGCCATATTAACAATTTAATCATAAAATCTTTTTTTGGCATATGTTTATTTTATTAATTCATGTGTACACTACTTTGAAACCACTTTCTTAGCCCTACTTGGTAAGAAGAGATACTAGAAGTATTTAATTTATAACTCTTTCTACTATATGCATGGAATGAATACAGGCATAACTGAGATATTGTGGGTTTAGTTCCAGAACACTTCAATAAAGGACATATCAAACAATATTTTGCATTTCCCAATGCATATGAAAGTTATGTTTGCAGTATACTGTAGCCTACTACGTGTGCAATAACATTATGCCTAAAACACAATGTACATACCTTAATTAAAAAAAATACTTCATTGCTAAAAAACATTAACTTTCATCTGAGTCTTAAGCAAGTTTTAGTATCACACACCACTGTAAAAAATATGGTTAATGAAAAAGTTGAAATATTGCAAGAATTACCAAAATGTGGTATAGAAACAGAAAGTGAGCAAATGCTGTTCGAAAAATGGCACCCATAGATTTGGTCCATGCAAGGTTACCACCAAACCTTCAATTTGTAAAAAGCTCAGTATCAGTGAAGAGCAATAAAGTGAAGCCCAATGAAGCAAGGTATGCCAATACTTTTTTGTAAAATCATAGGGAAAATAGAAAAACATAATGCTGAAAATTAAAGCCCACATATGTTTTGTATATTCAGTTTAAATAAGTATAGTTGTTTTCCTTATTTCAAAATTATTATGGTATGCAGAATATCTTGCTTTGTTGTTTGAGTGTCATATTGTTGCCATAATGTCTCATATTATTATAGTATTGGAACACATGATTTTAATGATTACATAAATGTTTATAACATAAAATATTGTAATATATTTTATCATTTCTCTGATGTGGGATATTTGTTAGTCTTTAATTTTTTCATATTATAAATAATTCCCTGAAGAACAGCTTTGTATATGAATTTTGCTGTTTTTTCTGTAATTTCCTTCATTTATTATCTTTTCCTTAATATAAGCATATGATCTAGTGCTTCTAAATTTCAACTGATCTTGGTTTAGTTTTATTTATGACTATGAGAATGTACAGTTGAATCTTGTTTTTTATACAGTCTGAAAATTTTTTCTTTCAATCAAATTGTATAATTTATTTACATTTAATGTAATGAATGGTATGGTTGGAAGTCTACCATCTTGGCATTTGTTTTCTTTTTTTTTCCATTTCTTTTTTTTTTTTAACATCTGTATTAGAGTATAATTGCTTTACAATGGTGTGTTAGTTCTTTTCTGTATAACAAAGTGAATCAGCTATACATATACATATATCCCCATATCTCCTCCCTGTTTTGTCTTCCTCCCAGCCTCCCTATCCCACCTCTCTAGGTGTACACAAAGCACCAAGTTGATCTCCCTGTGCTATGCGGCTGCTTCCCACTACCTGTCTATTTTACATTTGGTATTATATATATGTCTATGCCACTCTCTCAATTTGTCGCAGCTTACCCTTCCCCATCCCTGTGTCCTCATTGGCATTTGTTTTCTATTTGTATATTATCTGCTTTTTTTAGTTGTTTTGTTGTTGCTGTCTTATATCCTCCCCTTTTCACTTTCTTTTGGTGCATCAATTTTTTAAATATTTGATTTTAACTATTTCATCGAAATTTTAGATATATCCCTTTGTACAATTTTTAGAGGTTTCTCAAAAGTTTAAAATATGAATCCTTTAACATATCACATTATAATTTGATAATACTATACTACTTCAGACACAAAAAATATAAGAATCTTATAATAGTGAAACTTTATTTAGTCTCCATGACAGCTCAAATTAATAAATTTGCATGTCCACATATCAACCACCCCTCGGGACCCTTGCACCGAAGAATATATAAATTGTATATTTACCTTAATACTAGTTGAGATATAGTGTCACTCCTTTCTCAGTGTAACATATGTTTACCGACATCTAAAATATTATATAATGATGACTGTGTTAAAGATGGCAATAGTTATAATTCTAGAGAGGGAAGAAGAGGGCCAGAAAAACATTAGATGTTATTTTACATTCATGTAATGTAGCTTGATGTAGTTTGGTTCACCTTTTCATCTCTGAACCAAATGTCATGACCAGAGAGATTCAGAAATATGATTCCTGAGGCCTGTGTCATTGGCCCACCTTCACTAAAGACATAGATAGATTTGGTCCTGCCTGAATTCCATGGAATGATTTTCCCTTGAGAGAGCAGCTTTCTGTTGCTGAAAGAACATAGCAGAGAGGCAATGAGCAGGTGAATTTCACAGATAAGTTTCATCACTGATAAGCATAAAATTGGCAAAGGGAAGTAATAATTTTGAGGGCTATTTCTACCTTTATAGAGGCAGATTGAGGAACTTAATCTTTTTTCTCTACTCTTCTCACTCTGTTGAAGTCATTTAATCCATCTTTTTAGTTTTAAATGAACACTAATATTTTACCCACAATTGTGTACCACCACCACATACCTCTTTTCAGATCTCTAGATACATAGGTCCACTGAAATTTTCCACTTGTTACATTCTATAGGCACCTCAAACCCAGACCTTTTAAAACAAAACTCATTATAAACCTCTACTCTATCCTCTCATCTTGGAATGTTGTCACAACACTTAATAAGTTTCTATATCCAGCAGCTTCCAAAGTCATGATGATTATTAAAACCATCTACTTCACATCCATATCATATATCAGTTCATACCTGTATTAATATAATAGGCATCTAAGTTATTTCCCTTTTCCTAATATAGCTCACCTTTAATATACTGCTCTTAAAATACTTTTTGTAAAACATAAATAAGAGTAAATATTTCTTGTTGTTTTGGAATAAAGTACAAAGATATAAGAATCTTTTAGGTTCTTTTCTATCCCCTCAGACTTACCTGTGCCTCTTCTTAATCACGTGTTATCACCATGTCCATCTCCTCGCAGTTTTCCCACCAAAACATCCTTTGACACATTCACTCTTCTCTTAATCTTGCTCTTGCTTCTTTGCTTAAAATCCCTTTCTCCAAACTTGTCAGTGAATCATCCCTGTTTTCCCATTTGCAATATAATTCTGAATATCCTTTTCACCTGGATGACTTTATTTGCCTTCAAATCCAAAATCTAGAATATCATACAATTATGAATGTTACATGAATAAAACAAGTGAAAGTTGTGTGTTTATATCTACCTGTATTAGAAAAAAAAGTTTAAACACATCTAATCTGGCAACAGGGTTATTATCTTTCTAGGCATGGATTCTTTCATTTGATTTGAAGTCAGATTTAAAAAATTATATTAGTAAGTATACAGATATACTCAAATATGGCAAAAATATAAAGTATGGACTTATTAATAATTGATATCAGGAATCACACTCTGGGTCTGGTGTATGTGATCAGGTGATACACTGTGTATCTGGTGTATGTATCTGGTGATACACTACCAAATGAGTATTACTCTAATGTAATTATTCTCCAATAAGCTGTAGATTCCTTAAAGTACATACAGAACCTTGTTCATTGTTTGTATTCACAATTCCTACCATAACAGAGGCTCATAATAGTGTTCATTGAATAACTGAATGAATATGGATACATTAATGAAGAAACTCAGACCAGAGGCTAACTCAGTGCAATTGCCACTTTATATCTTTCTGTAGATTATATTATTTAAGATGAACTTTCACAGCTTCTTGTTGTTGATGTTGCTGTTGTTTTTAATCACTGTAAATTCAGCCATGCTTTTGATTGCCAGAGGGTTTTCAATATTGGCTGGTATAGTATGAGAACAGCTGTATAACTGCCTTCAAATATGAAAAAAGAGAGTGTTTCTTGGGCAGAAATGATAGAATATGTCAAAACAATCTCTTACACTAATACTTATTCATTAGAAATCCTGGTTGTTTTCTCCACTAAACTAATGCTTGGATAAGTTTATAGTTTTGGTAATAAGGTCAGTACTTTTGTTTTCAACTTTGTCAACTTCTGTATCTATCATTTCATACAGGTTATGTTTGTTCAACTAACCCAACTGCTGTCAGATTACTTTAACACACCAGAGCGTTTTTCTTACTGGAATTAAGTATCTCATATAATTATTCTCCCTGTATTCGAAAAGTGGTGTTATATTTTATGTATGTATAATAATATATGATAGGTTTCCAAACTCCTGCAGGAAACCTGCCTTCATACACTCTCATTAAAAAGATGTTGTCTAAGAAACAGACTCACAGACATGGAAAACAGACTTGTGGTTGCTGGGGGGGTGGGGGGTAGGGGAGGGATGGATTGGGAGTTTGGAACTAGCAGATGTAAGATATTATATATAAAATAGACAGACAATAATGTCCTATTGTATAGCACAGGGAACTATATTCAATATCTTGTAATAATCCATAAAGGAAAAGAATATGAAAAATAATATATTCATATATGTATATATTCAGTTATATAATGATATATAACTGAATCATTTTTTTGTACACCAGAAACTAACATAAAATTGTAAATCAACTATGCTTCAATTTAAAACAATTTAAAAAATAATACCTATAAAAATAAACAACAACAAAACAAAGAAATTTACCTTGTCTATATTAGTACATGAATTTGCTCCTCAACACTGTATTCATCAATATAAAAAAACATATTTTCCTTACTAAGGTAACTGCCACCCTCTCCACTATACACTACATAATCTTTATTCCATTGTATATTAGGTAATTGCAACCCTGAAGTTTTACCCAAGCAGATATGTGCAAAGCAATCTACACTCCAACCGTGTTACAACCTTCTCACTCTTCTTCCTATACTGAAGATTTGACATAAATATAAAATGCAGATTTAAAATGTTTTTTCTTTTAGTTTATCTGAATCAAATTGTACCAAGAAAAGTCCATTCTATGAGGAAAATATTTAACTAAATAACTTCAGTGGTTTAGCAGTTCAATTAACTGTTGGTTATTTTCCATTTTTTTAATAAAAGAAAATGAAATTACTTATATGTAACTTTATTATCTCTTTCAACCCATTAAATATTCATTATTTTAAGTATTACTAATATGAGCCAAAATCTAATAGATTTCTTATGGTAATTAGTGGATATATAATTAATAAATAAGAAAATTATGTTATTTAACTTATAAAATTATTAATATTATTTTATATGAAATATATAAATGTGTATTTTAAATATATACATATATAGTATTTTATATTAATTTTTATATGAACTGTATAAGGTCATAACACATTTAGCTAGTAATTATTATACATCTATTTAGAAGAGAAGAAAAGTAAAATTTAAGTATCTGTTTGGTTATTCAAATAAAAAATCCTATATACTCACAGCCTTAATGGGTTTGTCTTTTTCATTGTTTTGGTTTTGCAGTACTTAACACCCTTCCTATACTGGGGACATTTCCTATCCTTGTTGGGGAGGGGAGTTCACCTACTAAATATAGCTGATGAAATTGCCATTTATTTGATTTCCCATCTCCTCTTGCATCCAGAGTGAAGACAATTAACCTGTTTCCAGCCTACAGAACACATCCACAATATTAGCAGTTGGTAATACAAAGAAGAATATAGGAATATCCACTCTGAGAAAAGACAGTAACAGTTACACAACAACATCTGGAGTGCAGACACCAGAAAAAGTAGAAGCAGTTTACAGCACCTTCTATTTGTTGTGTTGGCAGCCATAATGGTAAATAGAGTTCTGCAAAGACAGCAGAAATGATTCCAAGAGACAAATTTTGGGGTGCCATTTTGGTTGAGACTCTAGCAGTCCTGCACCTGACCTTAGTTCTTTAATTCGGACACACCTAAATTCCTTTTCCATTTCATTAGCCAGAATTTCCTTCTTTTAGTTGCAGACTAAGAACCAGAGTCTATAGTCAACAGGACTACATTTTTTCAATGGACAAAGTCTTTGATTTCATATGAATATGGAGATTCTACTTTATGTTGGTTTACAGTTGAGACAGAGTGTACTTCAACTATTTTCACATACTTTTGTTTTTTTCCTAAAGTTCTTTCTTTATGGCAAAGTTGCATCAAATGCTTTCTTTCATATTACATTGTAAAAATGTACATACACATAAAAATGTATACATATGTATCGTGTGTATCTCTTTTAACTTTTGAACTGTCTATAATCTAAATTCAAGTAAATAATGAACTAAAAAGAAATCAATTATACATTTTTATATTATAGTTTCTCCTCAAAACACTTCATACAATTCACTTTGTAATAATTCATTTTCTTTTGTAGTAATTTTATTATTTTTTTTAACTGAAGAGATATTGTATTCTGCCACTGGCAAGTTGAAATGGAAAAGACAATTACCAAACCAAATAGTGTTGATTCAAAGAAGTAGAATGTAGCTTTTAAAGTAATGTACAACATGATAAATATAATTAGCACTGCTGTATGTTATCTATGAAAGTTGTTAAGAGAGTAAGTCTTAGGAGTTCTCATAACAAGGAAAGAATATTTTTCTCTATTTCCTTAATTTTGTGTCTATATGAGATGATGGATTTCACTAAACTTATTGTGATAATCATTTCATGATGTATGTAAGTCAAATCATTATGCTGTACACCTTAAACTTATACAGTCCTTTATCTCAAATATATCTCAATAAAACTGGAAGAAAAAATTTAAAGCAATTAATAAAGTAAGCATACTTTAAAAATATTTTGTTTTATTTAGCTGTTAAATCAATATCCTTGTTTTCATTTTAAAAGGTAGTAACCTTTTAAAGACCTAATATTAGACATTTATATGAAGCTAAAGTGTTAAAAAAATATAGAATCAACAAAAAAATTGAAGCGGTTTTGATAAATTAAAATTATTTTAAAATTATAGTTTTATTCAAATAGAAAACAGAATGTTAGTTAAAAAATTCATTTGAAATAAGTATATATTTGGTAAAATATGGGGAAGAGGAAGTAGTTTAAATGGATTAAGGGAAAGAAATATGTTTCCTAATTCAACATAAAAATTTACCTTGGAAACATGAAACTACCTTGTCAAGATTTCTATCAGTGTATACGCTGTAGTCATTCTCATCTTCCTCTGTGTTCACTTAACAGTTAACTGCTTGTTTTAGAAATGTTATATTTTCCTTTCTAGTCACCTGCCTACCTTCTTCACCCTGCTCTTCATCTGGAGAGGCTGACTTTTAAGGATTACATAAACAGAGTCCTTTGCCCTTTTTCTTCTGATTGGTTTGGCCAAGGGGAAAACGCCAGCAACAGATGAACTGAGCAAGAAGAGAATGAGGTTGTGGTATTTCTTTCTTTTTTTTTTTTAATTTAAATAATAGATTTTATTTAACCCAGTTATCTACAATCTTGCCATTTCAATATGTAATCACTCTAAAAGTTATCAATGAGATATTTACATCCTTATTTTCATGCTAAATCATCAAAGTCTGGTGTGCACTTTATGCTTACAGCACACCTCAGTTTGGATGCACCACATTCCCAGTGCCCAACAGCCACTTGTGGCTGTTGGCTACTATATTGGATCACGACGATAGAGCAATCACTGGAAAGCAGCTGTGTTCTCAGGGACTTTATTTCCTGGCTACTTGGCATCTAGGAAGGGCCAGGTGACTAGGTATTGCCAACAGTTTGGGATTAGATGTTATGTATGTCACTTCTAAACCAAGGTGGTTAAGAAGCAGGTGTGGCTTCTTCACTCTCTGTCCCCTTTCACCAGCTTGATGCAAATGGACGTGCAGCCTGTTAAAGATAGCACAAAAAGGAAGGAGTATGGGTCTTTGAATCATCACTTTGAGGAAAGCCTGCCATCAATCAAAAATATTTGCTTTGGATATTACATAAATAAGAAATACACTACTTTTTTTGTTTGAACAGCTGTAAATATTGGGGTTTATTTGTTTAGCCATTAGCTTACCCTATCTAATATGCCCATATTTTCCTGTACTGGTGTTAATTGCATTTTCTATTTCTTTTTTAATTTTTATTGGAGTATAGTTGATTTACAATATTGTGTTAGTTTCTGCTGTACAGCAAAGTGAATCAGTTATACATATGCATATATCCATTTTTTAAAAATTATTTTCCCATATAGGTCATTACAGAGTATTGAGAAGACTTCCCTGTGCTATACAGTAGGTCCTTGGTATTGATTTCTGAGCTCCCTCCTTGGGCATTCATGTTGGGTGGCTACATCCTTTTAACAAAGGCCACAGCTCTTACCAGGTTGTTGACTCAATACGTTACCCTGTTGGGCTATGCTGACTTCTCTCTCTTCTTTCTTTTTGAGATCTACAGTGAAAACAGTTTCTAGCTACTGCTAGCTCTGAGGTCCTACACTTTCATTTGCTGGTTGCCCTGAACTCTGCTTACAACTTTGTAAATAGTCCCTCAAATTACCAGTTTGAATGTGCTTTATACTTTATTATCAAGACCCTGACTGACGTAACACTGTTGTTTCCAAGGGAAATGTATCATCATTAATGTATATTGAGAAAGAAGAACAGTTGAGGTTCATTACTATAAAGGCTCAGGTAATTGAATCCAATGCACTTTATATGGCATTATTATTTTCATCATTGTCTTACCATTATTGAGAAATTAGCAAACTTTTACTTTTTATTGAAGTATAGCTGTACAATATTACATAAGTTTCAAGTGTACAACATAGTGATTCACAAATTTTAAAGATTACTCTTCATTTATAGCTATTATAAAATATTGACTATATTCTCTGCATTGTACAATATATCCTTGTAGCTTTTGTTCTTTTTAATCCCCTTCCCCTATCTTGCCTCTCCCTCCTTCTCTCTCCTCACTGGTAACCACTAGTTTCTTCTCTATAACTGTGAGTCTGTTTCTTTTTTTGTTATATTTACTAGCTTGTTGTATTTTTTAGATTCCACATGTAAGTGATATAATACAGTATGTGTCTTTCTTTGTCTGACTTATTTCACAAAGTATAATACGCTTCAAGTCCATCCATGCTGTTGCAAATGGTAAAATTTCATTTTTTATGGCTGAATAGCATTCCATTGTTCATATACACCATATCTTCATCCATTCACATGTTGATGGATGCTTAAGTTACTTCTATATCTTGGCTATTGTAAATAATGCTGCTATGAACATTGGGATGCATGTATCTTTTCAAATTAGTATTTTTGTTTTCTTTGGATATATACCTAGGAGTGGAATTGCTGGATCATATGGTAGTTTTTATTTAGTTTTTTGAGGAATCTCCATACTGTTTTCCACAGTGGTTGCACCAATTTACATTCCCACCAAAAGTGTACAAAAATAAACTATAACTCTTTAATTGCACTAAGAATTATAATACCAAATTTGTTGATTCCCATACAGTGCACACTGTCTCTGTGTATAAAGATCTACATGAAAACTCAAATTATCATCCTGTCAAATTACTCAACAGGGAATAAGAATGGAAGGCATTAATAACAATAATGTGTGACTAGTAATAATAAACACACTTCAGAATTGATAGTCTGAAGTGAACTTAAATTTATGAATATTTCCAAATGATTAAATAAACATAATGAAGTTCATAGGTAGGATAATAGAGGATTTTGTAAAGAAAAGAGAGAAATATTTCTCTCTTATTTTCTAATCCTGCCACACTCTTCTCCCTCATTCTCTCTCCTTATTTGATGATTTATAACCTTCCTAGTTTTAGAAATAATTAATAAGAAAAATCTAGCAGTGCTAACTATGAATATATCAGCTCTATGTTTCAGCAATGTAGCTTGAGTTTCTGAGGCAAAATATTTTCTTTCAGGAGGGGAAAATTGTTTTACCCTTATATATACTCTTATCTACATTAGATTATATTCTTAAAAATTGTGTCTTTGGCCAAGAAATCATAAAAGGTTGGGCAAAGTTTCTATAAATGAATCTTTTGGATATCTTTTGTAACTGACACTGATTAATTGAAGCAGGTAAATTAATTTACAGGAATGGTCCTGAAGAGCTCACCAGTCACAGTGGGAAATGAAAAATAGGGCCTCCAGAACAACAGGAATAAGGAAATCTCCAGAGATCTAAGAAATGGCAACTTGAAGACATTTTCTCAAGGACACTGGCATCAAAAAATCCCCTGATAGAGCTGATGCAAACTCCAACCACCTCCATGCTAAAGTGATTTAACTCATGAAAATAATTCCAGTAGAGATTACATGCTCACCATCACCCTGCTTATGGTGGAAAGAGACTATGCTTTTCCAGGGGTGGTAATTTTACCATAATTATAAGGATGAGTAAGGGACAGTTTTTGAAGAGAGGGCAAAAATAACAGGTTTTCAGGAAAATAAATATTAATGCCAGAGGAAAATGCCTCTTTTTTCGAGCAGTAATCATTTCACAAGAAAATTCACAAGAAAATTCATAACAATTGACTTTTTTAAAAAAGTACTTCACATAATTATAAAGGTCATATTTTTATTACTACTATGTTTGATTTTTATCATATTGGCAGCTAATGCTAATACTAAATTTTATAGTGGGTTAAAGTAGATGAAAGATAAGTAATAAAATCTTTCTTGATAGAGTTTTCAAAATGATCTTTTAATAAATTTTGGATGCTGAGTAATTTTATCAAATTTATTGAAGACACCATAAAATAAAAGATACATTAGTGGAGACCACATGTAAATTTCCTAAAGCTTATAATGATAATTTTGTTAATTACCTGCACTAGTCACTTTCTCAAGAACTTTACATATGTTGAGGAATGAAAATTAATTGTAAAAATAATCTTATGAAGAAAGTGCTACTATTATCTTCTTCACTATATGAGGAAACTCAGGCATGGAGATAGTATACACATTCCCCAGGATCCTACAGATTCCTAAGCCTGCATTCTTAGATACCATCACCTGTACATCCTTTCTCTTGGATAAAATATTTCCAATATAAATGTCTAAATACTAAATGCAAAAAAAAAAATTTAGGCTGAAACTTAGAAAAATGGAGAAAAGTATTACTATTTTACTCAAATATATAAAAATATAAATATATATTATTTGATGCTCATATTTTATATAATTATATTTATTAGTGATATTGGTAGTAGTAGTGTGGTCGTAGTGGGACTATTAAGAGTAATCATGAGAGGAGTAGTAGTAGCAATAGAAATAATGGTACTGGTAGTATTAAGAGTAGTAGCAGTGATAATTCATAGACGGAATCCAGTTGATGTTGTACTGAGTACTTACATATGTTAAGCTGTAAGAATTCAACCTTCTTTGATTAGCAGACTCCTATGACAGTTTTGCCTGGGCTCTCTCACATATCTGGGACGGGTATTGTACTACCATGCTAACTCTGTCCCTGATTTTCTCTCATCACTGCACAAACCAGTAATTTTTTGTTCACTTGATAGATGGGCAGATTCCAAGAGAGGGAGGCTAGATATGGCACTGGAAAGTACTGCTGCCACATTTGGCAAAGGATGGTCACAAGTCCATTCCAAATATAAAAGGAGAAGAGGATTTCAATTATTGATGGTAATTAGTCAAAAGTCAGGCATATACAGTGGGTCCTTGGCATCTGCATATTCACCCAGCCATGTTGAATCCGCAGGTGCTGAGCTCAGATACAGAGGGACAACTGTACTATGCCATTTTGTATAAAGGGCTTGCATGGATTTTTGAGCATGAGCAGATTTTGGTGTGGTGGGGAGCCCTAGAATCAATCCCCTCATTGGATACTGAAGGATGACTGTAATAGAGCTAAGCTGCGACCAGAATTGCCCAGCTAAACCCAACCCAAATGCAAACTGTAGTGAAATTTAAAGGTGGTTGTTATTTTAAGCCACAAAGTTTTAAGGTTGTTTATTATGCAGCAAAAACTGTTCTTATGCCTGAACTTAATTTCAGTAGAGGTTGGGAAGTACAATCCAGCTGTGTGATCCAAGAAGGAAAATAAATTAATTTTGGATGAACAGATTTCAGTCTACTGTCTTAGGATAGGCACTAAAGTAGTCAGTTGTGTTATTCATGAAGTTTTTATCCTAATCCTTACAAATATGCTATAATTTAGACACAATTATCTTCTTTTTATGACTGGAAAAGTGTGATTCAGAAGTTTAAACTCAGACTTCCCTGGTGGCGCAGTGGTTGAGGGTACGCCCGCTGATGCAGGGGACATGGGTTTGTGCCCCGGTCTGGGAAGATCCCACATGACGTGGAGCGGCTGGGCCCGTGAGCCATGGCCGCTGAGCCTGCGCGTCCGGTTTAAACTCACTGAAAAATGTTAATTTGGGGGGCAAATTTTCACAATAGGCCATGGGCAGACCCAGCTTCAAATTCTGGCTGTGTTACCTGTTTTCCCAGCATCCTGCCTTCACCCTTCACAGTTTACTTATATTTTATTGCTCTGTTTTCCATATAAATGTAATTTCGGAAAATAAAACCCCTAAAATAAGCTCATACCCACATCATGCAGAGAAAATTGTGGTTAACGTTTTGACATGCTCCCTTATAGTAATTTCTCTAGATATGTGTATTTATCTCACATAGTTTGATCATACAATGAGTAAAGTTTTGTGCCCTGTTGTTGTTTTTTCCAGTTAAGTCTGGCTAATAGTATTTTTATTACATCACTAAAATACTTATTTAAAAAAGAATGCTGTTAATTCCTTTCATCATTGCCTTAATTTTGACCTAACATAATGTTTTACATTTTATTATTGTATATATTTTTACCATATTAATCTGAATTTATTTTTCATGTGTATATCAATTCCTTTTATTTTTTTAAATTAACTAATTATTTAATTTTATTTTTGGCTGCATTGGGTTTTCATTGTTGCATGCGAGCTTTCTCTAGTTGCAGTGAGGGGGGGCTCCTCTTCCCTGCGGTGTGCCGGCTTCTCATGGCGGTGGCTTCTCTTTGTTGCGGAACACGGGCTCTAGGCACGAGGGCTTCAGTAATTGTGGCTCGTGGGCTCTAGAGCGTAGGCTCAGTAGTGGTGGCGCATGGACTTAGTTGCTCTGCGGCATGTGGGTTCTCCTGGACCAGGGCTCGAACCCATGTCGCCTGCCTTGGCATGCAGATTCTTAAGCACTGCACCACCAAGGAAACCCTCAACCTGAATTTAGAGTTGTTATTGCATATTGATTACTTCCTGTATGACAAACCTATATGATAAATATTCCCTATACATTATTTCAATTAATCTTGAACAAAATCTTGAAAAAAATCTTGAAAAAATCTTGAAAAAAAATCTTGAAAAAAACCACCCTGTGCAGTAGGAATTATAATTCTTACTCATAAAAGAGATTAAATCTCTGTGGAGCATCCAAGTCCCTTTATTCTAAAACTCAAGTGATTCTTGTTTCTTTCTTGGAGCAGACATTTCTAAATAATGTATTTAATATTTATTCTCAGATATGACATTTCTGGATCAGATTTCTATAAAATTTTAAGGCTTAGGTAATATTATTTAAATATTTATGAGAAGTTACTATAAAATTTCTGGCCTCCCATGGATCCAAAACTTTTATTATAAAATTTACTTTAAAATTTCTGAATAAAATATGGCCTGACCATGTTAAGTAGCTGATAAGTTAGGCTTCCCATAATGACCTAGGACTATGTGAAATTTTTAGTAATCACAAATGTCCTGGGAATTTACCATATATTGAAGAAAGTAACCAATATACTATAGCTTGTTGGTTCAACACTTTTATTTCCTATTTCTTTAGGTCTATTGTGTATTTAATATTATTGAACTCTTTTTTTTTTAACTTCAGAATATTTAACTTTAGTTCATGGAAATATATGCATTTGAATAATCTTTTAATTTTAATTTATTTCCTAGGTTCACCACAGATCATTTAATACTTTATTGATTTATTTTTTTTACATTTTTATTACAGTATAATTGTTTTACAATGATGTGTCAGTTTCTGCTTTATAACAAAGTGAATCAGTTATACATATATCTATGTCCCCATATCTCTTCCCTCTTGCGTCTCCCTCCCTCCCACCCTCCCTAACCCACCCCTCAAGGTGGTCACAAAGCACTGAGCTGATCTCCCTGTGCTATGTGGCTGCTTCCCACTAGCTATCCATTTTATATTTGGTAGTGTATACATGTCCATGCCAGTCTCTCACTTTGTCCCAGCTTACTGCTCCCCCTCCCCGTATCCCCAAGTCCATTCTTCAGTAGGTCTGCGTCTTTATTCCCATCTCGCCCCTAGGTTCTTCTGACCATTTTCTTTTTTTTTCTTTTTTTTTAGATTCTATATATATGTGTTAGCATACGGTATTTGTTTTTCTCTTTCTGACTTACTTCACTCTGTACGACATACTCTAGATCCATCCACCTCACTACAAATAACTCAATTTCGTTCCATTTTATGGCTGAGTAATATTCCATTGTATATATGGGCCACATCTTCTTTATCTATTCATCTGTTGATGGACACTTAGTTTGCTTCCATGTCCTGGCTATTGTAAATAGAGATGCAATGAACGTTTTGGTACATGACTCTTTTTGAATTATGGTTTTTCTCAGGATATATGCCCAGTAGTGGGATTGCTGGGTCATATGGTAGTTCTATGTTTAGTTTTTTAAGGAACCTCCATAATGGCTGTATCTCCATAGTGGCTGTATCAATCTACATTATCACTAACAGTGCAAGAGGGTTCCCTTTTCTCCACACACTCTCCAGCATTTATTGTTTGTAGATTTTTTGATGATGGCTATTCTGACTGGTGTGAGATGATATCTCATTGTAGTTTTGATTTGCATTTCTCAAATTACTAATGATGTTGAGCATTCTTTCATGTGTTTGTTGGCAATCTGTGTATCTTCTATGGAGAAATGTCTATTTAGGCCTTCTGCCCATTTTTGGATTAGGTTTTTTGTTTTTTTGATATTGAGCTGCATGAGCTGATTGAATGTTTTGGAGATTAATCCTTTGTCAGTTGCTTCATTTGCAAATATTTTCTCCCATTCTGAGGGTTGTGTTTTCGTCTTGTTTAGGGTTTCCTTTGCTCTGCAAAAGATTTTAAGTTTCATTAGATCTCATTTGTTTATTTTTGTTTTTAGTTCCATTTCCCTAGGAGGTGGGTCAAAAAGGATCTTGCTGTGTTTTATGTCATAGAGGGTTCTGCCTATGTTTTCCTCTAAGAGTTTGATGGTGTCTGGTCTTACATTTAGGTCTTTAATCCATTTTGAGTTTATTTTTGTGTATGGTGTTAGGGAGTGTTCTAATTTCATTCTTTTACATATAGCTGTCCAGTTTTCCCAGAACCACATATTGAAAACACTGTCTTTTCTCCATTGTATATTCTTGCCTCCTTTATCAAAGAAGAGGTGACCATATGTGTGTGGGTTTATCTCTGGGCTTTCTATCCTGTTCCATTGATCTTTAGTTCTGTTTTTGTGCCAGTACCATACTGTCTTGATTACTGTAGCTGTGTATTATAGTCTGAAGTCAGGGAGCCTGATTCCTCCAGCTCCGTTTTTCTTTCTCAAGATTGCTTTGGCTATTCGGAGTCTTTGTGTTTCCATGCAAATTGTGAAATTTTTTGTTATAGTTCTGTGAAAAAGGCCAGTGATAGTTTGATAGGGATTGCATTGAATCTATAGACTGCTTTAGGTAGTAGTGTCATTTTCACAGTGGTGCTTCTTCCAATCCAAGAACATGGTATATCTCTCCATCTATTTGTATCATCTTTAAGGTCTTTCATCAGTGTCTTATAATCTTCTGCATACACGTCTTTTGTCTCCTTAGGTAGGTTTATTCCTAGGTATTTTGAACTTTTTCTTGCAATGGTAAATGGGAGTGTTTTCTTAATTTCACTTTCAGATTTTTCATCATTAGTGTATAGGAATGCAAGAGATTTCTGTACATTAATTTTGTATCCTGCTACTTTACCAAATTCGTTGATTAGCTCTAGTAGTTTTCTGGTAGCATCTTTAGGATTCTCTATGTATAGTAACATGTCATCTGCAAACAATGACAGCTTTACTTCTTTTCTGATTTGGATTCCTTTATTTCTTTTTATTCTCTGATTGCTGTGTCTAAAACTTCCAAAACTATGTTGAATAATAGTGGTGAGAGTAGGCACCCTTGTCTTGTTCCTGATCGTAGTGGAAATGTTTCAATTTTCACCATTGAGGATGATGTTGGCTGTGGGTTTCTCATAAATGGCCTTATGTTGAGGAAAGTTCCCTCTATGCCACTTTCTGCAGGGTTTTTATCATAAAATGGTGTTGAATTTTGTCAAAAGCTTTCTCTGCATCTATTGAGATGATCATATGTTTTTTCTAGTTCAATTTGTTAATATGGTGTATCATGTTGATTGATTTGCGTATATTGAAGAATCCTTGCATTCCTGGGATAAACCCCACTTGATCATAGTATATGATCCTTTATTTGTGCTGTTGGATTCTGTTTGCTAGTATTTTGTTGAGGATTTTTGCATCTATGTTCATCAGTGATGTTGACCTGTAGTTTTTTTTCTTTGTGACACCTTTGTCTGGTTTTGGTATCAGAGTGATGGAGACCTCGTAGAATGAGTTTGGGAGTGTTCCTCCCTCTATTATATTTTGGAAGAGTTTGAGAAAGATAGGTGTTAGCTCTTCTCTAAATATTTGATGGAATTCGCCTGTGAAGCCATCTGGCCCTGGGCTTTTGTTTGTTGGAAGATTTTTTTTTTTTTTTTTCCTGTACGTGGGCCTCTCACTGTTGTGGCCAATCCCATTGCGGAGCAAAGGCTCCAGATGTGCAGGCTCAGCAGACATGGCTCACGGGCCCAGCTGCCCTGTGGCAAGTGGGATCTTCCCAGACTGGGGCACGAACCCACATCCCCTGCATCGGCAGGTGAACTCTCAACCACTGCACCACCAGGGAAGATCTGCTGGAAAATTTTTAATCACAGTTTCAATTTCAGTACTTGTGATTGGTCTGTTCATATTTTCTATTTCTTCCTGGTTCAGTCTTGGCAGGTCGTACATTTTGAAGAATTTGTCCATTTCTTCCAGGTTGTCCATTTTATTGGCATAGAGTTGCTTGTAGTAATCTCTCATGATCCTTTGTATTTTTGCAGCATCAGTTGTTACTTCTCCTCTTTCATTTCTAATTCTATTGATTTGAGTCTTCCCCCTTTTGTTCTTGATGAGTCTGGCTAATGGTTTATCAATTTTGTTTATCTTCTCAAAAAAACAGATTTTAGTTTTATTGAACTTTGCTATAATTTCCTTCATTTCTTTTTCCTTTAATTTGCACATGATCTTTATGATTTCTTTCCTTCTGCTAATTTGGGTTTTTTTGTTCTTCTTTCTCTAATTGCTTTAGGTGTAAGGTAAGGTTGTTTATTTGAGAATTTTCTTGTTTCTTAAGGTAGGCTTGTATAGCTATAAACTTCCCTCTTAGAACTGTCTTTGCTGTATCCCATAGGTTTTGAGTCATTGTGTTTTAATTGCCATTTGTTTCTAGGTATTTTTTGATTTCCTCTTTGATTTCTTCAGCGATCTCTTGGTTATTAAGTAGTGTGTACTTTAGCCTCCATGTGTTTGTATTTCTTTCTGATTTTTTCCTGTAATTGATATCTAGTCTCATAGCGTTGTGGTTGGAAAAGATACTTGATACAATTTCAATTTTCTTAAATATACCAAGGCTTGATTCTTGACCCAAGATATGACCTATCCTGGAGAATGTTCCATGAGCACTGGAGAAGAAAGTGTATTCTGTTGTTTTTTGATGGAATGTTCTATAAATATCAATTAAGTCCATCTTGTTTAAAGTATCATTTAAAGCTTGTGTTTGCTTAATTATTTTCATTTTGGATGACCTGTCCATTGGTGAAGGTGGGGTGTTAAAGTCCCCTATATGATTGTGTTAGTGTCGATTTCCCCTTTTGTGGCTGTTAGTATTTGTCTTATGTGTTGATGTGCTCCTATGTTGGGTCCATAAATATTTACAATTCTTATATCAGCTTCTTGGATTGATCCCTTGACCATTATATAGTGTCCATCTTTGCTTCTTGTAATAGTTTCTGTTTTAAAGTCTATTTTGTCTGATATGAGAGCTGCTACTCCAGCTTTCTTTTGATTTCCATTTTCATGGAATATCTTTTTCCATCCCCTCACTTTCAGTCTGTATGTGTCCCTAGGTCTGAAGTGGGTCTCTTGTAGACAGCATATATATGGGTCTTGTTTTTGTATCCATTCAACCAGTTTATGTCTTTTGGTTGGAGAATTTAATCCATTTACATTTAAGGTAATTATCGATATGTATGTTCCTATTAGCATTTTCTTAATTGTTTTTGGTTTGTTTTTGTTGGTCTTTTCCTTCTCTTGTGTTTCCTGCCTAGAGAAGTTCCTTGAGCATTTGATTTAAAGCTGGATTGGTGGTGCTGAATTCTCTTAGATTTTGCTTGTCTGTAAAGCTTTTAATTTCTCCATCAAATCTGAATGAGATCCTTGCTGTTTAGAGTAATCTTGGCTGTAGGGTTTTCTTTTTCATCACTTTAAATATGTCCTGCCACTCTCTTCTGGCTTTCAGAGTTTCTGCTGAAAAATCAGCTGTTAACCTTATGGGGATTCCCTTATGTGTTACTTGTTGTTTTTCCCTTGCCACTTTTAATATTTGTTCTTTCCATTTAATTTTTGATAGTTTGATTAATATGTGACTTGGTATGTTTCTCCTTAGATTTATCCTGTATGGGACTCTCTGTGCTTCCTGGACTTGATTAACTATTTCCTTTCCTATAGTAGGGAAGTTTTCAACTATAATCTTTTCAAATATTTTCTCAGTCCCTTTCTTTTTCTTTTCTTCTTCTAGGACCCCTATAATTCAAATGTTGTTGGGCTTAATTTTGTCCCTGAAGTCTCTAAGACTGTCCTCAATTCTTTTCACTCTTGTTTCTTTATTCTGCTCTGCAGCAATTATTTCCACTATTTTATCTTCCAGGTCACTTATCTGTTCTGCCTCAGTTTTTCTGCTATTGATCCCTAATAGGGAATTTTTGACTTCAGTTATTGTGTTCATCTCTGTTGGTTTGCTCTTTAGTTCTTCTAGGTCCTTGTTTAACGTTCTTGTATTTTCTCCATTCTATTTCCAAGATTTTGGATTATCTTTACTATCATTATTCTGAAATCTTTTTCAAGTAGACTGCCTATTTCCTCCTCATTTGTTATGTCTGGTGGGTTTTTACCTTGCTCCTTCATCTGCTGTGTGTTTCTCTGTCTTCTCATTTTGCTTAACTTACTGTGTTTGGGGTCTCCTTTTCGTAGGCTGCACATTTGTAGTTTCTGTTGTTTTTGATGTCTGTCCCCAGTGGCTAAGTTTGGTTCAGTGGGTTGTGTAGGCTTGCTGGTGGAGGGGTCTAGTGCCTGTGTTCTGGTGGATGAGGCTGCATCTTGTCTTTCTGGTGGGCAGTTCCATGTCTGTTGGTGGGATTTTCATGCTTGTGGCCTTATTGTGATTTTGGGCAGCCTCTGTGCAAATGGATGGGTTTGTGTTCCTGTCTTGCTAGTTGTTTGGCATAGGGTATCCTGCACTGTAACTTGCTGGTCGTTGAGTGGAACTGGGTCTTGAAGTTGAGATGCAGATCTCTGGGAGACTTTCACTGTTTGATATTACATAGAGCTGGGAGGTCTCTTGTGGACCAGTATCCTGAACTTGGCTCTCCCACCTCAGTGGCACAGCCATGATGCCTGTCTGGACCACCAAGAGCCTGTCCTCTACATGGCTCAGAATAAATGGGAGAAAAAAAGAAGAAGATAAAATAAAATAAGTTTATTAAAATAAGTATTAAGAAAAAAATTATGTAATAAAAAATAAAGAACAGACAGAACTCTAGGACAAATGGTAAAAGCAAAGCTATATAGACAAAATCACCCACAGAAGCATACAAATACACACTCACAAAAAGAGAAAAAGGTAAAATAACATATATATATCATTGCTCCCAAAGCCCGCCTCCTCAATTTGGGATGATTCATGGTCTATTCAGATATTCCACAGAGGTAAGGTTCAAGTTGATTGTGAAGATTTAATCTGCTGCTCCTGAGACTGCCTGGAGAAGTTTCCATTTCTCTTCTTTGTTCGCACAGCTCCCAGGGTTCAGATTTGGATTTGGACCCTCCTCTGCGTGTAGGTCGCCTGAGGGTGTCTGTTCTTCACTCAGACAGGACAGGATTAAAGGAGCAGCTGATTTGGGGGCTCCGCCTCACTGAGGCCGGGGGGATGGAAAGGTACGGATGTGGGTCGAGCAGCAGCAGAGGCCAGCGTGACGTTGCAGCAGCCTGAGGCGTGCTGTGCGTTCTCCTGGGGAAGTTGTCCCTGTATCATGGGACCCTTGCAGTGGCAGGTTGCACAGGCTCCTGGGAGGGGAGGTGTGGACAGGCCCATCTCTGGGGTCCGCACTGATAGCTGCGGCTCACGCCCGTCTCTGGAGCTCCTTTGAGTGGCACTCTTAATCTCCTCTCCTTGCACACCAGGAAACAAAGAGGCAAGAAAACGTCTCTTGTCTCTTTGGCAGCTCCAGACATTTTTCCAGACTCCCTCCCGGGAAGCTGTGGTGCACTAGCCCCCTTCAGGCTGTGTTCACGCAGCCAACTCCAGTCCTCTCTCTGAGATACGACCTTTGAAGCCCGAGCCTCAGCTCCCAGCCCCGCCCGCCCCGGTGGGTGAGCAGACAAGCCTCTTGGGCTGGTGAGTGCTGGTCGGCACCACTCCTAAGTGCGGGAATCTCTCCGCTCTGCCCTCCGCACCCTTGTTGCTGGGTTCTCCTCCATGGTTCTGAAGCTTTCCCCGCCTCCGTTACCGGCAGTCTCTGCCCGCGAAGGGGCTCCCTAGTGTGTGGGAACCATTCCTCCTTCACAGCTCCCTCCCACTGGGGCAGGTCCCGTCCCTATCCTTTTGTCTCTGTTTATTCTTTTTTCTTTTGCCCTACCCAGGTACGTGGGGGAGTTTATTGCCTTTTGGGAGGTCTGAGGTGTTCTGCCAGCATTCAGTAGGTGTTCTGCAGGAGTTGTTCCACGTGTAGATGTACTTCTGATGTATTTGTGGGGAGGGAGTTGATCTCCGCGTCTTACTCTCTGCCATCTTGAAGCTCTGCCTATTGAACTCTTTAACTTTTAAAAATCTAAGGATTTTTTTCCAGAATTCTTGTCACTTCCAATTACTCTAAATTGATATAAATGGATTGGTTTGTCTCTCAGATGAGCAATTTATTAGATATAATGCTATTGCAGGATAAGAATTCCAGAAGAATATGTATATGTATGTATATTTGCTTTTTCAATATTTCAGTATTTTGTGTTCCTGTATTAGGTTTTTTATCTGTTTCTGGGCTGAATTATATGCATTCTCCTTTTTTCAGCCAATGTGTAATGTTATCATACAACTATATTGCTTCTTTCCCTCTCATCTTTCTTCACCAGTATGTCTCTTACAGAGATTTCATTCCTAGGATAATAGAATTCCAGACAGGTTTATTATATCTTCTTAATGTAAAATGAAACTCCACTTTACCTAAAAGCTTGTTAGTGATTTTGAACAGGATTTCTTTTTCCACATAGTAAACAGAGGCATGAGAACGATATTGCCACATCTATGGATTCTTATCCTGTTAAAATAGCAAGGTAACTTTATTTTCCATTTTCATGTTTGCTGCTGAATCATTAAATAACCTTTATCATCTTTCTCTTTTTTGAATTAATACAAAACTTATGTATTAATCTAATTTCTATAGTAGAGGAAATGGCTTCTATAATATTAATTTGTACATTTTTACATGGATCTTTTTTCCTTTGGAATCAGTTTTACATGGGTTCTTCCAATTTCAGTTTCAGTTCTCTTTGATCAGGTCAGCAAACCTTCGACAAAAATTGTCCTTTCTTCTTTTTGTATGATGAATTCCATCCACACGTAGCATTTAATACATAAATATAAAATATGCTATCGATCATATCAGTATAATCAGTTACACATATATGCCTATCTTTTCCAAAGTAAAATCTCGCAAATTGAAAAAAATAAAACTCTAATTTAACTTCAACTTCTGTGGTTTTAACTGTTTGTTTTGTTCATCCATGTATTCATTCCTGCATGTATGAATGAATGCATTTCAAATTCACTAATGCACTAGTTTAGTAACTCAATATTTTTCAACATGTTAAGTATCAATGTCTTGCTATGTGAAAAATTTCATCATGTTCTTTCTAACTTTTTTTGCAGAATATTTCATTCACATATTAATTAGCATATTTATACATTATTTGTGGTATAATTTTTTAATTACAAATATTTTTTAATTTAAAAAAAACTAATTTTCTGTAATTGATTTTGACTCTCCATTCATAAATCGTCAGTTATTTTTTCCAATACTATAATTTTAAAAGAGTTGATGATGTTTAGAGAACAAGAGTCTGGGAATAGTTTAGCAGAATATGGGATCATGAGATTGAATTTTCTGGCTAAGAATTGTATGAATAATGGTAAAAGTTCACAACTTAAAGATTCTCTTTAGTATATATATATATATATATATATATATATATATATATATATATATATATATATACACACACACACACACACACACACACACATTCCCCATAAGCAGAGTTATATAGAAATACATGTCAAAAAGATAAAAAAAAGGAAGTGGGTTCTTGGGAAATATGCAATGAGCAGCATTCATTAGTAAAAGCACATGAAGAAAAATACTTAATAGTTCATTAAGGTTATTTATAGAATATGAAGTAATTACAAGTGATATTTTGAACATTTTTATAAAAATACCAAATATAAAATAAAACACATAGACATGTTAATGTTAACATTTTGCTTTATAGTAGTATGGGAATTAGATATTGACATCAATAATACAACCATATGGTTGATGAACTTTATATTATGGTAATTATGAAATGACAAAGATAAAATGAGAACCAAAATTTGTAGCAATATGTGTTGTCAAAAGAAAAGTATGATCTGTTTTGAAGCACTAAATCATAATAAATTTTGTTTTCTTTCACATTACCTTGTTGAACCTGATAGCAACAATTGTTTTCTTATGTCATTTTTTCAATTTTATTTGTTATAGCTATGAGTTTCAGCAGTCCTCCAATATGTGTATTGATTCTGAAGCTTTGCCAGTGCTTTTGGCTTTTGTTACTATGCAAAGAAGTACATGTTAACATTTCAGATTATTGATCATTTGAAGAAAGCAAGAGAGAAACATGTTTTTATTTAGTGTTAATGTAAGATTATCATAACATTTTTCTGACATTTGTTCACAGTTTAAAGTCAGTATACAAGCATCAGGCAAAATCATCAAAAATGTGGATATGTTAGGTTCCCATAAATGTATTTCCTCTATGTCTCTGTTACTCATGTGTTTACAAGACGTACTCATTTTTAGCAAATTCTATAGTAAATGAACACTGAGTTCTTCAAATATTCATATTGTAAATGTCATTCAATTGAATCAAACCAATAATTTATTGAGCACAAATATTTACCAGGCATTATGCTTAGAGATGATAAGAAAATCCTACCTAAATGCACATAGTCCTTGACTTAACAGACCTTAATAGTAATCCATTACTATAGATCTGTATACTTGTGTTTTTATGCTTAAAATCCTTCACAAAAGCATTGTCCTGAGAGTGCAAATGCAAGATGATTTTAAACAGGCATACAATAAGAAAAGATTAGAAAAATATTAAGAAATTATGTCAATTAAAACTCTGGTTGCAAATAATAGAAAGCTGTTGCAAGTTTGCTTCTGGAAAAAAGAAAATCTGGGTTAATAGATAGAACACCAGAACAATAACAGTTGATTCTTACTGGGACCATAAACTACAAGGTAGAAACCATTAATAATCATGTCAGATATAATTTTCATCACATGATCTCTTGTAGCTACATTATTTTTCTGCATGTCTGCTTCATTTTCTTTCTCTGTAGCATGTCTTTTCCCCTCCTTACAGTTGGTTGTTTCAGAGCACTAGTGTTGCAATCTGGGCTGAATTCTCCTCTCCCTAAACTACCCTGAAGCATTGGCTTTCCCCTTGGACTTGTCATCATCTGTTATGATTGTGAATACTTAGGGTTGGGAGAAAGGATGTAAAGTAGAGGCAGGGAGTATTTGGAGGATGACCAATCAGCTTGCATTAGTTATTTCCTATCTAGGTCTCCTTAATTGCATGATACAATCAAGAAAGTGTTCATTAATATTGTCTTTATTTTACAGAATAATAAATTGATGTTTCCATAGATTAAGTGATTTTCAAAAACTGTGCCATTAGGAAGTGGCAGAGCCTAGTTGATCTGACTCCATTATTAACCACTGTATTCTGCCAGCTCCCTAGAAATAGAGACATGAAGTAAGTGCTAGAGCTTAATTCTGGAGGTGAAACCCTGGACAGTGAGGATGAAGAGGGCGAGCAAAGTCAGAGAGTTTGAGGAAAATGCAAGATACCAAGTTAGAGAGCTGGTCACTTCTTCACAATGAGCCAGAGAGGGGATGACTCAGCAGGTGCAATTTTACAAGTCTCTGGACAAATGCCATAGAGAATCTCTTCCTTGGAACACTTCAAGGAAAAAATGTAACTTCCTTTTCGGCTCTTTTCCATTTTCTGTCTCCTATAGGACAATGTTCCTTAACTCCAAACTTTTGGAAGATCCTTAGGAAGGCAGATATAAGACCCTATGATATGGATTCTCCATGGAGTTGGGAAGTGGAAGGAGAATGTAAGAGATAAAATATGTTTTTGTATCATTTAATGTTGAGGGAACATGTGGGCCTGTCCAGAGGAGATCTGCTGTGGTAGTGACTGAGGTAAAGAAACAGACTTTAGTCTAATAAAGATACTAAATCAGTGTTCCAATAAAGAAAACTCTAGAACTCGATGGATGCACTGGTGAATTCTACCAGACATTTAAAGAAGAGTTAATATATATCCTTCTCAAACTCCTCCAAAAGACAGAATAGGAGGAAACACTTCCAAACTCATTTTACAAGCCTAGCAGTACACTGATATCAAAAAGTCAGACAAAGTTAAGTACAAGAAAAGAAAATTATGGACTGGTATCATGAAAAAAAGTGATATAAATACCCTCAAAAATACTAGCAAACTACACACATTGCAACACAATAATCAATAGCACATTAAAAGGATCATACACCATGATTAAGTGGTATTCATTCCAGTTATGCAAGAATGACTGAAGATCCAGTAATCAAAATGGGACATATCACATTAACAAAATGAAGGAAAAAAATCATATGATCACCTCAATAGATACAGGAAAATAATTTGCATATCCAGTCATGATAAAAATTCTCAACTAAGTAAGTGTAGAGAGATGTACCTCAACAAAATAAAAGCCACGTATGACAAGCCCATAGCTAACATCATACTCAATGGTAAAAAGCTGAAAGCTTTTCCTCTAAGATCAGAAAAAAGACAAGGGTGCCCATTCTCATCACTTTTATTCAATAGTGCTGAAAGTCCTAGCCAGAACAATTAGGCAAGAAAAATAAATAAAATTCATCCAAACTAGAAAGGAAGAAGTAAAATTAGTTCTATTTGCAGATAACACAAAAGCATAAATAAAAAATAAAATCTAATTATTCCACAAAAATACTGGTTAGAACTAAAAAACAAGATCAGTAAAGTTTCAGGATACAAATCAATATAGCAAAAATCAGTCATGTTTTTATGCACTAATAACTATCAGAAAAAGAAATTGAAGTGGAGAATGATAAATTGAGAATTTGGGAGTAACAGATATATACTATTATATATAAAATGGACAAGCAACAATAGCCTACTGCATAGCACAGGGAACTATATTTAATATCTAGTAATAACCTATAATGGAAAAGAATCTGAAAAGAATATATATATATATATATCGATATAAATATCCATATCTATATATAACTGAATCACTTTGCTGTATACCTAAAACATTGTAAATCAACTATATTTCAATTTAAAAATAAATAAAATTTTAAAAAAGAAAAATTTAGAAAACATTCCCATTTACAATAGCAACAATAAGAATAAAATACTTAGGAATAAATTTAACTGAAGTGGTCAGAGATTTATACATTGAACACTATAAAACACTGATGCAAAATTGAAAACATGTAAAAAATGGAAAGATATTCTATGTTCACAGATTGGAAAAAATAATACTGCTGAAATGTCCATACTACCCAAAGTGATCTACGGGTTAAATGTAATCCCTATCAAAATCCCAGTGACATTTTTCACAGAAATGGAAAAATAATTCTAAAATTTATATGTATCCACAAAAGAATCTGAATTGCCAAAGCAATCTTGAGGAAGAAGAATAAAGCTGGAGGCATCACACTTCCTGTTTTCAAACTGTATCACAAAGCTAAAGCAATCAAAGCAATATGGTATTGGCATAAAAATAGACATGTTATTCAATTAAAGAAAATAGGGAGCCTAGAAATAAGCCCAGATATATAGGGTCAATTAATTTTCAACAAAGCAGCCAAGAATACACAACAGGGAAAGGATAGTCTCTTCAGTACATGGTGTTAGGAAAAGTGAATAGTCATATTTAAAAAATAAAACTGGACCCCTCTCTTTCACCATAACAAACATCAACTCAAAATGTATTAGAATGAACATAAGATCTGAAACCATAAAAGTCCTAGAAGAAAATATAAAAGGGAAACTCCTTGACATTAGTCTTGGCAATGATTTTTTTTCAACTCAACACTAAAAGCAAAGGCAACAAAAGCAAAAATAAACAAGCGGAGATACATCAAACTAAAAATATACTGCTCATCAAATAAAACCATCAACAAAATGCAAGGACAAGTTCTGTAATGTGAGACGGTATTAGTAAACCACATATCTATTACAGGGTTAGTGTCCACAATATATAAGGTACTCATACACCATAAGAGCAAAAATAAAACAAACAAATAAGACAATTAAAAAACAAATGACCTGAATTGACATTTTCCACGAGAAGACACACACACATGACCAATAGGTATATGAAAAGTTGCTCAACATCAGTAATTATCAGGGAAATGCAAATCAAAACCACAATGAGATATCATCTGTTAGTATGGCTATTCTCAAAAAGACAAGAGATAACAAATCCTGGTGGGGATGTGGAAAAGGGAGCCCTTGTGCACTGTTTTGTGAGAATGTAAATTGGTATAAAACTATGGAAAACAGTATGGAAGTTCCTCAAGAAATTAAAAAAAATAGAAATACTATATGATCCAGCAATCCCAATTTTGGTTATATATCCAAAAAAAATTAAACCATTATTTCAAAGAGATAGCCATGCTCCCATGTTCATTGACATATTAATCACAAATGCACAGATATGGAAACAACCTATATTTCTGTCAGCAGATGAATGGATCAAGAACTTGTGATATATAAATACAATGGCATATTATTCAGCCTTACAAAAAAGTAAAAAAGCAAACTCTGCCATTTGCTAATACATGGATGAATCTGGAAGGCATTATACTAAGTGAAATCAGCCAGAAGAGAAAGGCAAATACTGTATCACTTATATGTGGACCCTAAGACAAAACAAAACAAAAGAAATGTTGAACTCATAGAAACAGAGAATAGGAAAGTGGTTGCTTGGGGCTGGTGGTTGACAGAAATCGGGAGAGGTTGGTAAAGTGTATAAACTTTCAATCATAAGATGAATAAAATCTGAGAATCTAATGTATAACAGAGTGACTCTACATGATAACACTGTTTTATGTAATAGAAATTTGCTAAGAGTAGAACTTAAACAGTCTCACCAAAAAGAAAAAAGGTAAGTATGTGAGGAGATGGCTTTGCTAATTAACTTTATGGAGGGAATCCTGTCACAATGAATACATATGTCAAATAATCACATTGTACACTTTAAATATCTTACAATTTTATTTGACGAATAATACCTCAGCAAATAGGAAAGAAAGAAAGAAAGAAAGAAAGAAAGAAAGAAAGAAAGAAAGAAAGAAAGGAAGGAAGGAAGGAAGGAAGGAAGGAAGGAAGGAAGGAAGGAAGGAAGGAAGGAAGAAAGAAAGAAAGAAGAAAGAAAGGAAGGAAGGAAGGAAGGAAGGAAGGAAGGAAGAAAGAAAGAAAGAAAGAAAGAAGAAAGAAAGAAAGAAAGAAAGAAAGAAAGAAAGAAAGAAAGAAAGAAAGAAAGAAAGAAAGAAAGAAAGAAAGAAAGAAAGAAAGAGGAAGCAAAGAAGGGAGGAAGGAAGGGAGGGAGGAAGGAAGAAAGAAAATGTAAGGGAGGGCCAGTTCATTTGAAGATTGAATGCTTGGCAAGGTTGAATGACTGAGAGTACATCTGATGTGTTCAAAACTAATTCAGAACATGGGAAAATACATTTTAAATTTAAAAAAGATGATTTTGATCTTTAAGATATTTGAGTGTGATATGTGTGCAGGGCATTTGCAGGAATATTTGAACTAACAATTTTTTAGAGATATGGAAATGGACTTTGGGGGAAATCCCAGATTCAAGAATTGGAATGAAAAGGAAAAAAAAGCCCATAGAATAAATTTATGTAACAGACTCACTCCTTCCCTACTGACCAGGACATTAGAGAAGGGAATGAATAGCCTTGATCAGACCTCCTTGTAAATGTCCTAACTTTATTACTAATGGAAAATTAACTAAATGCCTTTCTAAAAAATACTTTTTATTAGTATATATTTAATCCACCTGGAATACCTGTTGTTATTAAAATTACGAATTTATGGGGCTTGGCTGGCTGAGGAAAAGGAATTTTCTCTATGAGTATTAAATTGGGGAGCTCAAAACCAAAACAATTTTCTTTGTGAAAAATGCAGTAGTCTCCCCTTATCTTCTGGATGGAGAGTGTATATCAATAAATTCTAAGAGCCTCAGTGGATGCCTGAAACCACAGAAAATAGCAAACCTTATACATACTATGTTTTTTTCCTATACATACATACCTATGATGAAATATAATTTATAAATTAGACACAGTAAGGGGTTAACAATGATCTCTTGAATGCAATGCTTGAAGGCAAACACTGCAGTACTGCAAAAATTGACCTGATAACGAAGACAGCTACTAAGTGACTAAGAATGGGTAACACATATACAGCATGGATACACTGGACAAAGGGATGATTCATGTCCTAGAGAGGAAGGAACTTTATGGTGCAAGATTTCATCACACTACTTAGAATGGCTAGCAATTTAAAACTAATGAATTTTTTCTTTCAAACCATGGTTGACCACTGATAACTGAAATCATGAAAAGTAAAACCTTGGATAAAGGGGGCATCTACTGTAGTTTTGTACACATTGTTCAGAACTCTTCCATTGTTCTGAAACCAATCTGGAAGCTGTGCCTAATAGATATGAACCTCTACAGAAGGAAAATCTGCATTTGGAGTTTTACATTATTGATATAGTTTGATATTCAGTATTATCTATGATTTGCGTGATTCTGCCATGACAATCCAACACTTTTGGCAAAACTATAACATATTTAGGTCACTAGAGTTCCACTGAATATGAGGGAAGAGTGATAAAGATCTGAACATATTGATGAAGTGGAAGAAAGTTGGAGGATGGGCAGATCTTGGAGGAAAAAATTAAGGGTTAAAATGTCAATTGTCAAATTCTGGAGTGATTTCTGAGGAAGAAGACAGAGAAAAGTTTAAACATGGTAAAAATATTCTATATACTTATGCTAACTAACACAATTATTTGCCAGCCAATATATTTTACTTGGATTATCTCATTACATTGCTTTCACCAGCTTTATATAGTAACTACTGTAATTAATCCATTTTCAAAGTTCAAGAAATTGTTTCGAAAATCATATAACTGCCCAAGATTACAAACATTACATATTTTAGAGCTAGACTCAAAACCCAGACATTCTGTCTACAAAGTCTTCAGTCTCACACCTGATCCAATATAGGCAGAACACCACTGAAATTTTGTTTGTCATTTGGATTTACAAAGAAGGGAAGATAAATCAGAAGACTGCTTATCAACAGAGAAGATAGGTTGATAAAGTGCAAATAATCTGCTAGATGGGAGTTAGAAGTGAGAAAAATGAAAGTATACATGATTTTGATCAGAAAATAAATTTCACAAGTCACAGAATCTTTTGAAAAGTTTAAGCAATAACTAGGTTGGGTTGATTATTGAGGAGGAGTCAGTGCAAATTCATAAACCTTGCTTTAACCAGTTCAAATACTGCATACACTTGAGAAATATATCAACCAAGTGAGGCTAACTGTAGTAACAAGTGGTTGGGCATAGAAGTTTATATCCAATGGTTTTAAAGATTGTATAAAAAAGGAAAGGAAAATAATATTAAAATGGGTTTATCAGTTGGCTTCCTTATAAGTATGGATTTTGGAAATATTCTCTGGCACAACTGCACTGAAAGTCACTACTAAAGAAAGATTTGGATGCATTAGATTGGAGTTTGTCTTAGCTGTGAATTGCTATTAAAAAATACCACAGACTGGGTAGCTATTAAACTGGAGGAATTACTTCTCACGGTTTTGGAGGCTGGAAGTCCAGGATCATGGTACCAACATGGTTAGATGAGGACCCTCTTCCTGGTTCATTGCTGATACCTTGCTGTGCTCCACATGGTAGAAGTGGCTAGGGATCTATCTGGAACCTATTTTATACGGCACTAATCTCATTCATGAGAACCCAACCCTCATGGCTTAAGTACATTTCAAAGGCTCTACCTCCTACCATCTTTGGGAGTTAGAATTTCAACATAGGAATTTTGTAGGGACACAGTTAGACCCTCTCAGCAATTAAGAGTAATTCATACAGGCTGGGCTCTTTTGTCCCTGAATTTCCTGTAACTTGCCGTGATGTTGGTTATTAACCTCTTGTAGCATTATTTCCTTAAATATTAAACATTGGGATTAAAAAAAAAAACTATGACCAAAGACTTGTGAGTATTAAAAGAAAAATTATATACAACTTTATCTCACATTGCCTGATACATTCTATCTTTAGTACACTGTAGTATTAATATTATTATTGAAGATATTTTAAATAAAAATATTATATCTAACTTCTCATTCACTTTTTAAAAACCTTTGTTTTTAAAATAATTTTTATGCTATCATGCCTGAATTCAAAACACAGAAAAGCATTTGTTCACAATAATTTTATCCTATTATATTAGATTTCCCTATACTATCCATTCCTTTCTCCTTTACTTTTCTTAAGGGGCAATTAGCATATCAGGAGCCATTAAGATGTCAATACACCTGCTTTAACCTTGTTTTGATTGTTTCATATAGGTAGCTATTAGTACTAACTGCTCAGCAATTGAAATGACTTGTTATTTTTAAATGCAGTTGTTTGTTTAAAAAAATGTAACGCAAGTAAAAGGACTGAATTTGAAAAGCGGAGAACAGAATGTGAAAATATTACTTTCATATTGAGGCAAATTTAAAAAGAGAGTGCATCTACTTATTGTGCCTGGAATTCTCTATATAATTGCCTTGTATTTCCTGCCTCCTATTTGTGTATGAATAAAGTCTCACGCTCACTCCACAGACCCTCCTCTCTCCTATTAGAACTAGGCTTTGAGTTATAATAGATTAAAGTTTTAACTGTAGACATAAAGCTGCCTCCCTATCTGAAAGTGTAGTTTATGCGTCCACAGTTTCACCCTGCAGCCTTCAGTACCTCTTTATGTTTCAATTTTCCTTTTTTCTAGAGGTGCTTGAATGTGATTGTATGAGGTATATTTGGTCAGTGAGGCATGTAATGCTTTTATAAATTACATAGTCAAGATTTTGCATAGAAAAAGTCTAGGCTTTATTCACAGTACTTCAAAAAACCACACTGTCATAAAATAAGATCCGGATGAAATTACAAAATAGAAGAAATAGCATTGAAACTAGTTGAAAACCATGGATCTTTGTATTCTGTTCTCTTATTTATCTCTGATAGCAGTACCTAACCTTAAGCCTGATTATGTATGTTCTTTGTGCCATTGAGAAAAACATAAAAAGTCACTTAAGAAATTTTTGTGATGGGTGGATGGGTGGAGAGTATAATAATAACAAACACAGTTAAGTGCTTTATGTTATTTCACTTGATTCTTACAACAACCTGTTAGGATAAATACTAGTATTATTACCCCTATTTTATAGATAAGAAAAGTGATGTTTAAGGAACTTGACAAAATATGTTTATTCAATAAGTAGCTATCTAGATACAAACTCAGGTAGTCAGGTCTGGAGCTCACACACTTAACCAACAAGTGTGGTGCTACATTTCCAGTAGAAGTAATGATAATATGCATTTCAGAGTCTACGGTGTGCAAATCAGTTATATTATTTTACTTAATCTTTACAATTATCTTAGAGTTGATATATCATCTACAAATAAAATCTTCAGAGGGCTTAACTAGTCACATCATTACAAACAGACAGAACTCCCATTTAAGTCTCATTATTTTCCACTTCAAAGAGAGTAGCCTATTTATGCCTTTTGTAATGAATGGAAAACCCCTGGATATGTATGTGCTTGACCAGTAAAGGAGATCTCTTTGGGACATGTGGTCTAAAGAAGGTAAGAATACAGATATGAGAAAATCAACAAGAAAGTGCTTTTAGTTATGCCCAGCTGTTCCAATTCTCTTTATTTTTTTTTAATCCAGAAATGGATTTTTTTGTACATTACACTTCAGTGTACAGAAATACCTTTCCTTGTCTGCCAAGCATGGCTGGGTCAGGGAAAAGTTCTTGAGAATGGATTGATTTTATGTTAAGCCATCTCAGATAAATTGACAGTGAGTTTGAGAAAGGATTTTCTTTGCTGCAGAGTTCCAGAAAGCTAGTTATTTTATCTTGGAGAGTGTATATGGTGATTAAAGAGTAAAACTTGCAATAAAGGAACAAAATTATATTTAATATAAACAAACATAGCAATGTGAATTCAAGGTCTGTATTACAGTCCTTCTGTATCTCTGAGTAATCCTGTGAATGAAAGGAGAACTTAACCTCTCTGAACCTCCATTTTCTCATCCATAACATGGGATAATGAAATGCTGGTCTCTAAGAAAACTATCAGCTCTATAATCTATAAAATCATGGTAGCAGATGAAACTAAGCATACTATTTTTAGAAGAAAATATTGAATATGAAATTAGACATAAGAAACAAGCTAATGAATATATTTATTAAATCAAGTCAGCAAAATTCCTTCAGTTGACACTCATACTTGCTGAGGAGCAAAGATGTCAAGTGTTCAGAAAATATAACAAAAAAGAAGACAAAAATCCTAGTCTTTAATTTGGGAGTGTTTTTCTGGAAAATAAATTCTCTGTCATCCAGTCAGAAAACTTCAGCATGAAAAACACATTAAAATAAGTGTCACTGTCCAAGGTAAGTTTTCAATATTTATCACGCCAAGAGGTGTCATTTCTATGATTTTATATTTTATAAGCATATACAGTCATCAGCATATACAGTCACTACTGCTATAAAGCTTGTTTTGAAAAAAATAAAACTTTCCATTTCATGCAATTGATATATTAGTGAGCAATTTGAATATAATGGAAGTTTTATGTCTGCTTATACATAATTTTGTTCCTGAGAAACATGAGGTGAACACAGATAACCACATCCAGCTGAATTGTGCTTTGTAGGAATACACAAAACACACACATGCATAGACCTCAAACATCTACCAGCAGCCTTGGTCTGCTTCACTGTGTGTTATTCAACTAGGTTGTATTTTGCTATTTTCTCACATTTTTGAGAATATATATATATATATATATATATATATATATATATATATCACACCATTAAACATTCCAAACATGAATAATCCTTCTCACCCCAAAACACCAAAAAGGAAATCTTTAGGTATTGAGAAGATAGAAATAATAAAATGTTTTGGAAGAAACTATAGAATATTTGATATCTCTTCAGCTATAAAGACATCTATATTGTAGAACATCATAAACAATGACAAAAACTAAAAGAAAAACTTCAAGTTCTTCAAAGTCATAAAACATGGTCTTAAGAAAAAATGAGAAGAATTATTGAGCATTTAGATTGAAGAATAAATGGCAAAAGTTCAAAAAACAACCTGTTGTATAATCAAAAAGAAAGCATTATTTGTATGTGAAGATGTTATTTCCATATCTTGTAGAAGTGGCTCATTTTAATGCTTCAGTGGCTGGTTTAGTGATTTCAAATGTTGCAATTTCTAGTCTTCAGCTATTGGGCGAAGCCACTAGTGCATATTAGAAATTTGAGGGGGAAATTTTTTCCCAGCCAGGACATAGAAACTATTTGAAATAAAATATTATACATTAGATGGATTTTTCAATTTTGATTAAAGAGGTATCTATTGGAAACACATCCTTCAAAGCATTTACACTTCAAAGGATGAAAAAATATCTCAGGATTAAGTATGAGATTGATTTGTAACTCTTATGTTTGGTGCCGACGTGGTGAGGAAGACACTGAGCCACACCCATTCACATCTGGCATTATAGCTTTACATCCAACTTCAGATATTGCTCCTTCTAACACTTGACAAGCTGCCTGATGCTGACACTCATCCTAGAAGTTAATGTCAAGTCTTTTTCAGGACAAGCTGACATTTATTATAATATTTATGTATTTCTTAACCATTTGCTATATGTAAAAGTGTGCTACCATTTTTATTAGGTTTCTATCTGTTTTAGAAGTGTGTCAGTATGGAAATTTTTGAGGGTTGTTTCCCCATATTTTCATAACCCCCGTGGTTTTTATTGTGAAATTTTGCATAGTGAGGCAATTTAAAACATGCATATATCACATTATGGCAGAACTGACTATATATTCAATCAAGGGTAAGATGGCCCATCTGCTCTTTTGTTTTTTTCTTTCTACTTTTTCTCTTCATTTATCTTCTTCCTCAATTATAAAATTAATTTGCTTGTTAAAATTTTTTTTAAATAATAGAAAATTGTGTAAAGTTAAAGAATAAAGAAAAATTTAAAAGAAAGAAATTCACCACAACATTTTCACCCCTTAGTCAGGCCTTTGGACTGTTATCACAAAACTGGATTAAATTATAAAAATCAAAGTACATTAATTGTTAGTTCAGGTTTAACCCCATTGTACATGCAAGCAAAATCAGCTGTAATGTCATAAGTAGCTAAAGAAATAAGCTACTCAACACCACCTGAAAATTTGATAGACATACTAATTCTCTGGCCAAATTGACTGATTGAAAATCTCTGGGAGTGGGCCCAACAATCTGTGTTTTAATAAGCTTTCCATACAAATCCAATACATGTTTTTGCTCATATGTGATAACCACTGGATTAAACACTGTCAATGGTAATTTAGGAATAGAAACTCTGAGACCAGATTACCTGGATTCAGAATCTAGTTCTGGTACTTTCTGATAATCATATAACCTGTTCAAGTTACTTTAAATGCCATATGTCTCTTTGCTCAACTCTTTGAGGACTACATGGAATAATTAGTACCAACAGAATACTTAGAACAAAGCCTAGACCATAATAAGGACTAAACAAATGTAACATAACATTTTAATCTCATTCTAAGCATCTTGTGAGCATTTAATAGGCTAAATAAAGAAATGCTCATTTTATATGATTATGATCTTAATTATATTAATAGTATTTGATTCATAAGTGGTCTTGAATAATAAAATAGAATTCAGTGATTGAGAATGCAAAAGGAACAAAAAAATCTTACCAAGTATCACAAGTTGGGTTTGCTGGAAAAAATACTGAGATACACTCTGTGATTTATCAACACTTGTGGAAGGGAGAGGCAGGAAGTAGCATCTGACAATAGGAGTAGTTATATCCTGATATTGACCTGAAGACAACCTCAACCAACATCATGCGAAAGTTCAAGCTAAAACAACCTGTTACGATTGTCCTCCCTGTGCCAAAATGATCTGACATTTACACACCTTCCTCCATCAGTTGTTTGATATGAACTCCCTGAAAGGCATGACCTCTCAGTTCTCTGATTAAACTTATTCTTTGGCTAAAGTTTTTCTACAGACAAAAAGCAGGCTGAGGACATGGGTGAAGAAGGACCATGGGGTCCTGCTCCATTCACTACCATAAATGGAATTTTTCCCAATAAGTCAAACACTATAGTAAAGATTTACACTATCTCTTTCTATTTCAAGAAAATGAGCTATTTCTCAGAAGTGACATTTTGATTACATGAAGAGAGGGAAATCAGGTAATATTTTACTAGATATTAAACTAAATACAGAAAAAGATAAAATTTCTTCCAAAATACAGTTCTTTAATTAAAAAAAGTTTAAATGTCTATGGCTTAGTAAGTTTAGGTTTATGTAATAAACTTTAAAGTTAGGGAAAATCATATTTATGTATTCTAGGCACTTAGCTGTCAGCTGTCTTATAGACTATGGTCTTTATCAACATCTTGACCCAGAGCTTAAAGGTCAGAGGGTTACATATTACGTTTGTATTCCCAATACCCAGAGAACAATTCTCTGACCATTATGATCTAACCCATATAGAACCTAGACATGAATTTCTGAATAATTCCACTATAAGTTAATCTTGGTGCTTTTGATTAGATGTTGCTGTGAAAAGGTTATCTTATCAAACTAATAAGTGAACTGCTGAACAAGCTGACAGATTTTGGCTGGAAATGGCTTTTGTCCCATGGCTCAATTACAAACCAGCCAACAGGAAGGCAGAAAAGAGCACTAAAGGTGGTTAGTTGATTGCAATGTCACAGTGAACAAGTTAACTCTCACTACCCTAAATGTAAGTTGACACTATAAATGAGAATAGGGGAGAAACAAAACAGGATGAAAGCTATCAGAGTACAACAGAGAACCATTGAGAAACAAGTAGGGGTTCAATTAAAGAGAATAAGGACATGCTTCCAAAGGAATACATTTCCCTGTATTGATCCCTCCATTTCTCTGTGTTTTCTATTTATAGAATTTCTAGCATACTAAGAAATAGATTTCCCAAAGAAAATTATTTGAAAAATAAATCCAGAAACGTTTGAGTTATTGAATGAATTTTTATGGGTCTAAAAAAATCTTATGGGCAAAATTATAACTGTCAGGTTATGAAGAGATAGCTCTTTCTCATCAAGTCCAAAAAGGAAGAAGGATCTGGAAGCAGTAGTCCAAAAAGGAAGAAGGATCTGGAAGCAGCAGCCTTTTGTTCTATAAAAGGTGTCCTTCTTCAGACATTCCTATTTCTCTACTTAAAATGAAATCTGCTTTCCAAACAGTAGCCAGATCAATGCAATGTGAACTGCTTACTGAGTATTCTGGTGTCAGTGTAAGGAGACATTTGGAATGAAAACCTAAAGTGAAAAAATAAAAGGGAGAGAAATGAGAAGAAAGGGGAAGAAAAGGGATCAAAGCAAGGTTAGAATGCTGTGAAAAGCAAATTGGAGAGGGGATGTGTTAAAAGCCGTTTATAATAGGAAGATTTTTTTTACAACCTGAACAGAATGGGAAGGAAGCTGCCAAAGAAACTACAAAAGCTGGTGACAATGACAAAAAAGAAAAAGAGAAAGATTTAAAGCCTCTTCAAAATACAAAGACAAGGAGGACAACCTGAGTACAAAAATTCAAGCTCGTATTATATGAATTGCATGGAACTCATGTTGTTCCTTCTTCTGATATCCATATATCAGCTCAGGTTACGACAATGGGAAGTAGAACAAGAAAAGGAAATAAACTATCCACATTGTGATAAATATATACAGATCTAAGTTCCCGAGAGCATAAGACTCTCTGCAAACATTTATCAGGCAACAGCTTTGTTAGAAAGTGAAAAAGAATCAAACCACTTCTTTAATCCAGAGCCAGTGAAAAATTAAGGAGACTCTTGGGTAGGAAGACTAAGGAAGAAAGAAATTTGGTTTGGATGTAACTTCGTTTAAAGGTTCAGTGGAAAAGTAACCTTATCCATAATTAATACCAGACATACTTTAAACCCTTTTGTGAACCCACAGCTGGTTATCTATTTTAAAACCAATATAATTTAAACTAGCCATATTATTCATATTAATCTAAACTATGTAAAATATTGGGGAACAATAAGACGCTGATGTAATGTGTTTCTTCCCTAATGCTGAGGATTACCATTTATTGTGCATAGTCTGAACAATCAGGATTTTATTTTGGCCATCTTCCATTCAGTTAGTACATAAACATGCTTTTGTCAAAAGGCATTTTTCAAGCAAATTTTCATTTTATTGCAATGTGGTTATTAATTTAGTAAGATGTGATGTTTAGAATAATATACAATGATGAAAATTATTCTAAAGATTGAGGAATATTAACAAATGCTTGTACCATATGTTATTATATTAATATGTTGAACACATTATAATTTTTAAGTGAATATTTTCATATTATTTATATGTAATCTGCCCTAAACTATTGCAGAAAAAGAAGATGGAGTTTTAAATTAAGCAAAGAAACTAACCATTTTATCTCAGAAACCTTTTATTGTAGTAAATAAGGACAATGAACTGTGTGGAATTCATGTACAATGTAGTTTTATGAATAACCACTTTTCAAGATAATTTATCTATTCATTACATAGTGCAAGAAGAAGAAACCACATATAGACTCATTAGTGACTTTTTTGATAATATGTTGCATATATAAGATTTTTATTTACCAAAGAAAATTTAAATTTGCCATATGTAGTGCTACATTTATAAATGTTTTAACAAAACAGAAAGGCAACAACTACTAGATTATTTTAAGATTACTGTTTAAGGTCAATTCATAATATAGTTATTCAATCAAAGATAGTGTATATAAAAGTGGAAAAGTCAACGTGTCTTCCTTTGCTTCTCCATCTTAATAATTTGTTAAGGTGTCGGTGAATAATCGCAAATAAAGAATTATCCTGAAGTAAAAAAAAAATGAAAGCATTCAAATGCCCTAGTCAATAGATAGATATAGATATAGATATAGATATATCGCAAAACATATATCTGATGAGTTAATATCTAAATTATATAAGGAACTCAATAACAAAAATACAAGTAAATCAATTAAAAAATTGGCAAAGGACCTAAATAAGCATTTTTTCAAAGAAGACATACAACTGGCCAACAGGTATGTGAAAAGGTGCTCAACATCACCAACAACCAGGGAAATGCAAATCAAACCTACAATGAACTATCACCTCATAAGTGTGAGGATGACCATTATCAAAAGACAAGAGATGACAAATGTTGGTGAAGATGAGGAGAAAAGGGAACTTTGTGCACTGTTGGTGACAATGTAAATTGGTGTAGCAGCTATGGAAAACAGTATTGAGGTTCCTCAAAAATTTAAAAATTGAACTACTGTATGATCCAGCAGTCCCACATCTGGGTATAGAGCAAAGGAAACAAAATAAGTATCTCAGATAGATAACTGCCCTTCTATGTTCATTTTAACATTCATTTTACAACAGCCAAGATATGGAAAGCAGCTAAGAGTCCATTAAATGGATGAATGGATAAAGAAAATGTGGTGTATAAATATTATATATATAGTATAATATTATATATATGTTGTATAAATATATATAATGGAATATTATTCAGTCATAAAAAGAAGGAAACCCTGCCACTGTGACAACATGGAAACGTGGATGAACACAGATGACGTTATGCTAAGTTTAATTAAGTCTCCAGACAGAGAAAGACAAATAGTGTATGATCTAACTTATATGTGGAATTTCAAAAAGTCCAAGTCAAAGAAACAGGGTAGAATGATACTTGCCAGTAGCTGGAAGGTGGGGTAAATGGAGAAATGTTGGTCAAAGGGCACAAATTTTCACTAGTAAAATGAGTAAGTTCCAGAATCCAATGTACAGCATACTTAATAACACTGTATTGTATACTTGATATCTGCTAAGAGATCTTAAATGTTCTCACCACACACACACACACACACACACACACACACACACACACAAGGTAACTGTGTGAAGTGATATATGTGTTAATTAACTTGACTGGCATAATCATTTTGCAAGTATATATATATATATCACATCATCACATTGAACAACCTAAATCAATACAATTTTATTTGACAGTTATCCCTGAATAAAGTTGGATAATTTTTTTAATAGTATCATTTGATAGCATAACAACAAGAAAATTGGATCTTTAAAAATTCAGTAGCAGCTAAAGAGAAACTAAAGAAACTTGCCATGATCATATAGGCATAAGTTATAAAATTAGAAACTTTAAGATATGTTTTTACCTCAGTCCATTCAATTTCTTATTTTAAAGCAAATTTATATGTATTACATGTAATCACAACAGAAACAATTTTACTAATTATGTTCTAATAGAATAATACAATATTTTTATCAATGTAAGCCTCCATATTCTCAATGAATGTTTGACTTATTTATTTAACATGACCCAATAATATCAAAATAAAGTCAGAAATAGAAAGAATAGATAATTCTTTAAATTAATGTTAGAAATAGGTCTGATAGGATTTTTAAACTAAATACTCTGTTTTTGCCTCATTCAGAAATAGTTAACCCTTACTCTTATTCTAGTGTAGAATAAACAAAAGAATATATTTACTTAATAATAACAATGTTTGTCCAGCCTCAAACTTAAAAAGTGACAAGCACTTTTTTAGGCCCTGAGATAGAGACCAAAATAAATATAAATGTTATTAAGATAGTCAATTCAACTTCAATAAAATGTAATTAGCACTCCAATACAGTAAGCATCAGATATTCTCAGGATATATAATTGTGCACACGAAACTCAGTTTTATATGATTAGAAAAACTTTTCTAGAAGTAATATTGGGGGTTTTGGGAAATGAATAGGAGTTAGCAAAGTAATTTGTATGAAAACAAAAGAAACTCTGGTTCAAAGACCAGCAACATAGGAGAGTATGATACATTCCAAATGAAAATACCTTTCCACCAGACACTCAGCTCTCCACTAGGATCTAAGTTCCATGGGCAGAGATATTTTTTTCTGTATTGCCATCTACCAGGCATTTATTTAATACTCAGTAATTTGCTGAATACAATTTGAAGTCAGATATCATTTAAAGTAGATATACTGTTGAGAAACAAGAAATATCTTATATTTAAACTTTGTATTCATCTAAATATGACCAACTTCCCTTTTAGTACCTCCAGAAGAGTAAATATAATAATCAGATTTTTTTATTCCCCCTTCTCCACATACTGCTAGGTCTATAGGCAATATTGTCTTTAGAGCCATTGGAAAAAAATACATAACACAAAGCCGAGTTATTGGGAAAGTTTTCCTCTATTCTTATTTTGCAGACTTATTTTTCAACTCAGCCTATTCAACTGTCACTTTGAGACTAAAATGATTGTCAGCTTCTGTTAACAGTACAAGGAACAAGGTAGTATCACATTGGCTGTCTATCTTTCTCTGGGTACTATCTCATGTCAGTCACTGGGCTTTCCATTTGCTCTTTCACAGCTGGAATTCTGTACCTAAGCTTATCTATTTCATCCCTGAGTCATCCTTTGTTGTCTTAATGTAGCATTATGGCATGTCTTTATTCCTTTTTCCTGTTTTAATGTTATCTAGACAGCCTGCCTATAGAATGCAATGGTGAAAATATTAGTTAACATACATACTAAACTTATTATATTTGTATTTTAAATATGTTATTATGAGCATGCTGCTACAGAGATAAAAATATTAAACAATATTTATTGGTAGCATAAGGGCAGTTATACTAGCTCAAAAGGGACCTAACAATATCATTTATCACCATCAAAGTCACTTGTCCATCCAATAAAAAGCAAATCTCTAAGGCACTTTCTACCTGATAAAACTCCCTCTTGAGAATAGAGCTGAATTGCCAGTGCTTCATTATATTTCTAATTCCAGAACTGATTTTAGTAGGCAGAGGACGGTATAGGGAATGGATCAGTTTTTCATTGCATCATTGCTTTGATGTGAGATTGACCAGAACACTGAGGATGGTGTAGGTGTGAGCTCAAATTATGTTATGGGAGAGAGTGTGAGATTTAATTTCTTTATGAAAACTTATATAAATATACATATATAAGTATTTTAAAATATAAATATTTAAAATATAAATGTATAATACACACACACATATACATATATACTTAGCCTTATAGAAATGTTGATGGTGGTCACCCTTTCAATTTCTCTATATTGCCAATATGGTAATGTTCAGCCTCACTTGGAATTTATTATCTGCTTTAATTTGTTTTCCCTAATTCTCAGACTCTTAGAAGAACTAGGCCTGTATCTGAATATATATTACTGATTTCACAATCTATAGGCCATAACTGGATAAAGGCTTAGGGACCTCACTAGTGATATGAAGTAAAAGTTTGGCCAATTAGCTATAGTTTGCAAAACTTGACTGCCTTTTGTTGGCATTTTAATGTTTGTGTTACACAAATGTAGATGAATATTTAAGAAAACACTGTCACAGTAAGGCTTATGCTTATTAGTCCTTCATCATTGTATTCCAAGGATTTTTTTTGAATTTTTCTCAACTACGGCTCATAAAACAAAGGCAATGTTATCAATAATTAACTGATTGTCGAAGTCTTTGTTGAATTTCAAGAAAAGTAATTACTAAGTCTCAAGTGGACTCCTAGATGGAGACAACATTGCTTGCCTATTAATTCGATTCACATTAGAATCTGATATCAATTGCATAGATTCTACAAGAAATATTATCCCTATTATTGGAATCTGGGGAAAATGTACTTCCCTACAGCCCTTTCATTGCTTTATTAAAAGCTTATAATTTATTGACTTAAATTGAGTCACATTGCTCTTTTTTAGTTAATCTCTGAAAACAGACAAGTTGGGACCATTCCTAAAACGGAAGGTGGAACAAATTCCCCTGAGATCTAGGGATGACACCAGGAAAGAGGGTCTATTAGGAAGGAGGAGAATGAATGTTAGGTGAGCAATCAGTAAGGTTTATTAATGTTTGATGTGGCTCAGACAATATTATATACTATGTTTTTTTAGTTCAGCATTGGAAATGGTTCCAATTATTTATATATTGACTACAACTATTTTAAGCAGGTAGTTTAGAAAATTAAAATACCTGCTGGTCATAGAATGCTGAAGTGTAAAATATATTTACTGATAGATTGTTTAATGACAATTATAAGGAAAATTGCTCCATATTATATACATTAAAATAATGCATAAATATGAACCATTAAAATATAAACTATTTTATATTTTAAATAGTAGATACCTTTTATGTTCAAATGCAATATTATATATTTTTATATATACAAAAATATTTTTTAAAACTCTTATTAACAGCTTCATATGCAGATTACTTATTGCAGCTGAATGTAGACAAAAGAATTATATTGTCACATTTATGAGAAGACACAGCAAGCAGAGGGATATTTTATTAAAATATTAGAAAATAAGCCATTTTGAGGATAGTGCATTTTAAATAAATTTGGAATGAAAGCTATTATAATGTTATTAGTTTTCCTAAAAAGCTAGATTTATAAAAACTTTGTATCCAAAACATTACAGGTTCTGGCATTAAGAAATAATGGTTGGGCTTCCCTGGTGGCACAGTGGTTGAGAGTCCACCTGCTGATGCAGGGGATACGGGTTCGTGCCCTGGTCTGGGAAGATCCCACATGCCGCGGAGCGGCTGGGCCCATGAGCCATGGCCGCTGAGTCTGCGCATCCAGAGCCTGTGCTCCACAACGGGAGAGGCCACAACAGTGAGAGGCCTGTGTACCACAAAAAAAAAAAAGAAAAAAAAAAAAGAAATAATGGTTGATATGCTGAAGCTATGCTAAATCTAAAGTGTTGTTTAGCTCTCTACAAACAGGATGCATTTATATTGACACATAGATAATTGACATATTTAATAGATTGTTTCACTTCATTGTACAGCAGAAACCAGAACAACGTTGTAAAGCAATTACATTCCAATAAAAAACAATAAAAAATCAACAAAAGGGAGGGGATATGGGGATATATGTATACATATAGCTGTTTCACTTTGTTGTACAGCAGAAACTAACACAACATTGTAAAGCAATTATGCTCCAATAAAGGTATTTTAAGAAAAAGTAAGAAGTAGGAAGAATGCAATATAAGCAAAAAATTGCTTTTATCAAAGTTTAGGAAGTAGTTAAAACTGACACACTTTAAATAAGTACAAAAACACAAGAGAAGTTTTGGAAAGCAGCTACATCAATACCATTTATATATACAAATTGGAGAAGATTATTTCTTTAGCACCAAGGTGGTAGGCATTTATTAATGGACACCCAAGCAACTATTTAGTGTTTTGTTTTCAAAATTCATACCTATATTATTATGCTAGAGTCTGAACATGCACAGTTGTCATAGTTGAACATACCTATTGATACTTAACATTCCTATGTACCTACATCTAATTGCTTCCAACTGCAAGCACCTATTTCTTTGACTGAGGCCTTTCCTTAATTGCCTGACTCCACTCTGCCCTCCCATCAACTAAGTGGGAATTACTAAAGTGTTACCCCTCTTTTGAAGTATCCATCAGCCAGCAATTAATAGGTCTTGTCTATAATTTGGGTCACCTGGTCTTCCAAAATATCACACTGAGATTAAGCACCAGTTGTCTATGTGGAAAACATCTTCAAACTTCACCTTTTATAGACTTATTTCTTCATCCCTGTAGCTGAGGTTAACAACCAGATACCAACTTGTATTCACATTGTTGTCTTAAAGTCCACTTCTGGGGGAACTCAACCAAAGATATCTACTGTTACTTTTATTTGGATAATATCCCTTTGCATTCTCTGCCTGTGATTTGGGTGGGGATAACCTTACTATCAAGTCCCAGGGTAGGTCTTCATTCAAGCAAATAGAAGTAGCACATTTTCCTGTTCACAGTAAATGGTGCAGGAATGGCCAAGGATTTTGGATATTAGGAAAAAGTGAGCATGGGCGTTAGCATAAAGATATCGTAAGCAACTATCACTGATTTCTTCTCTAGTATGATCAATATGGAGATGTTTGCAGCTGCCAAAACAGTTTTATAACAAGAGAACACCCTGGAGATATCGGTAGAAATGGAGAGGAACATATGTAGCATCTGACGATAAGACTGAAAGAGCAGAAGGCAGAGTGGTGGGATGGCATTTTGATGACATTGATCCACTGGATCAAACTTCTCCTGAAAATTGCATCTTCTGGTATTTAACATTAATTTTTAAAATTTTATTAATCAATGATTACCCTATACTTCATGAAATTTGGAACTGGATTTCCTGTCTCTTGCAACTAAAGCAGTCAAGTCCAACATAGTTTATGAGAACCCTAAATAGAGTAACATAAATACTTAAACCAATAATATGAAACTAATAAATGAATTAAGTTTCCTCTAAGAGATGGTTTAATTTAGTGCTTGAAACTGAAGTTTCAAGTCTTGAAGTTGAAGTCTATGTTTCAAACTTCTCCCTCTTATTATGTTCACAAATCATTATTTGGGTCTTTACTATGGGTGAGACATAAATTAGACATGATTCTCTATAATATAGAAAAGAAAAGAAACATATAATGAGTTAAATTATGTGCCAAACATTGAAAATCACTATCTTACTAAATTTCTGAGCAAATTCCATGAGGTTTCAGTTCGAACATCACCAATATATAAATAAGTTAAATGAGACTCAGAAAATCAAAAATGGCTTGTTTAAATTTTACCATTGTGAGAGCCCTCAGACCCTGGTAACCACCATTCTACACCCTTTTTGTTTATATATTTGGCTTTTTTAGATTTCACATATAAGTTAGGTCATACAGTAGTTTTTTTCTCTTTCTGATTTATCTCACTTAGCATAATGCCCTTAAGGTTCTTCCATGTTGTTACAAATGGCAGGACTTCCTTTCTTCTCACAGCTGAATAATATTCCCTTATATATTTACATATACTTTACCCATTCATCCCCTGATGGACACTTATGGTTGTTTCCATATCTTGGTTATTGTAAATAATGCTGCAATAAACATGGGAGTCAGACATCTTTTCAATATTCTGTTTTCACTTCCTTTGTATATGTATACCCAGCAGGAGGACTGCTGGATCATATAGATCATAGTTTTAATTTTAACTTAATGAGAAACCAACATATTGTTTCCCATCATGACTGAACAAATTTACTTTCCACCAAAATGCACAATCGTTCCCTTCTCTTCACATCTTCACCAGCACTTGCTGTGTCTTGTCTTCTTGATGATAGCCAATCTAACAGGTGTGAGGTGATATCCCATTGTGGTTTTGATTTGCATTTCTCTGATTATTAGTGATGTTGCACATCTTTTCATGTACTTATTGGCCAGTTGTATGTCTTCTTTATAAAAATGTCTATTCAGCTCCTATTTCCATTTTCTAACCAGATTGTTTGTTTCTTTGTTATTGAGTTTATGAGTTTTCTTAATATATTTGGATATTGATCTCTTATCTGATGGATGGTTTGCAAATATTTTCTCTCATCCTGTAGGTTACCTTTTTATTTTGTTTATGGTTTCTTTTCCTGTGCAGAAGCTTTCTAGTTTGATGCTTTCCCACTTGTAAATTTGTGGGATTTTTGCTTATGTCATTTTGTCTATATCCAAAAAAATCATTGCCAAGAAAAATGTCAAGAAGTTTTTTCTCTATATTTTCTTATAAGATTTTTAGAGTGTCATGTCCAGTGTATATATCTTTAATCCATTCCAAGTTAATTTTTGTGAGTGATGTAAGATAGGGATCCAATATCTTTTTTCTGCATGTGGTATCCACGTTTTTCCAACACCATTTATTGAAGAGATTATTTTATCCCTAATAAGTGTTCTTGGCTCTTGCCCAGTATTAGTTGACTATATATGCTGGGGTTTATTTCTGGACTCTCTATTCTGTTCTATTGTTCTATGTGCCTATTTTAATGGTAGTGCCATAATGCTTTAATTACTATACCTTTCTAGTATTGTTTGGAATAAAAAATTCTGATGTCACCTGTGTTGTTTCTCATGACTTTGGCTATTCAGGATCTTTTGTAGTTTCCTACAAATTTGGGTATTTTTTTTCTATTTCTGTGAAAAATATCCTATTAGAATCTTGATAGGCATTTCACTGAATTTATCAATAGCTTTGGGTAATATGGACATCTTAATAATATTGACCCTTCTGATCTATAAACAGGGGATAGCTTTCCATTTGTTTGTGTCTTCTTCAATTTCTCTCATTAGACTTGTAGTTTTTATTGTATAGATCCTTCATTTATTTGGTTAAATTTATTTCTAAGTACTTCATTGTTTTTGATGCTGTTGTCAATGGAATAATTTCCTTTATTTTTCAGAGATTTAACTGTTAGTGTATAGAAATATTACTGATTTTTGAATATTAATTTTATATTTTGAAACTGTACTGAATTCATTGATTAGTTCCAACAGATTTTTGGTTAAGCCTTTAGTATATTTATATATATATATAATATCATATCATCTGCAAATAATTAAAAATTTACTTTTTCCTTTCCAGTTTGGGTAACTTATTTCTTTGTCTTGCCTAATTGCTCTAGCTAGGACTTCCAATACTATACTATGAATGAGAGTGGTGAGAGTGGGCACACTTGCCTTTTTCTTGATCATAGAGGAAAAACTATCAGTATTTCATCATTAAGTATGATGTTTGCTGTGGTTTCGCCTCATATGACTTTTATTATGTTAAGGTATTTTCCTCCTATACCCAGTTTGTCAAGGGTTTTTATCATGAAAAAAAGTGATATTTTGTAAGATGCTTTTGACATCTACTGTGATGATCTTAAGATTTTAATCTTTCATTTTATGAATGTGGTTATCACACTTACTGAATTGTGTATGTTGAACTATCTTTGCATTCCAGGAATAAATCCCACTTGGTGATGGTTATGATCCTTTTAATATGCTGTTGAATTTGATTTGATAGTATGTTGTTGTATTTTTGTATCTATATTCATCATGGATATTGTTCTATAGTTATTTTTTTCTTGTAGTGTCCTTATCTGACTTTGGTATCAGGGTAATGCTGGCTTTGTAAAATGAGTTTGGAAGTGATCTTTCCTCTGAAGTTTTTTGGGAGAGCTTGAGAAGGACCAGTACTAATTAGTCTTTAAATATTTGGCAGAATTTGCCAATGAAGCCATCTGGTCCTGGGATTTTATCTGTTGAGGGGTTTTTGATTACTGATTCAATCTCCTTACTAGTGTTTGAACTATTCAGATTTTCTATTTCTTACTAATTCAGTCTTTGTATGTTCTTAGGAATTTATTTATTTCTTCTGGACTATCTAAATGTTGGCATACAATTGTTCACAGTACTCTTATGATCCTATGTATTTCTGTAGTAGCAGTTTTAATGTCTCTTCTTTCATTTCTGATTTTATTTGAGTCTAGCTAAAGCTTTATCAATTTTGTTTACATTTTCAAAATGTCAGCTCTTGTTATCATTTTCATTTTTTCCAAGACAGTTTTTGATTTCCCTTTTGATTTCTTCTTTGACCCATTGGTTGTTTGAAGTGTGTAGTTAAGTTTCCCTATGCTTGTAAAATTCCCAGCTTATCTCTTGTTAATTTCTAGTTTCATACCATTGTGTTTGGGAAAGATATTTGGTATGATTTCATTTTTCTTAAATGTGTTAAAACTTGTTTTGTTCTCTATAATAAGATCTATCCTGAAGAGTGTTTCATGTGCACTTGAGAGGAATGTCTATCCTGCTGCTACTAAATGGAATGTTCTATAAATGTCACTTAAGTCCATTTGGTCTAAAGTACGGTTCAAGTCCAACATTTTCTTGTTGATTTTCTGTCTGCATGATCTATCCATTGCAGAGAGTGGGCTATTGAAATTCCTTACTATTGTTGTGTTTCTATTTATCTCTTTAGATATACTAGTATATGCTTGATAGATTTATGTGCTCCAATGTTGGGTGCATATAAATAATGATTGTTATATATTCTTGATAAATCTATCTTTTTATCATCATATTTGTCTTTTGTTACCATTTTTGCCTTAAGTTTATTTTGTCTGATATAAGCATAGCTACCACCTTTTTCTTTTGGTTTCTACTTGCATAGGATATATTTGTCCACTTCATCACTTTAAGCCTCTATTTGTCTTAAAATTGAAGGGAATCTCTAATAGGCAGCTATAGTTAGGTCTTTTTCTTTCATTTTAATCCACCCAGCCATACTGTGCTATTTGATAGGTGAATTCAATTTATTTACATTTATAGTAATTATTAATATTTAAGAACTTACCAGTGGCATTTTGTCAATTACTTTCTGCCTCTTTTGTGGTTCCATTGTTTCCTTTTTTCTTATTTCTCTCTACCTTTGTAAATTGACAATTTTCTATGGCTGTTTACTCTGATTCACCTTTCTTTATCTTTTTTGAATCCTTGTTTGGCTTTTGCATTGTAGTTACCATGAGGCTGACAAAAATATCTTACAGATAAAGCAGTCCATTTTAAATTGATAGCAACTTAACTTCAATTATACACAAAAACTCCACCTGTTTAACTTCCCTGTTTTTCATATTTTTGATGTGACTTTTTTATATTGTATATTTATTAAAAAATATATTATCTATAGTTATTTTTAATATTCTTTTCCTTTAACCTTTATACTATAATTTAGTGGTTAACCAGTGTCTTATTATAGAGTTAAAGTTTTCTAAATTTGACTGTATATTCACCTTTACCAGTAAATTTTATAGGTATATATAAACCTCTTAGGTAAATATTAAAGTTGTATTATTGTATTTTTCATTTATAACTCTTCTTTTGTTTCCCATATGATTCAGAATATAATGCATACATCAATAATTATGTATACATCTGATTAATAGACACACAATAAATAAAGATATAATTTGTAGCAATTACACAGTGGAGGTGAAGGGATGGAGCTGGATTTAGGAGCAGATTTAAGGTGTGCTATTGAAGTTAAGTTGGTATCAATTCTAACTAGATTGTTATAAATTTAGGATGCCTTTAAGATCTATGGTAACTAAGAAAATGACTAAAACATATACAGAAAAGGAACAAAGAAGGAATCAAATGGTACACTAGAAAAAGTCAATCAAACACAAAAGAAGGCAATATTAGAGAAACTGAGGAGTCAAAAATTTACTAGACATACAAAAAATAAATAGCAAACTGGAAGAAATAATTCTTTCCTTATCAGTAATTACATTACTGTAAATTTATTAAACTCACCAATTAAAAGATTGGCAGAAGTATAATGAAAAAAACTCCATCCAACCCATTTTAGGTCCTAAGATAAAAACAGATTAGAAGTAAAAGGATGAAAAAGATATTCCACCCAATTAATAACCAAAATAGAGCCATGGTGGCCAAACTGACATCATACAAAATAGATTTTAAGTAAAAAATTATTACAGGAGGCAAAGAAGGGCATTATATATTGATAAAATGTTAAATCTATCAATAAGATACAGCAATTATAAATACATATGCAGAGCCCAGAAAAAGCAATGATAGAGTTGAATGAGAAATAGATAGTTCTATAATAGTAGTTGGAGACTTAAATACACCATTTTGAGCAATGAATAGAACATATAGACAGAAGATCAAAAAGAAATAGAGATCTTGAACAACACTATAAATCAACTAGACCTAGCTGACATATATAGAACTTTCTATCCAACAATAGCAGAATATGATTTTCTCTCAAGTAATCAGGTACAGTTCTCCAAGATAGACTATATGTTAAGCATAAAATAAATTCTCAAAAAAATTTAAAAAGATCAAAATTATACAAAGTGTCTTCTCCAACTACAATGGAGTAACTAGAAATCTATAATAGAAGGAAAACTGAAATATTTAAGCATCAGAATAAATGATCATATGTACATTTAAAAATGGGTGTTTTGCTATGAAGCATGTGGAAAGAATTAGAAAATATTTAAAGTAGACATTTTAAAGAGAAGATGGAAAAAGAAGATGGCTTGGGGAGAAATTTATGTAATTAAACAACTCTATTCTCAATCAGCTGTGGACAGCAAAAGAGTGGGATGATTAAAGATTAAATTTCTCACTTCAGAAACTAAGTAGATCGTGTCAACAATTGCTGGAGTTAATATGGAAAGAAGGATTTAATGAAAAATTTGAAAATTATTTTTCTAAATGTTGCATTTTAGGTATTTTTAGAGCATGTATGAAAATATCTACAATTATATATATTTGAACTAAAGTATGGCCAAGGCTGGATGGCTGCATCACTGACTGGCAGGGGAGGAAACAAAAATTATAACACCTTTCTTTGTCAATGTTATCAATACCTTACTTTCCACTGCTAGATCTAGCACCTTTCATCCTAGTGTTAATGAATATCAAGTCCAAATATCACCTTACATTTACTGAAAAGTTGATGTTCTTGAAGATTCCTACTTCATAATCTCTTCTAGGTAAATTTCTGGATTGATTCATCCTAGCTATGGAGGATTTGGAGGATTAAAAATGTGGAAAAAGGTAAAAGTCTAGGGAACACAGACATTAAAAAAACAATCCAAGAAAGCAAATTTGGTGATGGAGATTTCAAAATGATTGTCTGGGAAATAAGAAAAAACACAGAAGAGTGATTCATGTGTGGCAAAATAGTGAGAGATAGTTAGAACAATGACAGTACTCAAAATATATCAGCTGTAGCAATTGGCATAAGTAAATTAAGGTCTGGAACATGTCCTTTGGGTTGATAACTATGAGATCATTGCTCATGAGAGTTAATGGGGCTAAATAGGTAGAAAAACCAAGCAGGAGCACAGGTTTGGTTGCAGAGATTTGACAGGTTAAGGTGAACAGCTTCCCAGACTATATTTGATGTAGAGTTTCCTATTGTCCACTCATTTTCCCATAGATTAGAGCTACTTAGAGTTGTCCTGCTACATCTTGAGGCTCCTGCATCTGGCAACACTTCCAAAGGCAACAAAGTTAAAGAATGTTGTTGGATATCCTGTTTCCTTTTCTTACTCAATCTCACAGTATATAGCTTGTATTGCCAAAAAAGGATATAAGAAATTATGGATAAACATAGTTTGGAAGCATTTTAAGTCTTAGATCTTACTTCATCGCTAACTAGTTTTAGGTTAAAGCCCTTTATATTAGAGAAAGTTTAGGAGTCCTGGTTAGGTTTTCAAAATTCCAACTCAATACAGCACTTCAGGAAATAAGCTTGGATTTGGGGGAAGGTAACAGGCCTTCAACTAGTCTGGTGTGTTAAACAGCTAAATCTATTCTCATAAACTGGAATGATAATAGTTGTGGAAGAAAGAGGATAGATAATGATGTAACATGAAATTTGCAATCACTTGGATACCAGGTTTACTGTTTTATGTAGTGACACCTCCAACATTTTTATATGAGTTAATTATTTTATGTGTTCTGATTGTCAGTTGAGTAATATCTAGAATTTTATAGTATGCCCAGTGTTTTCACAAAGAATAAACAATTTTCTTGAAAAGATGTTAAAAGAAATAATATACATAAGCAACCTAATACACTTAAAATTATATCCAGGTTATCTTGTTTATTTTTATTCTGTTCCTTAGAATGTAAAATCTGAAAAGATTTCTCAAACCTGGACTTGTGACAAATTAGTTGGGATGCAATTTATTTTTTGTTAAATTCTGAATGCCAAGAGGAAAAAATTAGCAAAATCTGATGATGATTTGGAAAAAAAAGTTGATAAAATTTATTGTGAAATAAAACTTGTAGGGAAAATTAAAAAGTATGAAATTATTTAACCTGAAGAATTAATATATGTATATGTAAAGGGTTATTATTAGAAATAATTCACCAGCTCATGTAATGAGTGAGTGTACACTACAGATTAAACTGCAAGGGAAGTTGGAAACCCTATTACTCTAGTACCTTAAAAATACAAAACCTCAAATATCTGTATTTTGTTGTTAAATGTGGTCTTGCCTGAGTGACATATCAGGTAGATAGGTTATCAGTTTCACTTAGAACTCTTAGGATACAGTTGACAGGCCACACAGTATTACAGAAATTTGAAGGAGATAAAGACTGCTAACTGAGAGATAGATATATGTGCCTTTATGAATGAGGTTTTAGAAAAGAAAGTGGTTCTTAAATGCTGAAAAACCACTAAAATAAATTTTACAACATCACTGTCATTAAACTTGTCCAACTTATGTAAATATGGGACAACAGCAGGGTTCAGAACATGTTATAAAGAAAATAAAAGAAGAAACAGTTTAATAAGCAAACTGATTTTCTTTTTAATTATTAAACCAAATAGGAGTTCATTAAAATTAAAAAGAAAGGAAGAGAGAAGAAATGAAAACACAGTTTGGGAAACTTTGCCTACTCATGGTTATCTTTTTAAATATATACAATTAATTGGAATTAATTAAAATTCTCTTCTTGTTTCTTAATAATATAATATGAAGCATATTCCAAGTTTCCTGTGGGGAGCTGATTAAGATCATTCCATGTTTGTTAATATACAGAGTAAATGTTCAGACAAATTTTAGACTTTATTCATACTGAGAGAGGAAAAGAAATTGAAGGAGCTAAAGAAAATGGGAGGTGAGAGTGGAAAAGTAATTTCGTATATGTAAAAGTTTAATACAGATTATTAAAGAAAAAAGTTATGTTTTAGTAGTAACTTATAGTAAAAGAAAATTCCATCACTAGTCTCATTTTCTGTCTTTAGAAAATTGAAACTTGAGAAGAGAGTCACATGAAAGAGAAGAATAGAGAAATTTTTGATGTTTTCTTTATAAGAAAAAAATTTCTGCATTTTAAAATATTTAACTCTTTTTACCTAGCAAATCTTCTAAACTATGGTAAAAGTTTGGATCATTAGTTCAAGCTGGAAGGAAGGAAAGTGACTTACAACCCAGCTAGGGCTACAGACCATGACTTTAAAGTGATACCAGTTTACTTAAGTGTGTTGTTTTCTGTATGAAGAAACAGAGAAGGCAAATTATAGTGGTCCTGAAGAAATGTGAGGCTATTGCTTGTATGTTGCAAAAGCATAGTGTATTGGAAATGCTTTGGAAAGTTTGGTAGAGACAATTCATTTTGGGTTGAGCCAAAGTAGAGAAAAATAAATGGAGACAATAAGAGGAGATAGAGTATGAAAAAGGAGAAAAAACAAAGGACTGGGTATCTCAGTTATGTTTATCCACCCCTGGGAGTTGGTATTTTCATTTAAAATTGGGTGGGTCAGTTATTCCAAATGATGACAAGATCCAGCATATTTTCATGGAAATAAATTATTGGTTGTAAAGACAGATAATCAAAGTGAGGATGTATATATAACTATAATGCTATGGTGTTGGGTAGATTACCCGAATAGATGTCTGAAATCACTCAGAATGGTGGCAGAACTCTAGTCTGCAACAACATCAGTAAGAAGCCAACATCTTTCAGAGTGTGGAGATGAAAAAATGGCAGTCAGAAGCTTACTTGTTTGAGCATCACTGAATCTTTAAATAAGTTTTTCCCCTTATTTAAGGTGGAAGCATAATATTCTTGAATAGGCAACAGAAACTGAGGAGAATGCTGACAAACTCTCAGTCAAAAGATGCATATGAAATGGAAAAATAGTCTTAACTGACTTCAGAATGTGTAGTTCTAGAGAGGAGAGAAATAAGTCACATTTAATTAATCCTAGGGAAGTACACAGAAAATTAATAAATTAAGAGAGGAGGCGGAGAGGTTGTGGTTAACATATACCTTAAAAATGTGTTTCCAGAGAATGGCGAACAAATCTGGTAAGATGTCCATAGCAGTTGGGTGGGCAGGAAATATGACTTGACTCTGCAAATAGAATTTCTACTCAGAAAAGTCAGTTTTTCACTTCTAAGAACATCTTCTCCCCAAAAATGAATAGCAATAAGACAATTTTAAAACTTCAAAAACTGACTCATGTATATAACTAATTTAGAAGTTGGAAAGAAAATCCCTACAAGGGTAGTTAGTTAGACTAACCTGGAGCCTTGTCCTTTGAGTGATGCAGGCTTTGCTTGTATGGTCCAGAACTGAAGGAGAAAGTTAAATCACAGATTATCTTTGTCTAAGATTCCATTTGGATGCATGTCCATGAAATAATGTCATTCTAAGATGCTGTGTTTCAACTACTTGAATTAATACCCCAATGGACTGACTGGATGGAGTCATTTTCAGTGTGAGGTTAAGAATACGATGAGAAGATGTGCCACATCTTCAAAATTATGTTAATTTGCTTATCTAAAATTTAAATTAAAATGACCCCAAATAACAATTATCCAAAGAAATACTATTGCTGTAGACAACAAAAATGAACTATGTCCTAGTTTTCATATACAGCTCAAGGAGAAAATTCTCAAGGGTCAAATTTAAGCAATTTAATATAAACATGTAGTCTTTGGAAACTATATTCTAATAGACATCTTTATTTTAGAATTAGAAAGCAGTGACTAGAAATATCCAGTATTAACCTTGAATGAGATTTATTCAATAAAAGATCTTTCCATTTTCCACAATGTATTCAATATTTTTTGTAGACAAATCAGTATGGATAAAACTGAAAGGTTTAATTCTTTATCACACAAAAAAGCAGCTGGATTAAAAAGAGAATAGCAATCTAAACAAGTCACTGTACAGCGTAAGTACAAGGAAAGCTTATGTTCTGACATTCATCTTTGGAATCTGAAGCTGCATAGACATTGCATTTAATTGAATCAAATATGAAACAGCATATTCCTCAGGCTCAGATTTTAAGATAGAATGGTGCAATTTGAGGTGACTTGCTCTTTTCTCCACCCAAAAGAGTAAAACTTTTTTCAAAAGGTGTATTTCTTTAAAAGAAAGAGAGAATATTACTTTTATGATTAAATAGAAAAACATTCAGAACTTGCCAGAGACATTCAACTGAAAAGAAAGACACTAAAGAAACCTACCAACTTTCATATTTCATAATTGCAGAGGCAAACAATAAGCAATGAATCTGACTAAATTCCAGTACTCCATTTAGATATACAACATGGCTGACAGTTTAAGAAAATTGATTTAAGCTTCTCATGGACTATATGCCAGATATGTGAATTCCTTGAATAATTTCATTTATTTACCATACCATTTTTAGGCTCCCAATTATTAAAATTCCACAGATAAGAGGAAAAGAGAAATAACAAGACACCACACCAGCTGTGCTGAGCTATTTAGGCTTACACTGCTTGAATATTAAATCATCCAGAAGGTGAAACTGTGCAGTAAACATGAAAAGTATGTTCTCTCAGAGACCCAAACCGTTCTCAGAACAAATAATGATATTTCTGCACATCTCTGTGATTAACGGACAAATCCTTTCCTAGTGTAAACAACACATAGGGAGATCCATCTTTCATTGAACATGTATCACAAAAATGTTAGCTGAAGAACCAGATTCTCACAGAGCTTTAACTAGACACTGCTGTAAATTAAGAAGCTTTTGGAAGTTGTTTTTGAATCATAATGATCATCAGGGTATCAGCTTATTTAATATAAGGAAGTGATAAATTGTATTATGCTCTGATTAAAGAATTGTTTTTGAAGATAGTGTGATGACCACCAGTGTGCTAAATAGGAATCTGGAGAATAGAATGAGTAAAAACATCTTCCAAAAATGTCTAATTTACAGCAAGGTAGTAGTTTAGGCACAGGAAGGATAACTGCAATTGTAAAAAGGCAGTAGTGAAATTTCATTATGCAACTCCTTAATGGAGTGGCAGGGGTAGAATAAATAGCTCAATTAAGAACAAAATCTTTTAATAACCATGTTTGCTCGCTTTAGGATGAGTCTTATTTTACATGTCACTTTACCCTTCTATTCATATTTGTGTTCTTGTAGTTTGTAGTGCTTTGTATTCATCCTCATACTCAGCGAGAGGAAAGACTGAGGCTGGTTTAGTAGGAGACCAGTGCAGGTCAAAATGCTTCTCTCTAACCCAGTTGAAGGTGCTGACAAAAATAACAATTGGTGAAATTCTGGGTTTTCCTCAGGTGGGTCCTAAGAACAAAGAATATTAAGAAACAGAAGAATGAAGAAAAAAGGAGGAGGCTGGGGAGAATAAAGAGAAGATGAGGAAGAATCTGAATAGAACAGAGAAGGAAACAAAGAAAAGGTGAGAAAGACAAGGAAGACAAATTCAGAAAGAGGAGGAGGGAAGAGATGAAGGTTGCTAGGTAGCCTGAGTTACTTTTAGATCCAGAAACAGAAAACTTCAATGAAATGGAAGGGGACAGTAAGTAGAATGTTCATAAGTGTGTTATGTCCTTAGTTTGGACAGTCCTCCCACTGAGGTCCCTGGATCACAACTATTTCACCCTTTAACCTTGGTTAACTCTTGCATACTAGGTAAATATCAGCACATAAGTTTCTTCCTCTGGAAATATTTCCTCACCCTTCAAAGATAGGATAGACGATCTTATATTCTTATTTTTTGTGCCCCAACTATATTTTATTTCCCTAAGGAAAGGGATTATGTGATTTTTAATGTTACATCCCCAGAAATTGTATACATTTCCTGGATCATACTATTTATTCATAAATGCCATTAGAATAAACGATTAAATAGAGTCTCAGAAAATCCAAGTATTCTTGTAGGTCATTTGTTTTCCTGTGGATTTTGTAGAAAAATAGTCTTCTCTAGATTTTTTTTTCATCGGAAATTGCTTAATAAACTTTTAATTTTAGAATTGTTTTAGATGTACAGAAAAGTTGGTAAGATATTATGGAAAAATCCATTATACTTCAATCTTAATTGTGCCAAATGTTAGAATCTTACATTAGTATGGTACATTTGTCACAAATATTGAACCAATATTGATACATTATTAACTAAACTACACACTTTATTCAGACTCCCTTAGATTTTATGTTGTCATTTATCTATTTCAATATTTCATTCAAGATACCACATTATAGTCATCATGCCTTCTTAGGCTCCTATAGACTGTGACAATTTCTGAGACTTTTCTTGTTTCTGATGACTTTGACAGTTTTAAAGAGAATTGGTCAGGTGCTTTCGACAATATAATGCCCATGGTTTGTGGTTTGTCTGATGTTTTTCTCAGATAAACTAAGGTTATATGTTTAGGGGAGGAAGATCATAGAGATAAAATGTCATTTTCCTCATATATTATTAAAGGTGCATGTTATCAGCATGACTTATCACTGTTGATGTTGACCTTGAGCTCCTGGCTAAGGTAGAGTTTGTCATGTTTCTCCACTCTAAAGTTACCCTTCCCATTTCAATACTGTACTATTTTGAAGGAATTCACTATGCACAGCCCACACTTAAGGAGATTCTTTTTGCTTTAGATTTTCAGGGTATATCAATATAGTTAGTTCTGTGATAATGAATAAAGCCAATTTTCTTTCTTTAATTTCCAATTTGTATAACTTTTATATATTTTCCTTGTCTTTATGCACTAGCTTGGATTTCCAGTGTGATGTTGAATAGGATAGATGAGAGAGGACATACTTGCATTGTTCCTGATGTTCCAGAAAATGAATTCAATCTCTCACCAGTAAGTATAATGTTAGGCACAGGTTTTCATAAGCTCACTTTATTAGATTAAGGGAATTCTCTTCTAATTCTAATTTTGCAAGGTTTTATCATGCAGTGGTATTGAGTTTTGTCAACTGCTTTTCTGCAGCTATTGATATGATCATATTTTTCTGTATTTATGCTCCTGAAATGATGAATTACATTAACCGTTGTTGAGCCAACATTGTTTCATTTTTTTAAAATTTTTATTGGAGTATAACTGCTTTACAGTGTTGTGTTAGTTTCTGCTTTATAAAAAAGTGAATCAGTTATACATATACATATGTCCCCATATCTCCTCCCTCTTGCGTCTCCCTCCCACCCTCCCTATTCCACCCCTCTAGGTGGTCACAAAGCACCAAGCTGATCTCCCTGTGCTATGCAGCTGCTTCCCACTAGCTAGCTATTTTATATTTGGTAGTGTATATATGTCTATGCTACTCTCAAACTTTGTCCCAGCTTACTCTTCCCCCTCTGAGTTTCCTCAAGCTCATTCTCTAGTAGGTCTGCATCTTTATTCCCATCTTGTCCCTGGTTCTTCTGACCATTTTCTTTTTTTTTTTCTTTTTTTTTTTCTTTTTAAGATTCTATATATATGTGTTAGCATACGGTATTTGTTTTTCTCTTTCTGACTTACTTTACTCAGTATGACAATCTCTAGGTCCATCCATGTTGCTGCAATGGCATTATTTTGTTCTTTTTTATGTCTGAGTAATAATCCATTGTATTTATGGACCACATCTTCTTTATTAATTCCTCTGTTAATGGACATTTAGGTGGCTTCCATGTCCTGGCTATTGTAAATAGAGATGCAATGATTATTTTGGTACATGAGTCTGTTTGAATTATGGTTTTCTCAGGCTATATGCCCAGTAGTGGGATTGCTGCATCATAGGGGAGTTCTATTTTTAGTTTATTAAGGAACCTCCATACTGTTCTCCATAGTGGCTGTATCAATTTACATTCCCACCAACAGTGCAGGAGGGTTCCCTTTTCTCCGCACCCTCTCCAGCCTTTATTGTTTGTTGATATTTTAATGATGGCCATTCTGACTGGTGTGAGATGATATCTCACTGCAGTTTTGATTTGCATTTCTTTAATGGTTAAAGATGTTGAGCATTCTTTCATGTGTCTTTTGGCAATCTGTATATCTTCTTTGGAGAAATGTCTATTTAGGTCTTCAGCCGATTTTTGGATTGGGTTGTTTATTATTTTGATATTGAGCTGCTTGTATGCTTTGGAGATTATGCTTTTGTTAGTTCCTTCTTTGGAAATATTTTTTCCCATTCTGAGGGTTGTCTTTTGGTCTTGTTCATGGTTTCCTTTGCTGTGCAAAAGCTTTTAAGTTTCATTAGGACCCATTTGTTTATTTTTGTTTTTATTTCCATTTCTCTAGGACGAGGGTCAAAAAGGGTCTTGCTGTGATTTATGTCATAGAGCGTTCTGCCTATGCTTTCCACTAAGAGTTTTATAGTGTCCAGTCTTACATTTAGGTCTCTAATCAATTTTGAGTTTATTTTGTGTATGGTGTTAGTGAGTATTCTAATTTTATTCTTTTACATGTAGCTGTCCATTTTTCTTAGCACCATTATTGAAGAGGCTGTTTTTTCTCCACTGTATATTCTTGCCTCCTTTAGCAAAGATAAGGTGACCATATAGTCATCAGTTTATCTCTTGGCTTTCTATCCTGTTCCATTGATTTATATTTCTCTTTCTGGGCCAATACCATACTGTCTGGATTACTGTAGCTTTGTAGTATAGTCTGCAGTAAGGGAGCCTGATTCCTCCAGCTCTGTTTTTCTTTCTAAAGATTGCTTTGGCTATTTGCAGTCTTTTGTGTTTCCATACAAATTGTGAAATTTTTTGTTCTAGTTCTGTGAAAACTGCCATTGGTAGTTTGTTAGGGATTGTATTGAAAATGTAGATTGCTATGGGTAGTACAGTTATTTTCACAATGTTCATTCTTCCAATCCAAGAACATGGTATATCTCTCCATCTATTTGTATCATTTTTAATTTCTTTCATCAGTGTCTTATAACTTTCTGCATACAGATCTTTTGTCTCTTTATGTAGGTTTATTCCTAGATATTTTATTCTTTTTGTTGCAACAATAAATGTGAGTGTTTTCTTAATTTAACTTTCTGGTTTTTCATCATTAGTGAATAGGAACACAAGAGATTTCTGTGCATTAATTTTGTATCCTGCTACTTTACCAAATTCATTGATTAGCTCTAGTAGTTTTCTGGTAGCATCTTTAGGATTCTCTATGTAGAGTATCATGTTATTTACAAACAGTGACAGCTTTACTTCTTCTTTTCCAATATGGATTCATTTTATTTCTTTTTCTTCTCTGATTGCTGAGGCTAAAACTTCCAAAACTATGTGGAATAATAGTGGTGAGACTGGGCAACCTTGTCTTGTTCCTGATCTTAGTGGAAATCTTTTCAGTCTTTTACGATTGAGGAAGATGTGGGATGTGGTTTGTCATATATGGCCTTATTATGTTGAGGAAAGTTCCCTCTATGCCTACTTTCTGGAGGGTTTTATCATAAAAGGGTATTGAGTTTTTTCAAAAGCTTTCTTTGTATCTATTGAGATGATCATGTGTTTTTTCTTCTTCAATTTGTTAATATGGTATATCATGTTGATTGATTTGCATATATTGAAGAATCCTTGCATTCCTGGGATAAACCCCACTTGATCATAGTGTATGACCGTTTAATGTGCTGTTGGATTCTGTTTGCTAGTATTTTGTTGAGGATTTTTACATCTATGTTCATCAGTGATATTGGCTGTAGTTTTCTTTCTTTGTGACATCTTTGTCTGGTTTTGGTATCAGAGTGATGGAGGCCTTGTAGAATGAGTTTGGTAGTATTTCTCCCTCTCTTATATTTTGGAAGAGTTTGAGAAGGATAAGTTTTTGGTCTTCCCTAAATGTTTGATAGAATTTGCCTGTGAAGCCATCTGGCCCTGGGCTTTTGTTTGTTGGAAAATTTTTAATCACCATCTCAATTTCAGAGCTTGGGATTGGTCTGTTCATATTTTCAATTTTTCCTAGTTCAGTCTTGGAGGTTGTGCATTTCTAAGAATTTGTCCATTTCTTCCAGGTTGTCTATTTTATTGGCATAGAGTTGCTTGTAGTAATCTCTCATGATCCTTTGTATTTATGCAGCATCAGTTATTACTTCTCCTTTTTCATTTCTAATTCTATTCATTTGAGTCCTCTCTCTCTCTTTCTTGATGAGTCTGGATAATGGTTTATCAATTTTATTTAGCTTCTCAAATAATCAGCTTTTAGTTTTAGTGATCTTTGCTATTGTTTCCTTCATTTCTTTTTCCTTTATTCCTTATCTGATCTTTATGATTTCTTTCCTTATGCTAACTTTGTGGGATTTTTGTTCTTCTTTCTCTAATTGCTTTAGGTGTAAGGTAAGGTTGTTTATTTGAGATGTTTCTTGTTTCTTGAGGTAGGATTGCATTGCTATAAACTTCCCTAATTAGAACTTCTTTTGCTGCGTCCCATAGGTTTTAGGTTGTCGTGTTTTCATTTTCAATTGTTTCTACATATTTTTTGATTTCCTCTTTGATTTCTTTGGTGATCTCTTGGTTATTAAGTAGTGTATAGTTTAGCCTCCATGTGTTTGTATCTTTTACAGATTTTTTCCTGTAATTGATACCTAGTCTCATAGTGTTGTGGTCGGAAAAGATACTTGATATGATTTCAATTTTCTTCAATTTACCAAGCCTTGATTTGTGACCCAAGATATGATCTATCCTGGAGAATGTTCCATGATCACTTGAGAAGAATGTGTATTCTATTGTTTTGGGATGGAATGTCCTATAAATATCAATTAAGTCCATCTTGTTTAATGTATCATTTAAAGCTTGTGTTTCCTTATTTATTTTCATTTTGGATGATCTGTCCATTGGTAAATGTGGTGTGTTAAAGTCCCCTACTATGATTGTGTTAGTGTCGATTTCTCCTTTTGTGGCTGTTAGTATTTGTCTTATGTGTTGAGGTGCTCCTATGTTGGTGCATAAATATTTGCAATTGTTATATCTTCTTCTTGGATTGATCCCTTGATCATTATGTAGTATCCTTCTTTGTTTCTTGTAATAGGCTTTGTGTTAAAGTCTATTTTGTCTGATATGAGAATTACTACTTGAGCCTTCTTTTGATTTCCATGTGCATGGAATATCTTTTTCCGTACCCTCACTTTCAGTCTGTATGTGTCCCTAGGTCTGAAGTGGGTCTCTTGTAGACAGCATATATACGGGTCTTGTTTTTTTATCCATTCAGCCAGTCTGTGTCTTTTCATTGGAGCATTTAATCATTTACATTTAAGGTAGTTATTGTTACGTATGTTCTTATTACCATTTTTTAATTGTTTTTCATTTGTTTTTGTAGGTCTTTTCCTTCTCTTGCGTTTCCTGCCTAGAGAAGTTCCTTTAGCATTTGTTGTAAAGCTGGATTGGTGGTGCTGAATTCTCTTAGCTTTTGCTTGTCTGTAAAGCTTTTAATTTCTCCATCAAATCTGAATGAGATCCATGCTGGTTAGAGTAATGTTGGTTGTAGGTTTTTCTCCTTCATCACCTTAAATATGTCCTGCCACTCCCTTATGGCTTGCAGAGTTTCTGCTGAAAGATCAGCTGTTAACCTTATGGGGAATCCCTTATGTATTATTTGTTGTTTTTCCCTTGTCTCTTTTAATATTTGTTCTTTCCATTTAATTTTTGATAGTTTGATTAATATGTGACTTGGCATGTTTCTCCTTAGATTTTCCTGTATTGGACTATCTGTGCTTCCTGGACTTGATTAACTATTTCCTTTCCCATATTAGGGAAGTTTTCAATTATAATCTCTTCAAATATTTTCTCAGTCCCTTTCTTTTTCTCTTCTTCTGGGACCCCTATAATTCGAATGTTGTTGCATTTAATGTTGTCCCAGAAGTCTCTGAGACTGTCCTGAATTTTTTTCATTCTTTTTTCTTTATTCTGCTCTGCAGTAGTTATTTCCACTATTTTATCTTCCACGTCACTTATACGTTTTCTGCCTCAGTTATTTTGCTATTGATCCTTTCTAGGGAATTTTTAATTTCATTTATTCTGTTCTTCATCACTGTTTGTTTGCTCTTTTGTTCTTCTAGGTCCTTTTTAAACTTTTCTTGTATTTTCTACATTCTAGTTCCAACATTTTGGATCATCTTTACTATCATTATTCTGAATTGTTTTTCAGGTAGACTGCCTATTTTCTCTTCATTTGTTAGCTCTGGTGGGTTTTTGTCTTGCTTCTTCATCTGCTGTGTATTTCTCTGTCTTCTCATTTTGCTTAACTTACTGTATTTGAGGTCTCCTTTTCACAGGCTGCAGGTTTGTAGTTTCCATTGTTTTTGGTATGTGTTCCCAGTGGCTAATGTTTGTCCAGTGTGTTGTGTAGTCTTCCTGGTGGAGGGGACTAGTGCCTGTGTTGTGGTGGATGAGGCTTGATCTTGTCTTTCTGGTGGGCAGGTCTGGTGGGCTGTCTGTGGCCTTATTATAATTTTAGGCAGCCTCTGTGCTAATGGATGGGGTTGTGTTCCTGTTTTGCTAGTTGTTTGGCACAGGGTGTCCTGCACTGTAGCTTGCTGTCCATTGAGTGGAGCTGGGTCTTTGTGTTGAGATGGCGATCTCTTGGAGATTTTCGCCGTTTGATATTATGTGGAGCTGGGAGGTGTCTTGTGAACAACCAGTGTCCTGAATTTGGCTCTCCCACCTCAGTGGCACTGTCCTGACGCTTGGCTGGAGAACCAAGAGCCTCTCCTCCACACGGCTCAGAATAAAAGGGAGAGCAAAAGAAAGAAAGAAAGAAAGAAAGAAAGAAAGAAAGAAAGAAAGAAAAAATAAAATAAAGTAAAATAAAATAAAAGTTATTAAAATAAAAATTAAGAAATATTTGTTAAGAAAAAAAATTTTGTATGTAATAAGAAAGAAAAAGGAACAGACAGAACCCTAGGACAAATGGTAAAAACAAACCTATACAGACAAAATCACACACAGAAGCATACACATACAGATTCACAAAAAGAGAGAGAGAAAAAAAAAAATATATATATATATATCTCATTGCTCCAAAAGTCTATCTCCTCAATTTAGGATGATTCATTGTCTATTCAGGTATTCCACTGATGCAGGGTACATCAAGTTGATTATGGAGATTTAATCTGCAGTTCCTGAGGCTGCTGGGAGAAATTTCCCTTTCTCTTCTTTGTTCTCACAGTTCCTGGAATTCAGCTTTACATTGGGACCTCCCTCTGAGTGTAGGTCGCCTGAGGGCTTCTGTTCTTCACTCAGACAGGACGGGGTTAAAGGATCAGCTGAATCAGGGGCTCCGGCTCAGTCAGGCCAGAGGAAGGGGTACGGATGCAGGGTGAGCCTGTGGTGGCAGAGACCAGCGTGATGTTGCACCAGCCTGAGGCACACCATGCGTTCTCCCAGGGAAGTTGTCCCTGGATCATGGGACCCTGGCAATGGCGGACCACAGGCTCCCTGGAGGGGTGGTGTGGATAGTGACCTGTGTTTGCTCACAGGCTTCTCAGTGGCTGCAGCAGCAGCCTTAGCATCTCATGCCCGTCTCTGGGGTCTGTGCTGATAGCCACGGCTCATGCCTGTCTCTGGAGCTCCTTTAAGCAGTGCTCTTTATCCCCTCTCCTGGCACACCAGGAAACAAATAGGCAAGAAAAATTCTCTTGTCTCTTCAGCAGCTCCATATTTTTTCCCGTATTCCTTCTGGCTAGCTGTGGAACACTAGCACCCTTCAGGCTGTGTTCATGCAGCCAACCCCAGTCCTCTCCCTGGGATATGACCTCAGAAGCCTGAGCCTCAGCTCCCAGCCCCCTTCCGCCCTGGCGGGTGAGCAGACAAGCTTCTCGGGCTGGTTAGTGCTGGTTGGCACCCATCCTCCATGCGGGGATCTCTCCACTTTGCCTTCCACACCCCTGTGGCTGTGCTCTCCTCCGCGGCTCCGAAGCTTCCCCCCTCCACCACTCACAGTCTCCGCCCGCGAAGGGGCTTCCTAGTGTTTGGAAACCTTTCCTCCTTCACAGCTCCCTCCCACTGGTGCAGGTCCCGTCCCTATTTTTTTGTCTCTGTTTATTCTTTTTTCTTTTACCTTACCCAGGTGCGTGGGGAGTTTCTTGCCTTTTAGGAGGTCTGAGGTCTTCTGCCATCATTCAGTACGTGTTCTGTAGGAGTTGTTCCACATGTAGAGGTATTTATGATGTATTTCTGGGAAGGAAGATGATCTTTGTGTCTTACTCTTCCGCCATCTTGAAGCTCCTCCAACATTGTTTCTTGAAATGAAATCCACTTGGCTGTAACGTACTATTCTTTATATATACTGCTGGATTCAATTTGGTATGGATTTTGGTTTCTATGTTAATGAAAAATTATGAAGTGTAGCTTCCTTTCTTGTGATGTCCTTTTCATCTTTATATTATTTAAGTATTAGAGCAATGCTGTTCTCATACATTTTCACATTATATTGTTAGGCGCTTACACATTTAGGATTGTTATGTCTTCTTGAAGAATTATATTACTTGTCCTTATCTCTGATTATCTTTCCTGTTCTGAAGTCTGTTTCTTTAGAAATTAAAAAGCTGAAACCCCTGCTTTCTTCTGAATAGTGTTAGCATGGTACATCACTCTCCATCTTTCTTTTAATCTATTTGAGCCCTTATAAAGTGCTTTTGTTATACACAATGTAAAATTGTCTCTTTTTATTTTAATCCATTCTGACAATCTCTATTGTTATTTGGTGTATTTTGACTATTCACATTGAAAATGATTATTGTCATAGCTGAATTAATATTTATGCCCTTTGTAACTGTTTTCTATTCATTGCATTTGTTGTTAATTTCTTTTTCCCACTCTTTTAATTTTTTTGGGGGGGCATCTCTGCTTTTAACTGCACATTTTATGTTTCCATTTTCTCCCCATCTACAGTGTTGAAAATTAGTGGCTATTTATTCTTATGTTCAAAGTATATATGGTAAATTATGTAATTTTACCTTTAAATAGTATGACATAGCTTCACATGTAGTATAGGTTCCTTATAGCAAAATATTCCCAGTCCTCTTTCTTGTGCCTGTGACATTCCTATCATTTGTTTCACTTACTTTTATATTATCACACTATACATAGCTATTAATCTGAAATTAGACAATTTTCTTTCAGATTAGGAATAAGATTAATAAAATATTTTATTTTACTTTAGTTTATTCCTTCACTAACATTCTTTCCTTATGTAGTCCCACATTTTTTATCTACTTCATTGTTCTTTTGCCTGAAGAAAATTTTTTAACATTTCTTGATTGTGTAAGAGAAACATTTTACTTCAGTTTTTGTCTGTGAAAATCTTTTTTACTTCTTAATTTACGAAGGATGATTTTAGTGAATTTAGAATTTTATGTTGGTATTTTCTTTCTCTTTTTTTTTTTCCTCACAGTACTTTAAGGTTTAACTTCACTCTCTTTTTCTTTGTAGAGCTTTTGAAAAGAATAAGTCTACTATAATTTTTGTTTTTGTTCCTGGATAGGTATGCTTATTTTTTTTCCCTCTAAGGTGACTTTCTTTAAGATTTCATGTTTGTGCATTATTTTCTACAGTTTGAATATGATATGTTTTGATGTTTTGTTTTGGGGAATTTATGGTTCTTGGTGTTCTCTGGGCTTCTTGAATCTGTGGTTTGATGTCTGTTAATAAATGTGGGTAGTTCTCAGACATTATTATTAAAATATTTCTTCCTTGTGGTTTTCTCTTTCTTTTGTATCTGACATTCAAATTAGGTGTTTGCTACACCTTTTGATGCTGTCCCCTTGGATATTTTTCTCTTAAATTTAGAAATACAAAAAAACTTTGCATTAGAGTTTGAGGCATTTCTATTGAACTATTTTGTTTTTATTGAACTATTTTTCATGAGCCTGTTGAAGCCATTCTTCATTTATGATATTATTCTTTTGATTTCTAACATTTTCTTTTGACTCTTTCTTAGAGTTTCCATCTCTCAGTTTACTTTATCCATCTGTTATTGCATATTGTCTAATTTTCCCATTATAGCCTTTAATGTATATCATAGTTCATTTAAAATCCCTACCTATAATTACAACACTTCTGTCAAATCTCAGACTGAATCTGATGATTGTTTTCTCTCTTTGCATGCCCTGTAATTTTTTTTTTTTTGAAAGCTTGACATGTTGAATTGAGTAATAGAAACTCAGGTAAATAGGGCTTTAATGTGGAGATTTATGTTAATCTGGGTAAAAATTGTGCTGTGATTATGTTGTAGCTACAAGTACCAGAGTCTTTCAGTTCCTCTCTCTCTTTTTTTTTTTTTTTTTGTATCCTTCTAGAATCTGTGCCTTGAAGCCCCTTTAGTTGTAATCCATATCTGTTATCCTGTAAATCTTTTGATGTTGTAGTAAGATGTGTGTGAGAGAGAGAGCATTCTCTAATATTCCAATTAAATCTCCCCATTTTTGTGGACCAGTCTTAGGGCTGTGACCTTCTCAAATGTTTCCCTTTAGTTATACTTCCCCCTAACCCCCACTACTTCCTTACCTGGCTACAGCATCTGCAGTCTTTTTTTTTTTTTTTTTTTTTTTTGTGGTCCTGATTCCTCTTGACTATGTTTTTTGTTTTGTGTTGTTTTGCTTTTCCTCTTAGGTTTCACAAGAAGACTGGAGGAAACTAGAATGGGAGATATTCCCTTCTTCCAGTTGGGATATGATTTTAGAATTGCATTCTGTCAAAGTCCTTTCCTCTAGATAATAGACCTTTTGGTTTTAAATACTGAAGGTTCTAGTCTTATTTCACAAAGGTTAGATTTCCCCTCTCTTCCCCAGAGCAATGCAGGGATCTTTCTCAGATCCTTAAACGGGGAACCTGCTGGTGCTATTGGAGGAAAAGCCCATGAAAGTGAAAATACCTGCCTAAGACTTTAGTCCTTAGGAGTTATCAATCTCATACTGCTCTATGCTCAGTAGTTACTCCCCCACATATGTAGATCTCTGATGTTGTATCTATCTGGATGTGCCTACATCTCCAGAATTCAGGGTGTCATCTGTCCTGTGAATTCAGTCTTCTGATGGGTGCAAGAAATCATTGCTTTTCAGTTTGTCCAGTTTTTTTTTTTGTTGTTGTTGTTAGTTTTATTTTAAGGACAGCTTCCAAGATTTTTACATTTTGGAGCTGAAAATGGAAATATCCTAGATTTATTTTTAGAAGGAGAAAAACTCCCACTTTTCTTCATGAGTAATACCTCATTCATGTATGTTACTGTGGAATGAAACACTGTGTTCATGAACAATAACTGATTTTTCTACTAATAGACACAGGGCTGCTTACAGGTGATTCCATGTTACTCCCAGATAGAGAGTGGCTGAATCTGGGGCAAAGATTTAACACCTTTTGTATTTCAAATGAAGCACAGAGCCCATTATATTTTTCTTATGGTATCATTAGTGTTCACAGAGTGAAGACATTTTCCCAACTCCAACAAAATCTTCTCATTTGATCTTTCCTTTTATCTCCCCTTTGATGTCTGAATGAACTGTCCTGCTACTCATGAGAGAATTTCATAGGAGGGCTGAGGAATAAGAAATTAACTGCTTTTCAGAAATTGTTCTTCATTGACAACTAATATAAAAAGTATGTTTAAAAAAAAGAATTCATCCCCTTCCCACATCCTACCACACTTATTAAATATTGTTTATTTAGTTAAGCTCAATTCAGGTACAACTGCATTCAAAGACCAGCAATGAATGCACTAATGTGTTTTTAATGGATTGCAGTGACTTTCTCTTACTAATAAAGATATAATAGATAGCAAGTCTGCTAAGATTATAAAATGTTGAGTTAAGGGAAATGAGTAAAATTTAACTATATGAGAGGGTAAAGGGTAAAATAGTCTGTTTATAGATGAGTCAAAATTTGGCAAACATATGTAATATGCTCTCTATATCCTGAAAACCGGTATATTGTTGGTATATATATTTTAAATGCTAGATTATTATACTTTAGACCGTAACGTTTTAGGATACATAAATTGTTTTACACTGATTATTGTTATTTGTATATACACATACTAAACTAGATTAAATACATACACATCCATTATCAACTGTTGAGCATGTAAAGGTATGGATTCTGATCATGCTTAACACGTTGTCACCAATTATGTCTCCAAAGATCAATAATAACAAATATTGCACCTTTTAGTATTTTTAGCATGTGCTCTATTAATTTTTTATACATATAGTTTCATTTTCATCCCATACTAGCCCTGTGAGGGAAGTAATATGATTTTCACTATTTTAAATATGGGATAATTGAAACTTGGATTTTCAACATGTGTTAAAATTTACCAGTCTAATAAGTAATAAAGTATAATCTGATTTAATAATAGACGTGACTGAAATCTGTATCCTCATCTTCTCAGAACTCAGAAGTAAGGCCAAATGTCAGTCATGTCAGTAAAGTAAATGACTTAAATTCACCTACATAAAGAAAAACAGTGCTCTACATCATATGTTGTCAGGGAAATGCAAATGAAAACAATAATGAGAAACCACTACACAAGAATTAGAATGACCAATATCTGGAATACTGACAACACCAAATGCTGTCACAGATATGGAGAAACAAGTTTTCTCATTAATTACCAGTGAGAATGCAAAATGGTACAGACACTTTGGAAGTCTGTTTGGTGGTTTCTTAAAAGCTAAATATATTCTTACTATATGATCCAAGATTCACACCTTTTGGTAAAAACCTGTACAAGAAAATTTATAGCAGCTCTATTCATAGTTAGCAAAACTGGAAAGCAACCAAAATGTCCTTCAAAAAGTGAATGGATATCCATCTAAGTCTTCTGCCCACTTTTTTGACTGTGTTGTTTGCTTTTTGATATGGAGCTGTATGAGCTGCTGTTCATATGCTTTGGAAATTAATCCCTTGTTGGTCCCATCATTTGCAAATATTTTCTCCCACTCTGTAGGTTTTCATTTCATTTTGTTTATGGTTTCTTTTGTTGTGCAAAAGCTTTTAAGTTTGATTAGGTCCCATTTGTTAATTCTTACTTTTATTTCAATTACTCTAGGAGACAGATCCAAAAAGAAATATTGAAGTGATTTATGTCAGGGAGTTCTGCCTATATTTTCCTCTAGGAGTTTTATTCTATCCAGTGTTACAGTTAGGTCTTTAATTCATTTTGAGTTTTCTCTTTTCTTTTTTATTAATGTGATGTTATAGAGTGTTCTAATTTCATTCGTTTACAAGTAGCTGTCCAGTTTTCCCTGCACCACTTATTGAAGAGACTGTCTTTTCTTCATTGTATATTCTTGCCTCATTTGTCATAGATTAATTGACCATAAGTGTGTGCATTTATTTCTGAGCTTTCTATCTTATTCTATTGATCTACCTGTTTGTTTTTGTGCCAGTACCATACTCTCTGGATTATTGTAGCTTTGTAGTACAGTCTGAAGTCAAAGAGTGTGTTTCCTCCAAATCTGTTTTTCTTTCTCCAGATTGTTTCGGCTATTTGGGGTCTTTTGTGTTTGCATACAAATTAAAAAAAAACATTTGTTCTAGCTCTGTTAAAAATGCCATTGGTATTTAAATAGGGGTTTCATTGAATTTGTTGCTTACCTTGTGTAGTATGGTGGTTTTAACAATATTGATTCTTCCAGTCCAAGAGCACATTTTATCTTTCCATTTGTTTGTGTCATCTTCAATTTCTTTTGTCAGTGTCTTATAGTTTTCAAAGTCCAGGTCTTTTACCTCCTTAAGTAGGTTTATTGCTAGGTATTTTATTCTTTCCAGAAATAGGCATAATGAAACAAATTAGAGTATCAGAAATAGAGCCCAGCATACAAGGAAACTTAATGTACCAAAAAGGTAGAATTTCAATTTAGTAAAGAAAAGTAATTTATTTACAGAAGTGACACAATAGGCTGGCCATCTGGAAGAAATGCATGTCATATACAAATATACATTCCAGAAGGATTCCAGTTTTAAATGATACCAAAATAATAAAACTTTTAGAAAAACTTAGGAGAATAATCAACCTTGGGAAGAGAGAGACATTCTTAAATAAGACAGAAAACTCAGACCCAATAAATGTAAAGGCAGACAAATTTGACAAAATACAATTTACTATTTTGTATAGCAAAAATAAGCATAAATAAAATAAAAAGACAAATTATAGTTTGGGGAAATATTTGCAAGACATTAGTTCATTTAACAAATATTTGTTTGAACACCTTTTATGCTATAGGTGCTACTGGATGCCATGCTGAATAAAAAACATTTAGCAAATGGTACAAGCCAGGGTTTGATTTATTATTTTTTTATTTGTCTGAATGATATTCCTGTATTCATGGAGTTTACCTTCTTGTGATAGATGATAGATATGACAGATAACATACAAAGAGTTCTTGCAAATAAGAGAGAGAGAAAAATAGAAAAAGAGAGAGAGAGAGAGAGAGAGAACCCAATGGTAAGAAAATATAAAAAGACAATTCAAAGAATACCAAATAACCATAACACATGAAATTATATCTATCACATTTATGTGGTGGAAACCCTGCATATTTCTTCCCAACTCTGTTTTCAGTGACCTCATGCTGGTGGTTTGAACTTAGCCATGATGAGAATAGTTACATCATGGAAATCAGCAAGTGCTACAGGTCAGAGTTTGATTTATTCTTTTGTTATTTGTCTAAACTTAAGAAAGTGATAGAGAAAAATGCAAAAAATGCAGGTTAAACTTATAAGTTTAAAGTTAAACTCAGAAGTGTAATGGCATGCCTGTGTCCATTACATTATGAATAGCACAGAACATTAAGGAAACATTCTTCCAATGCTTGAAAACTATTATCCAATTCAGTACAAAAGTCACTCACCTCATTGAAAGATGAGTGAGGTTTTGACACATGTAGTGCTAAAACTGAAAGAAATTTCAGTTTAATAAATATAGTTTATATGAGGATAAAAAACAGTTTAATATGGATCAGATTTAATGACAATAAATTTATTGGGGAAAGAGTGAATTTTAATGGAACTCCATTTGTCAAATCATGGTTGAACTGCAATCGTAGTTTGCATACAGATATGAGAGTTCAGCAACAATTAACAAAAGTCCCTGTAATATTCAATTGGCTAAAAAGAACTTATGCTACAGTACTGAATACTCTATTATTATATATAAATTATGTCTTTAATATCAGTAAAATTAATGATAAACTTATGTGCTTATATGTTAAAAAAAGTGCATGAATAAATAAAATGTACATCCAGACAGTGGAATATTATTCAGTGTTAAAAAGAGATGAGCTCAAGTCATGAAGAGACATGTGGGAATAGTAAATGCATATTACTTAGTGAAAGAAGCTAATATGAAAAGAATACATACTGTATGATTCCAATTATATGACATTCTGGAAAAGGCAAAGCTATGGGGATAGCAAAAAGATCAGTGGCCAAGGGCTGGGGGGATGGGGGAATAAGAAGGCAGAGCACAGAGGATTTTTAGGCCAGAGAAAATATGCTGTATGCTACTATAATGAAGGATACATGTAATTACATATTTGTCCAAACCCATAGAACAGTAACGTAAATTATGGATGTTTAGTGGTTATGATGTGTCAAGGTAGGTTTATCAACTTTATTGATATAAAGTATAATATGATAAACATCAATGAGCTCATTAGTCAGTTTAAAATAGAGTGTATTATTATTTATGAAAATTCATATCAATTGAAAGCTTTATGCACCCAAAATGTTTAAAATGTACATTAATATTTAAAAACCTGTTTGGGAATTTTAACTTTGTTAAAAAGAAGTGAAAATAGGTTTTCAATCTCATGGCTTGTATAGATCTCTTTATACAAGGGATATATGCTAAATGTCAAATTGACTCTTCTTGTCAATTTAGGAAATGAATATTTGAAAATTTACTATTGACCATCTGTTTCATTGAAATAATGGCAAGTGTTCCTATTTTGCTTTACCAAATCTTAATAATTTATTAGACAGTTTAATGACATTCATGGAGATAAAAGAATTCTCGTTTTGGCTTGCTAGTTAGAGAACATAGCTGTTTTCACTGGGAAAACCTACCTAATACAATTCTAATATGATTATCTAACTTCAGTCAGCCTGTTCACATGCAGAAAAGTAGATTTAATAATTTTAAATGAAAGTCTAATATATTCCGTTTTTTTTGTGTGTGTGGTATGCGGGCCTCTCACTGTTGTGGCCTCTCCCGTTGCGGAGCACAGGCTCTGGATGGGCAGGCTCAGCGGCCATGGTTCACGGGCCCAGCCACTCTGCCGTATGTGGGATCTTTCCGGACCAGGGCACGAACCCGTGTCCCCTGTATCGGCAGGTGGACTCTCAACCACTGCACCACCAGGGAAGCCCTCCGGTTTTTAATTGGATATAAACTGAAAAAAAAAACATGATTTCTGGATGAATATATCTATAACTTCTCATATCTATATTTACATCTCTCAATATTTCTTAATTTAGTGATTTTCTGAGAATTTTATCACATATTTTACAATGTTTATAAATGTAGACGGTCATGTATGTAGCTCTCTGAAGAATAAGTAGACACATAACAATGAGAATTTCTTTTCAGAGTACATTGAAATTTTACTTAATCACCAATGTTATTTTCAGGCAGTCATTAACATTAAAATTTGCACCATCTTTTTAAAATCCATAATTTAATTGAACCACCTACCTGCTGAAATTATGTATAACAGGATTTTTCAGTCCCATTAATTAGGATTAGAGTAATATTTCCAATAATACAAAGTAATTTTACAATTAATATGCTACAAACATAGTGTCATCACAAAAGACTAACAAAAGGATATGCCATCATATATATATATATATATATATATATATATATACTCCGTAGAAATATTACACATAAACCTCTTTTAAAAAGGTGTCCTTTCTAGATTGGGAAACATACTGGCTCCTTGAAAGAAAATTTTCATGCAGTTCAATTGGTATGTCTTTTATTTGACTCACAATAGCAGCCTTTGTTTAAAAAAAAAAAATCACCCATGAAGACAGGTTAGATTTTGCCCCCTTTCTGAACCTTTTGAACTGGATGTTACAATGACCATAATGACAGCATTAACTACATTACCTAAGAGAGGGAAAATATAAATCATGTACAATATGAATACATTAAAGCTTTATTTCAGGGATTGCTGTAATGTAAAATAAAAGGCAAAGATTACGTGACTCAAATTCACCTCTATTAATTTTCTCTTCTGTAAGCCTTCTAACAGAAAGAATGCTGCAATACTATTACCTGTGTATAAACTGACAAGATCGTAAGGTAAGAAAATACTTTAAGATGAAATAAAACTTTGCCACGACAGTGTCCAGAAAACTGGTCAACACAATATGGTGTGTCTTATCCCTGGAGTAGTTTTTTGTTTGCTTATTTGTTTCTTTGTTAACATTCATCAACCTTAAAATATCTTGGGAATCAGAGGGTGAGTTTTTAATTTATTTAGCATCCTCCACTGTTCTCGGTGCACATTGGTAAATGACACTGGCTGAGAGACTGACAATTACATAAACTTTGATGTACATGAATTTACACAAAACTGTAGTTGCCATGATAGGGAGATTAGAAGCAACATAGCATTGAATGCCCCCATTAGACTTATAAAAATGAATATGCGTTTCGTATGTGTGGAAAGAGAATGATTTGAAGAACTTACAATGCAAGGCCCCCATTTCCTGCACATCCTTGTTTCCCAGAGTCCCTGACACCAGTTCAGGCAGCTGGGGTGCTCCAGCCTTATGCCTTCGGAGTTGAAATGTTACTGCAGAGATGCAGAAAGTTACTGCTTAGGTTCAATGATTTTTTTTTTTCTCTTCATGTTATTGCTATGATCAATTAAATATGGGAGATAAAGAAATGTTTTTCTATTTAATTTTGTATCTATATGAGATGGATGTTCACTAAATTTGTTGTGATAATCATTTCATGAAGTATGTGAGTCAAATCATTATGTTGTACACCTTAAACTTATACAATGCTGTATGACAATTATATCTCAATAAAACTGGAAGAAAAACTTAAAAGAAAAACTGTAGCTGCCAAAGCATGAAGAAAGGGTGGTCACCATTTAGAAAGATGATATATGCACATAGTATTTTAAAGAATATGACATTTTAAAATAATATTCTCTATCACAAAAAATAGATTAATCATCATTTTGTTACACTTGTTTTATTTACCCCATCCCCTCTTATATTTGCTAAAACACTTTAAACCCTCATGTCATCTTAGTCCTAGATACTTAAATATCCATTAATGAAACATATGGGTGTTTTCTTCTTCTCTATAATTATTAATAAAATTAACAGTACATTTTGAATTATCTAATATCCAATCCATATTCAAAAAACTACATTGTTGGGAAAACGTCTTCTTACAATTTTTTTTGTAGAAATCAGGTCCAAAACAATGTCAATATTGCATGTTGTTATTATTTTTCAAATCTTTTTTCATTCCCAGCTGACCTTTTATCTTTTTTCTATCCCATTATCTTGTTAAAGAGACTGGGCTTATGGTAGAAAAGCCTAGCTTCGGGATTAGTCTGCTGATGTCCTTGAAATGTCATTTCACTTGAATTGTTTCTCTATCTCTGTATTTATAGACAATTTAAAATCAGCTCTAAAAGCAAGAATAAATTCATGTTCAAGCTTTTTTTTTTTTTTTTAACAGGAATCCTTAAAGCTGGTGCTTCCTATTGCAGCATCTCAGGAGCCTTAAAAGTCTGGTTATCCCACTGTCAGGGCTACTAAGACTGTTCAGTGAGTCAGGGAGTGACTGTCTGATCCCTACTTTTAAAGCCCCACACTAAATTTTTTTTCCAAGGATTTGCCTTAGAATTGATCTTTACCTAAATAAAATATTTTTTTAACTGAGATGTTTATTTCTCATAAACCAATACTCGAAACAGCTTGCAAAATCTCTGCATTAAGCACTAGTCAAGATTTCCCCTTTCTCGACTATTTGAGATAACATTCTAATTGTTAACACAGATCCTCACCATGCATTTCTTTCATCAAATAATCAGACATGCATCCATCTGATATCTGGCAGGGACAGAGTAATTTCAAATCTTTAAAATATGATAATGTTTATGCTCTTCTCCAAACATAGACTTATTACATTCTTAGATATCCCGTCCAGAATGTTCACATGCCATTTTATTATCTGCAAATTGCAATCTCACACACTGGACCATAGACAAGACTATACTTGCACTAACTATTTTGGCACATTTTTATAACCCTATGGAGAAATCTGTAAGTAATAATAAATATTGACATTTCCTTTGCCTTTGATTCTCTGTATAGCAATAATTTATCAACTAAGCCACCTGATATAAACAGACACTCACCAGTAAGGGCTTTCAAATATCTTGCAACTCAATACATAGTAAAATTGGGAGTATTGATTAACTCATTCTTTAGTTGATTCAATTAATATCACTGAAGTATTTAGTGTACCAGGAACTGGAAATACAATGATGAACAAGGCACGGTCATTTTCCTGTATTCAATGGAAGTGATTGTTTGGCAAGTAAAAAGGCAATTTAATATAAATATGATAAGCACTATAATGGGGCAAGAGTAATCTGTATTATAACACCTAAAAGAAACACTTTACCTGCCTTTAGGAGATCATGAGTAGTTTTCCTAAAAAAGGTATTGTCTAAGCTAACTGTTGACTTAATTAACAAGTTGAAGGTGTTAGGGGTTGTGTTGCAGGAAGAGAGGGTTGCAAATACAAATACATGATAGAAAGTAAGGCATTGTGCTTTATGAAAACAGTTTGTTTAGTCTTGCTGAACGCTGAATAAGAAAATGGGGCACAATGAGAAATGAGACTGAATGGATTGAGTTAGTTATTTTACTTTTATGTGGCAATGTGACACATTAAAACATCAAACATTAGTCTAATTTTTATTTGAGGAAAAAATACACTATTTAGTATGTGAAGAATTAGTACAATTAGGAGCTAGAACTTATCATAGTTGACAACTAGATGTATTAAGTAAGTACTGCCAAAAAGTAGGTCTATAGATTAAATCTTTTCAAACAAAATAAATTTAGCTAATTATTTTTTTTTAAATAATGCTATATAGTGAATTAGGACATTCAATCAACTAGACATATGCTTTGTGTTGATGTCACTTGAAGAGTATATAAAATCACTACATAGATCAAAGTTAAAGTGTGTTGCACTATATTAACTTACTAATAGGAAATAGGATAGACGAAAAACATGTTTGTATACATCATTATAATGTCCAAATACTTCAAACTGTAGGCTTGTATTAAATAAGAAAAGACTGGAACTACATAGCTGAGCTTTCTTATTTTGAAAAGAGAAGAATTAATTTTGCTGAATTTACCTAAAACCTGATGCACTTGGCACTAAGGAATAGGCATTTCCAAGAATAGTTCTAGATGACTCGTTGCTATATTTATTGGAAGAAATTTTATGAGGACATTGTTCAGACATTTATACAATATTTAGCTTCAGTAAAAGCCCAAGGAGAAATGTCTTTCTCATCTTGTTGCCAGGAGTCACTTGGCTTATACTGAGCAATTAAGCTGATTCTAGAAATCCCGTGAATGCTGATATGCCTCCTTTCTTACATTTTTATTGTTAGAAACTTTACAATGTTTTTTTGTTTCAATCCTAAACATGATAGCAGAGTTTTACAAAGTTATTTTTGTCTTTTAACTTCATTCTTGACTTCATTTTCTATTTCTTACTTTTTTTTTTTTTGCCTTTTTCATGCTTTGCCTTTCCTCATGTTTTTAGTTCTTATTTATTTTCATGTGTGTATGTGTGTGTGTGTGTGTGTGTGTGTGTGTGTGTATGGCCTTAATTTTTCCTAGAAGAAGGCAGAGTTTTATAAATAATGCAAAATTGATAAATTTTAAATGCTTAAGAATTGTGATGCAGTCATTTTTCATATAACATGGGTTTTTATAACATTGAAAAAAATTAAGTACTTATTATTTTTGAGGTATTTTTCCAGATATTGGGGAACTGACAGTGAACAACAAAGACACAAAAAATAATAAAAAGGTGACAGCAATTGGAGTTAATAATAGAAGAAATAAAATGAACTTTGTAGGAACAACTATATATATGTGGGTTTTTTTTTAATTTTTGTAATAATAGATGCCAACTTGATAGAAATAGATACATATGTCTCTGTTATGGTACCTAAAGAAATTAAAATGCTGTGAAAGGAAAAGCTGTTACTTTTGTGTAAAAAATCCATTATTAACCAACAAAGGTGTGTTGAAAAGTATTTAGTTTTATAAATAAAAATTATGCTCATATTAAAGGAATTACTAAATGTGAAATAAGATTATTATGAGTATGAAGGTCTCTAGCTCTTGGTCTTTTCTTGGTTTACTTATTTAAACATTTTAAACACAATTTTTGATACAGTGCTACTTATTAGGAATGCAACCGTCATATCACATGGTGAAAGAAAAATCTATGAAATACAGTGCCAACTTGGGGGAATTGCTACTCAGTATAAATATATCTATTGAGAAGGTAAAGGACTAAAATATTCAACTTGCCTTTTTAATTCAATAATTATCAAATCATCACCCCATTATGTTAGGTATACTTGGGTAATTTTTCATGTTAATTTAAAAATAATTTTTGGAATAATTTTAGATTTTTTGTAAAGTTGCAAAGATAGTATGGGGAAATTTCACGTATCTGTCATTCAGTTTCCTTTAATGTTAACATCTTACATAATCATGGTACATTGCCAAAATTAAGAAATTAACATTGGTATATTAACTGAACTACAGACATTATTCAGATTTCCATTAATATTCTTTGTCTGTTCCAGTACCCAATCACATTCCACATAGACTTGAACCCTTTTGAGGAAGTAGAGTGAGCATTTGAGAGAATGGAATTCATATCAGACAAACCTGGAGTTCAAGTTCTGGTCATGGCGTTCATAATCTATACTTTTGGAGAAGTAGATTAAATACACTGAAATATGTCTTCTTCATTTGCAAAACAAATTAATATAGTATGTAGTTGTATCATTGATAAATGTAAACAATTTATACATTGCCTGACACATAAGCTCTCAATAGATGTTCAATCCCTAGTGGGGTTATAAGTTTTCTTTTCCCAAACTATTGATTTTTAGCTCCTAGCTTCCTAAGAGATTCCCAGCTCCCCCAAAAGTTTAAATTCTGGCAGCATGTTCTAAGATGCAGAATGATGTTATTAAGATGTTGGTGGTGTGTGCAGCTTTGGCTGCAGTGGTCTGTGAAAATATTCACAATGGTGACATGGTAAATTGAGCAAAGTTTTTCAACTGTGCTATGGAGGATTTAATTAGTAATGTCTATTTTTATATGGGATGACATTCAGTGGACATGGAAGGGTTACAAGGAAAATAGTCAAAGTCAGCCCACTGCATACTCTTATTTTGTTGTATAAAATTAGCAGTGTATGGTCCTGACCTATAAGAGTGACTTTCTTTGTGATTTGGAATGAAATCAATAATTAAGGAATTTGTTCTCTGTCTCTTTTAAAAAATTTTATTTATATAATTTATTTATTTTTGGCTGCATTGGGTTTTCATTGCTGCGTGTGGGTTTTCTCTAGTTGTGGCAAGTGGAGATTACTATTGGTTGTGGTGTGCGGGCTTCTCATTGTGGTGGCTTCTCTTGTTGCATACCATGGGCTGTAGGCACATGGGCTTAAGTAGTTGTGGCACGTGGGCTCAGTAGTTCTGGTTCGTGGGCTCTAAAGCACATGCTCAGTACTTGTGGCACACAGGTTTGTTGCTCCGCAGCATGCGGGATCTTCCTAGACCAGGGTTGAACTCGTGTTCCCTGTATTGGCAGGTGGATTCTTAACCACTGTGCCACTGGGAAGTTCCAGTTCTCTGTCTCATTGTGTACTATACTACTTAGTTTTTTTTTTTTTTTTTTTTGCAATACGTGGGCCTCTCACTGTTGTGGCCTCTCCCATTGTGGAGCACAGGCTCTGGATGCACAGGCTCAGCAGCCATGGCTCACGGGCCTAGCTGCTCCGTGGCATGTGGGATATTCCCGGACCGGAGCACGAACCCGTGTCCCCTGCATCGGCAGGCAGACTCTCAACCACTGCACCACCAGGGAAGCCCTATTCTACTTAGTTTAATTTTAGAAAAGTTGATTGCAAACACAACAGAAGTGATAGTTTCTAGATTTTTCTAGATTATAGCTCCTTAAATAAATCTGATAAGTAAAGTTTATATTAAGTAGGATTATTATTATTTTTAAATTTCAGTTATTTTATGCTTCACCTGCATAAAAACAAGACAAGAAAGAACCTTAAAGCTTAACCCTTACAGAATAGACAGCCACCTGAAGGCTGGTTGGGGTAGTGAGGCCCGAGGCAGCCATGTGGCTGACAGGGTCTTGGTTCTCCAACTGGGTGTCAGGCCTGTGCCTCTGAGGTGGGAGAGCCAAGTTCAGGACATTGGTCCAACAGAGACATCCCAGCTCCACGTAATATCAAATGGTGAAAATCTCCCAGAGATCTCCATCTCAAAGCAAAGACAAAGCTCCACTCAATAGACAGCAAGCTAGAGTACTGGACACCCTATGCCAAACAACTAGCAAGAAAGGAACACAAACCCACCCATTAGCAGAGAGGATGTCTAAAATCATAATAAGGTCACAGACACCCCAAAACACATCACTGGATGTGGTACTGCCCACCAGAGTGACAATGTCCAGCCTCATCCACCAGAACACAGGCACTAGACCCCTCCACCAGGAAGCCTACACAACACACTGAACCAAACTTAGCCACTGGGAGCAGACATCAAAAACAATGGGAACTACGAAACTAGAGCCTGCAAAAAGGAAACCCCAAACACAGTAAGTGGAGCAAAATGAGAAGACAGAGAAACACACAGCAGATGAAGGAGCAAGGTAAAAACACATCAGACCAAACAAATGAAGAGGAAATAGGCAGCCTACCTGAAAAAGAATTCAGAGTAATGATAGTAAAGATGATGCAAAATCTTGGAAATAGAATATACAAAATGCAAGAAACATTTAACAAGGACTTAGAAGAACCAAAGAGCAAACAAACAATGATGAGCAACACAATAAATTAAATTTAAAATTTTCTAGAAGGAATCAATGGCAAAATGACTGAGGCAGGAGAACAGATAAGTGACCTGGAATATAAAGCAGTGGAAATAACTACTGCAGAGCAGAATAAAGTAAAAAGAATGAAAAGAATTGAGGACAGACTCGAGACCTCTGGGACAACATTAAACACACCAACAAATGAAATATAAGGGTCCCAGAAGAAGAAGAAAAAACGAAACTGACCGAGAAAATATTTGAAGAGATTATAGTTGAAAACTTCCCTAATATGGGAAAGGAAATAGTCAATCAAGTCCAGATAATGCAGACAGCACCATACAGGATAAATCCAAGGAGAAACATGCCAAGGCACATATTAATCAAACTATTAAAAATTAAATAAAAAGAACAAATATTAAAAGCAACAATGAAAAAATAACATACAAGGGAATCCTCATAAGGTTAATAGCTGATCTTTCAGCAGAAACTTTGCAAGCCAAAAGGGAGTGGCAGGACATATTTAAAGTGATGAAAGGGAAAACCCTACAAACAAGATTACTCTACCAAGCAAGGATCTCATTCAGATTTGATGGAGAAATTAAAACCTTTACAGACAAGCAAAAGTTAAGAGAATTCAGCACCACCAAACCAGCTTTAAAACAAATGCTAAAGGAACCTCTCTAAGCAGGAAACACAAGAAAAGGAAAAGACCTAAAATAACAAACCCAAAACAATTAAGAAAATTGTAATAGGACCATATATATTGGTAATTACCTTAAATGTAAATGGATTAAATGCTCCAACGAAAAGACATAGACTGGCTGAATGGATAGAAAAAGAAGACACGTATATATTCTGTCTACAAAAGACCCACTTCAGACTAGGGACATATACAGACTGAAAGTGAGGGGATGGAAAAAGATATTCCATGCAAATGGAAATCACAAGAAAGCTGGAGTAGCAATTCTCATATCAGACAAAATAGACTTTAAAACCAAGACTATTACAAGAGACAAAGAAGGACACTACATAATGATCAAGGGATCAATCCAAGAGGAAGAAATAAAAATTATAAATATTTATGCACCCAACATAGGAACACCTCAATACATAAGGCAAATACTAACAGTCACAGAAGGGGAAATCGACAGTAACACAATCATAGTAGGGGACGTTAACACCCCACTTTCACCAATTGACAGATCATCCAAAATGAAAATAAATAAGGAAACACAAGCTTTAAATGACACATTAAACAAGATGGACTTAATTGAAATTTAAAGGACATTCCATCCAAAACCAACAGAATACACTTTCTTCTCAAGTGCTCATGGAACCTCCTCCAGGATAGATCATATATTGGGTCACAAATCAAGCCTTGGTAGATTTAAGAAAGTTGAAATCTCATCAAGTATCTTTTCTGACCACAACGTTATGAGACTAGATATCAATTACAGGAAAAAAAAAACTGTAAAAAATACAAACACATGGAGGCTACACAATATGCTAGTAAATAATCAAGAGATCACTGAAGAAATCAAAGATGAAATAAAAAAATACCTAAAAACAGATGACAATGAAAACATGACAACCCCAAACCTATATGATGCAGCAAATGCAGTTCTAAGAGTGAAGTTTATAGCAATAAAATCTTACCTTAAGAAACAAGAAAAATCATAAACAACCTAATCTTACACCTAAAGCAATTAGAGAAAGAAGAAGAAGAACAACAAAATAAACCCAAAGTAAGCAGAAGGAAAGAAATCATAAAGATCAGATCAGAAATAAATGAAAAAGAAATGAAGGAAACAGTAGCAAAGATCAATAAAACTAAAAGCTGGTTCTTTGAGAAGATAAACATAATTGATAAACCATTAGCCAGACTTATCAAGCAGAAAAAGGAGAAGACTCAAATCCACAGAATTAGAAATGAAAAAGAAGTAACAACCGACACTGATATAAATGAACTTATATACAAAACAGCAATAGACCCACAGACATAGAAGCAGTAAAAACAGAATATGTAAGATAAATTATACCTAACCTGGTATATATTCATTTATTGTTTTTCAAGTAACTTAATCCTAAACTCTTATTTTTTCAGACCTAACAGTTATCCTTCCCCTCCTTTCCCCTTTGGAAAAGGAGGGGAAGGATAAATTAGGGGTTTGGGACTAACATACACACATTACTATACATAAAATAGATAATCAACAGAACCTACTTATAGCTATAAGGGAAAATAATCTGAAAAAGAATATATATATATATATATATATATATATATATATATAAAACTGATTTAGTTTGCTGTACATCTGAAACTAACACAATCAATTATAAATAAATCAATTATATGTCAACAAGAAAGTTAAATTATAAAAAGAATGGTTGGATACATGAAATATTGTATAACCATCCCTAGGTGTTAAAATTTACTGAGGTAGTGACGTTTGAACACTGAACTGGATATTGGATTACATTAAGAACTTAAAGTTATGTTTCAAGCAAAGAAAAAAACAAACTTGCTCTCTTTGTTTTTGTCAGAATGGGTCAACGGGTTGCACAGCACGAGATCAGAAAAAGAAGAGATCATTCATTTATTCCCATGTCTCATTCATGGCCAGCAACAAGTTGTGCAGTGTCTGCTTGCCTCTATGAATTAGATCTTGTTCCAGTAACTGCTTGCTCACCTTGTCTCCTAATATGTAGAGTGGTAGCAGTTAGATATTACTACTTACCATTGGGCTGCTTCACCATACCTTACTGCTTTCCCTTAACCCTGCCAACACCTCTGAAAATGATCCTTTCCTTAAACCCTTTTCAGTCTCCTCTTCTTGCTTTTTGAACCTTGACCAATATATTCATTGATATCAACAGTGGCCCAGGAAGCAGACCTTGACAATAGAATTTTGAGATTGAAATTTTACGTATATGAAGAGTCGCATGGATTATTTTTAGTTGGGGAAAATGGAGAACTATAAACCATCCACATCATGGAATGAGATGAAGTGCAGGTGGAGGGCAAAGTGATGGGAGACCAAGTAGCTGAGGATATTAGGTGCTATAGCAACACAGTGTTTTCAACGACTGTGGTGAGTCAGTGCAACGTATGTTGGTCCTAAAGAGTACTTAAAGGCAAGAGAAAGTCATGATGATTTCATGGCTGCTTAGATAGTCTGTGGCTATCTATGGTAGCTGTAGGATGGGTATGGCTGATTATGAGATTATAAGTTTTATAAGTTTTTAGCTATAGCCTGAACTCAACAGGGGCCTAAAGTCAAAGAGGATAAAACATCAGAGACTCCCCAATGTTAGTATGTTAATGTGCCTATGAAGTACTAGTACTAGTGATGGTATCCTTCACTAGTCTTGATCCTGAGATTCATTTCTAACAAGATCCCGGGGGTTATCAATGTTGCTGATCTATAAAACACAATGCTGTAGAGGAAATAGTCTAAAAGTTCAAAAAGTGGAAATGTTAAATTGGAACTTTCACATGCAATCTGCTCAGTTTCTCCTTCCCAGGGGCTCTCAGGAGACATCTTTTACCACAGCATTAGAAAAAAAAAAAAAAAAAAGCTTGAATGAAACAACAGCATCCTTGAAAAACTCTTGGATGGCGGCCTCTGTAGGCTGGATACAAGATTGAAGATGCTGCAGTGAAATTGGACTCCCAGATGTCTATGGGGACACAGAGAAGTAGAGACCAGTTGTCTGCACTTGACCATCAGAAACACGTCATAGGGACAAAATAATTTTACTTATTGAGGATACATGGTAAAGGTTATTTGATTATAGGACCTTTAGAAATGAATCAGACAGGCAGCCTAGAAAGGTACTGCTGACATATATTAGTAGGAAACTAGGTCTGGGAGCAGACATCTACCTAGAATCAGGCTTTTAACTCAGTTTCCAAAATAAGTGCAACCTGAAACCCCTTAGTTGACTAGAGGGTCATATCCCTCTAATGATAATCCTGAAACTCTGCTAGATGTATATTATGTGACTCTTTTGCTGAGCTCTCCTCAGAAGGATCAGTGACTATCTGCTAGAGTGACTTCGTACCAGAACTGGGGAAATACTCAGACTTTCTAAGAGATCATAGATAATGGCCTTGTGCTATGGCTAACTCCTGGAGATCTGTGTTAGATTTTAGGTTATATGTAGAATATCAGCCAGTATGTATCTCAGTCTGTATTTTGCCAGTTCCAGAAATTACGTATATATATACATACATACATAAATATATATATATATATATATATAAATTACATACTATGTATTATGTAATATATCCTGAATATATTGTCTGGAATGATTCCCTCATTGATAACCCATGGAGAGAGAGACAACCACCATGGTGGGAGAGGACAATGAAAACCCCTGAGAGAATTGTAAACTTACCCACCAACAAGATGTGCATTCTCATTTAATTTGATTATTAGTAGGTTCAAACATGAGATGAGACTTTAGAATGACTATAAATTATCGTATACCTTAGTCCAGAAATGCTCATTTCCACTGTCATTCCAGATTTTATTTCTTTACTGGAGCAAATCAAAGAACACATTTTTTTTTAACATCTTTATTGCAGTATAATTGCTTTACAATGGTGTGTTAGTTTCTACTTTATAACAAAGTGAATCAGTTATACATATACATATGTTCCCATATTTCTTCCCTCTTGTGTCTTCCTCCCTCCCACCCTCCCTATCATACCCCTCTCGGTGGTCACAAAGCCCTGAGCTGATCTCCCTGTGCTATGCGGCTGCTTCCCACTAGCTATCTATTTTATGTTTCGTAGTGTATATATGTCCATGCCACTCTCTCACTTTGTCACAGCTTATCCTTCCCCCTCCCCATATCCTCAAGTCCGTTCTCTAGTAAGTCTGTGTCTTTATTCCCATCTTGCCCCTAGGTTCTTCATGACCTTTTTTTTTTCTTAGATTCCATATATATGTCTTAGCATGTTATTTGTTTTTCTCTTTCTGACTTACTTCACTCTGTATGACAGACTCTAGGTCCATCCAACTCACTACAAATAACTCAATTTCGTATCTTTTTATGGCTAATATTCCATTGTATATATGTGTCACATCTTCTTTATCCATTCATCTGTTGATGGACACTTAGGTTGCTTCCATGTCCTGGCTATTGTAAATAGAGCTGCAATGAACATTTTGGTATATGACTCTTTTTGAATTATGGTTTTCTCAGGGTATATGCCCAGTAGTGGGATTGCTGGGTCGTATAGTAGTTCTATTTGTAGTTCTTTAGGAACCTCCATACTGTTCTCCATAGTGGCTGTATCAATTTACATTCCTGCCAAAAGTGTAAGAGTGTTCCCTTTTCTCCAAATCCTCTCCAACATTTATTGTTTCTAGATTTTTTGATCAAAGAACCCATTTTATGCTACTACTGCCCTATAAAATGCATTGTTTTCAATTACCATCAGCAAAGATAATCAGAAACACTTTGCTTTCCTGTCTCAGGGACAGCAGTGTATCTTTACTATTATACCCAACATTTTGGTTAAGTTTCTTTTCTTTTATATAAAAAGTCAGGAAGACCTTCATCATTTTTGATTAAAAAAACATCCTGATCACAGGAGTGGAGGCAATAGAAATTATGTTTAATGTTAATTCATTGTCTCACTTCCTTTATCTCCAATAATTTATATACAGGCACAGTGTTTTAGGTTTCAGCTGGGAGTATAATTGAATTATTGTCACCACGTGATGATACAAGAGATGATAAGACCTAGTGTGCTTCCTGTGTTGGAAATACACATTTTCACTGGACAAAAACAAGATGAATATTGAAGAACAATGGGTTGGGCCATGCTGAGTAGTCTCTGTTTACCCATCTAGATCCTCTTTCTGCCCTTCTCTAACTTAAAAAAATAAACAATGATGGATTCATTTTATTAAAAGTTTTTATATGTGTCTGTCCCATGCAGTTTGTTTTTGCTTCTTCCCAGTGTAGGGTATAGCTTCTGCAGACTTTTTTGTGATTGCGTCATCTTGAAGCTTTCCAAAATGAATCATAGTTTAACTACTTACCTTTTCCTCATCTTGGCAATGCCTCAGATATCTCTACCTCAATGAATTACTTAAGAAATCATCTTTGCTCATAGCATATTCTAGTATACATAGATATATAATATATATATATATTTATGTGTGTATATATGTATATATACGTAATTTTTTAGACTAAAGACATACAGAATGTGGATGAGGAAAGTAGGTAATATCCATGACATGTAAGATTACATGTTCAAACATGAAGATCATAGCTAAGTAAGGGAATAATACAAGCAGGTTTTCTATATTCTGGAACCAATAAAAACGTGTGTTAAGGAGGGGGTTTCCCCGCTTCTCTGGACATCAGCTGCAGGTCTTACAATTCAAATCTACTCGGAGATAGCATCAGATTCCACAGGTTAGGAGTTGTGTACTTCAAGACTACATTGCTCCCACCCCATCACCCTCGCTACCCCCTGCACTTCAATCAGTCACAAGCCCAGGGTGTTATCTGTACTTCTGGCTGCCCAGCTATAAATCATATGTTCCCAAGACCCCCTTCCTTGGGGTCTATTAATTTTCTAGAGGAACTCACAGAACTTAGAAAACTTATTTAGTCAGTGGATTACTGATTTATTATAAAGGGATACAACTCAGGAATAGCCGATAAAAAGAGGTGCATAGGGCAAGGTATGTGGGAAGGGGCATGGAGCTTCCATACCCTCTCCTGGAATATAATTCTCCCCACATGCCCATTTGTTCACTAATCTGGAAGCTCTCTGAACCCAGTTGTTTTGGGGTTTTAAGGAGGCTTCATTACATAGACATAATTGATTAAATCATTTGCCATTGATGATTGATTCAACCTTCATCCCCTCTCCCCTCCCTGGGGGTCAGGGGAACGGGACTGAAAGTTCCAACCCTCTAATTACATGGTTAGTTCATCTGTGACCTGCCCCTATCCTTAAGTGACCTAGAGGTATTCCAGAAGTCACTTCATTAATATAAAAAATTATACCTTTATCACTCTCATCACATAAGAAATTCCAAAGGTTTTAGGAGCCCTGGGTCAGAAATGAGGACTAAGTTTAAATATATCTTTCTTGTTGTAAATCACAGTAGGTAAACAAAGCATCTGCCTATGAAGTATAGTAAAGCAAGTACAATTTAATTACTTTTAGTTATTATTCCATACTGAGTATGTGTACTCAAAAAATAAAATTAAAACCCTAATATTAGAAATTCCAGATAAGAAATTCAGTTAAGAAAAACCTGTATATTGGTTTTTCTTAAAGGTATAACTTCAAAAAAATTTGCTGCAGCATCTGAATAAAGGGATTTTTATACCTACAGAGTTTAGAAATAAACCAACATTCTTATATTACCGCAGGGATTGTTTTCTTAATCTTACTGGCAGTAACCATATTGTTCCCAATAATTTGTCTCCTTGTGTTTGCTTTTAGTCTTCACATTGTTTTTAATAGGGTTTGAGTAAGATTAGAGTGTAGCTTCGACATCAAATTGTTTGCGTTCAATTCTTGGCACCATATTACACTGTGTAACTAAAAATGTCACTTAAACCACTTCTCTGGGCTTAAGCTTCCTATCTGATAAATGGGGATAATAACATTGACTAAGCAGGTTTTTGTGAAGAATCAATGAAAGTACATGAAAACCACTTAAGATAGTGTCTGGCACACAAGAGGCACTCCATACATCTACAATTTTTTTGTGATACCTGCTGTTCACGCAAAGATGAAAATGGAATAATTCCTACTCTCCAGAGAGACAGATTTGAGTTCTTGGAGAGCAAGATCCATTGCAACCATGACCCAAAATACTGAATAGAGGAGGGTAAAGTTGGAGAAAAGTCTGAATTACTATTGGGATATTACTCAGAGCTCTACAGGAAAACCTACTGATGGAAAGTAAGACAGATGAAGAGGTCTATGTTGAAAACAATAAAGAGACAGAGAGTATTCCTATTTCCTGTAATTGTTTTAAGAAGGGAAAAGGAATTATGGTTAACAACAAGCTTAGGAAAATCATTTTTTATTTTAAAGATAGGTCATTCAAACAATGTTTTTGCTGGTTGGCCTGATTCATTTGAAACACTTAATAGGAAATGCCTTGATCCACAGTTACAAAGAAACATTATTTTACACATTTAAATCTTTTCCCAACCCTTGAACTTAGTGACTTAGATACATAAATATGTTAGTGATGGACCAAGTTTTTCATAAATAAAGGTTGTTTTTTATTATTTCATAGTTTTGTTAAATATTTTTTGCTCACAAAGGTAATACTGGCTGATTATAAAAATCAAACAGTACATAAAGACATATTTAAAGTATAGTTTAATTTTTCTCCCATTTTCTCCCCCAATATTACTTTATTGCATTAATGGAGATGAATATTTTATTATGAAACTACAATGCCTTTGTAAATGACTATGAAATCATTCTCAAACACAGACACATAGGAAATATTCATACATGTGTATGCATATTCATAGTATTTGCTTTACTTTTCTTTAGTTTCATTGGTTTGTTTTTCAAAATTAGGATTATACAACAGAACTTACTCTTCAAACTTTATTGTATTTCCAGGTCAATGCACACTCAGACTAGAACATGCTATGTTTTTAATTAACTATTTTTTTTCTGTTTTTCTTTGTTTTCTAATAGCAATCAGAGCTTCTAAATAATACAAAATAAAAAACAAATTGATACCATTCTGGTCAAGAGCAAAATTATTTGACATTTAGAATAGACAGTTTCTATCATTCTTCTAGCTTTTAGAAATTTTGAAAATAGCTTGAAGGCCATTTTAAAGTTTTTAGCTCATAGAGGTTCATATACTCAATCTATGAACTACTAGATTTATCTTTTTACCCCCTAAGAAGTATAATGAATAAAAAGCACTCGAAAAGGATACTGTTAACTTTGAGAATTCAGTTAGAATTTCTGTTGAGCAATATAAAAATGTTAAATATAGCTAGAATTAACTAAATGCTTTTGAGTAATTTTAATATATAATTCACTTATTTTATTTATTCCAGTTTATTAGAATATAGCATAAAATTCTAGGATAATACAATCAAAATATCATTTTAATAAAAATATATACAATTTTAAAACTTTTAATTATTTAAACCTTTAAATATACAAATTAAATATAATTTGACTCTATAGCAACATACACATTTAAAATATGAATAACAATATCCAAATATTATCTTTTGGGAACCATGACTTTAAGTCCTGAATTGTCAAGTAAACACAAAGATACAGACTGTAAAATCAGATCCACAAATCTGGGACCATAATTGGAATTTACTAATAATTGTAAGGATATAGAAAGGCATGAGAAACAAGAGACATTAAAAGGTTTTAGACTACCAATGCTGATTAAAATACTATTTTGATAACATTAAGATTCATTTTGTTCCTGATATAACATGAGATCTTTAAGTTTATATGTGAGGACATCAATACACAAAAGTGAACTCTTTCTACCATGAGTTATCTAAATTTTATGCTAGAATAATTACATAGCATACACAATATTGTCCAGGAAGCCATGCTTCTAAAGACATAGATTTGAATTTGTGAGTTTCATGCAAAATTAAACAGACCAGGATCATTCTGCTAGAGTATTCCATAGTTAAGGACACTCCCACTAGTAAAAACCATTGGTGTGTTTGCCAGGAGGTCTGTCATTAGCATGTTTATGACAATGAATTAAGAAGCTTTGACTTAATCACACTTCTTTCTCTGGACATCCTCCACAAGAGAGAATGAATTCCCTAATGTGAATAAGAAAAACAGCTTTCTAAACTCCATAATCACATTGTCTTTGTAAATGAGGTTCTTTAGTAACTTGCTCAGTAATACCTGATGTCAGCATTTAATTCAGCTCTTTAAAACGTTTTGAAGCCTATTAGAAAAGTGACTCAAATTGATATGAGCAAAATCAATGTTTAATTTGTTGACTTCAGTTACAGAGGGTTGATTTGACTTATCTTTAAAACCAAAATAATTTTGGGGCTGGTTCTTGTACCACTGCATGAAGCAGTCATAGGCTCTACTTCAAAAAATTCTGGAAACTGCTCTTAGAGAATAAGGTGATCATTTTCCCCAAGGTTAATGGTTATGTGACAGGAAAGGTAAAATGACAAGCTTTAACACACTCTGTTGCTGCTAGTCAAGTCCTAGTTGATAGTATATCCTCCTCTAATATCCATTCTGGATGCTAAGCATTTTCAGCTAACCAGAACCTCTGCAGGCCTCAGTTACTTACTTATTGGGGAATCCCAGATTGCCATCTTTGGGTTGTGAGTTCTTATCCTCCATGATTTTTCAAACCATGCATGTTCCATTTGTCTACTGATCTACCACCAAGTCTGGGCAACAAAGTTAAAGTGTTATCAAGGTGAATCACCTAGATGTCAAATAAATTTATGTCAACAAATTTGACAATTTAGATGACAGGGACAAATTCCTAGAGAAAACTTAATTACCAAAAGTGAATCAAGAAGAAAAAATCTGAATATATCTACAACAGAAAATTGAATTAGTATTTAGAGATTGTTTTCTCTCCTCCCACTCCACATATACAAAAAGAGACCCAGGACCAGATGCAAGTAAGTGGGGGAAATTCTATCAAATCATTAACTAAGAAATAATATCAGTTCACAAACTCTTTGTAAAATAGAAGCTAGACCACTTCTCACTCTATGAGGCCAGTGCTACTCTGATATTAAGGCTAGACCAAGACATTTCAAGAAAGGGAAATTATAGATGAAAAACTCTCAGGAACATATATACAACAATATTTTAAAACATTTAAGAAAGATCACACTAATAGAAATTATTATACAATGTAACCAAGTAGAGATAATCCTAGTAATTGAAGATTGGTTTAACATATAAAAAGTAATTAATGTTAAAGCACCATATTAATAGAATAAAGCATCTAAACCACTTGTTCATCTTATTATTTAAAGAAAAAGCATTAGAACAAAATTCAAAACTGGTTTTGATAAAAACTCTCAACATACTATGATTAAAAGGAAACTTCTATAAACTAATAAAAACACCTAGAAAAACTTCATAACTAAAATAATGCTTAATAGTGAAAGAGCAAATACTTTTCTCCTAACATTGGGAAGGAATGCAAGGACATTGCCTTCATCACTTCTACTCGTAATTGTACTTGAGGTTCTAGAAATTAAAATAATACAGATTAGAAATAAAATAATACTGATTTATTAGCAAATGACTCAGTCTCATATGGAAAATCCATGGACCGCCCCCCCACACATAATAAATGTTTTAGCAGTACCACAGTATGTAAGATACATATACAAAATCAACATATGCTTTTATATACTAGAAACAAATCTGACAATAAAATTTAGAAGACAATTATTTTAACAACAGCATGAAAAATCAAATCATACTGAGGTATGACTTTAACAAAAATTATAAAATGTTGGTGAGAGAAATTGAAAAGATATGAGTAAATATAACAACATACCATGATGATGGATTAGAAGTTCAATATCAGCAAAAAGATGATTCTCTTTAAACTGGTCTATAGTTTAAATCAATCGATATCAAAATTAAAGTTGGCTTCTTTTTTTAAGCTGTATTATAATTTATATTGAAATGCAGAGAACTTAGAATTACCAAACAACTTGAAGAAGAAGAAAAGATGGGAGCCTGAACAAAGATGGTGGAGTAGAAGGACACGCTCTCACTCTCTCTTGTGAGAACACCAGAATCACAACTAGCTGATGGACAATCATCGATAGGAAGACACTGGAACTCACCAAAAAAGATACCCCACATCCAAAGACAAAGGAGAAGGCACAATGAGATGGTAGGAGGGGCGCAATCACAGCAAAATCTAATCCCATAACAGCTGGGTGGGTGACTCACAGACTGAGAACACTTATACTACAGAAGTCCACCCACTGGAGTGAAGGTTCTGAGTCCCACATCAGGCTTCCCAACCTGGGGGTCTGGCAATGGAAGGAGGAATTCCTAGAGAATCAGACTTTGAAGGCTAGTGGGATTTGATTTCAGGACTTTGACAGGACTGTGGGAAACAGAGACTCCACTCTTGGAGGGCACACTCAAAGTAGTGTGTGCATGAGGACGTAGGGGAAGGAGAAGTGACCCCAGGGGAGACTGAACCAGACCAACCTGCTAGTGTTGGAGGGTCTCCTGCAGAGGCAGGGTGTGGCTGTGTCTCACTGTGGGGACAAGGACACTAGCAGCAGAAGTTCTGGGAAGTACTCCTTGGCATGAGCCCTCCCAGAGTCTGTCATTAACCCCACCAAAGAGCCCAGGAAAGCTCCAGTGTTGGGTTGCCTCAGGCCAAACAACCAACAGGGAGGGATCCCAGCCCCAGCATCAGCAGTCAAGTGGATTAAAGCTTTACAGAGCTCTGCCCACCAGAGCAACAGTCAGCTCTACCCACCACCAGTCCTTCCCATCAGGAAACTTACACAAGCCTCTTAGATAGGCTCATCCACCAGAGGGCAGGCAGCAGAAGCAAAAAGAACTACAATCCTGCAGCCTGTGGAACAAAAACCACATTCGCAGAAAGATAGAAAGTATGAAAAGGCAGAGGGCTATGTACCAGATGAAGGAACAAGATAAAACCCCAGAAAAACAACTAAATGAAGTGGAGATAGGCAACCTTCCATAAAAGAATTCAGAATAATGATAGTGAAGATGATCCAGGACCTCGGAAAAAGAATGGATGCAAAGATCGAGAAGATGCAAGAAATGTTTAACAAAGACCTAGAAGAATTAAAGAACAAACAAACAGAGATGAACAATACAATAACTGAAATTAAAATTACACTAGAAGGAATCAATAGCAGAATAACTGAGGCAGAAGAACGAATAAGTGACTGGAAGACAGAATGGTGGAATTCACTGCTGTGGAACAGAATAAAGAAAAAAGGATGAAAAGAAATGAAGACAGCCTAAGAGACCTCTGAGACAACATTAAATGCAGCAACATTCACATTACAGGGGTCCCAGAAGGAGAAGAGAGAGAGAAAGGGCCAGATAAAATATTTGAAGAGATTATAGCAGAAAACTTCCCTAACATGGGAAAGGAAATAGCCACCCAAGTCCAGGAAGTGCAGAGAGTCCCAGGCAGGATAAACCCAAGGAGAAACATGCCGAAACACATAGTAATCAAGTTGAAAAAAATTAAGACAAAGAAAAATTATTGAAAGCAACAAGAGAAAAAAGACAAATAAAATACAAGGGAACTCCCATAAGGTTAACAGCTGATTTCAAAGCAGAAACTCTACAAGCCAGAAGGAAGTGGCATGATATACTTAAAGTGATGAAAGGGAAGAACCTACAACCAAGATTACTCTACCGGCAAGGATCTCATTCAGATTAGATGGAGAAATCAAATGATTTACAGACAAGCAAAAGCTAAGAGAATTCCGCACCAGCATACCATCTCTACAACAAATGTGAAAGGAAATTCTCTAAGTGGGAAACACAAGAGAAGAAAAGGGCCTACAAAAACAAACCCAAAGCAATTAAGAAAATGGTCATAGGAACATACATATTGATAATTACCTTAAATATAAATGGATTAAACGCTCCAACCAAAAGACATGGGCTTACTGAATGGATACAAAAACAAGACCCATATATATGCTGTCTACAAGAGACCCACTTCAGACCTAGGGACACATACAGACTGAAAGTGAGGGGATGGAGAAATATATTCCATGAAAATGGAAATCAGAAGAAAGCTGGTGGCTTCCCTGGTGGTGCAGTGGTTGAGAGTCAACTTACCAATGCAGGGGACACAGGTTTGTGCCCCAGTCTGGGAAGATCCCACATGCCATGGAGCAGCTAGGCCCATGAGCCATAGCGACTGAGCCTGCACATCCGGAGACTGTGCTCTGCAATGGGAGAGGCCACAACAGTGAGAGGCCCGCGTACCACAAAAACAAACAAACAAACAAACAAAAAAAGAAAGCTGGAGTAGCAATACTCATATCAGATAAAATGGACTTTAAAATAAAGAATGTTACAAGAGACAAAGAAGGACACTACATAAAGATCAGGGGATTAACCCAAGAAGAAGATATAACAATTATAAATATATATGCAGCCAACATAGGAACACCTCAATACATAAGGCAATTGCTAACAGCTGTAAAAGAGGAAATCGACAGTCACACAATAATAGTGGGGGACTTTAACACCTCACTTAAACCAATGGACAGATCATCCAAAATGAAAATAAACAAGGAAACAGAAGCTTTAAATGACACAATAGACAAGATAGATTTAACTGATATTTATAGGACATTCCATGCAAAAACAGCAGATTACCCTTTCTTCTCAAGTGTGCATGGAACATTCTCCAGGATAGATCACATCTTTGGTCACAATCAAGCCTCAGCAAATTTAAGAAAATTGAAATCATATCAAGCATCTTTTCTGACCAAAACATTATGAGATTGGAAATCAATTATAGGGGAGAAAACATAAAAAACAAAAACACATGGAGGCTAAACACTATGTTACTAAATAACCAAGAGATCACTGAATAAAACAAAGAGGAAACCAAAAAAACCTAGAGACAAATGACAATGAAAACACAATCCAAAACCTATGGGATGCAGCAAAAGCCATTCTAAGAGGGAAGTTTATAGCTATACAAGCCTACCTCAAGAAAAAAGAAAAATCTCAAATAAGCAATCTAACCTTACACCTAAAGGAACTAGAGAAAGAAGAACAAACAAAACCCATAGTTAGCAGAAGGAAAGAAATCATAAAGATCAGAGCAGAAAAAAATGAAATAGAAACAAAGAAAACAATAACAAAGATCAATAAAAGTAAAAGTTCTTTGAGAAGATAAACAAAATTGATAAACCATTAGCAAGACTCATCAAGAAAAAGAGGGAGAGGATTCAAATCAATAAAATTAGAAACGATAAAGGAGAAGTTACAACAAACACGGCAGAAATACAAAGCATCCTAAGACACTACTACCAGCAACTATATGGCAATAAAATAGACAACCGGGAAGAAATGGACAAATTCTTAGAAAGATATAACCTTCTAAGACTGAACCAGGAAGAAATAGAAAATATGAACAGACGAATCACAAGTAATGAAATTAAAACTGTGATTAAAAATCTCCCAAAAAACAAAAGTCCAGGACCAGATGGCTTCACAGGAGAATTCTATCAAACATTTAGAGAAGAGCTAACACCCGTCCTTCTCAAACTCTTCCAAATAATTGGAAGGAAGGCACACTCCCAAACTCATTCTATGAGACCACCATCACTCTGATACCAAAACCAGACAAAGATACTACAAAAAAAGAAAATTACAGATTGATATCACTGAAGAATATAGATCCAAAAATCCTCAACAAAATACTAGAAAACAGATTCCAGCAACACATTAAAATGATCATACACCATGATCAAGTGGGATTTATCCCAGGGATGCAGGATTCTTCAATATACACAAATCAATGTGATACACAATATCAACAAACTGAAGAATAAAAGCCATATGATCACGTCAATAGATGCACAAAAAGCTTTTGACAAAATTCAACACCCACTTATGATAAAAAGACTCTCCAGAAAGTGGGCATAGAGGGAACCTACCTCAACATAATAAAGGCCATATACGACAAACTCACAGAAAACATCATTCTCAATGGTGAAAAACTGAAAGCATTTCCTCTAAGATCAGGAACAAGACAAGGATGTCCACTCTCACCACTATTATTCAACATAGTTTTGGAAGTCCTAGCTGCAGCAATCCAAGAAGAAAAAGAAATCAAAGGAATACAAATTGGAAAAAAAGAAGTAAAACTGTCACTGTTTGCAGATTACATGATATTATACATAGAGAATCCTAAAGATGCCACCAGAAAACTACTAGAGCTAATCAGTGAATTTGGTAAAGGTGCCGGATACAAAATTAATGCACAGAAATCTCTTGCATTCCTATACACTAATGATGAAAAATTTGAAAGTGAAATTAAGGAAACAGTCCCATTTACCATTGCAACGAAAAGAATAAAATACCTAGGAATAAACTTACCTAGGGAGACAAAAGACCTGTGTGCAGAATACTATAAGACACTGATGAAAGAAATTAAAAATGATACCAACAGATGGAGAGATATACCATGTTCTTGGATTGGAAGAATCAATATTGTGAAAATGACTATACTACTCAAAGAAATCTACAGATTTAATGCAACCCCTATCAAATTACCAATGGCATTTTTTACGGAACTAGAACAAAAAATCTTAAAATTTGTATGGAGACACAAACGACCCCGAATAGCCAAAGCAATCTTGAGAGAAAAAAACGGAGCTGGAGGAATCAGACTGCCTTACTTCAGACTATACTACATAGCTACAGTAATCAAGACAATACGGTACTGGCACAAAAACAGAAACATAGATTAATGGAACAAGATAGAAAGCCCAGAGGTAAACCCATGCACCTATGGTCAAGTAATCTATGACAAAGGAGGCAAGATATACAATGGAGAAAAGACAGTCTCTTCAACAAGCGGTGCTGGGCAAACTAGACAGCTACGTGTAAAAGAATGAAATTAGAACAATGGTGAACTAAATGTTCACCTAAATGTAAAACCAGACACTATCAAACTCTTAGAGCAAAACATAGGAAGAACACTCTTGGACATAAATCACAGCAAGATCTTTTTTGATCCACCTCCTAGAGTAATGGAAATCAAAACAAAAATAAAAAAATGGGACCTAATGAAATGTAAAAGCTTTTGCACAGCAAAGGAGACCATAAACAAGATGAGAAGACAACCCTTAGAATGAGAGAAAATATTTGCAAATGAATCAATGGACAAAAGATTAATCTCTAAAATATATAAACAGCTCATGCAGCTCAATATTAAAAAAAACAAACAACCCAATCCAAAAATGGGCAGAAGACCTAAAAAGACATTTCTCCAAAGAAGACATACAGATGGCCAAAAAGCACATGAAAAGCTGCTCAACATCACTAACTATTAGAGAAATGCAAATCAAAACTACAATGAGGTATCACCCTACGCCAGTTAGAATGGGCTTCATCAGAAAATCTACAAACAACAAATGCTGGAGAGGGTGTGGAGAAAAGGAAACCCTCTTGCACTGTTGATGGGAATGTAAACTGATACAGCCTCTATGGAGAACAGTATGGAGGGTCCTTAAAAAACTAAAAATAAATTACCATATGATCCAGCAATCCCACTACTGAGCATATACCCAGAGAAAATTACAATTCAAAAAGACACATGCACCACAATGTTCATTGTAGCACTATTTACAATAGCCAGGTCATGGAAGCAACCTAAATGCCCATCAACAGATGAATGGATAAAGAAGTTGTGGTACATATATGCAATGGAATATTATTCAGCCATAAACAGGAACAAAATTCAGTCATTTGTTGAGACATGGATGGATCTAGAGACTGTCATACAGTGTGAAGTATGTCAGAAAGAGAAAAACAAGTATCATATATTAATGCATATATATGGAACCTAGAAAAACGGTACAGATGCACCAGTTTGCAGGGCAGAAATTGAGACACAGATGTAGAGAACAAACGTATGGACACCAAGGGGGGAAAACTGCGGGGGGTGGTGGTGGTGGTGGTGGTGGTGTGATGAATTGGGAGATTGGGATTGACAGGTATACACTGATGTTTATAAAATTGATGACTAATAAGAACTTGTATAAAAAATAAATAAAATAAAATTCAATAATTATAAAAAAAAGCAACGGTACAGGTTGGGGGTTGCCAGAGGCTTGGGAGCCATTGTTTCATGGGTACAGAGTTTCCATTTAGGGTGATGAAAATGTTTTGGAAATAGATAGAGGTGGTGGTTTCACAGCATTGCGAATGGACTAAATGTCACTGAATAGTTCACTTCTAAATGGTTAGCTGTATGTTATGTGAATTTCACCCCAACATAAGTAAACAATATACAATGTTTCAGGAAAAACAAAACAAAACAATGGCCTACTTTAAAAAAGTGAAAACCCCAGCCAAGTATGGCTTATGTCAGAAAAAAACCTATTTGTGTTAGCACTTGTCATGGTTGAATTGTGTTTTCCTGAAAGATGTTTAAGTCTCAGTCCCCAGTACCTGTGAATGTGACCTTATTTGGAAGTAAGGTCTTCGTGGATGATCAAGTTGAGGCCATTAGGTGGCCCTAATGGTATCTGGTGTGCTTATAAAACAGGGAAATGTGGACCCAGAGAGAGACGTACACAAAGGGAAGACAATGTGAAGACACGGGAAAAACACATCTACAAGCCTAGGACACCTGAGGTCACAAGAAGCTAGGAGAGAGGCCTGGAGCACTGTTCCCCACAGCGTTCAGATGGAGCCAACCCTGCTGACACTGTGAACTTGGACTCTGGCCTCCGGACTGTGAGACAACACATTTGTGTTGTTGAGCTGAGGTGATTTGTTAGGGTGGCCCCAGGACACTGACACAGCACTGGTGCCTCTTTTATTTTTTTTAATTAAAAAAAAAGAAAAGAAAAGATGGTATGATTTACAGATCTTATTTTAAAATTCATTATAAAGATACAGTAATGAGGTATGTTATTGGCCAAGAATAGAGATATTAAAATTAGGAATCTAAAAACAAGTCTTTGAAACAAGGGTACAGAACTAATTCAATTGGAAATTATTCTCCTCAACAAATATGTTGGAACATTTGGATATACACATGAAAAAAAAGGACATGTGATCCTTATCTCAAATCATATCCCAAATTTATTCCAAATAGATGGTAATATGGTAATATTAAGTATAAGAACTAAAACCATAAATCTTCTACAATAAACATAGGACAATATCTTGGAACCAGTGATTTGGCAAAACAGTGTCACCAGACATGATCCAAAACTTTTTTTTTGAAAATTTGAGAATATTTATTAGAATATTGATAATAGATGAATATCACCCACCATTTTCCACTTTATTTGAAAGAGTTATTCTTTTTTGTTTTTGAAATTTATTTTATTTATTTTTTTATACAGCAGTTTCTTATTAGTCATACATTTTATACATATTAGTGTATACATGTCAATCCCAATCTCCCAATTCATCCCAACAGCACACCCACCCCCGTCACTTTCTCCCCTTAGTGTCCATACATTTGTTCTCTACATCTGTATCTCTAGTTCAAAACATTTAAAAATATAATTTGTGTGAGTTTATCAATATTAAAATTTGTTGTGCTTCAAAAACATCAATAAGATAATAAAAAGACAAGGCAATGACTGGGAGAAAATATTTGCAATCATTTATCTGATAAAGGAACTATATCCAGAATGTAGAACACTTATAAATTAATAAGTAGAAGACAAAAAACAATTAAAATAGACAAAAGAATAAAATAAACATTTTGCTAAAAATGATCTGAGTCATTAATAGCACATGAAAAGATGCTTGATTACCTTATTTCTTAAGGAAATGCAAATTAAAATCACAATGAGATACTAGTACACATTCACTATATTGGAGTGATATGTGTGTGTGTATGTATGTATATATGTATGTGTGTGTATATATATATATTTTTTACATATACACACAAATAAGCATTTCATCTGTTTGTGAAGGTGTGGGAAAATTAAAACCATCATACATTGTAGTTTTAATGTAAAATGATAGTCAGTTTTGAGAAAAGTTTGGAAATTTCTTAAACATTAACATATGTTTATCATTTGACCCAGAAATTCCAGTGGTAAGACCTACCCATGAAAAATTATACATATGTCCACACAATGCCTTGTACAAGAGTGTTCATAGCAGCATCATTCATGATAGCTAAATAGTTGAAGGAAATCAAATGTCCATTAACTGTTGAATGGAAAAACAAACTGTGGTATATGTAAACAATATAATATTATTTAGCAATACAAACTAGCAAAACACTGATACTTCGTCCAAAATGAAAGAACTTCAAAACTATTATGCTATGTAAAAAGTATCAGATGCGAAAATCAATTTATTGTATGATTCCATTTATATAAATTGCCTAGCAAAAACAAATTTATAGAATTAAAAAGTAGATCATTTGTTGCCTAGGGCTGAGGTGGTTCAAGATATTTGAAAATAGACAAAGAGGTACGATCATGAGACAACCTTTAGGGCTGATAAAAATCTTCTAAAACTAGATTGTGCTGAAGGTCATACAGACCTATACGTTTACTGAAAAATATTGAAGTCTACAGTTATAGGGGGTGAAATATCTCTCAATAAAGCTGTTAAAAATTTGGATAAGCATATTATAAATATTTAACATCTGTTTTGTCACATAGCAAATATGTGTAAATCATCTATCTTTATAAATATATATTTATATATTTAAATTCTCAGATAATAAAAAGTAAGACTTGTTAGAAAAGTAGAGAAAGGATATAGCAAGGAAACTAGACTAGCCTCAAAGTGGATTTCTATCCAAAATATCAAGAACTATTGAAAAATATAAAGCTATATATATAATATTCCAACATGTCATCACTGTTTTCCTTGATACTAAATTTTTCTTAGCTATTGAATTAGTTTACTGTTGATTGTAAATATAAAAACATGACTTGTGTAAAACAGGAATGCAATATAGTGGTGCAAGTATATTCCACTAAATCATGGAATTCAAGAACAGGAGCTCAAGGACTGGAGCACTGTGGAAGAACCAAAGGATTCTCCTCCTGCCCCATTTTTTTCTTTTTTTTTTCTTTTAATTTTTAACTCCACTTCACCATCAATGACTATTTTATTCTACTTCCTCACTATACAATGGCTTCATTGTTTACACACATGGCAAAAATTGTCTTCCAGTAGCACCTGAGTTAATATGTGATGAGCCACCTAGATAACTCCTGAACTGACACCGCCTCTGTCAAAGTCCATACTCTCTGAGAAACTATGTAATGATCCACTTTTGGGTTAAACAACCAAACTAAAATGATAATCTGTGGCTCAGTGGAGTAGGGAGTGAAGTTTCCCATGTTTGAACAAGCCTGCTCTCAGTGAAACCACAGAGATAGAGATGGAAGTTCTGATCACAAAATAGAGGTACTAGACAGATTATCTGTTAAATATAATTAACATTGTGATACTTCTAGACATTTTTCTAAAAGATAGAATTTAATTTAATTTGATCATCTGTATATATAGAATACAGAGAACATTGAGGAGGATACTAAGAATATTCTAAAAATTAATATAAAATACTGTTGAAATTCCCACAAAAGAGCACGATTATCTCAAGAAGAAAAATTTCTGCTCACTTCCTTCTTCTACTTGTCTTTTACTTTAATTATCAAAGAAATTATAAAAATATTTACACAAGAGCAGTAATTTTCTACTAAAATGAGAATTGGTCCTACTAATGCACATTATTGGCATTATAATTGGCTTAAATAATTTTGTACAATAGGTTTCTGTGAGGGGTCACTTGTATAACTTCATATTTAATAAGAATTTGGAAATGAAATGAAGCTTCACAATTAGGTTTTAAAGACAAAGATATGTGGGGGGACAAAATCAGAAAAGTCAGGAAAAAGTACAAATATCTGTAATATAAATAAATCCACAATACATCAGATTTTTGTCAGAAGGTTCCAAGTAAAATATTTATTAAAGCCTTTTTTTTTTTTTTTGGAGTTAAGTAATGTTACAGTCTCTGACACATCTAGGATAGTAATAAAAAAGCTTTTGGTGATTCTCTTCAGAACTCTGGCAGCACCCTTAATAGAACTGTGAGCTCAGCAACTTTGAGTGGTTTAGTCTTTGCAATTTATACAAATGCTTAAGTCTCCATTTCAAAGGCAAGGGCTTCCTTGGGAAACTCAAAGATGCCAAGCCAAGCCATTTGGAATGGATAGATTACACTTTCATTCTGAAGAAGTCCAGAAACTCCCCTTCAACGTGATTTCCATTTCCCAACCTTGACCCTTCCCTGGACGTAAGATATTTGTTAAAGGCATCCCCACTAATTAGCAGCCTTAAGTCAGCCATCAGAGTAAGGTATGGGGGAGAAATAACAGTGCAGCTGTGAATGCTTTTTTCCAACAATAGTGGAGCTTCTAATTGGGGAGTGGGGACTGCTTCAAAGATATCTATAGGAGACCTTGCTAGAAAATTGGATATACAACATGTTCATAAGATTTGTCTTAGGATTCATGTAGTCAAGATTTCTCAAAATTTTGAAAACCAAAAGCTTTTAAAATTCATAAGTTCCAAAATTCAGGAATGATGTCCTGTCACTTTTACTATATTTTATTTGTTAGAAGCAATTCACTAAGTTCTATCTACACAGGAGCAAATGGAATTATAAAAAAGAAGTGAATACAAAGGGGTCTGGATTTCTTCAAATGTGCCAATAAAGGTACTGCCTCGAGAGTTCTTCCATTAATATCTTCTCTGCGAGTAAGTTCAAATGGCTCACTTCCTTAAGATTTTGCTCAAATGTCACTTTAGCAGAGAAATTTTCACTGACTGCTCAATAGAAAGTAAATGTGAAAAGAAAGACTACAATCACTCTCTAAGTCACTTATACTGCTTAATTTTCTCGTTGAACCCAACACCAAAAATGCATTCTGATTATATACTTCCTGGGAGTAATAACAACCTTCTAATCTTTAGATATCATCCTGACTTCTTTCTTCCTCTAGTCTCACTTTCTTCATTTTTCTCTTATATACTTTGCAACATTTCATTAATAATACTCTGCATTAAATCCTTTATCTACCTAAAATATCTAGAATGGTTTCTGTTTTCCTGTCTAGACACACTGACTAATAAAATCCTTGGTCTCAGGAATAGTTCCATTTACTAGACTGCCAATGATGGGGATTGCTGTTTTTGACCAGATATAGTTTGAATGTATTGATAACCACATTGCCATTAGAAAGTGAGATAATGGTAGCTCATGGCACATAGTGGTAAAGAATTGAATGGATTATAAATTTTGTTTGCCTGAAATGAAGTGCTTATCGAAAGCAAGGTTTGTGGACACCAAATGGGTGCAGCAATTTCCACTGTTTGGGGAGTGAGGACTATGAAGACCTTGTCACTGTGCTGGTTCCTATGATAGCACCTGGAAGCTTTGAAAGAATTGATTAGCTAAGGACTCCCAACTCTCTGCACAAGATGTGGTCAGGAAACTGGACATTTTGCACAATGACCCTTAAAAATGAGGATGATATAGATAAGACCTCAAATGTTTACCGTCTATTAGAATGTAAGAATGTATTTAATAACAGTAACACTTTGAAATATCTATTACATTATTCAACATTCCATTCATTACATTAAAAGAAAATTAACTCCTACATTGCAAGCATAGTGTAAGCCCTCTCAAATACAAGCAGACAAATAAACAAAGCAAAATCATTCTTCTCAAATTATTCACTGTCCCGGGTGAAAACAGTTACGAAAACAAAAATTCCAATGTAAAATGTTCCAATAATTTTCAAACTGGGTTATATGTAAGATATGAAACTTGTCTAAGGTTTTATAAGGAACATGTATAAGTGGAAAATATTAAGGGAATTGATTTTTAAATCCTTAAGTTCCACAATACTTAATCTTTTCTAGAATTGATCTTCCTGATAACACACTTGAAATAGAGACGTAGTGATATAACTTCCTGCTCACTTTCCCTTTCAAAATTCCTCAAACTTTTAACAGTGATACCCTTTTCTTCATAACAACCTAACTTGGTGCATAGCCCCAAAGCATAAAAACCTCATGGGCACTATACAAAAGAACAATTAGAATTAACTTCATCTAATGTGAAAATAAAGGGAATGATGAAACCAAGAACTGAGAAAAAGGCTCTGTAGTATTGCTTTCAACAAAATTAAATAAAACATGCGTCAGCTGATAGATCACTAAGATAATTTTTGAAGATAGGGCATTGTGATTATTGGCATGTTACTCAAAAGATGTTTAAAAATTAGTTAAATTTCGATTACAAAAATACAGTCTCATTTGTTTATTTATATAAACAAAGTGTATGAACAATTACATTTATAAAAACAATAACAGAAAATGAGTGTAGTCCCCAACTTCATTCTAGAAATAAGTAATTTTGATCATGGGCATGCAAATTAACAGATAAAATAAATTGCCATTTTTCTCATTTTTTCTTTTTATGATTGTTTATTATTTACCAATTTTTAAAATCCATTTATGTTGTTTTGATCAAGTAAGAACTAATGATAGTGTGATAATTAAAATGTAAATATGCAATCCTTAGAGCATACGTTCAATGAAATTTTAAAGAATTATGCAACTTTGTGTTGCATTTTTTTATCATAAAATGTTACATGAGAAAAAATTACATAGAAAATTGGCATATATATATTCAAGAATCAAAAGGAACAATGATTTTTTTTTTGATTGTTAAAGACGTTGTTCACAGGACTTCCTTGGTGGTCCAGTGGTTAAGACTCTGCAATCCCAATACAGGGAGCCCAGGTTCAATCCCTGATCAGAGAATTAGATTCCACATGCTGCAACAAGAGCCTGCATGCCACAACTTAAAAAAGCTCCTGCATGCTTCAGTTAAATACCCCATGTGCCACAACTAAAGATCCCACATGCTGCAACTAAGACCCAGTGCAGCCAAATAAATAAATATTAAGAAAATAATTTGTTCACAAAAGTATTAACTGAACTGTGGGTATTAAATCTCTTTATCATTTCTATTCTATTGAATGTCTTAAAAGGTTTTTAAATTAATATTTTCCTTATACTTTAAGTTACATCCTTTGAAACTTTTAAGCACATAATAACTATTTTACTTAACGTAAAAATAGTAAACAGATATATGTTATAAAAAATATTTGAGATGTGTGTTATCAAGGATGATTGAAGAAAATTGATGTTTACTGTGTGCAATCTATTTGATGGGAATGTAGAAAAGAAGCTTGGTGATGCTTAATTTGAAGTCTGTCAAAAGTAGGAGGAAGCACTAGAATGACATATAAACTGGAGGTGGAAGGAAGGAAACTATTTCTAAGAACCTTAGCATGTGGTAGTGTGTGAACAGTTAGAACTTGAAATCCATGTGACAACAATTTTTCTTTTCCTTTTTTTAAAGCATGTATACGGAGACCCAAGTTTTATATGCAGACCCAAGAATGCCTACATTTAAAATCATTCTCTAAATAAAATCATTCTGATTAAAACAATATTTAAAAAATAAACTTACTGACTTCAGTTGAAAGTAAACTCTATTATAATCTACTAACTGTAAAACTTAAACTCATCTTTCTGTTGATCACGGGACAAACCACACATTATCATTTATATCATTTACTAAAAACATCCCAATATGAATGTATTTTAATTTTACAGAAACACCTCCCTGTATTGTAAGTGAATATCATATATTGTATGCAGTACCATAGTTGAAAGTGGTCATTATCACTGTTAGTATCTTCATGATGAAACAATTATAAAAATAAAACTCTGTGTATTCAAAAGGCAACAAAGAAACTATTTGAAGGAAATAGTAATGTGATGTTAAATTAGGGATAGGTCATGATCAAGAACAGGTAATGATCAAGAAAAATCATTATTTTGCAATTTTATTTGGAATAAAAGAGACCTTGCCCATGTGCTGGTTTTAAAAATATACGTGTCTATATTCTTTCAATTCATCAGACAAATAATTCTACATTCTAAGTAGTTTAGCATAAATTCTAGATATGCTGTTTATTAATTGGACATCATCTATTTAAAGTTTTAAATGCTCACTGATAAATATAAGATTTGATTAAAACATCCATGTAGACAAAATATGGATCAACTATCCCACAAATTTCAGGTTTGGTTAGAAATGGGAAGATTAACCTCATCAGGAAAGTGAGGTGCATGAAATAAGAAAGCCAAGAGAGCAAAATGGCAGATTGAAGTTGATAAACCACTTCTACAAAAGCAGCAAGTAGTCAAGGGATAGTTAAGTTAACCAAAATCAGATAAACTCAACCAAACTAAAACTGGGCATGATCAAGGACCATCAGCATGGGCCAATGTGGGAGTTTCGGTTTTTGTTTGTTCGTTTTTACCAGATCCTAACAGTTTTCTCACTGGGAGCAAACAAAATGAAGAAGAGTGAAAACATTTCTGGTTAGTATATCATCATTGTGCAAGAGCTGGATCTGAAGAATGAAATAAGTGGGGAGATGAGGGGAAGGACTAACAGGCAGAAGTACAATAAAGACTGGAATGTGGAGGGCAGCTCAAGATGAGTAAATGCACAAAACAAATTCCAAGCAATGGCGCAAGCATGCATGTGCGCACATGGGGATACAATTAGTGTAGGGTAGTGCAGCAATTTACATTTTAACCTACATTGTATAGACTCAATTCTAGAAATTCATTGCAGGCTTTTTATAGGAGATCAAGCAAAGAGACAGTGTATCTTCACATCCCTAAGAATAGTTCCTCATCTCCTTCGCCCGTTACCCCACATACAAAAGTCTCTATTTCATTGAAGCATCTGACAGATACACGTCTGCTTTTGAGTTTTCCAAATACATATTCACTAATTTCAAAGTGAGGCTAACTTTTCAAAATTGGTTCCAGAAGATAATAGAAGTAAGCCAGAAAGAGAAAAACAAATATTGTATATTAATGCATATATGTGGATTCTAGAAAAATGGACAGATGAACCTATTTGCAGGACAGGAATAGAAACGTAGATGTAAAGAACAGACATGTGGACACAGTGGGGGAAGGGGAGGGTGGGACAAATTGGGAGATTATGATTGACATATATACACTACCATGCATAAAATAGATAGCTAGCAGGAATATGCTATAAAGCACAGGAAGCTCAGCTCAGTGCTCTGTGATGATCTAGATGGGTGGGATGGGGGGGCAGTGGGAGGGAGGTCCAAGAGGGAGGGGATATAGGTATACATACAGCTGGTTCACTTCATTGTACAGCAGAAATTAATACAACATTGTAAAGCAATTATACTCCAATAAAAGAAAAGAAATATTCAAATCTACATAGAATAACGTTCAAACTGTTTTGTTGTTTTAGACATACTCTTGTATCATATACAGAAAATACAAGAAGTCAGTTTCTAAGTCCACACAAATATAGCATTTAACAAAATCGCCATTATCACCAAGAAAAAATCTGTTAACTTCATTGTCTATTTTTTTTAACTATGGCATCTTACTTCCACAAAAACTGAACCAGCTTGCTAATATATAATAAGTAAAGTAATTACACTGCAACTGACAAATTTATATTTTTGAAAGTATAGTCTTATTCAAACTGGTGACTTGAGGTGAGAATTCTGTGTATTATATTACTGACCATAAGAGTTTTCTTGTTTCTTTTCAATTCTTATTTTTAACAAATGCCATGAAATAGTATAAATTTACCCTAATGCTATATACTATAACTACTACCATACCTTTCCTATGTTAATATAAATGAAACACAGCAGATGTTATATTATTAAGGTTTGTATTGCAAATACTCTCACTTGTCTATCTTAGAAATGTTCACTCGGTACTCCATGAAGCAGACAATTCTGCCTGTCAGCTTACCTCACAGATCTAGGAATAATGAACACATCAAATGCTGACCTCAAGCAATATTCCTTCTGATTTGTTCCCTTTCACAGCACACTTGGGTTATGCCCCATTACATCCCATGCATTGTTTCATCTCATGGATTTCTCAAAAAATGGAGAGGTGGGGAGAGGAAGAAATAGAAAAAAATGATGTATTTGTCAGTAATAGAAAAATTGCTTTCAGTAAGAAACAAATATGTTGAAAAGCAAAATCCATAGAAATACTTTGAATAAGAGGCAGAGCCCATAGTTTTTCCATACTTCTGTGATCCTAATATTCATTTACTCTGCTCCTTTCTAATCTAATCCCCAAGATTACAAAAGTTGGTGGCCCAGACTAATACGTTTTGTGTGTTTGTTTTAAATGTTTATATCTGCTGCTTCTTTCTCATACTGGGAAAGTCAACCTCACTATAAAAACAAATACACCATATAAAAATCATTTCGAGAATTATTAAGTCAATGACATTTCCTGTATCAGGTTCTTGAAAATATTTTTCGAAACTTTAAGTACAAGTGTATCTTTTTCATGATATTTGTGTTTACTCTTTTTAAGGAGCTAAAATAATCTGTTCTGTCTTTTGCTTCTTGTTATCCTCTCTGTTTACCTTATGCATGTATTTTCCTTGCCTTATTGTTTGTCCCTATGATTCATGATTACCTTCCAGGAGTGGAGTGTATTAGAAGCCAATAAAATTAGACAATCCAACTCCTAAGTAGCATAAATTAGAAAAAAAAGAATATTGTGGCATCAATGAGGTTTTGCCTTTTGGTTTTATTTCTCAATTCTTCATGCTAAATTTCTTACCTTCTTTCAATTTTCAGTAGAAGATCCACAATACTGAATCCAGTGTTAGTCCTGGCCAATAAGAAAAAACTTAGCTCATAAAAAGCAACTTCTTGTTTTCAAGCACTATATCTTGAAGACACTATTATTACCATAATGCACAACTTGTTTATTTTGGACTGTTTGTTGTTTCTCGACTTGTTAGCCAGGTTTATGAATTTTATTCAGCTTTTTACCTTTAAGCATTGATTTTTATTTTTTAAAATTACCTAACCACATTGTTTTAAATATAGGTATTATAGTCATGAACCTAAGTGGGAAAAATCCACATAAAACATATTGCAAGTGCATTCAAAAGTAGGTCCAACTCTCTTTACAGAAAAGATAGATCTGAAAGGTGAAAAAGCAATCAATCTAAGTGATTGAAAATAAAGCACTGGAAAATAATCTGTTGGGTAACTTCTATTAGAAAGAAAGCCTTGGTTATGACATAATTTTATTATTTTAGAGAAAAGAAGAAAGAATATTGTAAGTTCCTTTTTTGTCATGAAACTAATTCAAACCTGAAATATAAACCTGGCAATGTTAATAAGAAAACAAAAGGGATAAATAGTGGAAAGATAGGAAAAATTGATCCAAGAGCTAGTTCAATATTAAAAGTGTAACATATGTCTGAGTGGAGTCCCAGAAAGAATAAAGAGAGAGAACATGGCACCAAAATATGTGAAGAGACAATAGCTAAGAATTTACCAAAACTAATGAAAGACTATGAATGGTGGGGTCCATAATGGGTGTGGAAACCCAAGCATGATAATTAAATGAAAAGCACAACTAGGCACAAAGAGCCAAAATCTTAAAGGGAGGCAGAGAATAATATATATTCATGGACATATTTTATAAAATAGATTATGCAGAGGTAGTGAAATCATTTCTGTAATTTAAGTTCATGCTAGATTTTCATATGATTTGATTAACATCAAGAATGTGGACATATACCCATCAGTGTTTGCTACCAGCTATAGTGGAGAAATATGTGGATCTATCAGAAAATAATGCTATTAGACACTACTAATTTCTGTGAAATAAAAATAATATCTCTCATGCTGGGAGAGGTATATCATCCCATATATCATACATGTTATGAATATACATGGGACCGAGTCATAATATCTCTCTTATCGATCAGTATTAGAGCTTGGAAATAGACTATGTACCTATAAGCTCCTGGATAATTCCACTCACACAAAACACCAGCTAAGGTGACATTTTTGACCTGTGTACCCCTTGCTAGTGGTGAGCTTATAAGGCTCAACCATGGCAGATATTTTCTCCTTTCTTCAATCAGAGCTGTTGTGTCTTCCTCTGTTCATTTTTGAAATAAGTCACTGGATTTTTGCCACATTTAAACATCATCTCTTCAGGAATAATTAGATATGATTGCACTTCTTGCCAAGGAAAACACCACCTTGTGGGGGTATGGAGGGTGAGAGGGTTTTGGAGCCTCTAGGGCTGGAAACTGAAGCTGGGATGGAGATTGGCCGGCCCACGGAGATTGGAGGTCCTGGGGCTCTAGCCGTCTGGGGTCAGAGCCTGTTTAGCTTGTCCAGGTCTGTACCTCAGGCGAAGCCCAGTTTTTCTCCAACTATATGCCTTTTGTGGTGTCCAGGATTCTCCTCCTTGCATTCTTCTGTGTCCTTTTGCTCTGAAACTCAAGATGTCTCAGGACATACAGCTGCTGTCTCTTCACTGCCTGCCAGGACACCCATTCTTCGTCTGGTCACTAAGATTCTTCCTACCAAAGCATCTGATGTTGACATCTACTACTTTTTTTTTTTTTAAACAAAACCACTTATGTTCTATAGGTAGTTGGAAAAATTAACTGCTACAGCAAAAGAGAAAGAAGAAAAAAGAGAAAAACAGTTTAGTTTGTTGGAGAGAAGAGAGAAATCAAGTGCCACGGAAGAGAATCAGTGGCTCCTCTGAGAGGTCACCTGGATACAAGGAAGAGAAAGGGCACTGTGAGTTGAGCCAGACCCTGCAACCCAGGCCAGACGGGTGAGGCACCTTCTGAAGTGTCTGAGCAGTTCAGACATGAAACCAGATTCCTATTTACTTAGCCCAGCTCTGGGGAGGAGGTACTGGAGTATATGGGGGCAGATTTTATCTCCTTTCAGTTTTTCATTTTGATCTTTACAATCCAGTGAGACAGGATGGTACTAGGATTATTGTCTCTCTTTAGTAGAAGCAGCAGCTGAGGTTCAGAAGTTGAGGCTGTTTTCTGAAAGGCTCTTTTCCTGGTCCAAAATCACACAGGCTAGATTTAAATCCAGGTCTCCTGTCTGATTGATCCATTCATTCATTTATCTTTGTAAGCAGGCGTTCATCCAGGATGCATTTCTTTGGCACTTTCTCGATACCATGTCTTCTGCTCAGGCAATGGTGACAGCTGTCAACAAGGGAGACAGGGACGTCCCCTGGTGGGGTCATCCAATCACATTGTGACCCATCTTATAGTCACCCCTATCAGACATGAGGGCAGAGGGCAGAGGCTATTGCAGCAGTGGCAGAGTAAAAAAAAAAAGTGTGTGTGTGTATATATATATATATATATATATATATATATATATATATATATATATGTAATTGTATACATATATAATTAAAATGCTTTAATTCAAAAATCAGGAGTTGATGATAAACTGGGTAGAAACTGAACTATTTAAAACCTGGAATCACTAATTGTTCATAAACTAAACAGATGGATCATTGATGGTGAGGAACAGCAGAAAGGGATTAGAATCTGCACTGTTCTAGCTGCTCCCCATGTCACCTATCTCAGTGGAAAGCCTGACATTAGATACTGAGTCAGGCTAATGCCAGCAGCCTGTATAAGAATATAATCATAATTAACTAAAAAACAAATGAATAAAACCTCAGCTTACAATGATTCCCCATAACTTTCAAGGTAAAGTCTTGAATTCTTAAAATTGGTAAAATATACACGTTGTATGATCTTTAGTTTTCTTCTTCGGTCTCTACTTTTATTGAACTCGACCTTGAACACTGCATTTTCATCAATAAAGTGCTATTTGCAATTCACTGTGAGTGTCCAACTTCCTCATTTCCTGGCATGTTCATAGGCTTTTTTTTTCTCCTCTGACCTTCCCCAGAGTTTGGTTATAACCTTCAGATATCTTCCCATGGAAATATATTTTATGTCTATTGAAGCAATTGTTAAATATACCCATTTACTGTATATCTTCTCCACTAGACACTTTTCATGGTGGAAGGGATCTTCATTCTATCCATCATTTTCCCCCCATTATTCAGTATAGTTCTGGAGTATTATAGGCACTTGTATATATATGAAATGGTGAATACTAAGTAGATAGGAAGTAGTAAAGTGTAGATCTCCTGAGCAGTTGTTTGACTACACACTATGTTAGAAATACTGAAAGGGTGAGAGAGGAAATTAACATGGATGGGGCAAAACATCACAAGATATTGACAATAGAAAAGACTTCCTTCTTGAATGTTTGTCTCTGAAACCAAGTTTAATAGAAAAAGGACTGTGACAGTATGGTATTTCCACTAGAAGATAATTTTCAATATTGCAGAAAGACAACATGTTGATGAATTAATAACAAAGTTCCCATCTGGAATGTGACAGGAGTAGATTGCACAGAACCTCTGGCTTCCAGAGAAGACAGTGACCTGCTTTATTCAGCTATCCCACCCTTTGTTCCCAGCTTCCATGAATTTATGGTCATAAACAAACTCTCTTATGGTAGGAACTTTATAACACTTTTGGCAATAGATTCTGCAGATTTAATGTTTGTCCTATTAGCTATCTTATATATTTGATGCTCAACACATTAATATTTTTTCAACAGTTTAGATCTTATTTAGCTATCAAATACATTAGGACATTCCCTGTGTGTTTCCATAGATAAAATAAAGCAAAACAAAGCAAAACAACAATTCAACCAAATGGAAAAGCTATTTCTTGGAGTGTTGGGAGTTGGTGATATGATATGTGACTACAAAACTAATGTTAGTAAATACAGAATTCTAAGGGATCATAGAACAACAGTAAGTACTTTATAAAAGTTGGTTTAAACACAAGCCAAAAAATTACTTATAGATTTAAAACTTTAGCCTCAATTTTCCTTTCTTATACAAAAAAGCAAATGAAGTATAGTGGTAAAACTCTCTTAAGGACAGATCAAGGATAGTATATTTTTAAGTGTGTAATTTAATAAGATGTAATTTAAAATAATAAATTCCATAGAATAAAATTTTGGTTATTCAAGTTGTTTTAATATTAATATTTATTTTGGGGGGAACTATTCTTAATATGAGGTGTAATAAAGACAGAAAAGAGTAAGTTAGGAATAGTAAATCCTTAGAACACACAATCAAGGTTTTGAGATAACTTTCTAGTCCAACACAGAGTATATGAAATAAGTAATTTCAGGTTAGAAAATCTCATGATCTGCATGATATATGACACTTTTATCAACTTAATCATTCTTCTAATTTGTAACTCATAAAACTATCATAGGTCTAGTAAGTTTATGAAAAATTATAGCTTCACTTGTTACCATGCCCTTATTTTGTCAAATCAGAGAATTGATTCGATCCTTAGGTTATCACATTTTAAATGAGGCAATAAAATATGGCACATATGTATATGGGGGAAGAGGTATAAACAATATAGAGAAGGATCTGAAAACTACATCAGTTAAAGCATGCTAGATATATAGCTTGGTGACAGAAAACATGGAAAGAGGAAAATTGATGTCTTTTAATTACTGAAGGTCTGTATTATGGAAAGAGGAATAAATTGTTACAAGTAGCTCTGATATGGCAGGTCAGGTTAAGCTCCATATTAAAGGTAAATACAAAGAGCAATTCTTTAATAATTCATGTTACAGATTGGCTCGTGACTAAAAATGTGGTCTCTGGAAATACACTACCTGGGACTGAATCCATGAATCCTGATTTATTAACTGTGGAACAGACAAGTATTTTCACATCTTTCCGTATATAAAATTGACAATGGCAGTAAGTACCAAATGCAAGAGTTAGCATTTGGATAAATGAGAGAATGTAGTAAAACTTTTATAAAGCATTTATGACATGTAGAAAGAACTGTTAAATATTATTATTGTAACTGAACTGATGACCTTGTATTGTAATAAAATCTGTATCGCTGTAAGAAGAAAAATAGATGTAGAATAGAGGAAATTACTACCAGACTTAAGAGAATTGAACCATGTGACTTCAAAGATAATCACAAATCAAGTATATAGTATTCTCTAGGTAAATGTTCAAAATGAAAGTACTCCTTTGGTTGGATAGAAAATATACAATATTTTTGGCTACATATAGACTTATATTAGTTACTAAGGTATACATGATTCAAAAAGTTTCCAGTTTAGTTGAATGAGTAGGATAAATATCAGTGGGTTTTACTAAATTGTCCTTAATTACACAGTGAGGGGGAAAACTCCATAATATTCTGACTTATAATATGTCCTTAATATACTTATTGAGTTATTAAATATTATAAGATAAATTGGGAGAGTCACAGCTTTGCAGTCACCTTCACTTTTTATCTCCAGTGGTGTAATATGTTCTTTTTTGTTCTCTCTCCCTGAATGCCGAAACAATAGACCAGTAGTGCTTGCAGTTAGAATCTAGACATTTTACACTGAAGTCAGTGTGAAGCTCTATAACCTTATTGAGATAAAACAACAACAAATAAATTGTTACAAAACCAATTTGCCAAAAGAAAAGCTATCAGGTTACTATGTAGCAAAGAAAACTCAAAATGCCAATGCAAAGTTCTATCCCCATTGTAAATTAAGTTTGCTGTTTCTATAAGTTGCTTATTCACCTTATTGAAAGCTTGCAAGCTAATACTTGATCCCAGTCCATTTTGTCCTTACCTGAGAAAATGATATTCCACTTTATTTTTAATTCCATTTATAAAATCCACTATTCAAACATTTTTACAATTGGAAGTTCTGTCCAAAAAAGAAAAAAAAAAACTATTAAAAAATGAAAGTGTGTGGGGCTTCCCTGGTGGCGCAGTGGTTGGGAGTCCACCTGCTGATGCTGGGGATGCGGGTTCTTGCCCTGGTCCGGGAGGGTCCCGCATGCCGTGGGGCGGCTGGGCCCGTGGGCCGTGGCTGCTGGGCATGCGCGTCCGGAGCTTGTGCTCCACAGCGGGAGGGGCCACAGCAGTGAGAGGCCAGCGTACCGCAAAAAAAAAAAAAAAAAAAAAAAAATGAAAGTGTGCAGTGAGTACTCTATAATTCTGAGATAAAGATTTAAATAAAAGTGTAACTCTTCAGATCCTAAACATATTTATAAGCTGCCATTTTCACTTCATTCAAACTGATGAAAAGAGTGGGAACATTTCGGATTGGTATATATTATTAGACATTTGAATATCTAAACAAAACAAGATAATATCTGAACCTTGAATGCATGATCTCTTTTATTTTTCCCTCTCTATTGGACTTACTGGGGTCTCAAATGTACAATTACATTATTTCTCGCATAAGCTTTGGAAAAACAGTCCCACACAAGCACCTGAGAAACAACATAAAATGCAAATTTATCCAGGCTTTTCTTACCAGGGAAAGAATGAGCAAAATTACTGATTTATGTCCAGTGTTCTTACCTTTGCAGAACATCAGTTGTTTCCATGCAGTATTAATGTGATCTATTGCAGAGCTTTTATTTCCACTTTAATAAATTTTTCCAGTGGGAACATGTACATTTTAGGAGGTCAAACTGGCAAATGACAGTGTGTAAACTATTTTCTGATAAAGATATTTAAACCAAAAAAGCTATAATTGTTTAGATAATCATCTGTTACAATAAAAAAAAATCAACGTTAATTATAGTCTAGACTGCTAGGCAATAAATGTGACATTTCCACTAATGTTAATGGGAATTTTATGTTTTAATTTTCACTGCTTTGAAAATATTTTCTTTTATGAAGGCCATGTTTCATTTTGTTATGATCACTAAGTGTTATTTTTTACCTTCCATTTCATGAATCCAGAATATTTAGACCTTGGTAATATAATTCAACCAAGGAAATTAAAAGACATTTTCTATCATAACACTAGAAAATAAAGAAGAAAGAGAAAATGCTGGTAAAATAAACAATGCTTTTACAGACACGCGTGCTCACTCATAATTTACAGAAGGCAAATTAATTTCAATTTTATTGTTCATACCCATAGGAAATGAGTTAGCACGGTTAAAAAGGGAGCTCAGATTATATACACATAATCTTTTTATACCTTTAAAAGCAAAATAGTACATACATATATCCCACATACGATATATATGTACATATGTATATGCCATATATATATACAAAACCCCTAATTCACTGATTTTTCAGATTGAATCAAATAAATCACTACACTGTTTCTGCATCATCTACTCCCAGACCTTTATTGATAATATTTTCTCTTTTGAATTTCACAGGACACTAGCAGCATAGTTTCTTTTTTCGTTTGTTTGTTTTTGTTTTTGCTTTTTGTGGTATGCGGGCCTCTCACTGTTTTGGCCTCTCCCGTTGTGGAGCACAGGCTCTGGACGCGCAGGCTCAGCGGCCGTGCCTCACGGGCCCAGCCGCTCTGGGGCATGTGGGATCTTCCCGGACCAGGGCACGAACCCGTGTCCCCTGCATCGGCAAGAGGACTGTCAACCACTGTGCCACCAGGGAAGCCCCAGCATGGATTCTTTTACATGGAGTTAGAAAGTCCTTGTTTCAACTGCTGCTGAAAAGACTGATGGAGGTATGTTTTATCTTAGAAGAAAATAATTTATCAGAAATAACATGCTGTGCTATGAGCTCTGTAAGGGCAGGTACATTATGTTATTCCCAGTTTGTCTCAGTTTTCTTAAATTTATTTTCTTATTTTATTAATGCATTCTAAGCTAAAATTTCCATGGAAGCAAGGAGTATATCTTTCTCAGACATTCTGGTATCTCTATCCCATGGGTGCCAAGCTTTTATTCATCTATTCATTCAGCAAATATTTGAGTGCCTAGGAACACCAGGCACATTGTTTAAAGCAATGAACAAGACACGTTCTCTTCCCCATTATATTCTAGAAGGTAAAAAATGTATATATTTTTTTAATGAACCAATATAATTTCTCTTTGTACAATCCAACAACCATGTGAGGATGACATTATGATACTGTTGACACAAATACTCAACAAAAAAAATCTATATTAAGGATTAGACGATAGTTTATTTGAGCCAGACTGAGGACTATAGCTTGTGAGACACAGATTCAAGAAGCACCTGAATGGTGTTCCTCCAGACTACAAAATGGGGGAGGCTTATAAAGGCAAAACACACAAAGTTACATAAGTTGTTTGTCAAGAATCAGGCTTGGACCTGGCAAGAAGTAAGGGTGCTTGTTAAGCAAGGATTGGTTGTAGTTTTAAGTGGTTGCATTTTTACAAGGGGAGACCTTGAGACCATAGGGTTCCAGCTGGCAGCTTCTTTCGACTTTGTTTTGAGAATGACTGTTGGTGTCCTTGAGTCTGATACAGTTCACAAAATTCAAGTTCTCAGGATGCAGGAACGTGTCTGAAATCACATCCGCAATGGCCACCTGGCTCCATTTTGGGTACCTGAACCACAGTTTTACATCTTCTCATAACAAAGAAGAAACATCAACATGACAGGGGTACATTCCTTCAAGGTTTCAAAGAGGCAGATTTGCCCATACACAACTAGTCAACATGACTTTGGTGGAAGGGAACATCATATTTGAAGGAGTACTAGCACTGGTGTCATAAGAAGGGGAGGAATTTATCTTTATCTTCAACGTGGACATTCTAAACAATCTGGTAAATGCATTATTTTTTTTAATGGTTAGAGCAGATGTGCAATATATGTTTGAAAGGCCATAAGTCAGGCTGTTATAGTTAGCATAAAGCCGAAGTCAAATCATGTATAAGCCAGAATGACATCCCCATACCTTAATATGTGAAAATTCCTTCCATCAATACACATGCCATGGATGAGGAAACTGAAACAAAGGCAAGTTCCAAACCTCACTCAAGGTCACAGAGCAAGATGGTCGTGAATCACTGACATCCAGGCATTAAAGGCATCCTATCTAATGCTTTTTTGATAGTTAAATTTATTACACCCCAGGCATTACTTTATTTGAGGGCTATTTATGAATTTAAATTAAAAGTTTACTGGTACTTAATGCAAATTTATGAAATAATAATCCTGAAAGCTTCAGAAGGTTGACAGTTTCCTGGACTTCAAGGGCCATGACAAGAGAAAGGAGAAAAGAACAGCACTCTTCAATTTCCAGTGATTTTATGGCCTTCATGACTTGCACCAAGTCACAAAATTTTGCCTATTTTTATAATATGGGTGTTACAATGTTCATTGCATCACTATTTACAATAGACAGGGCATGGAAGTAACCTAAGTGTCTACTGACATATGAATGGATAAAGAAGATGTGGGACATATATACAATGGAATAAAACTAAGCAAAATTGAGTTATTTGTAGTGAGGTGGATGGACTTAGAGTCTGTCATACAGAGTGAAGTAAGTTAGAAAGAAAAACAGTACCGTATGCTAACACGTATATATGGAATCTAAAAAAAAAAAATAGTGGTTCTGATGAACCTAGGGGCAGAACAGGAAAAAAGACGCAGACGTAGAGAATGGACTTCAGGACACGGGAGCGGGAAGGGTAAGCTGGGATGAACTTGAGAGAGTAGCATGGACATATATACACTACCACATGTAAAATAGATAGCTAGTGAGAAGCAGCTGCATAGCACAGGGAGATCAGCTCAGTGCTTTGTGACCACCTAGAGGGGTGGGATAGGGAGGGTGGGAGGGAGACGCAAGAGGGAGGAGATATAAGGATATATGTATATGTATAGCTGATTCACTTTGTTATACAGCAGAAACTAACACAACACTGTAAAGCAATTATACTCCAGTAAAGATTTAAAAAAAAATATATATATATATATATATATATATAATATGGGTGTTGGATCAGAGGGTTTCTAAGGTCTTTTTCAACTCTATAGAAGTATCTAACTTCATTAAATGGTAATATATATGTATACATAATGTACATTGTGTGTGTGTGTATATATATATATATATATATATATATATACACACACACAACATACAATCATACTTTTTTAGTGGCATCTGGAAAAGAGGTATTCTACATTAGAAGATTTTTGGATAGCTGAAATTCTCCTGATAAATCATTAATACTTTAATTTATGGAAATCTTCAATGTATTTCTTGTTATTTTGCTTTTCTGTGATTTCTTAGATTCATTATTATAAACACATGTTATTGAAAACTAGCTGGAATAACCTAAGTTTGCTTTGTTTTATTAGTGCTGTGATCATTTTTTAATTCTTTGGTATATTTTCAATATTAGGCTAGTGCTTTTTTCCAACTGTCTGTCTTCTCTAGGAACACTTCTATCTTTATATTTTTCTCCTTTTCTTTTGATTTTGACTTGGAAAAAAAAAAAAAGGAAAGCCTTATTTCTTGAATTGTACCTTTGCAGAACAGAATTAGATAAAATTCTAAGTTATAGTCTATAGACCTTCTCTGTGGAAATAAATGTAAGAATATCCATGCATATCCTTCCTTAAGTCCTGGAATATTTCCCCTATGTTTTACACTATATTTTAGGAGATTGAGTCCTTTAATTCATTAGAATCTTTATTCAAAACTAGTTTATAAAATAGTACATTCAACAAATGTTTATTGACTCTTTGGGTGTATTCATGTATACATAGGTTGTAAGGCACTGTACATAACATTTTACTTATTTGCCTCTTAAAACTAAAACAAAAATTGAAAAAAGGAAACACTGACAACTATAAGATTGTAGACCAATGTTATTATTGTATAGAAGCTACATAAAGAATCTCATATTTATTAACTTTGTCTCTCACAAGGCACTCAGTGCCATGGAGATAATCTACAGTTTCTTACTTCACATTCATTATGTCACTGAATGCAAAGTGTAATCTTAAATTGTGAGAAATATTATACTGATTCTTTGTTTATGTTTCATAAGATAAACAGGGCTCATAAAATACAAAAATGAATAATCTTTAAGCATGATGGAAATAATCTCAGCTCTAGAGCTCGTTGAAATACCTATTTCACATGCAATGAAGTCACATTTGCAAAAGATGATATATCTATGCATATGTGTGTGTGGTTATGAAACACAATGATGAATTTAAATAAATTTCAATTTTAGGTGTTTTTATATATGCATTCACTACTGCTCTTATCCATCAGATGTTTAATTTTACTGTTTTGTTTTTATTTTTTTAAAAAGTTTTTTAAAAATCTGAACTTAAATAAACTAAACATTTTTATATTTATCTTTATAAATTCTAAATCATTCACGTTCCAACATTTTAAAGTTGTTCTGAAAAAATTATATTTATTTTATAGGTTTGATAGAAACACTATAGCACCATAATTTCAGAATTCATCATGCTAGTTGTCCATAAAAAAAAAAAAAAAACAACTAAGCAAACTAAAACAGAATTTTCTGAACCTATTTGTTTCTAAGAGAGCTATTTAATTGAATATGACAATATGGCATATTGAAATAAAATTCCTTCTTGACTTAATGCTATTAAAATGTCAATGCATAATATTTCATAGCCTTTGCCTTCCTTTCATTATGTCTAACTATAGGTTTTATTGACAATAAAACTCTGTAACCCTTCTTAAAAGCTAGCCATACAAACCCTCAATACAATTTCTTTCATTTCATCATTTAAACAATACATGTGATTTTACCTCTACTCAGAAATATTCTTAGAATAATAGGGAAAGTGAAGATTATTTCCTTTCAGTATCCACTTGATATTCATGCAAATGTATTTGCATATAATTAATTAAAAGCATTTTCATTTACTCATCTGCTTCTTAACATATCTTCTTAATATCATAATGGGCATCAGTACTATCAATTATGCATATTTAGCTTTCAAAGCACAATGAAAATTTCTATTTTCCTACAGTGTAAATATATCATAGACAATTATATGCATATAATCATATATATGCAATTATAATAATTATTTTATCATATCATGTCATATTGAAAATACACAACTGTTTTGAAAAAACAAACATTTTTTGTTCATTTGGATTAAAATCATCAAACATTTTCAGTAAGTTCCCTTGTCTCATGAATTGAAAGAAGCATTTTCATACATTTAAAAATTCTAATCCATGTTAATTTAAATCTGCACACAGTTGTTTCTATTTTAGAAATACTCATATATTTTATCTTTACATTGTAAGTTTTCTTCTCTTATGACAGGTTGTGGTACCACCTGCTCTTTTCAAAGAGAGAGCATATAAGATCAGCTCAGAATTTTAGATGCTGTACAAAAGGAATGACATGTCATTTAAATATTTTTTCCTTCTCTTTTTTCATAAACTTATTCAGTTTCTTCCACAGTAGATTAGATGAAATATCAAAAATGAAATTAAAGTCAGTCAGTCTAGGGAATTTTCTTAGTTCTAAATAATATAAGATTGGCCAAAGGGAAGATTGCAACTTCATTACTATAAAATGCAGGGATTATCTGTGGATATCATATAGTCAATGCAATTCTTGAATCCTATTGGCATAGGTTTTTACAGTTTCAATATATAGTGAGATTTTTCACATAGTAAACTACAGCACAGATCCCAATAAAGTGAAAAGTATACATAGCATTCCATTTCCCCCAAATGTCTAAATAAATTGATCTGCTGTTGAAGGTAAAAAATAAATTAAGCTACTCCTGCTTTCACGTTGCTCTGGTGCCCATTTCCACCATCAACCATGTCATAAGATAATTATAAATGATCCGTGAGAGTACAGTAACATACCAATTATGAATTTGGGTGGCTCTCTTCCAAACTGCACTCAATTCCTTTCTGATCCCAATTCCCAATTTCCCTACATTCTAAATTTATCTGTACATATACTTTATTTCCAGTCATCATTCACTGTCATCATTTAGGAAACAGTATTACATATATTTTTATTGTTGTAATATGTAAAACAGAAATTTTTCATGTAGATGATTATTTAAAATTCTTGCAAAGTGAATATAATATAAATATAAAAGAAGATAGCATATTCTTTGATATAAAATTTTAAAGACTGAGTAAACAAAAATTGGAAACATTCCAAAATAATCCTATCTCTTCCAGGTGTTAATATGTCATCTTCCTCCCTAGAAATAAACATGTTTTACACAATTAATTTGCTTGTTACACACAGTATTTCAGAGTAACATGGTCATCTTTAAAATCACATTATTTTTTTTTCTTTCACGTAAATATAGTAAGATTTAGCCTCCAGAGAATTTATATTTTACATGAACGATTGTCAGACTCAGTTTGCCTTTAGGTATATACAGAACAGGTGCCATCAAAGGCTTACTTTTCTTGATTATATGACCTAATTGCATAGCTTCTACATTGGTTGTTAAGCACCAGCATGAGATTATCTTTTTGTGATGACTGAGAGAAAGTTCTGGGATGGATTGAGGAACATAAAATGAAAATATCTCACACTCATCAGACACTAAATAAGGAGCAAGTGTCTCTTTAACCTTCTTCTTTAATTACCAACATGACATGCTTTCCTTGAACCAGATAATAATGGTGAATAATAGGTGATAGGCAGTCGCGTAGGAAAGGTCCTGGTTAGCTTGGAACCTAGAGCATATTATCAAATTTGCCATGTTTTTCTTTCAGGTAAATATACAAAGCACTAGCTGTATAAGGGCATTAGAAAAATGATGCCAAAGGAGGCTGTCTCACAAAATAAGATCATTTGTGTATCATAGAAGAACACTTACAACACTTTCATACTAGAAGAGAAATTAAAGTAGAAGAGATTAATCAAAGTCAACAAATTACTCAAATATCCAAAGGGCCTGACTTAGTCTCACAAAGTACAAAATGTGTAGGTATAAATTAATTTAATGTATTTTCAGTTTTGTCTGTGACACTGGACAAATAAACATGGTCTCTCATCTCCTGAACTTGTGTGCTCATTCTCTGCTGTTATGGGCTGAATTGCATCCCTCTTAAATTCATATTTTGAAGTCCTAAATCCTAGTAACTCAGAATGTGACTGTATTTGGAGATGGGGTTTTTAAAGATGTAGTTAAGGTTAAATCAGGTCATTAGGATAGGCCTTAATCCAATAACTGTGTCCATATAAGGAGGAAAGATTAGGAGAGAGACACATGGTGAGGGACAATCATGCAACAACATCAGAAGAAAATGGCCATTTATAAACCAAGGAGAAAGAAACCAATGTTGTTTAAACTTTGATGTTGGACTTCTAGCCTCCAGAACTATGGGGAAATAAATTTCATTTGTTTAATCCACCCAATCTGTGGAAATTTGTAATGGCAGCACTAACAGACCAATACATCTGATGAATTATTTTCCCTTTGGAAATATGTTTTATTATATTAATCTTAATTCTTTTTGTGTTTTATTATAAGCTCTTTGAGTCTGGTATCAGGCCATTTATATTCTTACACAATCATTTGTCTCTGCAAAATTGTATAATCTTATGTAGATTGGGACACAAAACCCTTTTTAAACTTAGCATTGATTGTTACCACAGTCATGTTTATTGCAACAGCCCTTGTAGAATATAGACTATGTGATCTCTACTCCCACGGGTAATATAAAATGAAAGAAAACATATACCTTTACTATGAAAGATACTACCTTGGTATATAAAAAACATAATACTCTAATTAACCATCTCAATCTAGGACTTCTAGTACCCATTTGCCCTTGTACAAGACTTGTCAACAATTCCACTTTTCTGTGCCTTGAACTCTGTTGTTTCTATTCATTTTATTTTTTGATGTTTCTAGAAAAAACAGGTAGATGGTATTTCAACTGCAGTCACTTAATCTCCTTTAGGAAGCAGAAATAATGTCAATCATATCATATTGCTTCAACAGGGTGAAAAAAAGCAGACTATAAAGGTAACATAATATCACTAAAATAGACTGAGAGATTGGTTCAAGATGGCAGAGTATAAGGATATGTGCTCACTCCCTCTTGCTAGAGCCCTGGCATCACAACTAACTGCTGAACAATCATCAACAGGAAGACACTGGAAGTCACCAAAAATGATATCCCACCTCCAAAGACAAATGTGAAGCCACAATGTGATGGTAGGAAGGGCGCAATCTCAATAAAATGAAATCCTATAACTGCTGGGTAGGTGACTCACAAAATGGAAAACAATTATACCACAGAAGTCCACCCACTGGAGTGAAGGTTCTGAGCTCCATGTCAGTCTTCCCAACCTGGGGGTCCAGGAATGGGAGGAGGAATTCCCAGAGAATCAGACATTGAAGGTACTGGAATTTGATTGCAGGACATTGACAAGAATGGGGGAAACAGAGACTCCACTCTTGGAGGGCACACACAAAGTAGTGTGGGCGTCGGGACCCAGGGGGAAGGAGCAGCGACCCCATAGGAGACTGAACCAGGCCAACCTGCTAGTGTTGGAGGGTCTCCTGCAGAGGCAGGGTGTGGCTGTGTCTCACTGTGGGGACAAGGACACTGGAAGCAGAAGTTCTGGGAAGTACTCCTTGGCATGAGCCCTTCCAGAGTTTGTCATTAGCCCCATCAAAGAGCCCAGGTAGGATCCAGTGTTGGGTTGCCTCAGGCCAAACAACCAACAGGGAGGGATCCCAGCCCCACCTATCAGCAGTCAAGTGGATTAAAGTTTTACTGTGCTCTGGCCAGCAGAGCGACAGTCAGCTCTACCCACCACCAGTCCTTCCCATCAGGAAACCTGCCCAAGCCTCTTAGATAGCCTCATCCACCAGAGGGCAGACAGCAGAAGCAAGAAAAACTACGATCCTACAGCCTGTGGAACAAAAACCACATTCACAGAAAGATAGACAAGATGAAAAGGCAGAGGGCTATGTACCAGATGCAGGAACAAGATAAAATCCCAGAAAAATAACTAAATGAAGTGGAGATAGGCAACCTTCCAGAAAAAGAATTCAGAATACTGATAATGAAGATGATCCAGGACCTTGGAAAAAGAATGGAGGTAAAGATCAAGAAGATGAAAGAAATGTTTAACAAAGACCTAGAAGAATTAAAGAACAAACAAACAGAGATGAGCCATACAATAACTGAAATGAAAAATACACTAGAAGGAATCAATAGCAGAAAAACTGAGGCAGAAGAACAAGTAAGTGACCTGCAAGACAAAATGGTGGAATTAACTGCCATGGAACAGAATAAAGAAAAAGAATGAAGTGAAATGAAAACAGACTAAGAGACATCTGGGACAACATTAAACAAACAACATTCACATATAGGGGTCCCAGAAGGAGAAGAGAAAGAGAAAGGACCCAAGAAAATATTTCAAGAGATAATAGTCAAAAATTCCCTAACATGGGAAAGGAAATAGCAACCCAAGTCCAGGAAGTGCAGAGTTTCAGGCAGGATAAACCCAAGGAGAGACACTCTGAAACACATAGTAATCAAATTGAGAAAAATTAAAGACAAAGAAAAAGTAGTGAAGGCAACAAGGGGAAAACAACAAATAACATACAAGGGAACTCCCATAAGGTTATCAGCTGATTTCTAAGCAGAAACTCTACAAGCCAGAGGGGAGTGGCATGATATATTTAAAGTGATGAAAGGGAAGAACATACAACCAATGTTACTCTAACAGGCAAGGATCTCATTCAGATTCTATGGAGAAATAAAAAGCTTTACAGACGAGCAAAAGCTAAGAGAATTCAGCACTACAAAACCAGCCCTAAAACAAGTGCTAAAGGAACTTTTCTAAGTGGAAAACACAAGAGAAGAAATGGACCTACAAAAACAAACCCAAACAATTAAGAAAATGGTAATAGGAATATACATATTGACAATTACTTTAAATATGAATGGATTAAATGCTCCAACCAAGAGACACAGGCTCGCTGAATGGATACAAAAACAAGACCCTTACATAAGCTGTCTACAAGAGACCCACTTCAGACCTAGGGACACTTACAGACTGAAAGTGAGGGGATGGAAAAAGATATTCCATGCAAATGGAAATCAAAAGAAAGCTGTTGTAGCAATACTCATATCAGATAAAATAGACTTTAAAATTAAGACTATTACAGAAGAAAAGGAAGGACACTACATAATGATCAATGGATCATTCCAGGAAGAAGATATAACAGTTATAAAACTATATGCACCCAACGTAGGAGCACCTCAATATGTAAGGCAAATGCTAACAGCTATAAAAGAGGAAATCGACAGTAATACAATAATAGTGGGGGACTTAACAGCTCACTTACACCAATGGGCAGATCATCCAGGCAGAAAATTAATAAGGAAACACAAGCTTTAAATGACACAATAGACCAGATATATTTAATTGATATTTGATATTTAATTGATATACAGGACATTCCACCTGAAAGTGTCAGAATACACTTTCTTCTCACATACACTCTGAACATTCTCCAGGATAGATTACATCTTGGGTCACAAATCAAGCCTCGGAAAATTTAAGAAAATTGAAATCATATCAAGCATCTTTTCTGACCACAATGCTATGAGATTGGAAATCAATTGCAGGAAAAAAAAACTGTAAAAACCACACATAATGGAAGCTAAAGAGTGCACTACTAAATAACCAACAGATCACTGAAGAAATCAAAGTGGGAATCAAAAAACACCTAGAGACAAATGACAATGAAAATACAACGATCCAAAACTTATGGGGTGCAGCAAAAGCAGTTCTAAGAGGGAAGTTTATAGCAATACAATTCTACCTCAAGAAACAAGAAAAATCTCAAATAAACAATCTAACCTTACACCTAAAGGAACTAGAGGAAGAAGAGTAAACAAAACTTAATGGTAGTAGAAGGAAAGAAATCATAAAGATCAGAGCAGAAATAAATGAAGCAGAAACAAAGAAAACAACAGCAAGGATCAATAAAACTAAAAGCTGGTTCTTTGAGAAGATAAACAAAATTGATAAACCTTTAGCCAGACTCATCAAGAAAAAGAGGGAGAGGACTCAAATCAATAACATTAGAAATGGAAAAGTAGAAGTTACAATGGACAAAGCAGAAATACAAAGCATCGAAAGAGACTACAATAAAATGGACAACTTGGAAGAAATGCACAAACTTTTAGAAAGGCATAACCTTCCAAGACTGAACCAGAAAGAAATAGAAGATATGAACAGACCAATCACAAGAAATCAACTTGAAACTATGTTTAAAGATCTTCCAACGAGAGAGGCGATATGGGGATATATGTATATGTATAACTGATTCACTTTGTTATAAAGCAGAAACTAACACACCATTGTAAAACAATTATACTCCACTAAAGAAGTTAAAAAAAAAAATCTTCCAACGAACAAAAGTCGGCTTCACAGGTGAATTCTATCAAACATTTAGAGAAAATCTAATACCCATCCTTTTCAAAGTCTTCCAAAATATTTCAGAGGAAGGAACACTCCCAAACTCATTCTATGAGGCCACCATCACCCAAAACTAAAATTACTACAAAAAAAGAAAATTAAAATCACTAAAAGAACTAAAAGCTCTTTTACATAAAATAGAAATTATTTGTAAATTTTAGAACAACAGGTTTATTTGAAGTTCTTAGAGTACTACTTAAATTATTTAAATATTTATTCAATATATGTTAATATTTCAAAAATAAGTGTCTATGCTAATAATTATATTAATGTGAAAGGAACTTGAATACACGTAGGGCCACCAAAATACTAAATTAACAAAATAGTTTGAGGAGAACCTTGAAGAAAATATAAACATAATTTGAATAATGATTTATGATGGGCCAGATAAATAAAAACATTATCAAATCAAAAATAATTGTGAGATTTTCATCTCTTAGAACTTGAGAATTGACAATGGAACTAGTCTGGATCCCCAGTTCTTAGATCAAAGACATCTTAATGGAAAAGTATGCCTTTAGATTAGAATTTTAAAGACTATGTAATAGACTCTCTACTCTCCCTCACTGTGGGAAAGAAAAAATACATATATCCTCAGCTTTTGATTAATCAGTTCCTTTAGCAACTCGCTATCAATTGTGTAAAATGACGAATATTTGAGAGCTATAACTAACAAATGAAGTATATATCATAGTCCCTACACTTGAGAGACTAGTCTCAGAAAACCTCTTTCTTAGCTATCACAGCACAAAGGGAGATCGTATGAGTAATATATTTGCAAAGAAAACAGAGGTATTTATATTGAGATTTTTACTTTTTTATTCATTGAATCTTTCAGAAATAATATCCACATATGTAATCTTTCATATACAATATATAAATATGTAAAAAGCTTAATGTAAGAGCATTATGATATTTTGGGTCTGAAATTGCTGATTTTATTTTTCTCAAAATTTAGTTGTTATTCTTTGGAAAGCCATTATTTTTGAAGTGATCTTAGGAAGAAAAACACTATAATTTACTGCAAAAAATTTAATCTGTTGATGTTAGCATTTAACAAAAATTTATTTTCTTACTGGATCTTAAGTTCATTACCTTTCTATTTAAAAGTTTAGCAATAACAAGAACAACTCCAAGTTATTTTCATTGTTCTATTCACTACTTACACTAAAATGGTTATGTATTAAAAGCTATTCATCTCAGAAACACTGTTTAAAATATGAAAGGAATAGAACTGGGAGGGAAAAAAAGCATTAAACACAGCAGTTCTTAGATTGAAATCTATGTATCAAAATACTCAAATTGATATAATTGCATTTTCTGACACTAGGAAGTTTAGTTGAAGCCTCTGTCTTTGTTCCTCCCACAGCAGATACTCACCTCAAAGAGCACTCTTTTCAATTGCTGTTTTTAAGTGCATCTATAAATCAACATTATGAGAAATGTCTTCAATGTATATAGAAAAGAACTGTGTATGAATGCTAAACAGTGATTTGAGGCTTTTCAATTGACCTCAAAACTTTCATATAAAGGCTACCAAGGAAAGTAGTCTTGTTTCAGTATCTTAAGTGCAAAATTATCATTTTGGATGACTTTTTTAAAGAGTAACAAACTCCTCAGATATATTTTCTCTTCCTATCTACCCAATTTGGTGTTTGCTGATAGCTTAGATTATTAAAATTTAGAGATGCCTGTCCCCTTACCTTCTCAATAATTGAAATTTTGGAGATTTACTGTAAGCACATTACATCAAAGTCTGGAAAGTCCTTCCTTAAAAAAAAAAAAAGATTCAAATTTATTGAAATTGAATTCTGCAAACAAAATACAAGATCAATTGACCCGTTTAATGGGGTTGTTTGTAGCTTTATTCTTTACCCCTTATTAAAGTCAAGATAAAAACTGTTGGAAATTAGAATGTTATCTGTTATCTGCCTGGTTGCATCAGAATATGGAAGTCACATTTGATCTGTATTCACCTGTCCTCAGAGTAATTTTTTAAATAGTCAATAATAATAAAGAAATAACAAAAGACACCATTTTACTGTTAATCACAGTTCCACTCAGCACAAAGCAAAATGACAATTTTGGTAATGTCTTAGAGATTAAGCCAAACTAACTCAGGTTATATTGGTATCAGGACTTAATAAATCTGATTTAATTTTATCATAGATAAAAATTTAAAAAAAACTCTTGTATGTTTATTTTGTTTTATGATCATCCATTTTCAGCAATTTTAGTAATAGATTTTTGCTTTCTTAATGAAAGTCCTTTTTACATTTATTTTAGATTTAGGGTCAAATGCACTAGATAAGGCAGAATATCTCAAAATTAGTATAGCTATGCAACTCCAAGAGAGGGGCAAGTACACTTTTAGGACAATGTGGTAAGGCTTAAGGGATTCAATTCTCATCAATATATTGGATATATTATATTAATTTATTATATATAAAAAGTAATGGATTTAATTGAATATGTACACACATATGAATAAACACAATCAAACACTAATAATTAAAACTAATATACAGACATAAGTAGAACAGCAATCCAAATAAATAAAATAAATTTAAAAAGTGCATTATCAGGCAAGTTACCAAAGTGGTCAGCTAAAACTTAACCTTACTGGTCTCTCTGGGATACAGTGTATCAAAATGTGCCTTAGAGTTATCCCACCAACTCTATCAGTGGGTGATAGAGAATTCTTATTGGGGTGGAGAGTAGGGCATTAATTCCCAGGTGCTTCTATTCTATGCCCTCAGGCAGAGCAGAATCCTTTAGGCAGAGGAAGTTTAGGGAAACTGATATAGGTGCTAGCTGTTAAAGAAGAGGGTGTGGACTAAAATGATAAAGGTTAAAGAGCCCTTGTACCTATGTAAAAAGATTTGTGTTCTAAGACAAAAATCTCTACGCCAAAAAAATGTCAGAAATAATACCAGATATGTCCCTTAAAAAATGATGTATATGGAGGTGCATGGGAATACATAGGTAAGATACATTTCTAGAATAGAGTCTTATCATAGGCCTGGCACATAACCAGAACTCACTAAAATAATTTATATGGTTAAATTATTGAGTCAACAGTAATAACATTATACCTTACACATATAACGTTTTGTGTTTTATAGAGGCTGTTCTTATATATAATCTCATTTAATTTAGAAACACAAGAATACATGAATATGTCATAGATAATTGTCCAATAGTTATTTAGTTTATCTTTCTGCCTGTAAGTAGAGATTTATCAAAATCATCACTGACATAAGAAAGCACATGCACACACAAACCTTAGTACTCATTTGCACTATATTGACCATTCTACCTTCAATTATCACACTATATAAAGAAAGCTAATGTGATGACATTCAAACTTTCATTGGCAATTCTATGTAACAAGTGGGTGTTAAAAATAAAGCCAGTTTTTGTTCTATGAAAATTCTCGGTAATTTTGCATGGGACCTTTGGAAGTATTTGACTGCAGTAAATACTTTTCCAGGTACTAGTTTCATAAATTTATTATAAGTAAGATATGTTTAGATACAGAAAACTTCTAACTGAATATTCCTACTAATCAGCACAAACTCTTGAGAATCACTTTGTTTCAGCTTCTTAAGTAACTCAGAGGAATCTGATAATATAGTCTTCCTCATTACTTTGCAAGTGTTGACATATATACATTACCAAATCTAAAACAGATATCTTGTGGGAAGCAGCCACGTAGCACGGGGAGATCAGCTTGGTGCTTTGTGACCACCTAGAGGGGTGGAATAGGGAGGGTGGGAGGGAGACGCAAGAGGGAGGGGATATAGGGATATAGTGATATATGTATACGTATAGCTGATTCATTTTGTTATACAGCAGAAACTAACACAACACTGTAAAGCAATTATACTCCAATAAAGATGTTAAAAACATAATAATAATATTTAAAAATCCCTTGTATGTATGACTACTGTGTAATATAAACTTTCTGATTGAAAATTTCATGTTCTTGAAATAAAATCAGAGTAGTGGTCTCCATCTAACGAAGCAGTTTATAAACTTGAGTTTTATTTTTTAAACTTAACCAATATCTCATTTGTTTATATCAATTCTTTAAATATTTGTTCACAAATATTTCTCAAACATTGTGTTTTGTCTTTATTCCCCTGTATACACATTTACACACTTGAAACACAAAGAAAGAAAATATATAGGAACATAAACTATAACAAAGAATAGCTTATTTTCTATTGATATATGATGAAAAAGGAGTTAAATACCCCTGCTTCCACTACTTTTTTTCATGATTTACTCATCTTTACTGTATCCATGGCTTTTCACTTACCTAAAACCTTCCATATGTATAAAGAATAGGTTTCCTATATTGGAAGAGAGTGAGCTTGCATAAATACTCACTGTCAACATTTGAATATGATTTTAAATGTCAACATTCTTAATAATTGTCTCAGCAACAGTTTTGCTGTAAAATAAAATCCATGTGATTTTTTTGATTTAGTAAATGACCTTGATTGTTATTATCTAAATATAAGACTTGCAGTAGGGAATAGTTTTTCTTAGGGAAAGAATGGAATTAAAAAAGGCTCACTAAGGAAGTAACTATACCACTTATAGATTTTTCTGACAGAGAAACAGTTTTCTGAGTGTTCCACATTTTCTATTAAAATGTACAGTTCCAAGCTAATGTTTACCTTTTTCTGATAAATAAATGCCATAAACTCTGTATACAATTGAACACCATTTTTACCCTGAACACTGATACATTTCATTTTATACTGAGAGTATTTAGTTTCCTTTTAAATTTATCAAAGCTTTTTGCATCTGTTATGTTTTATATAATTGGATATGCTAATGAAGTGAATTATATTAATAAATTTTATAATTTTAATTTACCTTTGGATCATTAGAAAACAATAACTGGTCAAGATTTACTTTTTAACATTGCTATACCTAATTTGATAATACTTTATTTAGAGATTTTTCTCCTCTGGCCTGTAATTGGTATTGTTTGTTTGTTGTTTTTGTTCTCCATAGTACCCTTGTTTGATCTTCATATCAAGGTAAGCCCAGTCACATATATCAATCACAATAATCTAATTTATGCTGAAAAAAAAATCAGTGGCTAATTCCAACCTTCTTCTTCTTTTTTTTTTCTCACACAATACAGCTAGCTCAGCAGGAGAAAGTGCTCCATATAAGTCATTCTGGAACCCGCTCTGGCAGGACTACAACTTCACCAGTGCCTCTCTGGGCCTTCCAGCAGTAGAAGTAAACACAATGAGTTACATATTTTATCTAAAAAGCTTCCACCGGAAAGTGACACCTGTTTGTTTGTTTGTTTTCCTAAGAATATGCTAATATTTGATTTTATCTTAAAGATTTAGAATATGTCATTTTATTTTCATTATCCTGGAAATAACAGGTATTCATCAATGTTTTTATATATATTATGTGTAATATACCTATGTCATATACATTAGCATATATATGCATATATATACATATATATAACATTAATTTTGAATATAGTTCAAAAAGTCTGTTTTACATCAACTGACTCTTTTTTTCTTTTTAAATTTTGACCTTCTTCACCCACTTCTCCCATGCCCCTGCCTGTGGCAACCACCAGTCTGGCTTGTTTCACTTAGCATAATGTCCTTAAGCTCTATTCATGTTGCAAATGGCAAGTTTTCATAGTTTATTATGGCTGAAATATCTATATCTGGGACTCTCCTGGTGGCGAAGTGGTTAAGAATCTGCCTACTGATGCAGGAGACATGGGTTCAATACCTAGTCTGGGAAGATCTCACATGCCGCGGAGCAACTAAGCCTGTGTACCACAACTACTGAGCCTGAGCTCAGAGCCTGTGTGAGCCACAGCTACTGAGCCCACGTGCTGCAACAACGGAAGCCCACGTGCCTAGATCCCATGCTCCACAACAAGAGAAACCACTGCAATGAGAAACTCGCATACCTCAACGAAGAGTAGCCCAAGTAGAGAAAGCCCGAGCACAGCAACAAAGAACCAACGCAGCCAAAAATACATAAAAAAATAAAGATTTTTAAAAAGTTTATATCTGTATCTATATATGTATATATCTCACAGTTTCTTTATTCATTCATCCATGTGTGGACACTTAGCTTGTTTCCATATCTTGTCTATAGTGAATAATGCTGCAATGAATATTGAGGGTGCGTATATATTTTCTGGTTACTGTTTTTGTTTCCTTCAAATAACTACCCTAAAGTGAAATTGCTGGATCATATAATAGTTATATTTTTAATTTATTGAGGAACTTCCATTCTGCTCCCCATAGTGGCTGCACTGATTTACATTCCCACCAACAGGGCACAAGGGTTTCCTATTTTCCACATCCTCACCAACACTTGCTGTTTTTTTGTCTTTTTGATAATGGCCATTCTAACAAGTATGAGATGATATCTCATTATGGTTTTGATTTGCATTTCCCTGATAATTAATGATGTTGAGCAGCTTTTCATGTACCTGTGGGCCATCATGTTTGATTCCACATATAAGTGATATCATATGGTATTTGTTTTTCTCTTTCTGACTTAATTCACTTAATATGATACTCTCTAGGTCCATCCATATGCTGCAAATTGCATTATTTCATTTTTTTATGGTTGAGTAATATTCTATTGCATGTATGTACCACATCTTCTTTATCCATTAATCTGTTGATGGTCACTTAGGTTGTTTCCATGTCTTGGTTATTATAAACAGTGCTGCTATGAACATAGGGACGCATGTATCTTTTCAAATTATAGTTTTGTCCAGATATATACCCAGGCGTGGGATAGCTGGATAATATGGTATCTCTATTTTTAGTTTTTTTGAGGAATCTCCATACTGTTTTCCATAGCGGCTGCACCAATTTACATTCCTACCAACGGTGTCGGAGGGTTCCCTTTTCTCCACACCCTCTCCAGCATTTGTCTTTTGTAGACTTTTTAGTCATTTGTAGACTTTTTAGTGATGGGTATTCTGAGTGGTGTGAGGTGGTAGCTCACTGTAGTTTTGATTTGCTTTTCTCTAATAATTTATGCTGACATTTCTATACTCGGTTTCCAAAATCTCCAGCCTTGTAAGGAAAAATTTCAAGATATTCCAGATAATAATTTAAGAAACTGTTTAATGTCTAACATGGATTAACATCTTTCTTACTGGGATGAACAAATACTCACTGTTCCGTGACCAAGTTAATTTCCTATTTCCAGATCCTAGTTTCTATATTACAAATTCTTTCTGTTGCAAGCAACAACAATCCAACCTCAGTTTATATGACAGACAGGAATTGGGGCTCATGAAATCAGTGCTGCTAAGAGCAAATGGATCCAGGCATATAGTATAACTAATATGAGTTTTCTCAAATTTAAATCTGCTGTTTTATACATGCTGTTTTCCCACTTTTCTATAGCCGACTCACTAGCTCTGTGTATACATTGAGAAGGATGGCCATCAATGGCTCTTGGATCACATCTCCAATTATACTGCTTGACATGAAAATGCCTGCAACGTGGCTCAGGTCCAGCTTGGGCACATGGCTAGTCTGAAATAAGCCCTAAGATTAAGGCAATTGGTGTTATGAATAGTCCAGTTATATCCATGATTCTTTACAGGTAGGCAAAACAATTGTGATTGGAGGCTGTCAGTAAAAATCTCATGTTTAGAAAGAGAGTGGAGTAGTTTCATAATGGGGGGGGGGGATGCAGTTTGTTTTTCCCAGAAGGCAGGAGGAGGGATGGACAATAAAGCAAATAAAGTTTTAAAAAATGATACAATCATACTAAAATGAAAGACTGCCATTCAAACAGTCCATATCTGTGAGTAATTAGTAATTAATCTCTGTATCTTCAAAGTGAGGTGTGGCCAGACTCACTAAATCCAATGCTGTTTTTTAACAGATTCTGGATTTCATTACTTTGCAGAGATTTGCTTCAACTTGCAAATGTTACTAATGCTGACAAAACAAACTAAGACGGAAAATAAAATGGGATGAGATAAAGATTGACTTCAAATCTTTTCTTTTTGCCTTTCAACATGAACAATCTAATTTTACATACGATCATGATTATTTTTTACATTTCAACTTGGGATGAGAGATACTGATTGAAAATACGCTTTTATTTTTTTCTTCTATATACTCACCAAAATTCAACTTCTTTTTCTCATCTAGTGAGTAAGGAGTCCCTTTCCCCCCAAGGAAACCAGTTTTAGTATTATACACCTGAAGTTGAAATTAAGTTTTCTAGTCTAAATTAAAAAAATGTTATTGTTTGCCACTGAAACCCTCTTGCCTGTCATTTGATCTCATAGAGGGAAAATGATTTTCCAGCTAAGATTCACATTACCTGCTTTTGATCTATAATAGCCAATATCAAAGTTCAATTGGCCTTTCGAATGCTTTTATTTTCTTTGTCCATTTCCTCCCCTATTAAATTTGTGGCATTGACCAATCACATAGTTACTCTGGTCTTGATTTATTCCTCAATGCAGCCAAAAATGAACTGTATCAACATAGATATGTTTAAATGAGTGACTGAAGCCTGCTTGGACAAATACCATCAAATGGGTGGCAACCATTTAGACTAAAAGTTTCAAATTAATATGGAAATAGGATTAAAAGAAGAAGAAATTTAAAAGTTTCCTAGTAAGAGAGAGAAGATTTTCTTCATAGTATTTGCCAGTGATTTAAAAAATGTGTACACATACCCCTAGCCTTCAAACACACACATACACTCACACACTTTGGAGGACAGCATCCTTATGTGAAAAATTCAAAATACTTTGACCACACTTAAAGTGAAACATTCTTTTTTGGTTATATCCATTTTTTTTTTTGGTTCATCTTAATCTGTTTTATCCTGCACTTTTAAAATTTAAAGACATGCAGTTTGAGGTTCACTTTCCTTTTCAGCAACCATTAAAATGCCTCAAAGAAGTGAGGTGCAGAAGGGTACATTGCCAGTGTAGGGAACTCATTTTCTTTTATGAGAAGTCATTATATGCCCTGTGAAAAGGGAAAGTTGTTGAAAATTATTGAAATATGTTCAAAATACATTTTATTGAAGTATAATGAAGAAAAGTATGCAAATTTGGACTGCAGTTTTATTACACACCACAAAATGATCGCATACATGGAAACCATGACCCAAGGTAAAACATTACCACCACCTTGGAAGTCCTCTTGTGCACACTCCCTTTTAATATGTTTATTGTCCTTCCCAAATGGGAAATTTGCAGATTTCTAGAACATAATTTTCCTTTTCTTGGTATTTCATATACACGGAATCACACAGTATAAATTCCATTGAGTCTGGTTTATTTAATTGACATTGTATTATGTGATACATTTACATCATGTGATGCAATAGCATATCTTGTTTCATTGCTGCATATATTCTCACTATACTATATATTAAATAAATAACTATATAGTACAAAAAATACTATATATATCCATTCAACTGGTTATGTATATTATTATTGTTTCTAGTTCTTGTTCTTTGTACAATACTGTTGTGAATAATTTTATAAATACTTCTTAATATTCATATGCACACGCTTCCCTTTGGTTATATAAATAGAAGTGGAAATAACAGGCTGTAGAGTAAATATATCTTTAGGTTTTAAACTTCACCTGTCAAAAATTTTTCCAAAGTAGTTGTAATAATTTAAATACCACAAACTAGTTTAACAGTATATGAGAGTTGTAATAGCTTGAAACCCTAGATCCAATTTGAAATTGTCACTTTTTAAAAATTTTAGTTAATCTGATTTTAGTTCAGTGGTATTGAATTGTGATTTGCTTTCGATTAATGAAAAATAGTGTTGAGCAATTTTTCATATTTTTGTTTTCCATTGGCATATCCATTTTGTAAAGTTCTTATTCAAGTCTTGAATATTTTTCAACAGATTTAAATTATTTTCCCAACTGATCAATAGGAGTTACTTACACATTCTGGAAAAAAAAACTGTTGGTAGATATTTGTAAAATGACCATACAATTTATTGACCATATAATGAGACATTTGAAAATGGAAAGTGGTTTTATTTATAATTACACTGAAGCAATAGGCAAAAATCAGACTTAACCAAATCAAACCATACATAATATAATCTTTGGCATATATGTAACAAATATTTTTATTTTGGTGGCTTGTCATTTTTCTCTCATGAAGGTGTTTTTTTAAAGAACAGAAGCCCTAAAATGTAGTATAGTCCAGTATTACTTTTTGTACCTTTTTCTTTAAATCAAGTCTATTTCAAAACGGTTCATACTGTTGGTCTATTTTTTCTACCCATCTCACACTATCTTAATTACTGTAACTCTGTAATAATAGATTTTGAAATCCAGTGTAGTGACTTCAACTTGTTTTTATCAAGATTGCCTTAACTATTCTTGGCCTTTGGCATGCCCCTACACATTTTAGATCTGGCTTGTCAATTTCTATAATAAACTTGTTGAGATATTATTGATTTTTGTTTATGTATGTGTTTTACAGAGACTTCCAATCAATAAGCATGGTATATCGCCCATTTAAAAAAATATTTTCTCTCAATAATTTTTTTTCTGTATATAATTCTTGTATAACTTTCACCAGATTTATTTTTAGTTATTTGGTGATTTTTATATTGTTATCAGTGGCACATTTAGAATTTTTAGTTATTTAAAAATCTCCACCTATATAATTATTTTATTATGAATAATGACAGTTTTATTTGTCCCTTTCCAACCTTTATATATTTTATTTATTTTTCCTAACCTGTTAAAAAATAGCTAGTACAAGTTTTAGTGAAAATGGTAATAATAGACATTCTTTCTTTTTCCTATTCTCAGGCAGAAAGTTCTCAGTATTTCATTTTTAAGAGTAATGTTTCCTAAGGGTTTTCAAGAATATATATTTTATAAGTTTAAAGGAATCAATTCTATTTCTAGTTTTCTAATTCTTTAATATTGCATTTTATCAAATGCTTTTATATGTCTATTTAGATGATTCCATTTTTCTCATGTATTCTGTTAATGTGGTAGCAATTATGAATTGACTTTTTAATTGTTAAACCAACTCTGCATGGTTGAAAAAAAATCCAACCTTATAATATATTCTCCAATTTATATATTACCAGATTTACTTTCCTCATATGTTGATTAAGATGGCTGCATCAATGGTCATGAGTGAGTGAGATTATTCTACATTTTCCTTTTTATAGTAGTGCTTGGTATTGGTAGCAAGGTTACTCTAGCTCCATAAAGTATCTTGAAAAATGTTCCCTTTTTTTGTTTCTATAAAACAATTTGGATGATACTGTTGCTGTTAATATTATGCAACTGTTATCCATACCTGATCCTTCACTGTAGCTCTGGAATATTCTTCCTGGCAAGGTTTTAACTAGAGATTTAATTTTTTTAGTAGACATCAACAAATCAAATTTTCTCTTTTTCCTTATTTCAGTTTTGGAAAGTTGTGCTGTCCAACAATTGTTTCCACTTAATCTAAATTGTTCAATTTGTTGAGATAAAATGTTCACATATTTACCTAGAAGTTTTTATGCCTGGTTATTTTTTATGGAATGTTGGCCATTAGATATGAAATACATTAGAGGTTCTTTGAGCTCTGGTTGAGGCTATCTGCATCAATAGTGTAATTTTTATAGATATATTCCTGGCCAGCAGTCAGGTTTGGGCATAATCATCTCATTCAGTCATACTGAGCTGAATCACTGTTGTTTTACAGCTTTTTTAAGACCTTGCCTATTTGCTGTTCACTCTTCTTTCTTGCTGGCAGCTCTCTGTGGTCTGATAGGAAAGTATGGGATGATTACAAGGGCCTTATTTGTGGGTTGGGCTTCCTTAACCATGTGAAGCTACCAAAATGGATGCTATCTACTCAACCTTTCAGTGTTCCTTAGGAAACAATAAATATCTCAAGTGCAAAAGCAGTGTCCAATATTGAGCTCACATCTCTGGACACCCTACCTTTTGGAAGCTTGCCCCACAAGTCTTCAATGTCTTCATAACTCCCTGATTTATACAGACACAGCAGAATGACCTGGCTCTTGTGTTTTAGTTATTCAGAACTTGTGTAGGTGAAGCTGCTAGGTGGGCTACAGGAAAATTTGAGAAAATCTGCAATACAGACAATGATTCTTTGTGTGTATGTGCATGTGTGCTCACTGTGTGCCTAGGAATGACACTTCCTCCAGATTCAAAATAAGAAACAGATCAATATTAAGAGATTGATTTTCATGTCTGTTACAGAGTATGGGTAATGAGATTTTACTAATTATATTTAATTTCAAACAGTGTCTACATTTATATAACAGTAAATAATTAGTCAGTTATATTAAAGACTCCTCAGAATTAATTTGAAGTATTGAAAAATTCCCAGGAATTTAGCAATTATTGTAACATCACTATCACAAAGAAGAGACCATGGGAATATTTTTTTCATGTATTCATAATTTTAAATGTTGTCTAATAGAGGTGGTGAAGAAATTTAATTAAAAGCAAGATATAATTTCCAATGAAAAGGTCAATTGTGAGTTTAGAAAAAAATATGTTACACATCAGCTTTTTAAATTTGATGGTATTTTTAGGCAGCAGGATTAAGAGTAGAGATTTCCCCAGATAGAGAAACTTTTAAATTTAAAAGTTTTTAAAAATATGAAAGAAGGGCATTTATGGAAATAAGGAATAAATTACAACATTGTGAAAAACGTACATTTGACATCCGGAGACTGGTTAACATCTCATCTCATTTACCAGCTGTATAATGTTGGGCAAGTCATTTAATCTCTTAGAATCTCATATTACTAATCTTTAAGATAGATCTAATAACACTGACCTTATATGACTCTTATGTAGATCAGATATGGTCGTAGGAAACAGCAGCATGAACAGCTCCTGACACTTATTAGGAGCTTGATGATTGTTTATTGAACAACACATATTTAGTGGACATAATAATGTTAACCCAATGCACAAATTATTAATATTATTTTGTTGAGTCAAAGCAATAGGAACTGCTGTTCAACATTCCCCATGGTGTGTCACTCTTATATGTGAAGCCTTCTCTCCCTTTCTTCTCCTTCCTCTCACTTCTCCTCTTTTGCCTCCTCTTCTTCTCCTCTTCCTTCTCCTCCTTCGTCTTTTCTTTCCTCTTCCCCTCCCCTTCCCCTTTTCCTTCTTTTTTCTCTCCTTTGTATCTATTCCTCCCTCTCCCTTCTACCCTCTCTCTCATTTAAACTGTGCATCTTCATTTTATTTTTTCTCATGTTCTAGGAAAATGACATCAATTAATCTAAAAAGACTGCATAAGAAAATGTGAGTGGAATAATTGTAATGTTGAAGATAACATAGAAAATCAGAAGCTTAATGATCTCTGATAATTCTTTATACTTTTGTTACCAAGCTTTATTTTCTCTCTATTTGTTGTCACTGATCAGCTTGGTTACTTCCATCTCCTCCTCTATTCTTAGGAAATGTTATATAACTACCGATGTGAGTAAATATGGCATGTTAGTGATTTTGAACCCTTTAGATAGACAAGTTTAGGAGAAAAATGTGGTTAAATTTCTATCTGGGTTAATATTCAGGTCTGACACTTTTTATATAACCTTGGGTAAGTTGTTTAACACTCTGGGTTTCCTCTTCTGTAAAATGTGAATAATAATACCACCCATCTCATAGGATGGTTTGTAGGCTATATAAGCCAGTCATACATAATACTTATAGTGCCTAGAGCATGTTATGTACTTCATAAAAATAAGATGTAGTTATTAGAGAAAATATTAAGAACATCTTCTGATAAAATTGCCATGAATATAACAATGTCACTCTGGAAAGAAGGATTATCAGAATCCATGAAACAAATAATTAGAATTGAACATATTTAAAAATAGAATAAGAGATAACTATTTTAAGTTGGGATCCCAGAGGAATAGACTCTGATGCAGAAATTTGCATGTAAGAAATTCTTGAGGGGGTGCTGTTTAGAACAACCCCTCCAAACTCCCAATCACCCAAACCCCTGGTAGGAGCATATGGAGGAAGACTGGGAAGAAAAAGAGTTGAACTGTGATGCAGTTCTAAAACAGTTTTTGGCCATCTAACAGGGGATTCTGGAGCTAGGATTGTCCTAAAGATATGCGCCTAATTGAAATAAAGAGGTTGGGTCTTTGTTCCCTCACGTTGACCACTGAGTGCTTGTTATACCCAAGGAGGTGCCAGAGCCTTGGGTAGGGCAGCTCCCTTCGTGAAGGACAGTTATCAGATAAGACTTAGTTGAGAACCATAAAAAAAAAACACCCACCTCCCTGCAGTTTTTTCTTTTTTAAAAAATTAATTAATTAATTAATTTGCTGCATTGGGTCTTAGTTACGGCACGTGGGATCTTCGTTGAGGCATGTGGGATATTTCATTGTGGCACGCGGGCTTCTCTTTAGTTGTGGCAGGCGGGTTTTCTCTTCTCTAGTTGTGGCACGGGTTCCAGAACATGTGAGCTCTGCAGTTCGTGGCACACAGGCTCTCTAGTTGAGGCATGAGAGCTCAGTAGTTGTGGCACACGGGCTTAGTTGCCGTGTGGCATGTGGGGTCTTAGTTCCCTGATCAAGGATTGAACTGCATCCCCTGCATTGGAAAGTGGATTCTTTACCACTGGAGCACCAGGGAAGTCCCTCATTGCAGGTTTACAAATGAATGCTTTGATCTGAATGAAGCACTGCATTGCATCCTTTTATATATATACATACAATATATTTATATATTACTATATATGAGGATATATATGAAATGTACATGATTTTAACACAGGAACATTCTAAGTATGCTTTGTATATATATATTATAACTAACCTATTTACAGTGATGAATGTTTCATTTAGTGAATTTTTTATTGAAGTCTGCTTTTACAACAAGAAAAAGCAAGAATATAGACAACTAAAAACATTTTTGCTAGATAGGCAAACATCATGTTTTTAATGCTGAATGCATAAACTTATAAATCACCTCAATTCTTGCAGACACTAGAAAAAACTATCCACTGGCAGTACAGAAAACAAGCTACTCCAAAGGCTCTAACAATCTGAGACATCCAGATAGATTTCAACAAAAACACACACTTCTATAAGCCACTTAACATATTCTTTGAGAAGTCTTTGCTTATCTATCAGTTTGAAATTCACACCTATTCAAATACATATCAAAATCAAGATAAACATTTTCTCTAACTACAAAGAATGTTACGACAAAATTTAGTCAGTAAATTCATCCCAAAACATTGAATAAGGAAACTCATAAACTATTAAATTTTATTTTCCTCAGAAAAATAGTTTGGAAGGGAAAGAGATAAGCCAGATGTGCTTATTATTTTATAAAGTACATATTTTATGAATTTCGAAAATAATTTGACTTTTAAAAAGAATTTTCTGTTTTTTACATTGGAAACACAAATTGTAGAATTTATATTCCAAATTGCTGTAATTATTAAATATGCAAAGTATAGAAGTTCTTTATCTCATAGCCTCCTTCTCTGGAACTGAGCCCCTTATCATTTGGAGACATCTCACCTGTGATGTACCTCAGATTGTTTCCTCAAAGGATCTGAAAATTATTTCCCAGAAGAACATTTCTAATTGGGGATGAGGTGTCCATTGAAACAGAAATCGCAAAAAAAAAAAAAAGAAAAACATAAAGTAATATAACTATAGCTCAAATAAACAAATGAGGATTCTATAGGTAGGTATATAGAACAATTTAAAAGAATTCATCTATATAGAGGTGGTTTTATGAATACTTTGTAATTATTTCCATCTTGTTTTAAAGACTCTAATTCTTTTTTTTTACATTTTTTAAATTGGAGAATAGTTAGTTGATTTACAATGTTGTGTCAGTTTTAGGTGTACAGCAAAGTGAATCAGTTATACATATACATATATCCACTCTTTTTTAGATTCTTTTCCCATATAGGCCATTACAGAGTATTGAGTAGAGTTCCCTGTGCTATACAGTAGGTCCTTTATTAGTTTTCTATTTTATATATAATAGTGTGTACATGTCAATCCCAATATCCCAATTTATTCTTCCCCCTTACCCCTGGTAACCACAAATTTGTTTTCTACATCTTTCGCTTATATGTGGAATCTAAAAAATAGTACAAATGAACTTATTTACAAAATAGAAATAAAGACTCTGATTCTTAATTATTGATTGACATTCCTTAAATTTTGCATGAGAAAGTATGACCACATCTAGGGAAAGGGAGTGTGGGGAAGAGATAGGAATGAAGGGAGAGGGAAAAAGGAGGGAGAGAAAGAGGAGTGGGGAGAAAAGAGGAATGAAGGAAAAAAGGAAGAAAGAAAGAGAATGATGAAGGGAAGGAAAATTTAACCTTGATTTTAAGAAAGAATTGAAAGAGGAATGATATCACTATGTGCTTGAGAGTCTGTTGTCCCTTTATCCAGAATTTTCTCACTTATTCATTAATATAAATCTGAGAAGTATGTATAAATAACCCCCTTGTAAAATGAGGAAACAGAATCATACTGTTGTACATCTAGGAACAGTCATGTCTAGGATTTACATATGGGATGGTCTGTTTGAATCATTTAGATATAATACCAAGCAGACTTTAGAGATGAGACTAAATGATGAAAGTATTCTGGGTGGCTTTCAGAAATGAAGTCCTGTCTCACACTTCTGAGCTATAGTATTTTATGTCTGTTTTAAAAAAGTATTCTCAGTTCATAATTTTGGTATCTCTCCCACTTGGCAAAGGTGACACACACACAAAAAGTTTAAAATGTGCGAATATATTTTAGTTTATGAAGTAATTATATATTTTAAAATTGAATTATAGTTTCATTTAATGAATTACCTTTCTGTTATACAAGCATTGTCTCTGGCTGAACATACTGTGGTTTGATTCAATTAGGATTAAGCCAGTTCTAAACTGGCCTTCAGTCTTTGTGAGGCCTGGTCTATTTCTGGTTCATCTACATTTCAAGTTGTGGTGGGAAGGTTTAGAAATCTTGTGATGTTCAACAGGGATCCCTTTGGTGGGCCTTGCATTTCGATGTTGGGTCCCTGAACCTGTGAGACTGGCTAGAACTCTGTATAACACTGTGGCCTCTCAACTGCCAAATTTTGCTAATTTTTTCTGTCTCTTGGGTGTACTAGAATATTGGTCAAAGAGAAAAAACATATCAGGCTTAAGTCTTTGAACTTGCATTCTTTCCTTGATCATCTTGAACTCTAAAGTTCTGGCTGCCACTGTACTTCTCTTACCACAAAACAGATTCATTTTAACAAGTTTAGTCCAATTTCCTAGAATTCAACCCAACCCCAAAGAGAGTAAGTATGCTTTGGGCTAGTTAGTCTGCCATCATCAGAAACTGAGCTACTATTACCAATACATTGGTATTTTAAATAAAATTGAAATAGAACAATATTATAGCATGATAATATATTATTCAAAATTTCTTAAAATATTATAGGTAAATGAAAAGTTGTATAGTAATAAATGCTTATAATTTACTCTCTAATTTAATACTAAACCTTTAAAAATTCATGTTATACTCATTTATGGGCTTTTCCTATTTATGAGAACTAAATATATCTTCTACATTGGCATCATTAATGCACATGATACTCCTCTCCCTGATGTGACAAAGTAGTACTTATTGAGGAGAAGAGTTAAACTAACTCCATATTGTTCTTACATATATGTTGCTTTTTTTGTCTATACTTCAGGACAGAACAATAAAATTTGGAAAGAAAACAAAACCAATGTATGTTTTTTTCAGGCAATGTAGTCCTAGTGGATATCGCTTTAGCCTGAGGAAATATTGCTGAATTAAAAAGACAGACTCTTAAGAACCCAAGCTTTCTTTTGAGTGAATATTTCCCACTCAGCCATGCTTATGATGAACAACCATCATTTTCCTTGACCAGAGTTAGCTCTGAGTAGGGGAGGTAGGTGGTGAGAGATTAGGGAATGCTCAGATATGTTATTTACTAGCTTTCTTTACAGAAGCACTCCAATTAAATTGTGCAACAATATCCTACTACTGGGACATATTTAATTTTGAGTATTGAAGAAAGTAATTCCACTTTGGAACTTGAGAACAGATAAATTTGTATTATTGAGTAATTACTCTGTGTCCTTCATTGTGCTATGTGCTTTAAATGTCATACTTCATTCAATCCTCCATTAGCCATTAGATGTACGTAGTGCTAACCTGAAATAAATAGACTTCCAGGTATTTCTCCAGCAAAGATAGGTTTATTCAGGATCAGCAGAGGATTGCAATTTAGGGTTGGCAACCATGACAAGGCACGTGCAAGTTTTTGCACAGGAAAGGGAAAAGAAAGATGGAAAGCTATAGTAAACATAGAATTCCTGACTTTTCATTGGCTGAGTGCTTGCTAGGAAAGAAGAGGAGACTTTTCTTCTTCCTGTCCTGCTCTGCTATCTTTGCAGGGCATGGGAGCTCGCCAATCTGGTCTTCCAACTCTGTTTAAATGAGGTTTCTGTTTATTGATTTTTTTTACAGAAGTTTATTAACTCCATATTACAGAACAGAAAACTGAGACTTAGGAAAGATTGGTATCTTTCCTAGATTTACAGAAGTAGTCAAGTTTGGACATAAGCCAAACTTCAGAAGAAGATCTTCCTGGTCTATAAAACCTGTTCTGCTTATAGCTATATTATTTTGATTTATACATCACATTATTCCATAAAAAAGGTTGTAAAAATAAAGAAACCAACAAGTTTCTTCTCAATTTTAAAGCCTTTCTTCTATTACCATAAAGTACAAATGACTTTGGTTGATAAAGATGAAAGAATAACATTGTGTGAAACCAGGATTCTGCAATAAAAAACGTTCACAATAGAGCATAGTTCTGAGCCATTCCAATGGTGGCAGTTTGATTTATTTAAATCCTGCTATAATTGTTTCAAAGACTAAATGAAAATGGAATCATCTATTATCATATATAAGGATTAAACCCTAAATTGGATTTCTGAATTTAAGATGGAAAAAGTAAGCTAACCTCCAAAATGGCTTAAAATTGAACTTAGTCTCCTGATATGGAACAATAGCTTTAAGAGATTTAGGGGAAGAATTAGTCCTATAAAACAATCTTTTAAAATAGTGTAGTAATAAAAATGACAGTTCCAGAAGGAAATTAGGGCAAATATTCTATTTTGCCCTTTAACCCGATATTACTATGAACTATGATACTTTGTATAATCGTTCAGTAAAACTTCTTTTGGCCATATGTTAATTCCTTGTAGACTAATAACAGAGTTCAGGGATAAATGCTAAAGTCACGCACACACTCATACACACACACACACACACACACACACACACACACACACCAGCAAAATATGAATAGCTTACTTTCCTAATTTAGAAAGATAGTAATATGTTGCTTTTTTTTTTTTTTTTTTTTTTGTGGTACGCGGCCTCTCACTGCTGTGGCCTCCCCCGTTGCGGATCCGGATGCGCAGGCTCAGCGGCCATGGCTCACGGGCCCAGCCGCTCCGCGGCATGTGGGAACTTCTCAGACCGGGGCACGAACCCGTGTCCCCTGCATCGGCAGGCGGACTCTCAACCACTGCGCCACCAGGGAAGCCTAATATGTTGCTTTTTTAACTATACGTATTTTTACCTAATAAGGAGAACAGAAAACAAATTTATTTTTTAAGGTAATATCCTGAACAATTTTGCTTGCCTTAAGGTTAGAGGATCCTTTGTAGAATTTCTAGGTTTGGTAGTCTTCCAACAATGCTACCTGACAAAATTGAAAGAAGTTTGGGAAATATCCACAGGTGGAGCACTTTGGCTCTAACTTTAAAATATGGTAATACATCAGTGGTTCTCTACTGGGGCTTATTCCTCAGCCGCCACCCCTAGATACATTGACATTGAGACATTTTTGGTTGTCGCAAATGTGAAGAGTATGCTACTGGAGTCTAGAGGGTTTAGACCAGGGATGCTGCTAACCGTCTTACAGTGCACAAAGCAGCTTCTCACAAACAAGAACTACCCACATGAATCAACAAAGGGTTTGTGTCTAGGTTTATACTGGTGTATATTGTGACTCTGACTTTTGATGCAGAGTTCCAAAATAGGCATAATAAAGTTGTATTGGACTCAATATCTCTATATCTCAGAGCATATATATAGGTAATTACTTTATACTTTAGTAGGAAAATAAAGGAACACCCCCCACTTCCTATGAATGTTTGCATTAGGAAAACAAAAACTAATGTTCTGATTTACATTTCTATTTCATGATTAGGATTGAATTTGTATAATTTAAGCCAATCAGTTCCCAGATGGAAATATTTGAGAACATACAATATATTCTCAAAATATCTGTTATTAAGAATCACCTGGTATACTTTGGAATAATGTAAATGTCCAAACACTACACTAGGGAGTTGTTTTGATTTATATAAGTGTAGTAAGGGCCAAGGCATTTCTATTTTAATAAGAACATCACATGATTCTGATGTGGTTAGTTCACTTGGAGCACTATTTGTGGAAATGGAATAGAATCATTTTAGAATCAGCAACTCTAGTAGCATATTAAGTAGCAATTTCTAAGTTTGTACCTGGTCATCTGTGATACAAAAATTCAATTCTAAATGAATAACTGTGATCTAGGGCTTGAAAAGTATAAATAAAACATGTTAAAATGAATCCTATGGCTTTAAATCAATATATATTCAAATACTGTCACCTTACATATTTCAAAACGTGACCTTGTGTTTAACATAAAACGTTGCCCCCAATTACTTTCAAATGAATATGCAAATGAGAGAATGGTAGATATATACAATAAGTATATATGTCAGATTACATTGCCTTACACTTACACAGAGTGCCATCAGTTAGTAATAAGGAGGATAGATTTCTGGCAAAAGCATGTGATAGAAGAGTCCATTAGCAGGGAAGTAAATGAGAAATGTAAATGTATATATGTATAAACGTATAAAGCTAGAGTTTTAATTATGTCTATTTTTCTAGTCAAGTTAAAATTATTTGATTAAACCTTGACGTGAACTATTTGACATTATTTACAAAACTCAGAAGAGAGCACACTACTGACTAACAAACACAATGGGAGACAAAATAATGAGTGAATATCCTGTTTGGAGAATCGTTGGAAGAAATTGAAAGAGAAATGTGAAAGTAAGAGCACAAAATGAGGACCCTGAAAAATGTAATAGAATATGGTTCTCTGTATTTTTCATACTCTTTGCCTAGCTTCATACTCACTTCTGATTAAGATGGGACTTTCAATATAATGAGTCCAAGATCTAAGTCTTACTATGAGAGATAATATTAGTAACCAAAATTTCACTTTGAAAATAGTCTGCTGCATGTAATGCAATGATTCAAAGACAATGAGAATTTAGAAAAGACATAAAGGAAAAAAGTCAGTACTTTCTGTAGGCTTAAAATAACTGGGCCTGTCAACTGTAAAGAAATATTTGTACCATTCTTTGAACTCCAAGTGTATTCTGAATCAGATACAACTAGTACTGGTTCTTTTCTCACAATGAACTAAGCCTGTAGGTTTTGTTCCACTAACAAGACTATGATGAGGGCTAAAGGAACATACGTGTATGACAATTAAAACATACATATATCACACACCAAACACTTGCCGCTGAAGTGGATGAATGTATGTCAGTGTATACCTTCCTGTATGCACATGGACGTAGTATGTTATAAATGACTGCACATTGACAGTCCTTCCAATGTTAAGTGGGTTTTCCTTCATCTTCCTTTGCCTCTAGGAAGGCTCAGTGACTGCATGACCAATGGAAAATGATGAGAATGATGCTGTGCCAGTGCCTAGGTGTAGGCCTTAAGAACTTTGTAGTTTCTGCTTCTCCATCTGGGAGCCCCAATCCACACTGTAACAAATGCACCTATTCAGAGACTACATACAGAAGAAGCTCTGGATCCAGGCCTCATGGTCACCTCCACACAGAGTGTCAGATATGTAAGTGAAGACTTCTCAGACAGTCCAGATTTAGCCCATACATTAGTTGAATACCATCAAAGAACATCAGCGGACACAATTTGGAGAATTTCCCACCTGGAACAAAAGAATTCTCCTTGCCCAATACCTGACACACAAATTTATAAGATGTAATAAAATGTCTTTAGCTTTCATATTATGAAATAATCTGTTACACAGAACTAGATAACTAAATAGAAGCATTCTTTCACTATCTGTACCTAGATGTCAACCACTTTCCCAATTACTCACCATCCACTTAGAGTGATTAATTTTCTGTATAATGTATATCAATATATAACATTATATTTCTTTTAGTTATTCATCTCTTTTCTCCTACAGAATAAAAATTTGGTGAAAGGTAGACTCCATATGATGTGTTTACTAGTTTATTCCAGCCAGTAGAATAGTGTTTGGCATATCACAGGCACTTCAAATATTTACCACAATGTTGAAATTACCAAGTGATATAATATTCTAGCAAATATCATCTAAAACCATGTATGCATTTAACTAAATACTCTCAGAAATTGACTAATGGAGAGTCTATTAAAATATGTTCATAAAGACATCAAATTTAACTGAAAATGAAAATCTTGGACAAAAAATTGAATATGTTTGTAATTTCTTAGGACTAGAATATGATTTAGGGAGATGATAAGAGAGGTGTAAGGCAAAATGGTATTATATGGTGTTTAAAAGCAGTTTTAATTATGACAAAATTGTTTAAATATTAAACCCAAAGTGATTTAAGTTTTTTTGAAGGAAAATTTTATGTATAGCTGAAATGACATGGTTTTTTGCTTGTTTGTTTTCTCTGTTTTCTCACTCAGAAAGGTGATCATATTTATTATTTTGCTAGTAAATACTTCAAAGAAATCAGAGATTTAAGAAAAAAGACTAATAGGAAAATAGGAACAGAGAACAGGAAAAATGGTTCATACTTTCTTTGAAATATCAGACCGAATCCCTTTTGACACAAAAGCTATGATTAATTACTTAAAAGCTTCAGAACTCACTCAGTAATCTTAAAGAGTAGTTGAACTAAGGTCTAAACTCATAAAAATCAATTTTGTCAGTAAATTGGTTCTGCACAATACACAGCACACAAGCTCAATTCCTTAAAAAAGTACCTAAACCCACAGGGTAATAGTGTTCACATATTCAATTCAAGAAAAACTTTCACAGTAACTGTAGTACAATGAAACAACAAAACAATATTATAAGAAAAATAACAAAAAGAAAACAAAGCATCAATATTCATTAGAGTCAAATTCTAACTGAAATGAATTTTCAGTCAACCCTTTCTAAAAAATATTAAATGTAAGACATATGCAATTTTGATATGTTTGGGCTCTAAATTCAGAAAAACATAATTTTGGATTCAGATCTCACCATGTTAAAAACTGTGTGACTTAGAAATGTAAAAGGTCTTTAGCTTCAAGTATCTTGACATAAAATTTGAGTGAGAATAGTATATACCTCATTGTGTAGTACAGAGGGTTATATGAGATAATATATTTAAAATTCTGGCACAAGGTATGCAATTATAAATATTAGTTATTATTATTATTAATGCTAAAATAATTATTTGAAATTATTTTATATCTAGTTATTTAAGATCAAATAGTTTAAAACTAGTAATGAAAAGAAAGAGCAAAACAAATTTTTAATGGCTTTCAGATATACTAATTAAGCTGCTAACCACTTATTGTTAAACTATATTCAGAATAGAAAAAAATAAATTTCCAAGTTCATTTCTATTTAATTATAAAGTTATTATCAGTCAAATAATATATTATGTGTTCTTGCTCAAACAGTAGTACTGATATTTGTTTTAATATGTAAACTTTTGACTCTGGAAACCACTTAGATGTTATGACATATATACATAATATTTTTGTGTGTGTTTCTTCTAACAAGTGCATGTTTTATAACATTTTGATTGTCAAATTTTAGTGGAACATTTCATAAAAATTTTAAAAACTCTAAAATTTTGCTTTTTCAAGTGCTCTTTATATTTCAACTCTTTTTTACAAATTTTTTATTGGTTGGGTTCTACTTGCTGCTGCTAATCAGTGATTCCCTTCTGGCTTTAAGCAGTAAGATCTTCATAACAGGTTTAATGTTTTCAAGTAGTAGCCTGAGTTTTATGTGTGACATTTCACTATGAACATGCATTTGTTTAAATCTCCACATATACCAATTTTCTTCATTGAGAAATCATTTATGGCATATGTACTAGGGTGAAATATGCTAATACTTCTGTTAAATATATATCTATATCTATAAATCTATTATGTTTAAAATCCAGGTTGAAATACAAGATGATATGTGCAGTTATTCCTGAATTAGGTTAGTGGCCATTAGTTACTTCAGAGGTTAGTGATAAAAATAAATCTTTGGTACCCAGAAATTAGCTAATACTAATTTCTAAAATATTGACAATGAAGACAGCAAGGATGAAATCTTACATGTACTGAGTGCTATGTATTATTCATTGGCTATATAATTGTACATACTTTATAAATAAGAAAAATATGTTAGATAAATAACCTGTGCCAAATCACAAAGCTACCAAGTTTCAAAGATGAGACTTTCATTAAATATATAAATTGAAACTCAGACAAGCGGGTTATTGATTCAAAGGCACATCACTATAATCCCTATTCATCATACACTTTCAGCCTCCTTACCTCTCACTTTGTCCTAATTGTCTAGTTTATTCAATTCTGTATCAGTTCAGTACATTTACCAGAGAGGCTGATAGTGGATGGACAAAAAAACACACCCATGTTTCACAGACAGTGAATAGACTTGTGGTTACCAAGGGAGAGGTGGGATGGGGGAGGGAAAGTCTGGGAGTTTGGGTTAGTGAATGCAAACTATTACATATAGAATGGATAAACAACAAGGTCCTACTGTATAGTACAGGGAACTATATTCAGTATCCTGTGATAAACCATAATGGAAAAATATTTTTTAAATGTATATATATATATATATATATATATATATATATATATATATATATATAAAACTGAGTCACTTTGCTGTACAGCAGAAATTAACACATTGTAAATCAACTATACTTCAATAAAAATATTAAAGAAAACACAACCATGCTGACTGTTTTTTTAGTCTAGCAACACATTTTATTTTATTTTTTAATTACTTTTTATTGGAATATAGTTGATTTACACTGTTATGTATAATTTGCTTGCCCTCTCTCAGACTGTATTACACTATCCCTTCTTTCTTCAAAACCCCAGTACCCCCTCCTACTCACACTAAAATGTTGAATACTAACTATGTTTCCAAATGCAAAATAATTCAAACCACATTCACTTGTGTTTATTTACTGTGCCTTCTACATTTTAAAACATTTGGTGAATGCCACCCTCCCCATGCTCCTCTCTAAGAGCAGTTATTCACTTTTGCTCTGGATTCCATTCCCTCTTGCCTAAACAAAGACAGAAATAACTGTTTTATTCTTCCTATTGTAGAATGATCAATATTTTCTTCTCATATGGATTATTCATTTCATTATATCTCTCAGGTTTAAAAAGAAAAAAGTTGCTTTGACTCCTCATTCCCCTATATAATCCTAGTTTTCTAATTTTCTTTAAAGCAAAATTCCACTAAAGTTTTGATCATATGCTTTGATGTCACTTTCACATTATCAGTATTTTTCCTCTTTTCTTTTTATGTTAATCCTCTGAAACTATGAAAGTCACACGAACCTCCAGCTTTATAAATGTAATAAGCCCATCTTTTACTTTTATTTAAAACATTTCTTTACTTAGCTTTGAAGATTCTATACTGTCCAGTTTCCTTCCTACTTCACTAAATCTTCATTTTAGCCTCCTAAATTCTTAACTGTAGATATTGGAATGCCCCAGATCGCAGTCCTCCTCATCTTTCTTTCTTTCTATCCATGCTTTTTATCTAAAAAGGTCTTGAAATTGCCATGACTTTAAATATTTTCTATGAAGACATGACTCCCAGATTTATATCTCAGCACTAACATCTTCACTGAGGTCAAGATTTGCATATCAAGACCCACCCTAATATCTCCATTAGGGTATCAAGAACTCCCAGACTTCCTACACCATCAAGTGAGAGCCCTTCTTCAGTCTTTCTCAGATCATAATTACTTTACCATTTATCCCAATGTTCAGGAAATTAAAAAAAAAAATTTCCCATAGAGTACTAATCCAAACTCAACAACATGTTGCTGCCTGCAATACAAATTCTCACTTCTTTAACCATTACCACTCTAATCCTAGCAACTCTAATGATTAGCCTGGAATATTGTAATAATCTAAGTCATCTGTTAAATGATCTTATTAGTTCCTCTCTTACCTTTCCCCCAACAAACATGGAATATAACCAAGTTATTGGCTGTAAGACTTATTATAGTCTGACATTCATTTGTCTTTTTCTGTCTTTTTTACTACCTCTTTTCTCTTTCTATACCCTCACACTTTTGGCCCTAGCCACCCTGACCTTCTTGCTCTTTCTCAAGTACTCCAAGAGTTTTCTAGCTCAGAGTTTGCATGTGATATTCCCTTTGCCCAGAAGTATATTGCCTCAGACCTTGTATGACTTGAAGCTTCATGTTATTCAGATCTCTGTTGGAATGTCACATCCTTAATTTTCCCTGACCACTCCAGAATCCTTCTGCCCTATTTTATTTTTTCATAAGCTTATCATTTATTATATCATATACTAATTTGTTTATTGCTAGTCTCTCAACATATAAAATAAGTTCCATGGAATCAGGGACTTTTTCTGTCTTGTTCAATATTTTATCACCAGTGGCTAGAAAAGTCTATGGAACACAGTAGTGAAAGTAAATATGGTGCATGAAAAAAATTAATCATTATTTCAACATGATTTTAGCCATATTTGAATGGTGGAATGAAGCAGCAGAATAAACACTGCCCACACAAAGTTCTGACATCTATCCAAAAATTTAAAAGTAAAAAAAGAATCACAGAAACATGATTCAGATTCTCATGAGCAAGTATTTATCTACAAGTAAATAAGTAGATATATGCTAAAAATTACCTTTACTTAAGAGTTTTAAATAGAGTTGAGGAGACACAGATTATGAAAAAGTAGTAAGCTAGCCAAGTTTTGTTTTGTTTTTTCATTTTGCACAAAGAGTTTGCACTGATTGTTTTTCTATTTAAAGAACTGTTCAAAATGTTTTAAAATGAATACAGAATGAATGGAAGCATAAGTCAGTTTCTAATTAGTAGACATATATATTCATGTCATATTCAAAATATATTAATCCCATATTATAGGTGTCCTTTTATAAGCTGTTGAAAACTCTATTAATATTTAATGTTGAATAAGATATATATTTTCTGAGCTTACCTAACATTCTGAAATATGAGATTTTAAACTAATAAATATGCTTTTACTCTTCCAAGTTAACCTGTTAGGTAATAAAGAGATGGAAGGTTGTAGTTAAAAAAAAAACAAACAAACAAACAAAAAAAAAACCTCTTCAACTTGAACTGTATCACTTATTTTGTTTGTTGATAAGATATGTCAACATTTACACAGTGAAGTGTGCCTGTGTGTATTTATATTTAAATCACATTCATCTTCTTTACAGTTTATGTGTATATTCAAGGAATAAGATTGGATTTTCTTAGAGAACTAAAATCAGTTACCATATATTTCAGGCAAAAAAGTAATCAACATTCTTGACTGGAGAACCATTCAAGACATGAGAGTTCCTAAACTGTCTTTGCATAAACATTCTAAAACATGAAATATTAGAACATCTACTGAACTAATTTTGGAGGAATAGTATATTACACACAATTTATGACTGTGAGTCTTATATGCCTTACATAAACCCATTAACAAAGGAACCCCAGAGTGTTATAAAGAATGGGAAGTAGCTAAAACTCAGGAAAAAAAGTAAGCTTATGAACTCATAAATTTAATCTGTTTAATTTCCCTATATTCTAACCTTAGAAAATAGAGGATGTATTACTCTAGAGAGATGTGGTCAAAATCACACTGCCACATGCCCTTAGTTGACCAAACTCTCCACAAGCAGGCATTTCCCTACCCACTAGATTAAGGTATCGTGTTAGTAATCCCTCCTAAAGATTACCATCTTTCAGGAAAATAAAAGTGGTGAAAGCAAAATTAGACTTCTATCACTTTCCCCTCTAATTCCTGTTAGAATGTAGATTAATTATTTGTGTTACTTGATCATTCCTCAAAAATTCTAATGTAACACATAGACTACTGTGCCAAATACCTTCAGGACCTTATGAATGAATTACTAGTTCAGTGCAAACTCATACTAAAATGTAGAGGAAACTGCTTGCCAAAATTCTTGGCAAATTGATCATCAATTTGTTGGCAAACAGATCATCACACTTATCAAAATTCTTGGCAAAATTCTTGGCAAAATTCTTGGCAAACAGATCATCACACTTATATGATCACATATAAAGAATAAATTATATGCAAAATTAGTTTCATACTATGACTTGGGTTATCTGGCTTAATTCTTAGGAAAGCTTTCTAAGTACCCAGAGTTTCCATTTGCTTCTTTCCCATTTCTCAGCTACCTGTACCATCTCTTACAACAACCTATTCAGCATCTCTCAAGTACCCAATAGCTTATTGTCTCTTTTTGATGCCTTGGAACTCCAATGTATATGGGAGTAACATATATATTTACCTCCCATTTACTGACAATCTGTTATTTATAGAACCTGTTCTAGGCCCTTATACATTTGTTTAATATTCACAATAATCATAGATATTCCATTTCCATTTCACAGATGAAAAGACTAAAACATGTTGAGATTTGTATAAACATAAACTAAGTTTTTCTTTGTTAAAAAAAGTATTTTTCTGATTATAAACAAACACACTATTATTTAATGCAATACATTCAAAGTATTTGGGAAAGCACAGACTGCATAACATAAATAAACAAAAAGAGGAGAATAAAATCTATTTATAAGCTCACTGCCAAATGACAATTACTCTAAAATTTCTAAATAGTTTAGTCAAGTCTTTACGCACATACACAAGTGATGTAATCCCACTCTAAAGGATTCAATATTAGCTCTTTATAATTTACACATCTTTGTATATCTCAATAAGTGTTCTTAAAAATTGCATTCCAACAATTTCTAACTGTGTGATAAATACCTCGTAGGATTGTCAATCCAACAACAAATTCAACACACTTAAAACTGATCTCATGATTTAACCACTTCCCAAATGTGTTCCCCCTACTCATTTGCACACAGCAGACTTCCAAATATCAAGACTAAAAACTTTGGTATCAACACTGACTTCTCTCATTCTTTGTCAGAATCTGTTTATTTTCATATTTTTATTTGCATTTGCTCTTTTACATTTGCCCTATTAATCCCAGTATGTCTTTTTATTTGAGGATTGCAATAAATTGAGATGGGTCCTTGCTATCCTTTCACCCAGAGGGACCTGCAAATGGTGCACCTTTAAGTCAAAAGCCTTCAATGATTTCCATATGCATGTCAAATAAATACCAAATTCCTTGGCTGGAATGAATGCCTTTAAAAAATGTATTACATTCTAATTAATTAAGTTAAAACAATAAAAAGTAACAAATTCTCTTTTCCAGACACTTTACAGAGCATTTATGATACAATTATGAACAGGAAAATAATGGATCCTCATTTTAATGGGGATCAACTCAATGGAACATACAAACAAGTAAACATGTATATACGCATCAGTGTTAAGTGTGCTATGATGGGAAAATGAAATTTGTTTGTAGAAAATAAAAGACACTTAAAGTTGTGAGATGAGAGAACAGTTCCAGTAGAAAATTCAATTTAAATTGTGTATCAATATCTATATCTATATCTAATATATCTATCTAGAGAAAAAGAGACAGAAAGACAGACAGATGAGGGTAGAGGAGGATTTGACCATACACACTTTGGGAGCTGTTTAAGCAGTCTTTGTAACAACATGTCTGATGTTGAGTTCTGCCACTGGAATTTGAAGTACATAATGTAGGTGATTGGGAAGAAAAAAGAGATGTCAAGTATGGGAAAGCAAGACAATTCTTGAGCCAATGAGGATGTACTGACACTCCTGCCAGCAGTTGTTGCCTCTGGCTTGATGATGGTATGAGTGTTCTGCACAAGAGCCCTTCCTCATGGGGACCTAAGAAGACAGAAATGGCCCAGAAAGTTGGAGAAGCTTAAAGAAAATCTAGGGGAAGGTGGAAGTTTTAAGCCGGGCTGCTGCCTTATTTCAACAAAGAAATGAGGTTTATGAGTTACAAATGCAGTTGTTTCATTTCCTTCCTCTGAATCTCAAACTGGAATCGCTCTTATACCCAATACTATCTGGAGGAATCCTGGGAAATGAAGTCCAGTTGAGTCAAGGTGACACAATACAAAGTGATCACAGTTTGGTCTAAAGATTGATTAAAAGTTAATCAAGAATGAAGGTTATGGTAAGAAAATTTCAGGCAAAGGGAAAAATGTATAGAAAAATTGGATTTTTAAGAATGAGTCCTCTAAGATCTGGTTAAAGCAGGAAGTGAATGGATTGCATGAGTAGTGAGAATGAAAATAGGGAAAATGAAAAATCTCTGATTTTTAAGTCATAATTAGTTTGTTTTTTCTTTTTTTTTTCATTTTTTTTAAGGTATAGAACACTTCCATCACAAATACAATTTCTCTATGCTTCTTTGAAGCCACACTCTCCCCCAATTTCAGGCAACCACTGATTTGTTTTATATATCTATAATTTTACCTTTTCTGAAGCATCATTTAAATGGTATTGTAGAAGATGTAGTCTTTATAGTTTCACTTCTTTAACTTAGCCTAATGCATTTGAGATTAGTTTATATTATTGACTGTAACAGTGGTTTGCTCCTTTTCTTTTATGAGTAGGATTCCATTTGCTATGTATATTCCAAAGTCAGTTTATTTGGCAGATTAAAGACATTTGGTTATTTCCATTTCTCATTGATTATGAAAAAAGTGGCTATAAATATTCATATGAAGGCTTTTGTATGAATGTAATTTTTTATTTCACTTGGGTAAATACATAGGAGATGGTTGAGTCATATCATATCTACATGGCTAACTTTATAAGACACCTCCAAAATGTCCAAATTTATCTGTCAAAGGACTTGCAAGCAATGTATGAAAGTTCAAGTTGATTTGCATCTGTATCAATATTTGGCATTATCAGGTTTTCATTTTAGCAAATCTAACTGGCATGTAGTTATGGTTTAAATTTGCATTGTTCTAATGATTAATGAGGCAGAGCATCATTTCTTTGCTAAATTTCCATTTGTATATTTTCTTTGGTGAAATGTCTCCGCAATGTTCAAATCTTTTGCCCATTCTTTATTTGGTTGTCTTCTTATAACTGAATTTTGAGAGTCCTTTATATATTTAGATACAAGTTGTTTATCAGACATGTGGTTTGCAAATGCATTCCCCATCTACACACATGTAGTTTGCCTTTTCATTCTTTTAGCTGTAACTATCCAATAGCAGATTAATTAATTTTGATGTTCAATTTATAAATCTTTTTCTTTATATATCATCCTTTTGTTGTTGTATCTAATGAATCTTTGACTAACCCAAAGTCACAAAGATATTCTATGTTTTCCTTCAGAAATTTTATAAATTTAATCTTTTGTATTTAGGTCTAAATTATATTTTTAGTTAATTTTTTTGTGGAGGTATACACTGAGGTTTATTTTTCACATATGAAAACACAATTTTTCTAGGCGATTAGATGATAAAACTATCATTTTCCCATTGAATTTCCTTAGCAACTTTATTGAAAAAATATATATGTTGGTTTATATGGTGTCTCTATTATTTTCAGTTTATCTATGTATATGTGTTCACCAACACAATACAATTTTGATTATTGTGACTTTATAATAATTTTTGAAATATGGTAGAGACTTCTAAATTTCTTCATTTGCAGTCATGTTTCAGCTAATCTAATTCCTTTGCCTTTCCACAAACTTTTCAGAATCAGCTTTTTAATTTTCTACAAAAGAATAAACTGCCAGGATTATAACTGAGTTTGCATTGAATTTATTAATTGGCACTGAAAGAAATGCTATTGTAACAACACTGAGTTTTCCAATCCATAAACATCATATATTTCTTCATTTACTCAATTATACTTTGATTTCTTTAATCAATATTCTGTAAGTTTCAGCTTCATAGATTATTCTCCTTATCCTATTAGGTAATTCTTGCTCCAAATTTAAGTAGTTACTTCATATGCATATGTTTATAAATACTCAACTGAAGACTTAGGGTGAGGAGAGCACCATATGCAATCCTTAGGAGAGTCTGTTTCCATATTTCTCCTCTCCTGTATTATGGTGGATGAACTCTAGCCTTGATCATCTCTGCATTGTGGTCTGGACTCTTCAACTCTCTGTATTGTGGCCTGGAAATATTCTCCAGACACTAACCTTAGGCAATCACTATAGGGTCATCTCATTTTTTTGTTTTCACCTCTCTCACTGATCACTGTACTGAGCTATCTATCATCTGATAACTGAAAACTCTTCTATAATATTTTTTCTTATTACTCAATTGTTTCAGGCATGAGAATAAATCTGTTTCTCCTGTTACTCTATTTTGGCCAGAAGCAGTTGTTTTAGAATCAACTTCTTCAGATGGCATAGAAAAATCTTTGAATATTTTAAACAGAAAAATCGCCTAGATTCAAATTTAGAGTTTAGAAATATGATTCTCATCAAAGTGTGGAGAATGGGTTAGAGGTTTCAAGACTGAAAACACAAACCACTTCGAAGATTATTATGATAATTTAGAAGAGCCAGGTTTGCAGTTTATACTATGAAAGTGACAGTGAGTATAGCATGATGTGAACCCACATATAGAACTGGAATGAGATAATTGGGAGTGTTTTAAGAGGGAGTCATTGTCTCAGAGCCCTGGAAGCTAAAGGTCTAAGATCAAGGTGTTGTCAAAGCCATACTCCCTCTGAATCCCTTCCAGAACTTTCTCCTAGCTTCTGGTAGTTCCTTGGCTTATAGCAGCGTACCTGCAATCTTTACAGGGCATTCACCCTGTGTGCATGTCTCTGTGTCCAAATTTTCCCTTTTTTAAAGGCATACCAGTCACAGTGGATTAAGAACCACCCTAATTAATTCATTTTAACTTATTTACCTCTGCAAAGACCCTATCTCCAAATAAGGTCATATTCTGAGGTATTGGGAGTTCGGGCTTTAACATGAATTTTGAGGGTGTGAAATAATAGAAAAAAATACATATATATGGCTTCTCCCCCAGTCTTGGCACAGAGCTCCTAAAACCCTTGTGAAATGGAGCAGGACCCTATGGGGTCTTCCTAAGACAGAACTTCCCTACCCTACCATGTCCTCAGCCTGACTTTTGTCTGTATAAAAACTTTAGCCAAGTAATAAATTTAATCAGTAAAGTGAGAAATTAAAGAAACAAAGGAAAACAGTCAAACAGGACAAAATAATAATAGTTTAGTCATTAACCAAAGCCAAGGACATTTAGTTCCTCCTAAAGGGCTACAGATAAGATTCCTAGCCAAATTCTTTGAGCCCTTTTGAAGATACTGAAACCCCTGCTAGGTGGAGGAATTTAACTACATGGTGACCAGACTCTAGCCATGACATAAGCTGCCACAATTCTGAGAACTGGCCTCCAATAAATGGAAACAAATTGACCCTGGAACTAAAGATTAACTATTCAAAACAATCAAGATGACTTTGATCAGACCACCACATGACCAATTTCAAAATGACTATCAGAGCCGACTGTGCTGTTCTGCATGTAGCCCCCTCCCTCTCCCTATACACCCCTGAAACCACCCTTTAAAAGCTCTTACCCACTGACTATCAGTGGGGAGTTGGTCTTTGGACATGAGTCCACCATTTCCCCTGGTTGTTGGTCTCTGTAATAAAGCAAACTTTCCTTTCCACCAACCTTGCCTCTCAATTGTTGCCTTTCGAGCAGAGAGCAGCTGGACTTGACTTTCAGTAGCACTTGTAATTTTTTAAGGGATAAGATCACTAAGAGCATCTTTTGTTCTAGTGAGGCAACTCTGTGTAGGCTCCTGAATGCTCCTGGATGGGGTCTGGTCACCAGAAAAAGGAAGCCATGATTGGAAGCTTGAAAGCTTCAGCCCCAACTCCCCTCCATCCTCCAGAGAGGGCAGAAGAGCTAGAAATGGAGTCGGTAAATGATCATGCTTACTTAAGGAAGCCTCCATAAAATCCCAATAGCGTGAGTTTGGAAAGCTTCCAGACTGGTGAACACATCCACACTGAGATGGTGATACACTCCAACTCCATGGAGACAGAAGCTCCTGTACTTGGGACCCTCCCAGACCTTGCCCTATGTATTTGTTCATCTGGCGTTCATCTGTATTCCTTATCATATCCTTTAATAAGTTGGTAAACATAAGTAAGTGTTCTTCTGAGTTCTGTGAACCACTATAGCAAATCAGCAAAACCTGAGGAAGGGGTTCTTGGAACCTCCTATCTATAGCCAGTAGATCAGAAGTGCAGGTGATAACCTGAACTTGTGGCTGGCATACTGAAATGGAGGTGGGGGAGGCAGTATTATGGGACTGAGCCCTTACCAGTGAGATTGGATGCTGTCTCCAGGTAGTTTGTGTTAGAAATGAGTTAAGACACAGCTGGTGTTGTAGACTTGCTTGTTGCTATGGGGAAAAATCCACATACCTTACACATTTGGTGACCAGAAGTGTCAGAAGTGAAGTGTTCTGTGTGAGAATTAAAGGTGACTCACAGGAAAGAAAGACAGTAGGGAAGAACTGGTTTTTTCCCACATAGGAAGGAAAAAATCTGAGTTTTTTTCCTAATAGAAGGGAAGAAATCAACTCATAACACACACTTACCTGTAGTTTCTCTTTCCAAAATCCTAAATTCTCTCTTCTTTAGTAAAACTGAAATCCATGTTCAGATTTATTGATTTGAAACTCAATGTACTTTACTATAAAACAATAGTTGCTTATGCAGAAGTAGTATATTTTCCATTAAAATTTTGAAAAATTTAGTCCAGTTTAATAGTGGCAAAATTACCATAACAACTTAGTTTTCTTTCTGTTTTTTTTCTAATTATTTCCTATAATTCAAGACTGTTCACACTTCATGTCTTACAATAGACATCTTTAATATTTATATAATAAGAGGAAAACAATTCTGAACAAATTTTGCTGGAAACGTCAACTCATAAATAACAAAATGTCAAAATATCTAAAAAAAATTCATTTTTCTTAGAACCAAAGAGAGAGTAAATAATGAAAAAACACTCTGGCTGTCAGGAGAAGGAGAAAGTAGAGTTATATGAAACATATTAATAACTTAGGTTTATGACATCAAAATACCTCAAAAAGAGTGCTTATATTTATAACTTTGCACCTAGAACCTTGTGATTATGATCTATAAGATTAATTTGTGTTGAGTCCATAAATTAATGTTTCTTTTATATTTGGTCATACTTAAAAAAAGACAGTCTTATTAGAGAGTTATGTTCTTCAAAACAGATTTCTCCCTCGATCTCCAGTAATGTTATTTGGGCTATAAGTTCTAAACTAATTTAATACACTGTATAATTTATAAACAATATAAATATGCATCATTAACATCAAACTTTAATTAATAAAAAGCACATAAATTACTTCTTTAGATTTGAAGAGACATCTAAAAAGCTTGTTCGAGACTATTAGCTACGTAGTTCATTGCCTCCATCTAGTAATCAAACCCTCAGTTACAATCTACACATCTCAACAGGTAAAAGTCCAACAAATTGAATTTTCAAAAAAACAATACTGATATAACTAACACAATATGGAAGTGGAAAAGAGAAGAAGGGAGAGGTGGAAGGGCAAATGCCTTAACTCCCCTTGTCTTTTATACTGGTAAGTCAAGAATAATGTTTATAGTTAACAGTCTCATAGGCACAACTAAGGAAATTAAAAATGCATATACCCCTGAAGGAATTTTGAAACTATTAGATAGTTATTATAGGACTGACCAAAATCCTAGATCAATGTGAAGATATTGTTCGGAGATAGGTTGTCAAAAAGGGGCAAACAAGAAATGAGGGAAAGCGAAAAGAAACTCTGGGAGTGGGTTGGAATTACGCAAATCATTGATGTAAATTATTTCTAACACATATATATGTGCATATTTATACATAAGTGTATGGATATATGGCTTATCTGAGAGAAACAAAAGCACTCAAAAAAGCAAGAAATATACACACACACGACCATACATGCACAAACAAACTGATGCTTACTACAACCCTGCATCTAGAAACAAACAAAAAATAGAACAACTTGCATGTCCCGCAGAGGTGGAATAGTTAAATAAATTGTTGTGTAGACATACAATATAAATTGCTTATACTAAAAAAGAAACAGACAGTATTCTCTCTACACAGAAGAGAATTCATGACATATCAAGCATAAAAACAAATGCAGGTTTTGAGTGTATTAGTATCTCTTACACTTTTTAATGACAAAACCAATGCAAAAGATAGGGAGAAGAAATAACAAAGGGAGGAAAGAAGAAATAGGAGGAAAAAGGAAGGATAAATTGAAGGAAGAAAAGAAAGAGAGGAAAGAAAGAAGGAAGGAAGGAAGGAAAAAGGTCTCTGTATTAGCCCCAAATAGCCTTTGGTTATCTCTGAAAAATGTGAGTGGAGGCAGAGGGTTGTATTATATATATATATAAAATAGTATAATATATATTCTCAGACACAAATACACGTATCATCTTATATATACATTTATATAAGATCACCTTAGGGCTTCCCTGGTGGCGCAGCGGTTGAGAATCTGACTTCCAATGCAGGGGACATGGATTCGAGCCCTGGTCTGGGAAGATCCCACATGCCGCGGAGCAACTAGCCCTGTGAGCCGCAATTACTGAGCCTGCGCATCTGGAGCCTGTGCTCCACAACAAGAAAGGCCGCGATAGTGAGAGGCCCGCACACCGTGTTGAGGAGTGACCCCCACTTGCCGCAACTAGAGAAAGCCCTCGCACAGAAACGAAGAGCCAACACAGCCATAAATTAATTAATTAATTAATTATTTTAAAAAAGGCAAAAATTCCTTAAAAAAAGAGATCACCTTAGTTTTTATATAAAAATATTAAAATAAAATGACTCTGAAATAAAAAAAAATAACAAATGTATTACACCATAGACTTGAAATCAACACATGGTAATTTTTCACCATATCAAAAATTCAAAAACATCTTTTTGAAAAGAGAATAAATTAAAAAATAAAATAAAAGAATCAAAAAAGCCAGTCTTTTCAAATACATATAAGAAATTCATGTGTGAAAACCATAGTGAAATTAATATTTTTGTAGAGCTAAATAATTATTGCATCAATATCAGCTGCACAGTTTAATTCAGATTTGGGTTTTTGAGTTGCATTCTGTGAATCCCATTTTGTTTTTTTCTCAAAGTTTATCCTTAATGATGCCTATTTTACTATGTTAAGCTAATAACCACTTTACTCTCTAAAAGTATATCAAAATTTGATGCTCACCTCTGTTATTTGTATCAATTATAGATTTTATAAACACATATTAGTTCTTCATGAAATCATGAGTAAAATTCATGGAAAAAATGTAGCTCGAGTGAATTTTAAGGCGATTAATCAACATGATTTAAAGTAAATTCAATTAATTCAGCTAAGTGCTGTTCTTCAAGCAAAGTAATAGTTAAATGACTTAGCTTCCTAAAAAAATACTTTAAAATATTACATCATTTGTTCCAATGAGCAGACCTCTAACCTCTAATTATTTTTTTAACTGTAAACACATTCAATTGTCTTTTGAATTTTCACAAAATTAAATTATGTTTAAGTTTTAATTTTTGTGAGAATAGTATTACAATTCTGGACACTAAATTGGCATATTTCTAGATCTGAAACTCTGTAAATCTCCATATGGTGTCAACATTATTTCTTTGGAAGTTTCTTCAATTTTCTTTTCTCACAAAAAGTATTTTTGCTTTTATTCTAAAAACCTTGTTTTTGAAATTCTTTTCTCTTTTTGAACATGAGAAGCTTAAATAGAGTCTCTAGTTTATTGAGACAAAATCTATTAAAAATAATTACACAAAAAAGTTGATTTCTATTGTGGTAAGTTCAATGAACAAAAAATTCAGTATAATTCTCATAGATTCACATCCTCATCTCAGTTTACAGATGAGTGAAAAGTACAAAAAAGTTTGCTGAAGAAAGTGACATGTAAACAAATACCTGATGTTGTAAGCAGCCAGGCTAGTGATCAGCAGGAAGTGTGATAATTCCAAGCAATAGTAATAATATCTTGGAAGATCTTAATGAGAGAAGGAACATGACAAATTCAAGAAAATTAAGGGAGGAAAATCTGACAAAATACATATAGCAAGGAGTAGAGCATCCTGATATAAGGGTGGAGAGTAGTGAGGAGTCAGATTATACAAAATCTTGAAAGCCATATTAAACGGTTTAGACTTCAGAAGCTTTTAATGAATGGTTACAGTTAGAAACTAAGGGGCAGGGTCATTTCACATTTAAATGATTTCTCTGACTATTGGAAGGAATATGCCTTGTATAAAGGAAGAGTGAATACAGGTGCATGACATGGGATGCTATTACAATATGCTTGGACAGGGAGAATGAAAGCTTGGAATAGAGTGGAGACATTGGAATGAGAGAGAAATGAGATGAATTGGAAAAATATGTTGGAGAATAAACTTGTTAAAAGAGATTGAGCTAGATTTGAGGGAGAAGGGAATGTTGGGAATAATACCTAGTCACATTGAAAGATTAATTTAGTGGAACCAATGCCAAATATTAATATGGCAATTGCCATTTTAAATCTATGAGAACAGTATGTTTCTAATTCTCAAGCATAGAAAATATGCACACACTGTACTTATTTAACTAGCATTTACTGGCTGCCTATAAATGAACCATTGCATAAGATGTGTAAGACATTTCTGTGTAGGATTATCCCAGCTTTGAAGTAAGTAAAATAAATAAACTATAATACTATTTATTAAACATTTAGCACATATAGTTTAACAATATTCTTTTTAGAAGAATGAAAATCAACATATACAGATTCTAAAATCTGGTCATCAAAATTTTGTCAGGGAAAAAATAGCATTCTTGGGCTTCCCTGGTGGTGCAGTGGTTGAGAGTCCGCCTGCCTATGCAGGGGACATGGGTTCGTGTCCCGGTCCGGGAGGATCCCACATACCGTGGAGCGGCTGGGCCCGTGAGCCATGGCCGTTGAGCCTGCGAGTCCAGAGCCTGTGCTCCACAACGGGAGAGGCCACAGCAGTGAGAGGCCCGTGTACCACACACACACACAAAATAGCATTCTTAAAAAGTGTACCCATAATAAGAATTAAAATGTCTGTCAATAACAATTACTCCCATAGTTCTCAGTGCAGAGTATCAGTTGAAGACCTGACTCTACTCTGAGATGAACTGAGATCATGGTATTATAAATGGTCTGAATGTTTCATAGTCTGAGGTTGTTTTAGTTACATCAACCTGTTTCAATAATGGTCTGATATCAAACATTATCTGATGTACTATTGGCTTCCGCTTAGAATTCAGAAAACTGAAAGAACAGAACTCATATCCTGACAAGAAAAAATAAATAACCTATAAAATCCAAATATTCATTGAACCCATCAATGAGCTGAAGTTACAGGACCAACAAATAACATAGACTGTGTTGAAGACAGCTGTACCCAGGAATGATGGGAAGAGTAAGTATTGACTCACTGGCAGCAGACCAATAGAGGGAAGGGTTGAGTTTCAAGCTAAAATTTTTAATAATTGGCTAATTGCTAAATGTGAGTTGGCATGAGAGTATAAAACCCATAGAAACTACAGATGCAAGGAAAGTCTTCACCTATGGCATTCTCTTTCCAGAGATCTACACTGGGCATTCACAAGAAAGATCAGAGGTAGGTGAGGAAACTTGAGAAGCTTCCCTCTTGGTATATGAGAGGATGAGGGTAGTAGTTTTTGTCATAATGACGGGAATATCTGTTTGATACTTTTTTTTTTAATGTTTCCTCCATGTCTTTTTATGACTGAAAGTTCATTTCTTTTTTTCTTTTTAACATCTTTATTGGAGTACAATTGCTTTAAAATTAGGCCTTAAACTGCTGGGGAAGTGTAGCAAACTCTGTTATCCTCCAAATACAGTTGAAGACTCATTATGGCTGGATTTTTTTGAAAACAAAAATAAAACCTGTACTCTTAAAGAAAGGGCATGAAACTGTCCTGGGCCCAGATTACAAGGGCTCTCTTATCAATAGGGTACTGGCAGGATCAGTGAGAATGTCCCATCCCTGAGATGCAAGGACACAGGGCATGCCTAAGGTTGAGAACAGACCAGAACAATAGTGAATATATTCTACCCCCATCACCAGGATAACAAGATGTATTAGTCAGTGTCCTTCAGAGAAATAAAACAAATAAGATAATTGCCTATCTTTCATCTATTTTTCTATTTATTATTTATTTTAAGGAATTGGCTGATACAACAATGGAGGCCAAGTCCCAGTATCTGCAGAGCAAAGGCCTGAGAACTAGGAAAATTAATGGTATAAAATCCCAGTCTGGTTCTGAAGCCTGGAGGAGACTCATGTCCTAGCTCAAGACCTGTAGAAAGAAAAAGCAAATTCTTTCTTACCCTGCCGTTTGTTCTATTCTATCTAGGCCTTTAATGAATTGGATGAGGCCCACTCACATTAGGGAGGACAATCTACTTTATTCAGTCTACTGATTCAAACGTGAATTTCTCCCAGAAACACTCTCACAGACACACTCAGAATAATGTTTAATCAAATATATGGACACCCTGTTACCTGGTCACGTTGATGTGTTAAATTAACCAAAGTACAAGACCTGAATAATAACCCACAAAAATTTACCACCTGGTAGTGGGCAAAACATAGAGACCACATGCATGTAAAGCCTAAAGCTGAGAGTAGATAAAACCCTCCAGCAAACCATCCTCCATGTTAAGAAGAAGATAAAGCTAGAGTATTTTGATACTAGATTTTTAAAGTATAATTGACATTACAAATAACTTTATATTTGTAAAAGCAACAACTTAAATGAAATGGATACTTTTCTAGAGATGCACTGATTTCTAAAGCTCAACCAAGAAGAAATAGATAATCTGTGTTATCTACCAAACATTTACATAAGAAATAATACCAATTTCACAAAAACTCTTTCAAAATATAGAAGATGCAGAAGCACATTTTCACTGATTTTATGTGCATATTTTCATTCTGTTACTAAAGCTAATCAAAGACATTGCAAGAAAAGTAAACAACAGAACCATATTCATCTTTGAACAAATTTGTAGGACTCATATATTGCCTGAAGTAATTTGCTAATATTTTGTTGAAGATGTTTGCATTATTCATTTTGGACAATGGTACAGAGCAATTAAATGGATTAAGTATAGTCTTTTCTGTAAATGATGAGGGTACAATTAGTAATCTATATGGGAAAAAATGAACTTAATTTAATACTTGGTGCTATATACAAAAATTAATTCAATAATGATATATCTAAATTCATATAAATTCAAATTTGCTGCTATTTGCAAATTTCAAAGTCATATCATAGTTAAGGGGAAATACTTGTAGAATGTTTATCTGATACAGGTGCTATATTAATAATATGAAAAGAACACTCAAAACTCTGTGATAAGAAAACAAACAACCCAAGAAAAAATAATGGGTAAAATATTAGACTGATACTTCACCAAGGAATGTATATAAATGGAAAATAAGCTAAGGATAATATGCCCAAAATTATTTATTAAATAAATTCAAATTAAAACTGCAAAGAGATGTCACTACATACAGATTAGAAAGGCTAAAAACAAACACACACAAAAAAGACAAAACAGAATAAAACAAAAATGCATAGTGTTGATGAGGAAGGAAAGCATAGGAACTCTCATTCATTGCTGGTTGTAGTAAAGATTGGTACACTCAGTTTGGAAAACAGTGTACTTCTTAAGTTAAATATATATATATGCCATATGAGCCAACAATCCCAATCCTAGGTGTGTATTTATCCAAAAGAAATGAATATTTATGTTTACACAAAAAACTTTATGTGAGTGTTTATTGTGACTTTATTCATACTTAACAAGGAATCAACACAAATATTCTTCAGAGATGAGCTGATAAATCATGGTAAGTTGATATAGTGGAATAATACACAGCAATAAAAGAGAACATTTTGTTGATACAGTCCATAATATGGAATAATCAAAAGCACATTTTGGATGGAGGCCTGCAAGATGGCAGAAGAGTAAGATGTGGAGATCACCTTCCTCTCCACAAATACATCAAGAATACATTTACATGTGGAAAAGCACCTACAGAACAAATACTGAACCCTGGTAGGGGACCTCAGACTTCCAAAAAGGCAAGAAAATCCATACATAACTGGGTAGGGCAAAAGAAAAAAGAAAAAAAAAAGAGAAAAAGGAATCAGGATGGGACCTGCCCTTCTGGTAGGGAGCTGTGAAGGAGGAAAAGTTTTCACACCCTAGGAAGCCCCCTCACTGGCAGGGATGGGGTGGGGGAGCTTCAGAGCCTTGGAGGAGAGGGCAGCAACAGAGGGAAGAGTGGAGAGATTCCCACATGGAAGATCAGTTCCAACCAGCACTCACCAACCTGAGACATTTGTCTGCTCAATTGCTGGGGTGTGTGGGGGCTGGGAGCTGAGGCTTGGACTTCGGACGTCAGACCCCAGGGATAGGACTGGGGTTGGCTGCCTGAGGAGAGCTTGGGGGTACTAGTATGCCACAGCTAGCCAGGAGGGAGTCTGGGAAAAATCCTGGATCTGCCAGAGAGGCAGGAGACCTTTGTTGCAGGGTACTCAAGGGGCAGTCTACCACAGGAGCTTCCCATTTTGTGTGCTCACAAACAGCAGGGCAACACCTACATGAGTGCAAACACAAGCTATGGCTGTTATCATAGACCCCAGAGTCTGTTGCCATCAAGGATCCTGTGTTCAAGGCAGATCAGTGCCCACACCTCCCCAGCAGTCTGTGCAGCCTGCCACTGCTGGGGGTCCTGTGGTTCAGGGCCAACTTCACTGGGAGAATGCACGGCAGGCTTCAGGCTCTTGCAACTTCACACTGACCTCTGCTGCCTCAGGCACTCTCTGCACATCACAACTGACTGCCATATCCCTCCCTCCCCCAAGCCTGAGTCAGTAAGCGACCCCTAAACAGCAACTTCTTTCTCCTCCTCTTGCCTGGGCAGGGAACAGATGCCTGAGGGCAGCCCACACACAGAGATAGGGCCAAAACCAAAACTGAAACCCAGGGGCTGTGTGACCAAAGAAGACAAAGGGAAATATCCCCATGCAGCCTCAGAAGTAGTGGATTAAATCCCCTCAGTAGACTGGGTAAACCCTGAATCTGTGGAATACCTGAATAGATAACAATTGTTCCCACAATTGAGGCTGCGGACTTTGGGGCAACTGTGGACTTTGGGGGCAAGTACATGCAGGAGTCAGGCCCAATCAGAGTCTGAGCTGGCCCCACAGTGCCCACAACCGACAGGTATTGGAGGGCTTTCTGGGTAGGCAGAGATTGACTGTGCCTCACAGTGAGAGCAAGGACACTGACAGCTAAAACCACAGGAAAATATCACTACGTTTTGTTTTTTTTTTTCTTTTTTTTTTGTTCTGTTCTCTTTTTTATTATTCTTTGAATTTTACTTTTTTATTTACATTTTCTTTTCATTTTTTTATTTTTAATATATTTTAATTTTATTTATTATTTTTCCTTATTCCTAAGGTACTTTTTTGTTATATTGTATTTTTTCCTTGTTTGTTTTTTTTTCTTTGTTTTGCTTTGTTTTCATTTTATTTTAAATATATTTTATATTTTTTCTGGTTTTACCTTCTTTGTTGTTTTGTATTTTTTCCTTTTGTTTTCATCTTTCTTTTATCTTTTTTTGTTGTTTTTCTCTGTTTTGTTTTCATCACCTGTTTTTAGTTTGCTTTCTGTATTTGGTTTGTTTCCAGTTTCATGTTTTTGTTAGTTTAGTTTTTAGTGTTTGTTTTCATTTGTTTATTGGTTTGGTTGCTCTTTTCTTCTTCATTTTCTCTTTTTTTTTTCTTTTTTCTTTTCTTTTTGTGAGTATATGCATATTTGTTTCTTTGTGTGACTATGTTAGCTTTGCTTTTACCATTTGTCTTAGGGTTTTGTCTGTTTGTTTGTGTATTTGTTTTTTTTTGTTTGTTTTTTGCTTCTTCCTTTTCTTCCATGCTGTGTGGCTTGCAGGGTATTTGTGCCCCAGCCAGGGTCAACCCTGAGCCTCTCAGGTGGGAGAGGCGTGTCCAGGATGTCAAACTAACAGAAAACTCCTGGCTCCATGAAATATTAATCAGTGAGAGCTCTCCCAGAGGTTTCTGTCTCAACACTAAAACTCAGCTAAACCCAATGGCCATCCAGGGCTGGATGCCTCATGCCAAACAACTAGCAAGACAGGAACAAAAGACCACCCATTAGCAGACAGGATGCCTAAAGTCATACTAAGCTCACACACACTCTAAAACACACCACCAGATGCGGCCCTGTCCATCAGAGGGAAAAGATCCAGCTTCACACACCAGAACACAGACAACAGTCCCCCCACCAGGAAGCCTACACAAGCCACTGGATCATCCTCACCCACTGGAGACAGAAAACAGAAGTAAGAGGAACTATGACCCTGCAACCTGCAGAAAGAAGACCTCAAGCACAGTAACTTAAACAAAATGTGAAGACAGAGAAATATGCAGCAGATGAAGGAGCAAGGTAAAAGTCCACAAGACCAAACAAAAGAAGAGGAGATAGGCAGTCTACCAGAAAAATAATTCAGAGTAATGATAGTAAAGATGATCCAAAATCTCAGAAATAAAATGGAGAAAATACAAGATATGTTTAACAAGGACCTAGAAGAATTAAAGAACAAACAAACAGTGATCAACAACACAGTAACTGAAAGAAAAATTCTCTAGAAGGAATCAATAGCAGAATAACTGAGGCAGAAGAATAAGTGAGCTGGAAGATAGAATGGTGGAAATAACGGCAGAGATGCAGAATAAAGAAAAAAAATGAAAAGAATTGAGGACAGTCTCAGAGACCTCTGGGAAAACATTAAATGCACCAACATTCAAATATAGGGTTCTCAGAAGAAGAAGAGAAAAAGAAACCGTCTGAGAAGATATTTGAAGTGATTATAGTCAAAACCTTCCCTAACATAGGGAAAGAAATAGTAAGTCAAGTCTGGGAACTGCAAAGAGTCTCATACAGGATAAACCCAAGGAGAAACATGCTGAGACAAATATTAATCAAATTATCAAACATTAAATACAAAGAAAAAAATGTTAAAAGCAGCAAGAGAAATGCAACAAATAACATACAAGGGAATCCCCATGAAGTTATCAGGTGATCTTTCAGCAGAAACTCTACAAGCCAGAAGGGAGTTGCAGGATATATTTAAAGTGATGAAAGGGAAAAACCTACAACCAAGATTACTCTACCAGCAAGGATCTCAACAGAGATTCAGAACAGATTCAACAGAGAAATCAAAAGCTTTACAGATAAGCTAAAGCTAAGAGAATTCAGCACCACCAAACCCGCTCTATGACAAATGTTAAGGGAACTTCTCTAAGTGGGAAACACAAGACAAGAAAAGGAACTACAAAAACAAACCCAAAACAATTAAGAAAATGGTAATAGGAATATACATGTGGATAAGTACCTTAAATGTAAATCAATTAAATGCTCCATCTGAAAGACACAGACTGGCTGAATGGATACAAAAAAAAAAAAAAAAAAAGACCCGTATATATGCTGTCTACAAGAGACCCACTTCAGAGCTAGGGACACATAAAGGCTGAAAGTGAGGGGATGGAAAAAGATATTCCATGCAAATGGAAATCACAAGAAAGCTGAGTAATAATACTCATATCAGACAAAATAGACTTTAAAATAAAGACTATTACAAGACAAAATGAAGGACACTACATAATGATCAAGGGATCAATCTAAAAAGAAGATATGACAATTGTAAATATTTATGCACCCAACATAGGAGCACCTCAATACATAAGGCAAATGTTAACGTCCAAAAAAGGGGAAATCAACAGTAACAAAATAATAGTAGGGGACTTTAACACCCCACTTACAACAATAGACAGATCATCCAAACAGAAAATAAATAAGGAAACACAACTTTAAATGACACATTAGACCAGACGGACTTAATTGGTATTTATGGGACATTCCATCCAAAAACAACAGAATACACTTTCTTCTCAACTGCACAGGTAACAGTCTCCAGGATAGCTCATATCTTGGTTCACAAATTAAGCCTAGGTAAATTTAAGAAAATTGAAATTGTATCAAACATCTTTTCCAACCACAATGCTATGAGACTAGATTTCAATTACAGGAAAACAAAAAAAATACTGTAAAGAATACAAACACATGGAGGCTAACAACATGCTAGTAAATAGCCAACAGGTCACTGAAGAAATCAAAGAAGAAATAAAAAAAATACCTAGAAACAAATGTCAATGAAACATGATGACCCAAAACCTATAGGATGCAGCAAAAGCTGTTCTAAAAGGGAAGTTTATAGCAGTGCAATCCTGCCTCAAGAAACAAGAAAAATCTCAAATAAACAACCTAACCATACACCTAAAGCAATTAGAGAAAGAAGAACAAAACAACAACAACAACAAAAAAGTTAGCAGAAGGAATGAAATCATAAAGATGAGATCAGAAATAAATGAAAAAGAAATGAAGGAAAGACTAGCAAAGTTCAATAAAACTAAAAGCTGGTTCTCTGAGAAGATAAACAAAATTGATAATTCATTAACCTGAGTCATCAGGAAAAAAAGAGAGAATACTCAAATCTACAGAATTAGAAATGAAATAGTAGAAGTTAAAACTGACACTGCAGAAATACAAAGGATCATGAGAGATTACTACAAGCAACTATATGCCAAGAAAATGGACAACCTCAAAGAAATGGACAAACTCTTGGAAAAATACAACCTTCCAAGACTGAACCAGGAAGAAATAAAAATTATGAACAGACCAATCACAAGCACTGAAATTGAAACTGTGATTATGAATCTTTCAACAAACAAAAGCCCAGGTCCAGATGGCTTTACAGGTGAATTCCATCAAACATTTAGAGAAGAGCTAACACCTATCCTTCTCAAACTCTTCCAAAAAATCGCAGAGTGAGGAACACTCCCAAACTCATTCTATGTGCCCACACTCACCCTGATAACAAACCAGACAAAGATGTCACACAAAAAAAAAGAAATTTACAGGGCAATATCACTGATGAACATAGATGCAAAAATCCTCAACAAAATACTAGCAAACAGAATCCAACAGCACATTAAAAGGATCATACACCATGATCAAGTGGTGTTTATCCCAGGAATGCAAGAATTCTTCAATATACACAAATCAATCAAGGTGATACACCATATTAACAAATTGATGGGTAAAAAAATATGATAGTCTCAATAGATGTATAAAAACCTTTGACAAAGTTCAACACCCATTTATAATAAAAAAGCTCCAGAAAGTGGGCATAGAGGGTACTGACCTCAACATAATAAATACCATATATGAAAAACCCACAGCCAACATCGTTCTCAATGGTGAAAAACTGAAAGCATTTCCTCTATGATCAGGAAAAAGACAAGGTTGCCCACTCTCACCACTATTATTTAACATAATTTTGTAAGTTTCAGCCATGGTAATCAGAGAAGTAAAAGAAACAAAAGGAATACAAATTGGAAAATAAGAAGTAAAACCCGCACTGTTTACAGATGACATGATACTATGCATAGAATATCCTAAAGATGCCAATGGAAACTACTAGAGCTAATCAATTTATTTGGTAAAGTAGCATCATACAAAATCAATGCACAGAAGTCTCTTGAATTCCTATACACTAACAATGAAAAATCAAAAAGAGAAATTAAGGAAACACGCCCATTTTTGTTGCACTCACCATTGCAACAACAAGAATAAAATACCTAGGAATAAACCTATCCAAGGAGGCAGAAGACCTGTATGCAGAAAACTATAAGACACTGATGAAAGTAATTAAAGATGATACAAACAGATGGAGAGATATACCATGTTCTTAGATTGGAAGAATCAACATTGTGAAAATGACTCTACTACCCAAAGCAATCTACATATTCAATGCAATCTCTATCAAATTAACAATGGCATTTTCCACAGAACTAGAACAAAGAATTTGACAATTTGTATGGGAACACAAAGGATCCTGAAGAGCCAAAGCAATCTTGAGAAAGAAAAACAGAGCTAGAGAAATCAGGCTCCCTGACTTCAGACTACACTACAAATCTACTGTAATCAATACAGTATGGTAATGACAGAAAAACAGAAATATAGATCAGTGGAACAGGATAGAAAGCCCAGAGATAAACCCACACACATAGGATAACCTTATCTTTGACAAAAGAGGCAAGAATATACAATGGAGAAAAGACAGCCTCTTCAGTAAGTGGTTCTGGGAAAACTGGGAGCTACATTTAAAGAGTCAAATTAGAAAACTTCCTAACACCATACACAAAAATGAACTCAAAATGGATTAAATACCTAAATATAAGGCCAGACACTATAAAACTTAGAGGAAAACATAGGCAGAACACTCTATGACATAAATCACAGCAAGATCCTTTTCGACCCAGCACTGAGAGTATTGGAAATAAAAACAAAAATAAATAAATGGCACAAAGATCAACTTAAAAGCTTTTTCAGAGCAAAGGAAACCATAAACCATAAAATGAAAAGACAATCCTCAGAATGGGAGAAAATATTTGCAAATGAGATAACTGACAAAGGATTAATCTCCAAAATATGTAAACAGCTTATGCAGCTCAATATTAAAAAAACAAACAACCCAATCCAAAAGTTGGCAGAAGAGAATAGACATTTCTCCAAAGACAAACAAACACACAGAAAAAGCTCAATATCACTAATTATTAGAGAAATGCAGATCAAAAGCACAATGAGATATCGCCTCACACTAGTCAGAATGGCCATCATCACAAATTCTATAAACAATAAATAGAGGGTGTGGAGAAAAGGGAATATTTTGCACTGTTGTCGGGAATGTAAATTCCCGACAACAGTGTCGGGAAGGCTTAGGAAGGCTAGGAAGGCTAATTTCCTGCCCTGAAGGCTAATTTCCTGCCCTGAAGACAATCTCAGTACATTGGAGTCTAGAAATGTTATCCAATAGTAAAAATATATTTTATATGTACTGTAATCCTAGTATGCACAAAGAGTTTGAGAATTTCTACTGACAGTGGCCTTTCCAATAAGAAGACTGCACAAAGAGGCAGAAGACTGAGATTTAAGTTTTTATAAATGAAACAGTTGATGGGATGATAGCTGTAATAAGGTAGTAAGTTCCAGAGAAAGACAAACATGTATTTTCCCCATTTGATTTTCACCCAATGCAAGTCCTATCATCTCCCATATACATCCAGGCTTGCTTTCCTCCATTTCCTTCTGCCTCTACTGCTGTAGTTACTGAAATATACATACACATTATTTTTTTATTATGTTAAGTGGTTACTTTCTTCAAATTCATTTACAGAACTACATTTCCTCATCTAATTTCCCCATTCAAATTTCATCAGCTTCATATCTAACTGTTTTCAAGTAATTTTAAGCAATGGACCTAGCAATGAATACTTTTAATAAATGGGGTCTGAGGTCTCTGAAAGGGTAGATATCCTGTAACACAAAGCAGAGTGGCATAAAAGACAGAAAGTCACTGCTGTCTTCACAGAAGTGATTTCAAATTGACTCTTTGATAATTCTTAAGAGTCTCCAAACACTGAATATCTTTTTTTTTTTGTCAATGTAGTTTCCCTGTCCTTCAACTAAGTGTTCCCAGCAGATAATAATACCAGATATAAAACTGATTTTGAGTAACTCTTCACATGCTGACACACAGCAGATAATTTTGACAGCTCTCTCTGATTTATTTGAAGTAGTCACTTAGAGAATTGGGGATTTTCTTTCAGACTAAGAATGTTTCCTACAGGGTGGTCACAATTCTGGCTGTTAAGTGTCCAATTTTTAAACAAAGGGGATAACTAACAGGGGATGTCATTTTCAACCACAGAAAAACAAGTTGCTTCATGCAGGAGGATCTCTGCGTTTTCTTTCATGGTATTTTGGAACTGCATTTACAATGCATTTAGCAGACATATTGTTGGGTGTACATCTTTATTATAACGTGCTTTGGTTTTACCTACTTCACCTGTCACCAATATAATGAAATCGGACTTTCATGTACACACCAAACAAGAAAACAAAAATCCACCGAGCAGAATCTAGCAAGCAACAATATGTTTAATCCTATAGCAACACAATTTATCCACTACCTTTTGACATTGGATTGGAGCTATTCACAGGAAGCATACTTCATTCCCTTTATCAAGACCTCCAGGGTTGAATTTATTTTCTGAGAAGATAATCCTGCTGTATGTTCAGTAATTCTGCTGTTGAATCATTTAGTCACTGATCTGTTGCAATAATATGATAGGAATAAAATGAGAACTCTTTGAAGGAATAGATTTTGCATTATAAATCTGTAGTCATAGAGCAAATAAAGAAAGCACTGAGTAAATATTTCCACATCCTAGAATGTGTTTTATATATAAGATTTGAAATATATTTACATTTCCTTTAGGCCAAATGTCTAGAGGAATAGAAGGATGCCAATATAATACATATTTCTGAGCAAATTCAGAAAAAGAACAAAATTTAAAACCATGGGAATCCAGGCAACTTGAATCCCTCTAATTATAAAAATGATCTCATAAAATTATTATAACCTTGTAAAATGCAGGTTTTCTATTTTAGTATTTTGCTGCTGTCTTATTGTCAATTATTTCTCACTGCTGCTCTGCTCATACATTTAAAACATTTTTTACAGCAATGCTGATAGCCTATGAACAAACACACAGGTATTCTTGATGTATCTAAATATAGAATCAAACAAATAGCATTTAAAGTCATATCGTACTGTATTATTATAGTACGATATGTAATGTGTATGTAATACATACATTATACACACAATAATACAATGTAATAATACATTATGTATTAACACAATGTAATAATACATTACATACACAATAATGTGTATGTAATAAGTAGTTTATATTATAAACTACTATAATTAATATATGTATAACTTATCAAAGATGAATGTAGTTTGTTTTACCCTTAATCATATTCAAGTATTTAACTTAGTGAAACAGTTTAACTCTTAATTTTCTAACATGAATATTTTAATTACAATTTTGCTGAAATTCCTATATTTAGTCCTTTATAATATTCCTTAAACACATAATATTCACATCATATTCTAAATAATTCAAATTTATTTTTGTGTTTATTTTGTTCCTTATTGGTATATCACCAATCCTCCTAGTTGAAAGAAGGTTTTACTTCCTTCTCATTGTAAATTCCTTCCTTCTGATTCCCTCTTTAAGTCATGTACAAAACTGCGGAGTTCATTCATTAAGCTGCTCTAATTACCAAATGAGTAATTTCCATTTTTATCCTTATCTCTCTGTGACATCTGACACGTTCCAAGACCCTCTGCTTCAGACTGTTTCCTGATCCTTGACTTTTAATTTCCACATTTCCTTGATCTGGACCCCCCAGAACCCCCTCTAATACGCTCTCCTCTCAGAATCTTTTGTGTGTATGTGTGTATTTTGTGACATTTCTCCTCACTGGCTAAAACCTGGTCTTCTCTGAGTTTCTTTATTACATAACCTTCTCTTTTCACTTTCCCGAGTGGTCTTATTCACTGTTTTGAGAGAATATATGTAAAGCCACAATAAAATCATCATCATTCTCTTCTTTAGCACAACCACACGTCTGTAAAACTCCTTAGTACATTTTCCCCATTATCAAATTCCCATGTGGTGATTTGAATGATGTTATGGATTGAATTGTATCACCCCAAATTCCTATCTTGAAACCTTAACTCTCAGTGTGATTGTATTTGGATACAGAGCCTTTAAAGAAGTAATTAAAGTTAAATGAGGTCATAAGAGGGGGACTTTAATCCAGTGAAATTATAATCGAGTTGGTCCTTATAAGAAAAGGAAGAGACACCAGAGATGTATGCACTGAGAAAGGACCATAAGAGGACAAAATGAGAAGGTTGCCATCTGCAAGCCAAAGAGAGAAGCCCCAGCAGAAACCAAACCTGTTGGCACCTTGATCTTGGAATCCCAGCCTCCAGAACTGTGAGAGAATAACTTACTGTTAAGTCACTCAGTTGGTATTTTGTTATGACATCCCTAGCAAACTAATACAAATGGCATCTATTGTTTTATGTGTCCAAGATATGCCATGAGGATTACTGCATTAATACTCCAATGACAGCTTCAATATCTCTGCACTTATCAGTTATATTGTTAAGGTCAATCTATGGTCTGAAAGTTTTTGTCTGCCCCTAAATTTGTATGTCTAACCTTAAGGCCCAAAATGATGATATTAGGAGGTGATGACATTGGGAAGTGATTAGTCATGAGGGCTCCTGAATGGGATTAGTGGCCATATAGATGACATAGAGAGCTCCCTAGCCCCTTCAACCAAAGGGGTTGAACAAAGATGTGTATGTGTACAATAGACATTATGTGACAAAAGGGCAGTATGCTAGGAAATAGAAAACTGCTAACCAAATTGAGCATTTACATCACACTAGGGGAGTACACTAACTGCTTCACAGATATTAATATGTTTTATAGGCAGCATAACTTTATAGCCACTGTTGTTGTTATACCCATTTTATGGATGAGGAAACTAATACAGTAAGGTTCCATAAGGTCACAAAGTAAGATACTATTCTCTGATCCTCAAAGCTATAATGTCTTTGCAAAATAAAAATAAGTATTTTCAGCAATACCTTATCAAAAATTTGTATTTCAGTCTTTGAGCCAACATCAGGACAGGAAATGAATAAAATTCTGGAAATCAAGAGACCTGAAAATGTTTTCTGACTCTTGTCACTTACTAGATTACATACATATTTTGTCTTAGGTAAGTCATGTAACTAATTTCTAAGTTTTTAATTTCCTTTAAAATTAGGGTATCAAGTCCAGATCAAAACTCATGAATTCAATTTCTGTCGTGAAGAAGGAACAGGAATAATACTGAGTACCCAGAATGTAAGAATAGAAAAATATTCTGTTCATAGTGAACCATAGTATAAGATTTGAACTTGATTTTCTGTGAGTTCCTTTAATTATATTAAATTTTTAAATAACAAGGCTAAATAAAAATTAAAAAAATAGTGTACAAATAGTATCAACACAGACTTTCAAACTGTTTCATTGGAATTAATGTGGGCTTTGATCACCACAGTTATTGCTATTCATCAGAAAAAGTAAAAAAAAAAAAAAAAGTAAAGTTTTCAAATGAATTTAGAACTAATTTCAAATTCTATGCACTCATAATAAGTTTGTATTCATTATAGATTATAAACAGGATAAAGATTGTTTGCAGCAGTGTCTTTCTTTCAAGAACTTCAGTGCCTAATATTCAATATTACTTTGTCCTTGAAAGCCTTTGAATATGACAAAAAAGGGTGCTATATCACTACAGTGGGTATTTCACTTACAAGTGGATTTTGTTTACTGCATTGTCTTCTTTTTGCACACAGCTCTATTCATTTATGCAATTTAAAAACATTTGATACATGTACTAATTTTTTATGACAGGTTTTCAAAATTTAAAAATACTGTGATACATTTTACTAAACAAATGTAAAAGATGAAAATTTTTGTCATCTTATTAAGTTCTAGATTGGTTTGGCTAATCAGAATAGCTAAACAGATCTCTCTTATGTAGGATTTATTTACATTTTTTTAAAATTTGCATGCTTAGTCCTACTCTCTGATGTCTAAAATCCTTCATCCGGTGCTAAAAATATCCATAATCAGTTTTCATGCATTTTAGCCAACCTAATACCCTACTTACTCCAAACATAACTCTTCCACTTAGACTGATAACCCATATATTTGTGGAGTTGTACTGTGACTTACATTTTCTAGCATTGGTTTTCTCATTGCTCTCCAATTATTTATTCATTCAATAGTCGTTCATTCATTCATTGTCCAGATATTTACCAAGCATCAACTTTGAGCAGGATTATATTTCTTCACTCATGGTATTTATATTCTAATATCTAAATATTTCTTGGAATGCTTATTTTTTTCTGCACTGAGCTAGATGTGGAAAACAAGAACAGAAAGACCTGGTATTTGAACAGGTCTTATAATGTTATATTGTTGTCATAATGTGTGGAGGACACACATATGCTTATAATAAACAAGATAATATAATATGTTTTAAGATAGAGAGGAGTACAGGATGCTTTGTAAGGGGCACCCAGAGAATGCTGGAGGGATTAGGGAAATCTCTGTGAAGGAAATGACACATGAGTTAAAACTTGATGGATTACTGAAGAAGTAAACGGGGAACAGTATTGGTGAGATAATCTCAAGACCTTGATTCACATTCTAAACTTCAGATAACTATGTATTCTGCTATTCATGGAGAAAATAAAAGAGAAGGAGATGGTTTAGAGGTGAGGGTGGTGTTTGCAGTTTTAAACATCTGAACTTCAATATCAATGCCATAATCTGATAGGCAACTATTGATAGCTGTATGACTTTAGTCAGGTTTCTTCATTCTCTAATCCTCCATCACCTCACTCCAAATGGGCATAATAATAGGAACTCTTTCACAGAGATTTTGTGAAAGATAAAGGGAAAAATTTATGTAAAGCATTTAGCACATCATTTGAAATGTGTTTGTCTATGACTGAAGAAATAACACTTCAAATAAATGTTTCTTTGTCAGACTAAATCCTCTTTCAAAAATCTTATGGTTCAGATTTTTAAAGTTTACTTGTTCATTTTTAACAGTGCTTAAAAGTTTTCCTCAATTCATGTGTAGCAACATTGTTTCATTATTACACAGCAATTATAATGTAATTTTGATGAACCTGTATACCTAATTTTCCAACTATTGTAACTCATCAATTTTTAATTTTTTTTATTATATACCTATCCCAGTGTTGTATTAGCCTAGAAAATTATCTCTCTTGAGATAAAATATTGTTCTTCCTTCTGCTTTGCTATATAAAATATGTAAGATTTTGTTCTAAGTATGTATTCACTTTGGTGTTAATGTATCCTCATATAAATCTGTCAATGCTAACTCAATAATAAATCATGTCCTCTATTTTTTCTATATGCTATTTACAGAATTAGTTTATTTCCTTACACTATCTCCCTCTATGACATCTTGTACACTGCTATCAAATTATAATTTTAAAATACAATCTAAATTACCTTTGGGGTAATAGAATAATGTCATCTAAAAACAATGGAAAGCCACACATATTTTTGAATAGAATTTAGCATCATAAAAGCAACAATTCTATGGTTATTCATATATGTTGACATGTTCTTAATGTCTAGTATGTTTCATAATTTGTTTTTGTTTAGTTTTGGGGATTATAGAAGTTAAATTTTATGTGAAATTATAAACACTTGAATCCAAAGATAATTTGGGGGTATAAAAATAGTAAGTGAGCTATTATATCATCAAGTACTAGAATATATTATAATTACTTAGTAAGTACTAAAGTGTGTGGCTCGCCCATGGATAAATAGACAGATCAACAGAACAGGCTACAAATTCTAAAACTGACACAGCTATATTATGTAATTTAATAGATAAATGTAGTAGGACAAAGATGAATTATTCATTAACTAGTTTGGACAACTGAGTGTCCATGAAGCAAAACGTAAAATAAATCCATACCTCACAGCTTTTACCAGGATAAATTATGGAAACTTAAGAAATTTAAATAGAAATAACAAAAATATTTATAATTAGGAGACATCTACATGAACTTCTTTAAATTTTCTGAGTTATGTTTAACTGTGACACAAAGCTCAGAAGCCATAACAGAAAAATAATTATAAATGTGATTTCATAAAAATGTGAATGGAAAAATTATCATAAGCAAATTCTAAAGACAAATACATATTGAATTTTCTTGTAACTCATATTGCAAACACAAGTCTATTTAATTCATTTTAAAAGTGTGTCTGAAACTCAATAAGAAAATTACCAAGAACCAAACACAAATATAAAACTATTTATAGGCATAGAGATCACTGAAAATAATTATAATTGCTGCTAAATATATAAAAATGTTATTTTTTATAAAATGAAATAAAAATTACAACACTGTCATAGATTTGATTTCTAGAATGAAATACTATGCAGTCATTATATTTTTACAAGTATGAAGAAATAATTTGTACTGCAGCACTAATATGGAATAATTCCTAAGCTAAAATGTTATATTAAAAAAGCAAAATGAATAACAGCAGATATTATGCTTATAAAAAGGGATATATATGTATATCATATATGATTTATGTACATACAATATTCCCCAAAAGATATTTTTTTTCCCTTCAATGAGATAAATTAGTTTGAGTAATGTAATTATCCTTTTTTGTGGCTTTGGTTATAAAGTAAGTTGGAGTTGAAAGTGTTTGATTTTAGAGTTATTATGTATAAGAAATATATACAAATTAACTGGCAAAACAAATTTAAGTTGTACTTACACTAGAGATTATATTGGAAGAACCAACTTTATTCTTCAGTTAGATATGGTCTGTCAACTGAGTTTTCTCCTTTGCCCATGTAAAATAGGTAAAATATGTTTTTATTCATTTTCTACAGAAAGGTTTATTTTGCCTTACTGCCAGTAAAATGTGGCCTTGTAACATTGCACTAAGAGCTAATAGCTAAGGTTCAGAAAAGAACTATGGAATTAAATCTGCCTCTGTAATTTATAAATATTTCAGGGAGTTCCACCTGCTGGAGTTATCTAGTCCTTAAGGAAAACGGCAGTTTATATTTATTTCATTGTACCCAGGATTTTTTAGAAAAAAAGATGAGGTATTTAAAGGACCTTTTTGGCATGGTTACCGCTTACCAAAAGTTCCTGAATTTACTGAATTCTAAATTACTGTTTATCATCACTTTTCCCATGAATGTGTTCTTATTTATCTGTGCTTTATCTTTGATGAATTGTATTATTTTTAATTAAAAAATCACGACTAACCCAAGGCCCTTGTATGTACCAAGTCTTTGTTGAAAATTTAGGAAAAATAGAGTAAGATTAGAATAAACCATATAAGAAGAAGATAGAAAGGAATTCATAGGTAAATTTTAGACATTTGGAATTACTTGCTTATTCCTACCACTACAATAGAAAAGTTATTTTTGCCTATTTTTCTTTTTGCAACCAGTGTATTGAGAGTCCTCCTCTTGCCACTTCTTTTGTTTCTCAGCAATATCCTCCCATAACAATATTCATTTTTCAGGATTCCAACTCCCAAGCTCTTGGATGTCCAGAGAAATTTTAATTTAGCCCTTTCTTTTTCTCAACTTATACATAAAAATCATGGCTTAGTTTTCTTAAACAAAATGCCATTTAACATGCTTCTAGTGCAACCATCTATTTCTGAGGTGAAGCTGCCCCTTAGTCCATCCCCAATGTGGAATCTCAGAAATAATTTCTTCCAAGAGTACTTTTGTCCTCGCTGATACACATATTGTGCTTTTATATGATTCTTAAAATAACATTACTATTTTCATTAATTATGGTTTTAATTACCTTTAGAAATGTGTATATTAATTATCATATTTTACATTACAAAGTAATGCAGAACATATCCTGAAGCTTAGCATAAATTTTGAATTTCTTCATATATATTACATAGGACTAATTACAGAATACAACAGGACTTGATATATTAGTTTAAAATTTATGTTTTTCATTTCCTTTCTATTAAACTCTAATAAACGAACTTGTAAAACTGTCCCACAGAACTCCTGAAGGGAAAAAAAACCCCAACTCATTTAAATGAACTATCAATTTTCTAGAAACAAATCATTGACTAGAAGAAATTGCTCATTAATTATTACACTAACTGGAATAAAGGAATCGAGCAATGAAGTCCCTTATTAAATGTAAGCAGAAATTCATAACCTTATTAAACATCTGTCAATATTAACTAAGAATAGCTAAGTTTGGAATAGTTTGATTCCAAGCTGAAAAGATTCTTAGTGAGTTGTCAATTAAAATGTTCACCATACAACTAACATGACATGTAATTTTCAATATCATAAATTTACACCCAACTGAAATGTCAATTGGAAGCATGGAATATTTTTAGAAGTTTTACAACCGTATGACAATAGAGAATAAAGCTCCTTTAATCTGTGTTACCTCTGAAAGTAAAATAAAACTCAAGAGCATTTTGCTTTGTAAAATGTTTCTGAGTTTGCTCATTGACTGAAAACTGAGGCATAAAGCTATTCCTTATTGAAAGCCAATCTAACATAAAAATATGTAGTAAAATATTTTTCTTTAGGGAATTTCTGCAGAAAACAGAAGAGAATTCAAGGCAGAAGACAAACTTTATCCAAAGTGTGAAATATTTAGGTGAATTTTAGTTGGATAAATTTAATCTCCTTTGAGTAGGATTCTTGCTAACATATGATTCAGACTATGCTTGGATAAATTTGGATCAAATAGCCTGAACCCATAGTTTTTCAAGACTGGAAACTTACTTTGAATTGAAGCTAAACTTATGGAGCTTATGATTCTGTGGCAAGTGAAAATTTTATTTGTCAGTTGGATCATCCACCTCATAGTAGTTCATGCTTTTTCCATTTAACTACAGTTATACATATTATTAAATGTATATTAATTTATCTTGACTTTCCAATAAAGGTCTTGGAGGAAAAAAATCTCTGAAGCATATCTCAATGAAAGAGGAATCTCTACTGCCCCCATACTTCTCCTCTTTTCAAATTATCTGCCTTCATAGGAAGATTTAAATTTTATTTAGTTACCTGTATGCTGATCAGCTCTAATTCCAAACCTTATCACTGTTAAAATTTCTGCCCTTGTGTTTCCCCCTTTTCCTCCTCTTCTTTTCATTGTAGAGTTAAACCTGCATTTGTAATATATACAGCTGCAATTTAAGAAAAACAGCTAGCATTGATATACCAGAAATTATTCAAAATTCTTTAGAGGTACTATTCTATTTAAATCTCACAATAAATTTATAGTATAGCTGCTTATATTGTCCCACTTGGGAGATGAAGAAAGCAAGACACACAATATTTGTATAAATATCTCAAGATTGCAATGCTATAAAGGGAGAGATATGAGTTAAGTAGGCGGACTAGATTCCCCATGGCATGATCTTCTTCAATACACTACACTCCCTCTTTGAAAACAAATACAGCTAAAGATAGACATGTAAACCAGTGTAATCTCTTACTATATTTATATAGGTGGATGTTGATGTATAATTAGACACAGTTAATAGAAATAGTTTTCTGCTTACAAAATATTGCAGAGAAGAAGCAGGAGGGGACAAGGGAAAGGATAGGGTTTAAGGAACTATTTTCTTTTATTTATATAGTGGCTTCTTCAGAGTTGTACACTGAGAAATTTCACTGAATCCTCTGTGGTGGCCTCATGAGCTTTTTTTTTTTTTTTTTAATTGGAGTACACTTGCTTTACAATGTTGTGTTAGTTTCTGCTGTACAGCAAATGAATCAGCTATATACATACATATATCTCCTCTTTCTTGGGTTTCCTTCCCATTTAGGTCACCACAGAGCATTGAGTAGAGTTCCCTGTGCTATACAGTACCCATGAGCTTTTTTCAACATAATAAAGGCCATATATGACAAGCCCACAGCCAACATCATCCTCAATGGTGAAAAACTGAAACCATTTCCACTAAGATCAGGAATAAGACAAGGTTGCCCACTCTCACCACTGTTATTCAACATAGTTTTGCCCACAGCAATCAGAGAAGAAAAGGAAATAAAAGGAATCCAATCGGAAAAGAAGAAGTAAAGCTGTCACTGTTTGCAGATGGCATGATACTATACATAGAGAATCCTAAAGATGCTACCAGAAAACTACTAGAGCTAATCAATGAATTTGGTAAAGTAGCATGATACAAAATTAATGCACAGAAATCTCTGGCATTCCTATATACTAATGATGAAAAATCTGACATTGAAATCAAGAAAACACTCCCATTTACCATTGCAATAAAAAGAATAAAATATCTAGGAATAAACCTACCTAAGGAGACAAAAGACTTGTATGCAGAAAATTATAAGACACTGATGAAAGAAATTAAAGATGATACCAATAGATGGAGAGATATACCATGTTCTTGGATTGGAAGAATCAACATTGTGAAAATGACTCTACTACCCAAAGCAATCTATAGATTCAATGCAATCCCTATCAAACTACCACTGGCATTTTTCACAGAACTAGAACAAAAAATCCCGCAATTTGTATGGAAATACAAAAGACCCCGAATAGCCAAACCAATCTTGAGAATGATAAAAGGAGCTGGAGGAATCAGGCTCCCTGACTTCAGACTATACTACAAAGCTACAGTAATCAAGACAGTATGGTACTGGCACAAAAACAGAAAGATAGATCAATGGAACAGGATAGAAAGCCCAGAGATAAACCCATGCACATGTGGACACCTTATCTTTGATAAAGGAGGCAGGAATGTACAGTGGAGAAAGGACAGCCTCTTCAATAAGTGGTGCTGGGAAACCTGGACAGATACATGTAAAAGTATGAGATTAGATCACTCCCTAACACCATACACAAAAATATACTCAAAATGGATTAAAGACCTAAATGTAAGGCCAGAAACTATCAAACTCTTGGAGGAAAACATAGGCAGAACACTCTATGACATAAATCACAGCAAGATCCTTTCTGACCCACCTCCTAGAATAATGGAAATAAAAACAAAAATAAACAAATGGGACCTAATAAAACTTCAAAGCTTTTGCACAGCAAAGGAAACCATAAACAAGACCAAAAGACAACCCTCAGAATGGGAGAAAATATTTGCTAATGAAGCAACTGACAAAGGATTATTCTCCAAAATTTACAAGCAGCTCATGCAGCTCAATAACAAAGAAACAAACAACCCAATCCAAAAATGGACAGAAGACCTAAATAAACATTTCTCCAAAGAAGATATACAGACTGCCAACAAACACATGAAAGAATGCTCAACATCATTAATCATTAGAGAAATGCAAATCAAAACTACAATGAGATATCATCTCACACCAGTCAGAATGGCCATCATCAAAAAATCTAGAAACAATAAATGCTGGAGAAGGTGTGGAGAAAAGGGAACCCTCTTGCACTGCTGGTGGGAATGTGAATTGGTTCAGCCACTATGGAGAACAGTATGGAGGTTCCTTAATAAACTACAAATAGAACTACCATATGACCCAGCAATCCCACTACTGAGCGTATACCCTGAGAAAACCAAAATTCAAAAAGAGTCATGTACCAAAATGTTCATTGCAGCTCTATTTACAATAGCCCGGAGATGGAAACAACCTAAGTGCCCATAACCAGATGAATGGATAAAGATGTGGCACATATATACAATAGAATATTACTCAGCCATAAAAAGAAACAAAATTGAGCTATTTGTAATGAGGTTGATAGACCTAGAGTCTGTCATACAGAGTGAAGTAAGTCAGAAAGAAAAAGACAAATACCGTATGCTAACACATATATATGGAATTTAAGAAGAGAAAAAAATGTCATGAAGAACCTAGGAGTAAGACAGGAATAAAGACACAGACCTACTGGAGAACGGACTTGAGGATATGGGGAGGGGGAAGGGTGAGTTGTGACAGGGCGAGAGAGAGTCATGGACATATACACACTAACAAACGTAAGGTAGATAGCTAGTGGGAAGCAGCCTCATGGCACAGGGAGATCAGCTCGGTGCTTTGTGACCGCCTGGAGGGGTGGGATAGGGAGGGTGGGAGGGAGGGAGATGCAAGAGGGAGGAGATATGGGAACATATGTATATGTATAACTGTTTCACTTTGTTATAAAGCAGAAACTAACACACCATTGTAAAGCAATTATACCCCAGTAAAGATGTTAAAAAAAAATGTTGTTAACAAAATATCAGACTTTATTGTGAAATAAAAAAAAAATTTGAATACATTTATTTTTATTTATTTATTTTGTTGACTCACCTACAACATTATGTTAGTTTGAGATTTCTACACATTATAAATATGATCAGCACAATAAGTCTACTTACCATCTGTGACCACACAAAGTTATTACAACATTAATGGCTATATTCTCCTTGCTATACATTTCATTCCCATGACTCATTAATTTTGTACCTGGAAGTTGTACCTGTTAATCTCCCTGACCTATTTCCTCATCCCCCCATATCCCTCCCCTCTGGCAACCACCTGTTTGTTCTCTAAATTTATGATTCTGTTTCTGTTTTATTTTTATTCATTTGTTTTGGTTTTTAGATTCTACATATAAATGAAATCATATGGTATCTGTCTTAGTCTGACTTATTTCACTTAATGTAATACCCACTGGAATCGTGTTGTCAAGAATGGCAAGATTTCATTCCTTTCTTGTATGAGTAATATTCCCTTGTATATATATATATATATATATATACCACATCTTCATTTTCTATTCACCTATCAATGGACACTTAGGTTGCTTCCATACCTTGCCTACTATAAATAATATTACAAACCACATGGCCTTCTAGACATCACCAGCTTGGCATTGTTATATTGCAATGGGACTTTTTGATATACTGAGAAAATAAAATTTGAATTATTTGCTTTATAATTGTTAAGT